>NC_084481.1:45309091-45909091 GCF_030035675.1 Rhineura floridana
ATGGGTGGGATTACCAGATGACAACCTGAAGAATGACTGTATATACATCATTGCTGTGAAAGGCTATGACTAAGTTGGAAGGAGGACAACTGTAAAAAATAGAAGAGCCTAGTTTGCCTCCATTCAAGGTCAGCCTTCATTCAGTGGAATCTAGAGCAAGGATGTGAGATTTGTGGCCCTCCAGATGTTGCTGGACTACAGCTCCCATCATCTTGGAATATTGGCCATGGTGGCTAGGGCTGGTTCAAATACATGTTTGTCAAATGTGTGGCTTCAACTGCCTATGAAGACTGCTGTTGTGTCTATTCCATGTTATGTCTCTAGGGGGGGTTCTGCTCTCTCTTCAAGTAGGTAAGCAAGCAATTCTATCCAATAAAGATGCAGTAACTACAGTGCTGTGACCAGTGCTATGTCCAGGAGTGGTGACACAGGGCTTTAATGGGAGCAAACCAGGCTCTTTCAATCTCTATGGCAAATCTCTTTCAAGACAGGATTTAGAGGCTGGTGATCTAGGCAACTGTCTAGGGTACTGACTTGGGGAGGTGCCAGAGTCAAGGTGGAACTCTCACAAACTATGTACTGAATGATCCACCCATCAGATGAAACATATACTATCAACAGTTTGTATGGCATGAATGAATACAGCTTCATTAACGCTAGCATGCAAATTTACTGTCTCATCATCAGTAGCGGCACATGTGGTGCAGCAGAACTTCCCTCCAGGCACTGGCATTACTGCTGCTTATCTAGATGTGACTGGGGTGGGGCAAGGCCAAGATCATGCAGTTGAATGGGTAGGACTGCTGCCACCAACCCACTACTGTGCCTTATGTGACAAGGATGGATAATGTATTGGATTCGGACTGCAGGAAGCATGGCACGCTGGCTCGTCTGGCCATTGAGACCCGTATTGACTTCATCTATTACAAGTCCAAGGCCTGCATTCTCTGTTCTGTCAAAACTGAGAACTCAGTTGCTGCCCAATCCACCGTGGATAGCCTGCCCTGGACTCCTACTGCCACCCTGGGCTCCTACTGGGAGGAAGGGCAGGATAAAAAAAATCAAATAAATAAATAAATACATCATATGGCTACAGCCCTGGATCTGCCTGGGTGAATCTGGAGCAAGGAGGCACCAAGTTGGTGAAGGACCTCAACCCTGACAACTGGATGTTAGCAGCAGATGTGCAGGGACAGTGAATTCCTAGCTTTCCTGGATCAGGAGGAGCCCCCATCCGCATGCTTTCCTATGACCTGATGGCCCCAGACACTTTTCTTGCTCACAGCTGCCCACCTGCTTTTGGTGGCCCTACAACAGCACCACTCCAAGCTCCAGCACATTTTTGCCAGCCATGTTCAGCCAGGACAATGGGTCTACATGCTGGGCAAAGGGGGCCAGACACTGTTACAAGCCAAGGTGTACTGTGTGTTCCTCCAGGCTTATATCCCTCTTACCGCTGAGGGCACTATCCTCATCAGTCCAGTGTGGCATTGCGTTATGCTGTCATTGAGAAGCATAGCTGGGCCAGTGGGCATCTGCCCCTTTCCAAGTCACTCATGCTGTCCTGGTGACGCTGTATTGCAGCAGCCTCTCCTCCCCTGTCCTTTTCCCAGCTGCTGCACAAATGACACCCCAGCTGGAGTCCACTGGTATTCCCATTTCCTCTACCACACTGGCTGCTGGGTATTGGATTCTGAGATGACAGACCCTGTGGGGATGGCAAGCTGAGGGGGGTGGCTCTCCACACCCTTGCTCATCATAAGAGCAAAGAATTCTCTTGTGCGAACTTCTTCATGTCATGAGCTGCTTCGAGCATTGTTTACTGTGGGAACGTGGCATAGAAAGAAATGATGATGATGCAAATTGTGCATCACAATCACGCAACGGGCTAAAAGTGCCATAAAACATAAGGTATTAAAATGTGGTGGGGACACTGTTTGGTCTAAGACTGCTCCTGGCTGGCAGTGGCTCCCCAGGGTTCCTGACAAGAGACATTCCCAGCCCTACCTGGGGATTGAAACCGGGGCCTTCTGCAGGCAGAACAGACCAAAAGGTCTCAGGTTCAACCCCGGCATCTCCAGGTAGGGATGGGAATGTCTCTTGTCTGTGAACCCTGGAGAGCCACTGCCAGTCAGAGCAGACAATACTGAGTTATGTGGACCAGCATGAGACAGCTTCCTCTGTTCCTCTGTTAGTTTCCCTTCCCCATATATTTGTCATCAGTGGTGGCAACAGCATAGTGTAGCCTGGACCAGCACCTCTACAGCAAATGCAAAAAGAAAGGAAAAAGAGCATTCTTAAAAGGTATGCTCTTTCTCTTGTAGCTTAATATTCCTAGCTTGGTGGTCTTGACCTGCCAGCAGCCAATAAACCAGAAAAAGAAGTATAATGTATGCAGGAAGAACAGGACAACAGAGCCAGTCTAAGCACAAAGCAGTTGTTTTGGGCAGCAAATTCCAATGGGGAATTATTTTCTTGCCTGCAATCATTATCTCTATGTATCATTTTAAAAATGAGTTCCAGGGCAGAGTGCAGGAATTAGAGACTGTGGTAGCCCAGGTTGTTTCCAGCTTCATCACCAGAGAAAAGGGAGACAATCAAACCAGCCAAGCCAACCACTTTTCCTTGTTAACTTTACCACTGCCACCAAGTGGATATCACTATTTTTCTCTGCTTGCCACCACATGAAAATGAAATGGACTGCCTTCAAGTCGATCCCGACTTATGGCTACCCTATGAGGCTAGTCCTCCCCAGCTGGCTAGGGCCTGCTCAGCTTGCCACAGCTGCACAAGCCAGCCCCTTCCTTGTCCACAACTTCCAGCTGGGGGGCATCTGGGCTCCTTACGACTATGTAGCTTGCCCACGGCTGCACAGGTGGCAGGGCACATCACCCCTGAGCCACTCCCTGTGGGGTGATCTTTAGCTGGCCCTTGACACACAGGAGACACGAGCAGGGATTTGAACTCACAGACTCTGGACTCCCAGCCAGGCTCTCCTCCCCACTGTGCTATACCAGCTGTTGCCACTAGATAACAGCATAACAGTCCTGGCCCAACCTCCTCTGAATACTGGGTAGAGTAGTATGACACTTAAGTATGGGGTGAATAACAAGGTCTCAGACCAAATTTTTTGAAAACAAGTTATACTTTTACTTAAGGATTTGGTAAGACAACAAGGTAAACTTTTGATCCTCCTGTGAATAACTCCTTGGGTGCTGGGATATAGATATAGATATTCCCAACTAATTATACATTTCCTAAAGGCAAAACTAATTTTTGCCTTAAAGCTATTAGCATCATACATCTCATTTTCCTTCTACCAACACTGTCTGTTTCCCATGAAGAATTCCCAAAGAATTGCTTCTGTTTAAAAGAAGCATAGAAATAATCTGATCCACAACCTTCCTTTCACTGAAAAACAGAGACGGAATTGCAACACTGAACAAGGCAAATCTTCAGGACAATGGGAACAGATCTGACCAGACCTCGTGACCTCAATTGCAGCAGCAGTACCAAACTTCCAGTATAGTTCAAATTCTAATTCAGGACAATCATGGCAGAGAGTTCTGCTTTTGAGTATATTTCACAAGTGCCATAATGACAACAGTGGCACAACCTTAATTGCAACATCACACATCCTATGATTACAATAAGACTTTGTGTAATCATTAGCCTTTGCAATGTAATCAGCCTGCAAAATGGTAGCTTTCTTGCCCAAGGTAGATTTTCAGGTTTGCAGTCTTTCCCCTTGTATTCATCCAGACAATGTCTAGAAGCTGCATTTTAAAACAAATTTTGCATGCGTGTCATTTTATAATCCAAGAGCTATTCTTGGCTTTTGCCTGGTGTTATATGTATGAAGGAAATTACAACCTGGGCACAAGCTGGTTTCTTGCAGCTAATAGCTATCAAACAGGAATTGGAACTGACAGAATATGTGGCTCTAGTTGCAGGACCTCCCTGCTCGAGACAGAATACTGCTCTAAAATATGCTATTTAATGAGAGACAGCCTAGAGAGACAGCATGGACCAGCAGGCAATACTAGTTATTGTTCTAGAGAGTCAGAACTTGGCTTGGCTAAAATTGAATTTTATTTGTAAGCCACCTTGGTTGGCTTTATATCCTGAAGAGCAGGATAGAAATAATTGTAATAAATAATAATACTGATGATGTGGCCAGAGACCACAACACCCATCAGCCCAAGTCAGCATAGCCGATGGTCAGGAGATGATAGGATTGGTAGTCCAAAACTTCTGGAGGGCACCAGATCAGGGAAGTCTGAACTACATGGTAGCTTCAAAAAGCTTTGAGACGTTTTAGCATATGTTTCTTCATATAAGGATCTTAAATGAAAATCTTGTTGGATCTTTCCAACAGGGATCAGAATAAATTGATATCAGTTATTCAAATAACTTAGGAAGTGTTCACACATAGATCTTTTTCCCTGCCCCAAAATGTTGCTTGCTTGCATTTGAGACTGTGTCAATGTGTCAACAACATGGCCTGGGGCCTGTGACAAATGCAGTCTTAGACTGCATAATTGCAGCAGCATCTGAAATCTCTGCGAACAGCCCTCATGTACTTACATGTATCATGTTTCAACCTAGGCCTGTTTGACTCAAACATGGCCAGCAGAATTGTGTGATGTATATACTGATGGACTCTATCCATTTCTCACTACAAATGGTAGTTTACTCTTTCCTTTTTTGCACACTTTTGTAATCTCCCATTGCCATGCTATTTTTGTATGTGTAAGGAATTGCTACATGTTTCAGTGCTCCATCTGCAGTCTGAAGTAGCATAGGCCAAGCACAAATACATTATGTGGAGTTGGCTCTGGATCTAAAGCCATGCCAGCTCTGTACTATGGGCCAAAATGTTCTTTGGATAGCACATACATGACGAACCATTCTCAGCCCTGCCCCATAATGACTTCACAGCACAGTCATGGAATAGATCTTCAGCCTCCAATTCATCTATCAGATTTCTAATTAAGGACAGTGTCTTAAACTAATTCTGTGTGAGAGGAACGAGATCAAAGGTACAGTCAGAGCAGGATTTTGGAGCAGAAATCTAGGATGCAACTCAGCAGAATGAGCAAGAGGCCACCAAAAGCAGCAGGGCAGACTTACCACATTATGAAGTAGGAAGCAATACTCATTTCCATCTAAGGAAGGGAGGCATAAGACTATTAAGTCCAGAGTACCTATCTGCACTTTTGAACAAGATTCACCAGTCATAATTCATAGAATAATATGGTACTCAGCCACAGAGCATGGCACTCAGTTATACCAAAATATTTTGTTCCTAATTCTTATTTGGTCAAAATAAAAATTGACAGAGATTCCACACTGATGAAAATAGCTTAAAAACTGGTTTTACATATATATATTCAATCTCTGACCTATTCTATCTATGCAGCAGATGAGATGAGAAGGAGGGTTCAAGAGTTCTAAGGTGATAGCATGGACTATACCACTTTATGCTGCAGAGAAAATGACTTGTGTAACTTCAGACTGCAGGGACTGGATATAATTAAATGCTCCCCCTTGTAAAAACAACAACAAAACGTTTTGTGTAAAAATCTAGCACTTCAAGGATAAAAGGTTCCAGCCCAGCACTTTCCTTGTTGGGCTAGTTTGCAAAACGTTTTTCGCTTAGGAGAGCATATTTGTCTTCTGTGTCTCCACATGAAGTTTGGAAGTGACAGCAAAATATTCATTAACTTTGTAACCCAAACTGTTAAAATAGAAACTTCCACAGTGCTATACCCAATAACCATCAAGAATTGGTTTTGTGTTAGTTTTTCTGTAATAACAATAATAAAATCTTAGGGGAGCATCCGAAAACATTATTCTCCTACCCCAGGACAATCCTTATTCTGTTGATGTATAGGCCAGGCCTCTTACAGTGAACAAACTGAACAAACCCATAAGTGTACAATGTCAGAGAGATTGTGAAATAAGAAATATTGTTAGTGCATTCAGAAACTTTCATTTTCTCTGTCTGTGGGTGGTTTCACACAACTATGTTTTTCATTAGTGAGTGGCACAGTAGCACGAGCCAAGTTTTCACTCTGTATTTGTTTATTTATTTTTTTAAATCTGTCATAAACAGCAGCCATCAGCAAGGAGAGAATTCATACACATGCTTAAACAAAGGGACAGAGAAAAAGAGCGGCTAGGTTTCTGAAGCAAGTTTGACCAATTTAGACCCTTGCTTTAGAAGTGTGTAGTATAATTCCTGTTGCCATGAAATTAGGAAAGTCATGCTCACCTTGAAACTGCATCTATTACCTTGTTTTTAAAGTGCTTTTAAAAAAGGTTTTGGTTTAAATAGCACATTTGCCGTGTCTGGATATGCACATCCATTTTTATGACTTATGAATCATGACATTTAATTTTCTTCATCAACATTAGCAGATATTTATTTACAATAATGTTTTACAGCATATCCAACACTAGATAAATTTCATATTACAAAATGATTGCACAGCAGAAGAAGAGTCTTCATTTGCATTTAAATTTACTTTGAAAACAGTGAAATCCTGCCACCCTCTGGACAGTCACAAAACCAAAAGATGTTTCCTGCAGCTTAGCCCCAGATTGAACTGGAGAAGAAGGCTTTCCTGATTAATATTAAGTGCCAAGCTTTATATCAATAATGGTTGGTAATATTAAGCATAGACAAAGCAGTCAGAATCATCTTTGGAAACAATGGCCAACCAAAACAGGAGGCCCTTACAGCCTTGTGTCCTTAATATTCCACCACTATTATTTTATTATTCACATTTCAAATTTTCTTCAAACACAACCTGAAAAACCACAAAATATAAGCATGTTTCCTGTTAAAAATCCATTTATTGATTAATGAACACTTGATTGCAATTGCTAGTCTTAGGAGTAAATCCAGGAAACTACCAGAAAGTGAAGCTTCCATTATGATTGAATGCATTTAAAAGACATGAATGAGAATGTTATTTTCCCCTGTCTTGAAGCTCTCCGTTTATATGGAATGTTGTATTACTGCACATAAAGGTCCATAATAATTAAAGCTGTAGTTATGGACAACCTATCATGCACAATAACTGATGACTCCAGATAGGGCAGCACCACCACCCCCAATGTTCATTTTGATGCTTCTAGCCAATTCATTGTAGCTTGGGTGAGCATCATGGATGGAAGTGCCCATCATGATGTACCTCCACATCAGGTTTGCACACTTATCTCTCTTGCTGGACTGAGGCAAAAATCTTTAATTTATTCTATGACATCTGTCAGCAATAAATGTCTCACTGTTTAAAGTCCTACATTTCTGGAGCTTCGTAGTATGTGGGACGCTATAACAAAATTGTATAGTACCTTGTCTTGGCAACAGAGCCTAACTGTTGTTGTGCTTGAATGAGATCAGCCAGCTGTTTTTGGAGTGCCATGTCTTTACCATGGACCTGTCTTATGAAGGGATGTTCTAAAAGGTGAGTGACAGATGGACGTTTTTCAAAGTCCTTAATTAGGCACCTGCAAAATACAAAAATCAGGTTACTTATACATGGATGGATATACATTCAGTTCTGTTACAAATTACTCTCGTCTACTTTAATATCCACTGTTGATTTTTGCAATTTCTCTACTGCCTTAAAGGTTTTGTTTTTTTTAATGTTGTTGCACACCACCCTGATGTTGCTGTACACCACCCTGATGTTTTCCGAGAGGGTTGTACTCTTATAAATAAATAAATAAAATGTTGCTTTTGGCTACAGACTTTATAATGGATTAAATATTTGGTTGTCTTATACATGGGAATAAGCATCTCAACAGTGTCACTGAAATTAGTATATCACTATATATAAAAGTACAAAATCTGAATAAAATATTGGCTAATTTCCAACATTCCACAAGCAGAAGTCTGCGTGTGCATCCAGAGTAGATTTGAGGTTATGTGAGAAGCTGCATCAGGGAGGACAGGTGGAGGGAGTCCTGCTTATGGAAATCTGTTCCACCCAGAGGAGGGGACACAAATGGATATCATCCATACAATGTAACAGTTTAGGGAGCAATCTAAACCCAAGATCCGCCAGAATGAGCGGAGTTTGGAATAGGTGGGTCTCTAGGTAAGCCTGGCCTCATCCAGGCTTAGCTGGAGATATGGCAGCCTAAGTCCTCCATCCCGGTTCAGCCAGTTTAGCTGAAGTTGGCTGAGCCCAGGCCAGCATAAGTCCCAAAAAAGGGACATTTCAGAGGAGTGGTGGGGCAGGATTGGGCAGAGGGAGACTTACTTCTATTCCCAACTCTCAGTCAAGTGACATAGCAACCCAGGTGAAGTTATACTGGCAAAAAGGATGGTGTAAGTCAAACAAGGCTTGTTTTCCCTCTGCCAGGCTGGGGCTGGCTCAGCCAGCAGTTGTCCTGCTCCTGAACAGAGTTTGGAATAGGGGTAAATTACACTGTCATAATTTACCCTGGTGTAAATTATGCTGACTTCCTATAGTTTGGATTACTATGATCTGCCTTAGTACACACACTTCCTTTAGCTGTAATAATATTTTATAGCAAATCCTCAAGTTGTTCACATGTTATTGAATTACTGTCAGTGATTATTGTCAGTACTGGTTAAGTGACATCAGTTGAAACTGACTAGAATTATTATATAATGTTTTGAAGGAAGTGCTCATATTGTGATGCTTTGTACGGACAGAGGCCCTAATCCTACTAATGTTATCTGAGACTAAGTTCCACTGAAACCAATGTAATAAATTGGTCACTACTAACTTTAGTTCAATCCAGAGAGTTCTTAATTATCTTAACAATATAAATAAATGGCTTAAAAAAAACCCAGAAAAAATATTGCATCAGTAGGGGGGAAGAGACTCTCCTGGAAATAACTAGAAGACAGATTGCTTCAAATATTTGAACACATTTCAACTACAAAAACTGATACTGTGCCATCAGAAAGACATAAGATCTTTAAAAGAAGTTAGAATTTACAATAATATGATTTCAAATTAAGCAAAAATAATTTGGTCCCAATATAGAAATGTACTGAAGAGTCAGACAAATTCTTTTTAAGAACACACCCTATTATGTCTAATTCCATTAGTTTATTAAACTTGATTTTGTTGAGTCACATTAGAGAATCATTTGAGAATCAAGAGAATAGAAGCTCTAATGTACCATGATAATTATTCTTCAGCATATAGCTTCCAAGACTTTCCTATTAGTTCCAGGCAAAACTGTTTTTGTTTGACTACACATTCTCAGATTTGCCTGTTTAATTCTATATTTTGGATTTTACCAATGTCCTGTGAAGCAATTATTTCACATAAACTTTTTTTATTTTATGTTCACCGCCCAGAGAGCTATTGCTAGTCGGGCGGTATATAAATTTAATAAATAAATAAATAAATAAAAATAAACTGCTACAGGACAAGCGATGGGAGCAATTTTATGCAGCCAGACTATAGAAATAGCATATTTTAAAAGCTCAACGGGTGATCAGCATCAATGACAATATACTGTTTCCTACATATACATGTTTACATGCCACCTGTATTACATATGTCATTAATGAGAAAAGGACAAAAAATACTCACGTTACAAAGTTCAGCATTTGTTATCTTTAAAGAATAGCCCACAAGTAACATCTGCCTGTCAGAACAACTTTCATGTCTTTGGTTGCACAGAGTTCTTCTGCATATTTTAAAGCCTGGGAAATGTTCTAATTTACAAAGCAGCAAGAGACTCTTGCATCCTGTTTGAACTAGAGCCTCCTAATATAAAAGCTAAAGCAACAAAACCTGCCTTATATCTGTCCTCCTCCTGCAGAGGTTATAAATACCGTTCCTGCCCTCCCATGAGAAGAAATCAATCATTTGGCTTTTATAGGTTCTTTTGTTTTGTCACTGATCATTTCTTTAAAAAGTCAATGAGGCCCCATCTAAAAATATTATACTTGTCAATCTCTTCCAGTTTGTATCCTATTCTGTAGAAAAAGTGTTATAATCACTATATACTAACCATCAGCCACAGTAAGAGAAAACTGCAAGCTGTTTTTAAATTGCCCATTGTTAGTGGCACAATTGGTTATTTGTGACAAACCTCTAAAATTAAAGGCCAGTATGAATGAACCCATTTGAAAAGCACTGTGTACACATTTCAGTTATGCCTTTCCTCTCTAAGCAGAATGGAATGCCAGAACTTGCTCAGCTTTGGAAACTATGGAGAAGAAAATCAAGGAGATTCATCTGCAGTAAGAGAGATCACGAATAGTTTAATGATGTGCTCCAAAATCTCCATTTCCAAATACTACCATTTTCAAATATTCATTTCACTGAGGCAGCAGTAAGAAAGCAATAACTACCAGGAAGTCCAGTGAAGAGTTATTATTAAAGATGGGTGGGGATAACCCCAGCAGCTAGAACCCCCCCCCAGGCAGAGACCATTCTCTCTCCTGTCCCTTATGCATATAATCCATTGCTTAATTCTGGCTTGCCACTGTGGCCTCCCCCTCAAATTCAGAAAACAAAACCATTGTTTTTCCAAGCACTTTTCAAGGTAGAAATAGTCTTCATGGGAGGGTTCCCCAACCCAACGCTCCCCAGTGTACTTCTCTTTTATTGTGATTGGCTAGGTGTTACCAATCAGGACACATCCTTTTGTTACTTTGTGGAGCATTTGAAAAGTACACCCCAACCAATCATGTGTTGTGTTGTGACTGATTGACTCAGCTCAGAGCCAGTCCAGTAGCAGTCTTTCCCTTATAGAGCAATTTAAGCAAGTGCCACATGTGTGCATGTGCACGCAGAGAGGACCAAGGAGTATAGACAGAGGTCAGGCTTGGGCAGCACCAAAAATTAATCCAGCAATGAGTCCAAATTCCTTCTCATATTTTCTTATAAACTTTTTGTTGTTGGAATCCTTAGGAGGAGATTTGTCTGATGTTTGCAAATGCAATTTAGAAAGGTAGATTCTTGCCTTCTGCTGCTGTTATTGAAAGGGGAAAATTGATCTATAAGCTTCTAGACTTTAGGAAAGTTTCTAGCACCAACAAGGTATTTGAATGAAGCATGAACTTTTTTTGGGGGGGAGGGGTATTTTTTCAACACAAGCAATGATCTTAAACCACAGAGAGCAGTGCTTCCTGGAGGATGTGTTTTTTTTTTTAAAATGTTCCTGTAATTTTTAAGGCTACAAGACAAGTTACACATGCAAGTTCTTTTTGGATTTCACACTTGAAAGTTGTGATTAAATTTTTGGCTCAAAAACATATCAAAATGCTTATATTGAGAGAAAATATGTTTAGAAAGGAATATTTTGTATTTAAATGCAACTTTTCATATAATTATTTAAAAATGCAGATTAATATACAAAGGAAATGGAACAAGTGTGTAAATGAGCATATCCAAAAGTGACACAGAAATAAACTGAAATAAACTGAACTGTCCATCCCACTGCAATTCTAGGTAAAGCCAGCTTAGGAAGACAGGACCTAAGGACATATCTATACAAATTTATATAGGATTTGTACCAGTTTGTGGCTTTTCCCAAAGAATCCTGGGATTTGTAGTTTAGTGAGGCTGAGAATTATCAGTCCTTTCCTCTCCTAGAAGACTATAATCCCCAGAATTCATTGAGTAAAGGGAACAGCTGCCGAAGTCTGTGAAGCTGCTAACCACAATGGCTATGCTCTGAATCTAGAGTTAAAAAGGTGAGGCAAGCTCTGGTGCCGAGTAAAATTCACTGTAGTTCTCTACGCGTTTCGGAAATACTTTCCTTCCTCAGAAGCTGTGGAGTTATATCTCCTTAGATCTGTAAAATGTTTTTTACAGAGCTAAGGAGATATAGCTCCACAGCTCCTGAGGAAGGAAAGTATTTCCAAAACGCGTAGAGCACAACAATAAATTTTACTCGGCACCAGAGCTTGCCTCTCCTTTTTGTCTCCAGTTTGTGTTGGTCAGTGAAGCATTCTGTGAGACTCACAGACAGGGTTTTTAGCAGAGAGAGTGAAACCTGAAGCAGAAGGGTTAAGCTGGAAGAACAGAGCGCCAGGTTTCCAAGGCCAGCATCTGGCTGGCAAGCAGATAAGAAGGGATTCTTGCAAAAGCTCAGTGTGGGGGAAAAAGTCGTCTGTGGAGAGAACTGTGTCTAATGTCTTTGCCTAGTAAAGACTCTTACAAGAAACTTGCCTGGCCTGGCTTATTTACTGTTCTATGCGACACTTGGATTTCTTCCTTGTATGATCTCTATACGCACACGCCAACAGGGGTTATGGGCCCAGCTTATCATACAAGGTAACGGGTTCGAGAGTCGTTGACGTGACGTTGTTGCAGAGAGAAACGAAAGTGCAACAAAAGAGGCAAGTAAGAGTGGACAACATGGCTGTAAACCTGTCATCCGGGATGCCGATGGAGAGACTGAATGCTGTAAACTACTCCAGCTGGAAGTGGAGAATGAGAGCAGTTCTGATTAAAGAAGATTTGAATGATGTTGTAGAAAAAACCCCTCCGGCAGCTCCTTCAGCAGCGTGGTTGAAGAAAGATGAGAAAGCGAAGGCTTTTATTACTCTGGGGCTGTCTGATTCACAACTGTTGCTGGTGAGTAATGAGCCGACAGCTAATCAGATGTGGGAGAAGCTAAGAGCCACTCATGTGCAGCAAACCGCAGGGAGCAAGCTGTGTTTAGCACGGAAACTTTATCAGATGCGTTTTACAGATGAAGTGACTATGACAGAGCATCTGGCTGAATTTTGTAGATTAAATGCTGAGCTGCAAGATAGAGGAGTGCACCATAGTGACATTCAGATGGTTTATATATTGTTATCTTCATTTGATCAAAAATGGGACGTCACGGTCTCAAGCCTGGAAAGTTTACCAGACGGAAATCTAAATTTGGACTTTGTAGAACAGAAACTTCAACAAGAGTGGAATAGAAGACAAGAAAGTAAGAAAACTGAGTTAAAAGAGACTGTGGCTGTACAACAACAACAATATCAAAGAAACAGGCAAGAGAATAAAATATGTTATTTTTGTGGGTCCCGTGGACATATACAGAGACATTGTTTAAGTAAGAAGAGAAATAACAGGGACTTTGGAAGTCAGAGAACAAGCGTGAACTTTATTACTAAGGAGGACAATAAACTAATTAACTCTAAGTGGCTTCTCGACAGCGGAGCGTCTAATTGCCTGATCACAGACTCTAGTTTATTTTACACTTCAAAGCCAGTGCAGGAGAAGATTTATCTGGCTGACGGATCGACTCAGGACGCAATTGAAAGAGGCACACTCAGGTTATGTAATTTGGGAACTATATTAACAGATGTGTTATTGGTTTCTGGTTTAAAATATAACATTCTATCAGTAAGAAAATTGGCTCAAATAGGTTACAAAATTACATTTGAAGGGGATAGATGTTTTGTGAGAAAAGATGGTGAAATATGTATGCAAGGGAAATTACAGAACCAAATGTTTATGGTTGAGTGCACTCTTGATAAACCCACGTGTGCCTGGATAGGAGTTAATAAAAATAAACATGAAAATTGTTTACATGAATGGCACAGAAGATTGGGACACGCACATTATGAAAAGGTGAAAAACACCCCAAAGCATAGTCATGATTTGGAATTAACACATTGTGAGCATGTGGATGAATGTGAGGTATGCTATAAAACAAAAATGACTGTGACTCCGGTAAATAAGAGCTGTGAAAGCACGACCACTAAACCCTATCAGCTCACACATGTGGATTTGGCTGGACCTTTCCAGTGCTCAAAAGGTGGAGCAAGGTTTTATTTAGTGATTGTGGATGATTTTTCCAGATTTACACATGTATTCTTATTGAAAAAGAAAAGTGAAGCAGAAGAGAAATTAAAGGCATTTATACAGAGGACAGAGACACAATATGGGGTTGTTATCAAAAATATCAAATCAGATCAAGGTGGGGAATTTACCAGTAATTCATTTAAAACATATTTGGAAAACAAGGGAATAATACAAAGTCTCACTGCTCCCTTCAGCCCATCCTCCAACGGAACTGCAGAGAGGAGGAACCGGTCATTGCAGGATTCAATGAGAGCCATGCTAGCAGATGCTGATATGAATAACACTTATTGGGGTGAATGTATTCTGTACACTACATACATTCAGAACCGTCTTGTGCACAGAGTAATAGGCATGTCTCCATATGAGAAGTTGACTGGAAGAAAGCCCAGGGTGAAACACATAGAGCGTTTTGGGGCAAAATGCTGGGTACATGTTGCAAAACAGAAAAGGCATGGTAAATTAGGCTCAAGAGCTCAGGCAGGACGCGTTTTGGGATTTCAGAATTCATATTATAGAGTTTGGTTGCCTGAGAAACAACAATTAGTGTTAAGCAGAAGCATAAAGGTAATAGATAAACCTTGGAGAGACAGTCAAACAGTGATACTTGAGGGTGCAAGCAAGCAGGAAGCAGCAGATGTTCCTTTTGGGCAGCAAATTCCATTAAGAACTGCATTGACTGATCTAATACACAGTGGCAAACGTACTGTAAAAAGACTGAGAAGTGAAGACATGGCAATGCAAGATACAGAAGTGCCAAGTACAAGTGCAGACACAGGTGCAGGTCCAAGTAAAATTGAGAGTGAGGAAGAAATGGAAATAGATAATGTTAGGAGGTCAGAAAGAAAAACAAAAGGACAACCACCTCAAAGATTCACATTTAATGTTACACATAAAAATGATGAGACAGATGAATATCTGGTAGAATGGGAAAAAGAAGGACCAATAGACAAAGAAACAATGGATCTCATGTGGAAGTTTTGTGTTGAGGAATGAAATATAAATATATTATCAAATAAAAGTGAACAAAAATGACTCTGTGAAACTTGTGTGAATAAAGAAAGAAAGAAACAAAAACTGAACTGAAAATGTAAATAGAAACTGTAAGGAAACAAACCATGTACTGATGTGTATTGTAATGAAAAAGTTAATATTGTAGAAATGTAATGATGAACAATGAAGTTTTGTAATCTGTGAGTCTCAGGTGGGGGCTGTTGGTCAGTGAAGCATTCTGTGAGACTCACAGACAGGGTTTTTAGCAGAGAGAGTGAAACCTGAAGCAGAAGGGTTAAGCTGGAAGAACAGAGCGCCAGGTTTCCAAGGTCAGCAGCTGGCTGGCAAGCAGATAAGAAGGGATTCTTGCAAAAGCTCAGTGTGGGGGAAAAAGTCGTCTGTGGAGAGAACTGTGTCTAATGTCTTTGCCTAGTAAAGACTTTTACAAGAAACTTGCCTGGCCTGGCTTATTTACTGTTCTATGCAACACTTGGATTTCTTCCTTGTATGATCTCTATACGCACACGCCAACAGTTTGGTGCCTGTTCCCTTTTGTTCCTGCCTCTAGAGTTGCCAGGTCAGAAGCATGCCAAACCCTGAGATTTCAGAGGCAAGCCCTAGTGATGTGATGGGGGAAGCTCCTAGTGATGTTATAGTGAGCGGCCATAGTGATGTGATGGGGGATGGCCCCTAGAGATGTCATTAAGCATGATACATCAAGCATCAACCACAGTTGCTTGGAGCATATCACTCAAACAAAAAAAGTTCTCTGATTGTAAATTAAGATAGAAATCTTGGCTAAATGAGGGTATTTCAAAGTCCAGCTGAAGTGACAGAATCATTCCTTCTCACCTGCTTAGAAAGCTTGGGTAAGGAACATTTAATCTAGCCTACTTGCTTCTAGCAAGAAGGGTTTAAGTGCCCTCAGGCCAGGCCAGTCAGCAGAAAGCCATTGTGGAAGAAGGGAGCCTAATGTTGTGGAGATGTTGGATGGGAGCATTCAGGAGTAAAGAGTTTTGAGCTCTGTTTGGTATATTGTTTTGATATCTTTGTATCCCTAGCTTTGATCCCTAGCTTGCATACTGCTCTTGAGATTCTTTTGTACTGTATCTGATTTTATATGTTATATTGTATATTGATTGTCTTTTCTTTTTTGGTATTGATTTGTATTTTTGTATATGTTTTTGTTATTCTTTTGTACGGTACTGAACCTTTACTTTGTGCAATGGTTTGAAATTGTTTTATTTATTTATATTTTATACATCTCTTTGAGATTCCTTGACTATAAAGCGATGAAGAAATTTTCTAAAAATATACATGGTACAGTGTAAAAAATTAGACAAGTACATAATTGCGTATTTACAGCCTTCTCTTTTAGAGATGAAGAACCTGTGGCCCTCCGGGTGCTGTTGGGCTTCAGTTCCCATCAGCCATTTCCCACAGTTATCCCGGGATTCTCTGAAACTAGTTCTAGACTGTATATTTTATGTATGCTACTAACAGTCACGAAAAACTACTGCTACTACTTCTCATTTGTTAAGCAGCAACAAGGTACTAGGCCCTATACAGAACATGGTCCCTCCCAAGAGGACTGAAAATTTAAAAGCTAGAAATTATTGATCATACTCAAGTCCCAATCAGTACAAAATGTATGTGCACTGCCTCATGTGTGTAGAAATCCATTTTCTCTTTAAATGCCCACAACTGGGAAGGTGCCAACTGAGCATCAGGACCCCACTCAGCCTACCAACGTCCCACACACAAGCATGCATTTTAAAGGGGAAATTGTGGTTTATATGCACCATTCTTTATATATATGCTTTTCTTGGGTTGCTGGGTACTTTTTTATTTTGGATATCACCTCCAAATTAAATGATGTTGAGATGTTGGCAGATAGATATGCAGTACTCTTGACACTCTTCTGTCATGGCTAGTTTTTCTTCCTTTGAAGTTAGATAAAGCAATTGGCTCAGGAAGCAGATTCCAAAAGAGGGAACCATTTTACTTCTTTCAAAGGAAGTGGATATTATTTAAGAGAATGAGCCCCACTCAACAGCCATTAGTGTGTCATTTTGACAATAGCCTTCTGATGCAGACATTTCTAAGGTCAAAATTCTACGTTTCTTAGGGTAGAAATACACTCACTGTTCTGCCAGTTCTAGTGTGTCTCCACCTCTCTCTTCCGAAAACGGGAGCGCACGACACCCCTTTTTCCTGTAAAACCTGGTTGGAGCCACTTGAGTGCATTTTTTAAAAAATTAGCTTCTAAGAGATTTCGCAACCGATTGGCTGATAAACCCATTCCCCTTCCAGGTGTGGCTAATGGAAACGCTTTGATCTGATGACTAGTGTGTTTACAGCCTTAGAATGATATATTTTATAAAACAATCCCCACCACCAATATTATTATTATTATTATTATTATTATTATTATTATTATTATTATTATTATTATTATTATTATTATTATTTATTACATTTGTATACTGCCCCATAGCCGAAGCTCTCTGGGCAGTTTATAACAATTAAAAACATTAAAAACAAATATACAAATTTAAAAACACATTTTTAAAAAACAATTTAAAAACACATGCTAAAATGCATGAGAGAAGAGGAAAGTCTTGACCTGGTGCTGAAAAGAATATATAGAGAGAGAAATATATAGAGCGGGGGGCAAGGAATGCCCCATCAGCATTATCAGGCTTATAATGAAAAGTAAAGTATGTAATCAAGGATACAGCCTCTAATATCCCAGATCCCCTCAGATACACTTACTAAGGGACTAGGGTAGCCATATAGGCAGCACACACACAAAAAAGGAGGGCATAGATTTACATACAATTTGCAAATATTAATGTATATCAATACATACAAATTTAGAAATAATAACTAGAATTTAAGAAGAAATACATCTCATCATGGTGGAGATAACTGTGGGCAAGTAGCCTGTCTACTGTTCAGTCCTTTGTACAAGTGCTGACTGTTAATGAACATCAAGGCCCACCTCTTCGTTCTTATGATTTTAGAAAAATATTTAAACTGAACTTGGACTGAATAGCCGTTCACATACAGCAGGGCTGGGGAAGATGTGGCCCTCTAGATGTTGCTGGACTACATCTCCCATCATCCCCAAGTTTTTAATAACTTTCGCCCAATTTCGAATTTACCATTCTTGGGCAAGGTCATTGAGCGAGTGGTGGCCAATCAGTTGTCGACACA
The DNA here is from genome assembly GCF_030035675.1 of Rhineura floridana. Lineage (NCBI taxonomy): Eukaryota > Metazoa > Chordata > Lepidosauria > Squamata > Rhineuridae > Rhineura > Rhineura floridana. Next base: position 45,327,115 of record NC_084481.1, read on the forward strand.
CTTGGATGAAACGGATTACTTAGATCCATACCAATCAGGCTTCAGGACTGGTCACGGAACTGAAACAGCCTTGGTCGCTCTGGTAGATGATATGAGGAGGGCATTAGATAGGGGAGAATTTACCTTCCTTGTCCTCCTCGATCTCTCAGCGGCTTTTGATACTGTCGACCACAGTATCCTTTTATATCGCCTAGAGGGATTGGGAATAGGAGGCACTGTATAACGGTGGTTCCGCTCCTTTCTCTCTGATAGGTACCAACAGGTGGCATTGGGGGAGGAGGTTTCAGACCCTTGGCCTCTCAATTGTGGTGTGCCACAGGGTTCTATCCTCTCTCCCATGCTATTTAACATCTATATGAAGCAGCTGGGGGCTATCATCAGGAGATTTGGGCTGCAGTGTCACCAATATGCGGATGACACTCAGCTCTATCTCTCATTTAAATCTTCACCAGAGTTGGCTGTGGAGACCGTGTCCAAGTGCCTGGAGTCCGTGAGTGGATGGATGGGAAGGAATAGGCTGAAACTGAACCCCGACAAGACCGAGGTACTGCTCGTGGGGGACAAGAGAAGGTTGGGAACCGTTGACCTGAAGTTCAATGGGGTGAGTTTACCCCTAAAGGACCAGGTCCGCAGCCTCGGGGTTGTACTTGATTCCAAGCTGTCCATGGAGGCTCAGATTTCGGCTGTGAGCCGGGCAGCTTGGTACCAACTACACCTTATATGTAGGCTGCAACCCTACCTTCCTGTTCATCAGCTCCCACTGGTAGTACATGCCCTGGTCACCTCTCGATTAGATTACTGTAATGCGCTCTACGTGGGTTTATCCTTGAAAATGGTCCGGAAACTACAACTTATTCAAAATGCGGCGGCTCGATTACTCACAAACAGTCGTCGCCGGGACCACATCACGCCAGTGTTGTTCGATCTACACTGGCTTCCAGTTGTTTTCCGGGCCCAATTCAAGGTGTTGGTTTTAACTTTTAAATCCCTACACGGTCTCGGCCCAGTTTATCTAAAGGAGCGCCTACAACGCCACCAATCATGCCGCCTGACAAGATCGGCCACACAAGGCCTTCTCTCAGTCCCGCCAACCAAAGCAGCTAGGTTGGCGGGCACTAGAGAGAAGGCCTTTTCAGTGGCGGCCCCCACCCTCTGGAACTCCCTCCCACAAGATCTTCGGCACATCTCTTCCCTGAATATGTTCCGCAAGGCCTTAAAGACCTGGCTTTTTCAGCAGGCTTTCGGGACTTCTGGGGAGGCTTAATATTCTTCTGTTTTAAATGCCTCCTATTATGTATTGTTTGCTCTTATAATTTATATATTTCACTGTATTTTTATATTGTATTCTGCCATATTTATTGTATGTACGTCACCTAGAGTGGCCATTGGCCAGATAGGCGACACATAAATTAAATTTATTTATTTATTTATATTATTTATCCCCAATCATTGGTCATGCGGCTGGGGCTGATGGGAATTGGAGTTAGGCTACAGGTTCGCTATCTCTGAAACGGAGGACTGTAAATAGAACTCATGGCCACACCAGGAGCAATTCTATGCATGCAGCCTGCACAAATGCCTAATGGTAGGGCTGGCCCAAGTCCTGCTCTCTGCTCAAGTTGCATGATTCCCACGCCTCACACTTCTTGGAAGGAAGCACATTTAAAAATTAAAAGAAACCTAAGTCTGCATCCCTATGCATACATGTATGAAAATGTGTCCCATTAGCACTCAGTGAGATTTCTGAATAAAAATGCATAGGATCAAGCTGTAAACCTCCACATTTTTTTGGCATGCCTACAGGGGCTGCTTAAAAACATAAAATAGAATGAAGAGACTTACTGGATCTAGTCTAGCATTCCCACAGTGGCCAATCAGATTCCTCTGCAAAGCCCTCTCTAACTGTTGCTCCCCAGGAAGTGATACTCAAAGGTATCCTGTTTTTCTGCTTATCCACAAGCCTGCCCAAAAATATTTTCTGCCTGACACAGAGCAGCAAATGACACTGCTCCCCCGCCCCCCATGTCAAGGTACATAGTTCCCAAGGCTGGTCAGGTTATTTTTGAATCTGGTCAAGTTGTTTTGGAATCTGAGGCACCTCTCCCTCTCCTTGGCAGGAAAAATGCCATATTTAAGAAATTTGTTACCTATTTTTTCTCCCATTTAATTAACTAACAACTTCCTGCCCTTTCAAGAAAACCAAAATCAGCTGCCTGATGCAGCTGCCTCACTCTGGCTATTGACAGGACAGTCCTTGCCTGCCCAACAGAGCCTAATGTGATACAGTCTATTATGTGTAAGCCAGCCTTCGCCAACCTGGCACCCTCCAGATGTTTTGGACTACAACTCCCATCAGCTCCAGTCAACAGGGCCAATTGACAAGTAGCATGGCCCATTGACAAGCAGTCATTTTAACAAATGTTCATATTAACTAATATTATGATTATATTTTGCCTGATGGTGAATGACCATTGATAATAAGACTAAAATATACTGAAAAGGAAACAAATGCTGCACATGTTGACCTCAATGAACGTCAAACCATTACCTAAATTGAAATTCCAGCATATTCTATCATGGTTTCTTAGCTGAAAATTAATCCTCAGAATTCATTAGTGTCACTACATTAAACATAGGTTTCAGCCATTTGCTGTCTGTTGGGTTACTGAAATCTAACATAACAGGTTCCTAATCACCAATTTCACTCTGTCACAATTACAGGCAAATATTAAGCATTTATTAGACAGGAACAAGGAACACAGAGGCCTGATTCACAGGCAAGTTTCTGAAAATCCACAAGCTGCTTGCATTTGAATGATAACATTGTTGGGGCAAAGCTATGTGCACAATGTAAACTGCCATTTTGCAGCCAGCAAATCAGAAGACTGAAAGGGGAAGGTATTTATCAACCAGCTGATGTTAACAAATATTTACGAATGAATAAATTGATAGAAATAGATTTTACAACCGCAGCAGGGGTGGTGACATATCTTGTCAGAAACAGCCCTCCTATACCAAAGAAAACATTATGGTGGTCAGAACTGATAGTCCAATGTTTGCATTTATTCCTTAAACTGGGGAAGGGAGAAACTTGCTAACCAAGACAGCAGTTTTCAAGCTTTCCACCTTCTAGGAATGCTCACTCCGCTTTGAATAGCCTACTAAGTATCTCTGGTAAGCTTCCAAGGTACATCTTGTATATTTCACATGCAGTGAAGAAGTAGTGATATAAGGAAACAGGAATTCCTGTCCTGTCCTGTGTTCACTGGAGTCAACGCCGTTTCCATTCCACATTCCAGTTTGGCTTCCACTAAAACCTATGTTGTTCATATCACTATCTGCTGTAATTAATTTCAGTGCATTTCAGTGGAAAGGAAATGTCAAAAGCAATGCAGAAAATATAATTATTTACATAACATTTGCGGACAAAAAAAGATAGTGAATACAGCTCAAATTCATTTGCGTGTTTTCCATTCATGATATCCAACAAACATGAATTGCTGCAATTTCTGCTCCAATTTCCGGTTCTGATGGAATTCTACAACATCCCTATGAGTAAGAATCACATAACTGGTCCTTGTGTGCACATTTTTTCTTAACTAAATAGCAGCCCAGGTGTGGGGGTTGATTTAGATTGGGAGCATGGTATGGAGAGTTAATTATTTTCCCTTGCTGCATTCCCAATTTAGATTCCCGACCCACCACTTGCTCCCAGCAGTTATTTGCCACAGGAAGAAATGTCCCCATTGGCAATAAGCTGTACAGGACAGACACACAGGCTTACTTAAATGGCCTGCAGGACAGATGATGACATATTTTCAGAATTATTTATTTATGAGTTGCTCTGTCTCAGAAAGAGCCCAAAAGGGGGTGTGGCTTGCCATTGAGCAAGATGGATGTTTATCTCTTCTTGTCCCAATCTTGAGGAGGCCTCTGCTGCTACATGTGATGGTAATAATTTTTTGATCTGAATTATAACAACAGCATTGAGTTCGGTATGCAACCAGCACTCACTCTGAGTCAGCAGAAAACTCAGAAGTTTTGCGATATTGCACACGATTGCTCAGAAGATTTTGAGCTGTTAAGTGCTGGGGAATCAGATATGGCACGTAGAGGCACCAAGCAGGCTAAAGGTGCGAAATTGACTAGGGACCTGTCAGAGGAGGATGATATTTTAGCACACCTCAGACTGTTATGTAGTGTCATGGCAAGGGATTTGAAAACCAGTCTAGAACCTATAGATCATAAACTAACCTTATTGCAGGAACAATTTTTAGAGGTTGCTAAAACAGCTAGTAATGCAATGGATCTGAGTGTCTGTAACAAATCCAAACTAGACAAGCAACAACTAACTACACATAGCCTTCAAGTGTGTCTGGAGAAGCAGGAGGATAAATGTCGCAAATCGAACATTCGCTTGAGGGGGGTTCCTGATGGGGAGGAGGGGTGAAAATGAAAGTTAGAGTAGACTGGTATTTGTCAGCTTAAGGCTGGGTAGGCAGGAGGCGAATATTGCCTAGGAGATGGACAGGAAGCTAGCCCATAGTCTGCCTCGTATGGGTCAATTGCTTTGAGAGTTGGATCCAGCCTGCTGACGTTCAATAGAATTGGTTTATGGAGATAAGCTGTGTGGGTCGAATAAGCACCTGATTTCTGGGGAGGTCCTTCTTTGTTTGGATCAAGCCATCTCATAGACGTCTAAGACAAAGATGTGAGGTCAGCTCGAGCCTTATGGGAGGAAGATGCTCGATCCTTGGTGGTATTGCCACATGTAGCCTCGGGAGCTGTTGAGCCCCTTTCAACAATGATCTGAGTGGAGCTAAGGTCGTTGTTAGGATCGGACAGTCCCTGAGGAGCACACTTTAAGTTTCTAGGGTGGGTGTTGGATGCTATCTCAATCTCTTTTCCACTTCCAAGCTCACATGTTTGCTCCTGTAGGCTTGGCCCCGCTTATACTGTCCGATCCTTTTCAGTCCAAGTGGAAACGGTCACTTAATATGGAACTACTAACATTAGGCTTCTCCACCACTTCGATTTTCACTTTAGGCTATACTAAAGCAAAAGCTTCCATATTTCAACGAATCCTAGATACAGATTTTCAAAATCAGTTAACGTTGGCTGCTCCTTACTCTGATCTCAGATTCAACTCTAGACCAGTTGCCCCCACTCATTATCTAGCCACCCTGACTATCCTCAAGTTCAGGAAAGCATTCACGCATGCCAAGCTCAATATTTTACCCTCGGCACTTTTAGTGGGTAGGTTTAAAAAAACTCCATACAAGCAGCGGATCTGTCCTTGTGGCGAAGGGGCAGTGGAGGCAGTAGGCCATGTCCTACTGCACTGCACATTTTATTGTGATCTACGTTCTGTTTTAATCACTCCTATCTTGCAAAATATTCCTGGTAGGGACGAGGCTTTTTATGTGGAATTCCTTCTATCCGATCTTACTACGCAAATATCAGCCAAGGTAGCTAGCTTTTGTGCTGCTGCCATACGCTGCAGAAGGAATTTGACTACTAGCCAAATAACACAGCACTGATTTTAACTTGAATTTCTTTTAAGCATTATATTTTGTATTAACTGTAAAATTGAGAAAACGACTGGTTGAATTTCTCTATTCTTTTGTGCATTTTTACCTTGTATTTTAAACTGGTCTATGCACCGTAATAAACTCAATCTATCTATGTATCTATCAAGATCTGGCCAAATTTAATCAATATAAGCACTGGGAATCGAAGGGGCATTATATATAATTGGATTTATTCACAAATAGTCATCCTATCACAGAAGAGCTAATGCAGCTCAAGCTTGGTGAAATACAGCCTTCTTGGCTCCAAATAGCGCAAGTCAGATCTTTTGCTAAATTTATTCATCACACATATGGGCCACCCCAACAGCTGACATTCTATGAGGAATTGTGTGTGAGTTCTAATAATAATCTAAAAGGGATGATTTCTTTGACATATAAAAGTCTCATGTCAGTTTGCTCTGGGACGACTTTGGGTTTAAAGTTGCTGTGGGAAGCTGATATAGGCAAAGAAATAGATGCTAACAGTTGGAACAATCAGTGGCGAAGGCCCCCTTTCCACACTATCTTGACATGAGTAAAAACTCATTGTTGAAAGTGGTAGTCAGGTGGTACTATACTCCCCTGAAACTACATCGAATTAATCCAACTATCATACCTGATTGCTGGCGCAGCTGCCATGAACAGGGCACATACTTCCACATGTGCCCAGTTGCGGCAAGGTTCTTGACTTGGGTATTTCAGGAAGTCACAGCCATAGTGGTTCAAATTGTGCCTCCAAACCCAGAGATGGCTCTATTATCTATCACACCAGAGGAAATGCAAGGTCTGCTACATAAAGACTTAATGTTCTTTCGGTTAGCAGATGCCAAATTAGTCATAGCCCAACACTGGCACTCTACCTTGCCTCTCACAATAGAACTCTGGTGGCAAAAGGTGTGACATCTTGTTCTTATGGAGCACCTAACACATCAAAGTTGTCTGGACAGGGGACTTCTACTAAAAAATGTTTTTGAGGGTACATGGTGGCCACATCTACAATTTTCTAAAAGCGATAAGTGTTCGTTTAAACTGAAAGGGGCACAAGCAGCCTTTTGGACAAGTATGATTCAAATGTGATGGTTTTCTGAAGGGGTTTTACTATAGACGTCACTGGACTCTGGTGTTAGGCTGATGACATGCTGCGTTTTCTGGCGTGTTGATACCCAATGTCTGTGGAGATTTACTTCTATCTCCCCCCTTTTTTCTTTTGTTTTTCTTCCGTCCCCCTTTCTTTTAGATATTGGTCGCTATTTTGTTCTATTCTGGTTTGTATAAGATGTTAAAATTTTATTTTTTTTTTAAAAAAAATTAAATATATATTTTTAAAAGAGCCCAAACATAAAAATAAAATACAATAAAAACACTAAAAACATAAATACATTTTAGAATTGTGTAGCAAATCAGTTAAAACAGAAAGACATACATTGCTGATGAGGAGTACACCTCTTATTTATCAAACTGCAAAGGCCCAGGCAAATAGAAATGTTTTCAATTGGCAACTTAAACGCAACAGTGTGGGAGACAGGCACACCTCTAAGAGGAGATCATTCCAGAGGGCGAGACCTACCATGGAGAAGGTCTGTCTACATGTCTCCTCACCCCAAATCCTGGCAGGGACTGTGAGCACAGCCTCCACCTGCCGAATATAAGAATGGAACGTTGGTCACTGACCGTGAAGGGTCTTTTTCTGGCAGACAAAGCCCACATAGCCTCACATTGGGTTATCATCAGTCTCCTCCAGCCCAGGCAGGAAATCTCTCTTGTTAATTTGCATGCTCCTCCTCCTATCCCCCTCGGCATCTCCTCAGTTTCCCTTCTGGCCCAGCCCTAAAAGCCCATGGACCTGAGAAGTAAAACCTTAGAAAAAACCTTCACACAGGAAAAACAGAACAGCATAACATGTAATAGGAAGAACCTATGTGTTGACAGAGTGAGAGGATGAGTGCAGGGTGAGGCGTGGCTATGTGGGCTGTGATGTTCCTGTAAGTTAGCATCTGTAAATATGGTGAGTGCGGGTCTATTGGGTGATGTATGGTAATTGAATGAGAGAGAACGGGGGAGTACATGGGTGAGAAGCTGAAGTATGCTGGATGATGATTGGCTGAGTGGCTGGCTGGCTGAAGGTATAAATGGAGGTTTGTGAGTGAAGAGAGGGGGTCGGTTGGAAGAGGGGGGAGAGAGAGTTGGTTAGAGAGTCGGTTGGAGAGAGGTTGTTGAGTTGGTTGGCAGAGTTCTGAGGGAAGTTTGGATTGGATTTGGCTGATATTTAAAGAGGATATATATGAACAGAAACATAAAGAGTGACCATATATGAAACCATACGCTTGTGAAACATTCCTAAAGTAATCTTGTTATTTCCTGTTATTAGTAAATAAATACTTATTTGGTTTACCAAAAGCCTGATCCTTGGCTGGGGAATATACAGACCAGAAGGGAGGGCAAGGTTGAACAGAATCTGTATCTAATGGTGGCAGCGGTGAAGGGAAAAATTGTAACAAGTCAGGTATCCAGAGCAACCCAGAGTTGTATGCTTTATATATAAAGATACAAGGGGGTTGGGAACAGTATAAGCATGCAGTCACAAAAGTAACCAGCTAGAGAGAGACTCAGGCAAAGTCTCTGGGAGTATTGGTTACAGGATGTGACTGGTGGTGCTGCCTAGCAGTGGGATCTAGTGGGATCTGTGCTAGAGCAGAGTGAGAAACCATATAAAGGACGGTCCTGACTGGTGGTGTCCCTGGTGGTGCCTAGTGAAAGGCAGTAGCCACAAGCAGGTGGGAACCTGACAGGGAGAACCAGGGAAGGTCGTCACATGGGCTTCGTCTGCTAGAAAAAAACCCTTCACGGTAAGTGACCAATGTTCCATTTTCCTGGCAGACTCACCCACATAGCCTCACATTGGGACCTACCAGAGTCTAAGTCAGTTGTCAGGTGGGAAGGTGCAAACTCGCTCACTATACAGATAGGACTGATTGGAGAACACGCCATCCAAAGGCTGCTTCAGCGGAAGCATAAGTGTCAACTTTATAATGTCCGGTGAAGGTAGATGGCACTGCCCAGGTTGCTGCTGCTCTGCAGATCTCTGCAATGCTGGCATTAGTGGCTAAAGCTGCAGAAGCTGCAGCTGCCCTAGTGGAATGACTGCAGAGCTTGGAAAAGTTACTTTTTTGAACTACAATTCCCATCAGCGCAATCCAGTGGCAATGCTGGCTGGGGCTGATGGGAGTTGTAGTTCAAAAAAGTAACTTTTCCAAGCTCTGGGAATGAGCTGAAATATGACTAGGAGGCCTAAGCTTTTGAGATTCGTAAGCTAATGAAATGCAAGCCCTGATCCATTTGGCAATGGTGGCCAACTGGGCCTTTTTCCCCATGGCAGAGTCATGGAAGGAAACAAACAGACTAGAGGGTCAACCTAAATGTCTGGGTGTGTGTAATGTAAATTTCAAGTGCTCGCCGCACATCCAAGTTGTGCCACAACTTTTCAGATGGATGTGATGGGTTAGGACAAAAGGGAGGACCAGTTCCTCAGACCTATGGAAGGTCGAATTGACTTTAGGGATATACAAAGGGTCAGTCCTGAGTACAACTTTGTCCAGATGAAAAATGCAGAGATCGCCCTGGATAGACAGCATGCTGAGTTCTGCCACTCAGAAGTAATAGCCACCAAAAAAGCTACTTTGAACAACAGTAATCGTAGGGACACAGAGGCCAGGGGTTCAAAAGGGGGTTTAGTGGGAGCATTGAGCACTTATGGAGGTTCCATGAAGGAAACCTGTGAATGGTGGGTGGAGAAAGTAGAGGTGCCCCTCGGAGAAAACATTTAACATGTGGGTGGCCTGAGAGTGCCACCTGTCCCACCCTGGAACAAACCGACGCCAGAGCCATTACTTGACATTTCAAGGTATTGGGCTTAAGCCCTTGGTCTAAACCATCCTGTAAAAAACATAAAATGTCTGGAATCTCTGACTTGGTAAAGTCCACCTTTGTCCTTTTGGACCACCTGAGAAATGCTTTCCATGTTGCTTCATAAATCCTGGTAGTGGAAGCTTGTCTAGATGCTAACATAGTGTCTATGACTGCTGGCGGTAGTCCTGCCTTGCAGAGATGCTGTCGCTCAATCTCCATGCGGCTAGGTTGAGCCACCCGGGATCTGGATGGTTGATGGGACCCTGTGTGAGAAGATCAGTGGACAGCGGGAATGGTAGTGGTGGAAACAGTGCTGGATGAAGGAGTTCGGAGAACCACCCCCTCCTGGGCCACTGAGGGGCCACAAGAATAATCTCTCTGTTCTAGCCTGACCTTTTGAAGTATGCTTGCAATGAGAGGAGTCGGAGGGAAGGCGAAGAGTAGACCTGGAGGCCACAGAGTGTTGAGCTCGTCTGTCCCTTCTGTGCCTGGAGTCTGGTATCGTGAGTAAAAGCGAGGGGTCTTGTGATTGAGATGGGATGCAAAGAGATCGAGGCCTGGATACCCCAGACGGACCTGAATCAGTTGGAATGTTCTGTTGCTGAGAGTCCATTCTCCCAGGTGAATCTGATGTCTGCTGAGGAAGTCTGCCATCACGTTCCCCTCGCCCTTGATGTGTTGTGCTGTTAGAGAAGCCAAGTTACGTTCCACCCATGGCATGATGCCCTGCGCCTCCAGCTGGAGAGAGCGAGATCTGGATCCTCCTTGTTTGTTCAAATGATACTTGGTTGAAATGTTGTCGGTGAAGACTAATACATGTTTGTGAAGAAGTATGTGCCTGAACTGTTTGAGGGCAAGAGCCACTGCTCTGAGCTCCAACCAATTTATGCTGCGCCCTTCCTCCCCTGTGCCCCAGGTCCGTTGGGCCGTAAGGTGTAGGCAGTGGGTGCCCCAGCCCTGAAGGCTGGCATCTGTCATGACCTGAATTCGATGGGGAAGAATGAGTGGAACTCCTTTTAGGAGGTGATAAAAAAGGCAGTGAGGCTGTGGCGCCCCTGTACCCAGTGACATGCAGTTTCCCCTAGGTCCACTCCTTACATCAGTTCATCAGTTATGTACATCTGCAGAGGGAAAGCCAACTTGGTTAGAGATCTAAGCACATAGACTCCCCCCCCCAAAGTAGTTGTGGACATCAGGGATATGGAAAGCAACTTGCTGAAGGCCAGGCCAGCAGTGCTGCCCCACTGTCACTTTAATCACAGGGAGCACTTTGTACATCTAATACGTGAAGGGGGCTATAAAGGAAACAATCAGCTCCTTATCAATAAAGGCATACAGACTTCAAAACATTGAGATTTTGAGAAATGTTGTGGTGCAGTTACATCATTTTAGTTAGACTCTTACAGCCCCCACCCACCTCCTTATATAGTAATATATATTACTTCACTTTCTTTAAACTGTGGTAGGCCAGCCCTACTATGTTGGGGGTTCTCCTGCTCATTCTGCTGAGTGGGACCCCGGACTTTTGCCTCAAAGTTCTTCCTTGATGGTACCACTGATTTTGAGAACAAGTTTTATAGTCCTTTGTTTGCCACTTAATTTTCTCCATTAATGCTTTGCCATCATATAGTTAATTTTCTCTCTGCATCCAATCTAAACCAAGCTAAAGACAAAGACCATAACAGGTAATTATGATTTGTAACAAGCTGCTGGATGTTACCAAGAGTGATTGTGGCCCTAATCCTGTGATGGCTTCTTGGAAAGGCTAAGTGGAACACACCACAATTAGTTTTATTACAAAAATTTGATAACTTGCTTTTCAGCCCAAAGATTCCCACAGTGGCTCATGAGTCTTAAAACCAACAAAACGGAAATCATATAATTCCTAAAGTCAACAGAGCACCAAAATCAGCACAAAAACAGAGCAACAGACTAAAACTCTTACAGTTCTAAATGTAAATTACTGCCCTCAAGTTGATTCAGACTTATGGCGACCCTATGAATAGGGTTTTCATGAGGCTGAGAGGCAGTGACTGGCCCAAGGTCACCCAGTGAGCTTCATGGCTAAGTGGGGATTCGAACCCTGGTCTCCCAGGTCGTAGTCCAACATCTTAATCATTACACCACACTGGCTCATACAGTTCTAAAAGGACTATGTAAATAAAAAGGTTTTCAGCTGGTGTCGAAAGGACATCAGTCTTGATACCAGACATGTTTTGTTTGGGGAAGGGCATTCCAGAGCCAGTGTGCTGTGACTCAAAAGGTTCTGTCCTTTACTGGTCACCATCTACCTCACTTCTGAGGGTGTGGGGCAGGCCTCTAATGATCTTAATTATTTGGAGCAGGTTCATGCACGAAACTGTGAACTTTTCTGTACCCTGATCCCAAGCTATTCAGGGCTTTCAAGGTAAGAACCAGAACCAAGACATGTTCCTAGCCGCTGTTTTTTGTACTGAGGTTTCTGAGTAGCCTTCAAAGCAAGCTCCGCATAAAATGTGTTACAGTAGTCTAAACAAGATGTAATAGCAAAGTAAGTCTCATCTGTACTGGGCAGCTGCTTTTCACAAAGTCAGCTGCAACTCAGATGTTAATTTTCCCCTCCATTAAACACTTCAGCAGGCCCATCAAAGATTCTCCAGATAACGAAGCTAAACCATTCTGCACTCCCCTGAGGCAAATCCCCATACTGATGACTGACAGGAGGTAGATAGCATTATTTTATCCTGTACATGCAGATAATAATATCTCTCCAGTTTTACAAAGCTCTTTTCTAAATCTTAAAATCTTATCCAGCTTTTAGACAGGAATTATATATTAACCATCAAGGAAGGCTCCCGCTCAGCTAGCTCATAGAAATGACGGAGCAGAACAGCTATATCCTTTTACATCATAGCCTCATCAGAGATATTTAATCCATTTCAGAAAGAGAAAAATTGAAAACACAATGTAATTGAGGGCTTATCCACATGGGAGCATAACTTCATGCTAAAGACGTTGTTTTTACCTCCGTTTTCTGTTTGCACTGTCTACAGTACGGGCTCAATGCCAGCTGCAAACACTGTTTTCTAGTCACACTTGAGGGGAAGCATCAATCACGCAGTTTCCTAAAGACTACACCCTCTAATTTAACATTCCTACTCCCCCTCACTACCTGGCAACCGAACATGCTCAGTTTGTTCTACCAGTAAGTTTCATTTAAAAAAAAAACTCCGGAAGTGCGATTATTTGTATTTTCACTGGTACAATACAGCTGAAATACAAATCTTTGTTTGAACAGTGTTATGCTTTTGTACACAAGTTAGGGGGGAAAGAAAAATAAGGCACCATTTGCAGCAACATCAGAAAGGCTTGCAGAATGGGAGAGAGCAAAGGAAGTTTCTCTTCAGCCCACAGAAAATGCAATGAAAGAAGGGAGGAGGAGGGAGTGGGAATGGAGAAGGGAACAATTAACACACCCACCTAAAAACATCAGAGCAATGCGTCTGCAAGCCCTAGAGATACAAAGACATTTTTTCCTTCCCTTTTTGGATTATCAGAGGATTGGGTTAGTACGGATTTACAGGGGGGAAACTGTGTGATAGCTTCTGTTTGCCAGTAAAGTCATGTAAACCACAAGAATTAAAAGGGGATGTGAGTAGCACCAGACACACAGTAAATCATCATGTGGATAAGCCCTCAGTGTCTAGTACCATAGCACCAGAAATGTTTTCATTTAAGCCAGCTGTTTCACAAGCGTAATGGTTGTGAGGTGGGGAAGGGAAGGAGAAACAGGGCCATCTCAAAGCATTTTACTGCCTGAGGCAAAGGACAAGATGGCCTTTCCATTCAATGTACAGAAGCTGACGAGACTGGCAGTTGAATATTGCTTCAACACTGGCAATGGTACAGCATCCTCTGCTATTCCTGAGGACAGCAGGCTAGTTTAGGGTGCACAGGTCAGGCCACGTGGGGCACATAATTCTGTCCTCCAACACCTCACCACCGCTCACTCTCTGAGCAGCAGGGCTAGTCCTGAGGGAAAAGAACAACAGTCACAACAGCAATAACTGAAAAGCAAGCAGTCAGGGCCGGTTCTAAAGGGCGGCCAGGTTGGACACTGGCCCGAGGACCCCTGGAGCTACAAAGGGCCCTCCGCTCTCCTTCCGCAATCCGTGGAAGCAGGACAGGAACCGTGGATCGCGGGACAAGAGCTTCCGAACCGCCCGCCATTCCCCCGCTTCACTTACCTTTTTCTCTGCTGTTTTTTGTGGTTTGCCATCAATCAAGATGGCGGCTGAGATTTCCCTAAGGGGCTGAAGCCTCCGCCGCCATCTTGGTTGATGGCACACATGCATGCTACACGCGCACATTGCTGTTATCAACCAAGATGGCGGCAGAGGCTTCAGCCCCTTAGGGAAACCTCGGCCGCCATCTTGATTGATGGCAAACCTGCATGCGCAGTGCGTGCAGCCGCAAAAAAAGCAGAAAGGTAGGTGAAGTGGGGGGGATGGGATGGGACGGGATGGCAGGCGCCTCAGAAGCTCCTGTCCTGCGATCCGTCCCGCGGCTGTTTCTGCGGATCGCGGAAGGGGAGCAGAGGGGCCCAGGGCACGCTGGTCCCCAAGGGCCCCATCATGCCTGGAGCCAGCCCTGCAAACAGTTGAGGAAATGTGTATCTAAATAGTTAATTATTCCTCCCCCCCCCATTTTTCCTCATATACAAGCATTTGCTTGAATGGCTCACTCTTCTCCAATCCCACCCCAGCATTTGCTGCCTGAGGCAGTTGCCTCCCTCTGCCCAATGGCAGGGCCAGCCCTGAGGGAAAAGCATGACATTCATAAGCACTGAAAGGAAAGCTCTTTGGAAGGATGTATCCGAATGGTTTTCCCCCTCCCCTTTCCCTTATATTCAAGCATCGACCTGTGTGGGTCATCCTTGTCCCTGACTCATTCTAGCCAGTCACATGCTGCAGACAGGTGGAAGAGAACAAGAACATCATGAAACCTATTTGTAATAATGATCCAGTGATGTGTCTGCTCCTTCACATCTGCTCATCTGTTCTCATACCTGCCTGTCCCCAGACTGCTGCATGATATTGCTGATTTTCAGAAGAAAATGAAGGGAAACAGTGGCAGCTTTGCCTGCAGCCATTTTTATTTTCCTCTCGTCTTCCATCATAATTCCATAGGATACGCTGCATCATTATGTACCCAGGAAGCATTATCTCTGGAGCCACATCACTCTTCAGGAAAATCATCCTCCGTAACTAAGGGGCGTTCAGGTCATGTGTCCAAGATGAGCATGCCATGATAAACTGGTTTGGGTTTTTGGGGGATTTTTTTCTCCCTTCTGCTATACTCAGATTCCACAAAGGAAGATTCAATGTATTACACATTATTCAATTTCAAGTACATCATATACATTCTAGTGCAGAGGACACATTTATGTATATATTGATCCATCTTTTGGAACCAGGTATCATAAATTTCTAATCCTCCCTACTGGAAAGAGAAACACTCCAGTATTGGAATGCCACCAAACTGAGCTGTAATAAATTCTGCAGCAAACTCCTTGGAGCATTTCCCCCCCCCCTGTAGTTTTAAACTACTGAGGCACTGGAAAATGTAAAAGGACTCAGGTTCAGTTCCGAGGAAAATGTAAAGCTTTCAAGTTGGTAAATTCTTACCCCATCATGAAACTGTAAGGTAATAATCTACTTTGAGATGTGGAACCTACGGCCCATGGGCCAAATGTCACTGGCTATGTCTTTCTATCTGACTCTCAAGACTCTCCCAAGGCCATACCTCCTCCCCAGGTCACACCCTCTCTCTAGGTGACACCCCTCAGTCCTGCTCTGAGTCCTCGTCAAGTGCTTTTGTCTGAGCAGAATATATCCCTGAACTGTGGTAATGCCTCTTGCTTGTCTTGTCTGGATGCAGGAGGAGTAGGAACCTCTGGCATTTGCATTGCTGGACTGTACAAAGCTAAGAATTACATCGATTGCTTCATCCACTTTTTTGCCTGATCCTCAACCACCCGAGGCACTCAGACCCCAGAAGCTTGCCCATGAGGCAATGTGTTCCCCACCCTTGATCTACTATGCAATAACTTGTATAGCTTGACCCTTTTTCAAGCCTCAGATTAATAAAACATTTTCACTGGTTCATTTTCTCTCTATACTTTATCACATAACATTGTTCCTCATTTCCACCTATTGATGTTTATTCATCTTAAGCTCCATTCTCCCACTATGTGTGCATGGTACACTGGTAGCCAGGTCCAAAATACGTGGACAGTATAGGGTCGCCAGACCAGAAGCATCCCAAACCCTCAGATTTCAGAGTTAGGCTCTAGTGATGTTATGGGGAGTGGGCCCCAGTGATATCATAGGGGGTAGGTCCTAGTGATGTCATGGGCAGGCCCAGTGATGTAATTAAGCATGATATATTAAGCATCAACCACAATTGCTTGGAGCATACCACTCAAACAAAAAAAAACTTTTATGTGATTGGAAATTAAGATGGAAATCTTAGCTAAATGAGGGTTTTTCCAGGTCCAGCTGAAGTGACTGGATCATTCCTTCTCACCTGCTTAGAAAGCCTGGGTAAGGAACATTCAATCTGGCCTACTTGCTTCTGGCAAGAAGGGTTTAAGTGCCCTGAGGCCAGGCCAATCACCAGAAGGCCATTGTAGGAAGAAAGGAACTTCCTATAGTGGAGATGTTATATGGAAGCACTCAGGAGTAAAGATGGATGCCCCTGAAGGTTGCAATTCTAAACACTCTGACTAAGGGACTAAGCCCCATAGAACTCAATAGGACTTCCTTCTGAGTAAATATGGTTAGGATTGTGTTGTTGGTAAGTCTTGACAAGGGATCCCATGCAACAATATCCATATCAAAGCAGGGTTGGCAACCCCCTGCCTGGAATGCCCTGCCTGCCTTTTAACGTGGCTGTTCCAAACTTCTTTACAGACTTCACCTTTCAATGGAGAGAGAGGTTTGAGAAATAAGTAAGAGTTAAGAAGATTCTCTGCTTTTTCCTGCCTACTCTGTGGTCTGCTATAAACTCACTTTGACAGCCAACCCAATTCCAGTGAGTAATAATTGACAGAGAGAAAACACACATTGTTTGGTCTACTTTACTGGCAGTAGATTGGGAACAACAGCAAATGATGCCACACTTCCCAGTATGTGAATTCTCTTTTACCTCTATTGGGCAAGAAACAAACTATCATGCAATAACAAGGTGCATCACCAGTGGGTTTAAGGGGGTTGAGCGGACCACATGGAACCACTGTTGTTGCTTCTATGGATGTAAGGGAGTAAGGTCAGAGGCAAATGAAATGCAAATAGAAAAAGAAAAGACAGTGATGATTTCCTAAATGCAATACCGTACCAGCCACAAGATTCCTATGAGTAGGACAGAAAACTCAGCATCCCACAACCAGTCAGGATTCCTAACCAAAAACCAAAACTAAAATATTCCGGGCAGCCAGTCAGCCAAGGTCGCAGAAATCACCATGCAGCACAACCTGACCCGGGGGCTGCAGTTAGTGCAGAATGCTGTGGCACAATTGCTGACATGAGTGAGGCCCTATCAGCACATAATACCTCTGCTCTGAAATTTGCACTGGTTGCCGATTTGCTACCAGGCCAAGTTCAAAGTGTGCTTTCCATGTTACGGGTGCCACATAGTATTTGTTCTGCTCTTGTAAGAAATCAGTCCTTTAGTGTGGCAGCACCTATGCTGTGGAACTCCTTGCCTATTGATATTAGGCAGGCACCTTCACGGTACTCATTTTGGCACCTGCATTTGTTTAGGCAACCTTACCCAGGCATGTAGAAGCTATTATGTTTTTTATCTGTTTTTAACTCATTGTAGGTTTTATTATTTTGAATGTTTTTAAATAGCTGTCTTTAACTGTTTTTGCCAATAATTTTATTGTTTTAATTCCTTCTATAAACCACTTTGAGACCCAGTGTGGCATAGTGGTTAAGGTGTTGGACTATGACCTGGGACACCAGGGTTGAATCCCCACAAAGCCATGAAGCTCACTGGGTGACCTTGGGCCAGTCACTGCCTCTCAGCCTCAGAGGAAGGCAATGGTAAACCCCCTCTGAATACCGCTTACCATGAAAACCCTATTCATAGGGTCACCATAAGACAGAATCAACTTGAAGGCAGTCCATTTCCATTTTCCATAAACCACTTTGAGGTTTTTTACAATAAAGCGGGATATAAATGTTGTAAATAAAATACATAAATATTGCCCTTGGGTCTCTTTCCTCTTTTAGGAGCAAAGGAATCTGCCTTACACTGAATCAGGCCATTTGGTACCATCTAGCTCAGTACTGATGACAAGGACTAGCATTGGCTCTCCAGGATTCTAGGCAATAGTCTCTTTCAGAGATTGAATGTTGGACCTTGGCATGCAAAGCATGTGCCCTACCACTGAGCTACAACTCTGTTTAAAAAAGTCTCTTTTAAAAATGTTATTTTCAGTTCACTAATATATGTACAGCATACTAGGGCAGATCCACACCATGCATTTAAAGCACATTCAACATACATTTGAAGCACATGAATCCCACCACAGAATTATAGGAACTGTAGTTTGTTAAGGGTAGTGGGAACTATAAGTGTGAAAGGGAAACTATACTTTCCAGGAGCCTTTGGGGGAGATCATGCACTTTAAATGCGAGTTGGATGTGCTTTAACTGTATTATGTGGATCTTTGCCTGCATATAAATCATTTTAATTAAATTTTAAAACGGAAATCAGCTACAAAGTTTACTGGATGACCCTGGGCTACTCACCATCTCTCAGCCTAATCTGCCCCTCAGGACCATGACCCCAAGGAAGAAGAGCACACTTAAAATGTAGAGGAAATAATAATGTACAACCATAGTGTGAAATCAGGATATAGTATGAAGAAATATTTATATACAGTAAGCATGACTGTCAAAGATGTTTATTATTTACACAAACTGTAAAGATATTTGTAGTGTAATCCTATGTTTGTTTACTCAGAAGCAAGTCCCAATGTATTCAATGGGGCTTACTCAAGCAGGGAAGCATGCACAGAACTGCAACCTCAACTGATAAGGAATTGCACTCATCCAACCCGAAATTCAGAATCATGCTACGTTAAGCTGTTTTGCAACTGTTTTATACTTCTTTTATGGTTATTGGATTTTAAATGGCTTTATTTCTTGTTGTGAGCTGCCTTGGTTTCCAACCGTACCTCACAGGATTATTGGAAATATTCCAGATACACACACACAGCAGATGTAAAAATACATACACCCCATATAGTAGTTTATTGTCAAAACCAGTTGGACATTGCAGAACTTTTTTTAAAAAAATAAGTATTAGTTTCCTGCCAAATAAAAGCAGTGACACCTAAGTAATCCCTGCCTAACTGTTTTTGTTGTAAAAAAAGGATTGGAGGGGGAGAGAAAGATTTACAGCACAATTCTTTTCTATGTTCACTCAATTTCCCATTGATTTTCATCACAATCCTAACCATTGTCTACCTGTGTCTACTCAAAAATAAGTCCTACTAAATTCAGTGGGGTAAATTCCAAGGTATGTGAAATTAGCATTGTAGTTTAACTCCCAGAAAAGCTTCATATTGGGAAGGTTTTCAAAACAGGTTATGAATAAGACAAGCAAACTGCCCTCTTCAACAGTCCGGTAAAATTTAAACTTGACTCCTTAATTAGAAAGGTATAACACTGCAACATGTACACTTTTTAAAATTTCTGGTCAAAAATTATTTGAAAGTTAATATGTATAATATCCCATTTTTGGCAAGTAATTAAAAAAAACTGCATGTACACTTTTATTATAATTATAACTAAAGTTGTTTACTGTGTATGCCTACCAAACTCCTGCTGTGATCTTCTGTTGTAGTGCAATCCTATGCATGTTTACTTAGAAGCAAGTCCCAATCCTGTACAGAGAAAGTCCCCTTTATGCTGCCAAAACCTATATATTTACTGAATTCCTGATATGAGACAAGCAGGAAAAGGAAACTGTTCTCAGAACTTGAAATGGGGTTTAGCTATTGCCTGGGGGGTCAACATATCTTGTCAATCACAAAGCTGACTTCACTTACTGGCTAAAAACCTGCAAGGGTGCGGTTAAGAGCAGCTGATACTAACAGAAGTTGCGGGGGTGGCTGACATTTTGGGTTTTATCTTTTGAACCAGACAACCTAGAAGCTTAATTTTTTTTAAAATGAAAGCCAAGTGTCCGGAGATTAAGGTGGCTCCCCCAGAGGACCCCCCAAAACTGGAGTCTCCAGGCAAATACCCAAGACCTGACAACCTAGGACAATAAGTCTCAATTATTTCAATGGGCCTTGTTTGAAAGTGTGATTAGGATTGTAGTCAAATTCAGACAGTGAGAGAGAAAGAACCTTTACTGCTCAGAGCCACAGGCTACCATAACTCAGTACATACAAAATACAAAAAATGCATGATTAAACAGTGCTTACATGCAGTAAGCATTTATCTTAAAGTAACCCCTCCCCTGGGTGACGTTCCTATGTCTTTAGGATTACCACCTTCTGATTTCCCAACTCCTGGATCAGGAAATCTCCAGGAAGTCTGCCTCAACCTCAGTCAGATATTGTTGAGCCCAGGGGTGTTGACCCCAGCCTCTCTCCTAAGGATCAAGTAGGAGGAAGGCATGAGTTGCAGGCGCCTCAGCCGTCAGCGGGCATGGACGATCCAGCTGTTGTTGAGTCTAGCCCAGACCTTGAGGAAGAGAGCGAGCTAGCCCCTCAATGGGACAGCGCTCAGCCATCATGCACCCCCACGGAGCCGTTAGGGGAGGATTCCGAAAGAGCAGTAACTCCTCCTGTGCCAAGCAGTATCCTAGAGACGCCTGACACTTCCCAGCCCTCTGCTTCCCCATCTGCAGATGAGGACCCTGTTCTGTCAGATGAGCCCATGGAGACTCGCCCACCGCACTCACGACGTAGGGAGACGCGGACAGGGCAGAGGCCATGTGTGCGAAGGAGTGAGAGGTTACGCTCCAAGACCTCTCCTATTTAAGACTGTCGCACTATGAATGGGGCGTTGAGTCAACTTTCATCACACGTTGCAGAGCATGTCTAGAGGGTAGTTAGGGACTTGTAGTGAGCTAGCATAGGATGTTTTCTATGAGGCGCTCAGCCTTTGATGTATCCATTACGTTAATAAAGCAAGAGTTCCTTGCACCCTCGTCTCCGACTCGTGATTCCCACTCTGAACTGGACAGAAATGCCCTCTGAACCACAAGCTTCAGTCCCACCACTATTTCCCCAAAACGTGACCACTGTTGTAATCTGTCTGCAAAACTGGGGTAGGTATAGGTACAGAATAGGACTTTAGTTTGGTAGCACGCTTGACCAAGCTGACACGTGGGATTTTGAATCAAACAAATAAACTTTATTATATACAAAATGTTAAATGTGATAGTAAATGAATAAGTTGTTATTGTCCCTATTCTACCTCATTAATCCCACTGACATCCTTCTGCAAACCCCCAGCCCTTCTAACTTGATGTTTTCTTCTTGATCCCTAATTCTACCTAACTCAAACTGTCAAACCCCAACGGTTTTTCTCTAACAACTCCCCTCAGAATTCTCACCCCCACTGGAATCATACCTCATAATCTGCACCTATTAACATTCTATTAACACTTTCTAACCTGAACACAATTTCAAAACAGTTTTAAACATATAAATAATTCTGGTTTCGTTACAGACTGCTATCAGAAACTCCAGAGACTGTCAATGCAACCCTATGCATGTTTACTCAAAGTAAATCCTTGATTAGCGAGCTGCGGTGATATTCCAGGGATGCTGTGGGTATGTCTTATTTTCCCTCCATTTTTGTTGTTTTCTTTTTGTGTGTGTTTCCCTCCCTGGACTGAGCAGACATACGATTTAGTGACCATTACTGAGATCCTCCGTGGCTTAGAATGGTAAGCGGTGGTAACGCAGACGAAAGCTCTGCTCATGGCCGGAGTTTGATTCCAACGGAAGGAGGAAGTCGAATCTCCGGTAAAAGGGGTCGAGGTCCACTCAGCCTTCCATCCATTCGTGGTTGTTAAAATGAGTACCTGGCATATGCTGGGGGGTAAAGAAAGGCCGGGGATGGAACTGGCAATCCCACCCCATATATATGGTCTGCCTAGTAAACGTCGCAAGACGTCACCCTAAGAGTCGGAAATGACTCGCACTACAAGTGCAGGGACACCTTTACCTTTACCTTACTGAAATCTAATGGCAGCATATTTCCAGGTAAGTATAGGATTCCTTAGCCTATCCTGCAATTCTACATTTGTAAATTCACTCTTCTAACAGTGCAATCCTATGGTTATCTACCCAGAAATAAGTCCCACCGAATTCAATGGAAATTACTCCGAAATGTGTGTATGGGATTGCTGCCTTAGTGTCTTAATTCTTTGATTTTTCTCCAGCTTGCAAGAAGGACTAATTAATTCAAGAAGCCATGATAGCGAATCACTGGTTAAATACATTTAAAATAAATGTCTGTCTCTAGAGATAGAATTGCTCAGTTAATTAAAATTATTATGAGGTGAGGTAATGTAAATAAAGGTTATTGTATCCTTCTGCTCCCCTCACACATTAACCCCTTAACACCTCCAGAAAATGGGTTGAAGCAAAGAATACTGAGAATATTGATGGTGCTAGAATACTTAATTTTTTAAACACTGGATGCCAATTTTCTCAAGGTGTTTTGTAGCACCAGAGAGATGTAAATCATGGGGAATCAGAACTTTAATCTCAAGATGGCAGGCATTTTCTCTCATAGCTAGCAATATGGGCTCCATCAAGCCTACTGTATGCACAATACTGCCTTGTGGGGAGATCCACACAGGGCACAACAGAGTCTTCCTCCCTTCCACAGCATATCTGGGTATTCAGCAGACCATGTGGCTACACAGAATATAGGAAGTCTGGGTGTGCCTCATATTTTCAGAATTCAGATAGATAAATAGATAGATAGTAAGCATCATGTTCCCCATGAATGCTTCAGCGCAAGCACACAGCCAGCAGAGCAGGCAGACGAGGTGGGTGACTGAAGTGAGCAAACTGCAGCGTGAACGCTTCAGCTGCCCACATTGGTGACAATGGCAGCAGCAGACAAAGATGGATGGGAGGCAAACTGCAGCCGTGCTGGGCTCAAGGCTAGGAGCAGGGGTGAAGCAAGAAAGCAAGCAAAGGGGGAAGGAAGCAAGACCATGCCATGCTGGGCTAAAGGCTGGGGGCAGGGGGGAGGCTGGTAAGCGGCTCATGTGGCAGCAGCAACCTTAATGGGAGGCCAGTGAGCAGCCTAGGCACTTTAGAGGCTTTGCTTCAGACCAGGGTGTGTGTGTGTGTACAGAAGGGCAGTAAGTGGCTAAAGGAGGACAGTGGCAGCGGCAGCCTTGGCAGGTGGGAGGCCAGTAAGGTTTGTGAGCACCCGGGGGAGAGGAGTGATTTGTGAGTCTGTGTGTGTGCATGTGTGTGTGTCCCTGTGTGTGTTTGGGAGTGCCATGTGTGTGTGTGTGTGTGTGTGTATGTGTGTGTTTGGAGGTGCCTGGGCTACGTGTCTCTGTGTGTGTGTGTGAGAGAGAGACTGATAGTTGCTGTGTATGGGGGTGCCTGATCTGTGTGAGAGTGTGAGTGTTTGGGGGTACCTGGTGTATGTGTGTGTGTTTGGGGGTGTGGGTTGGTGAGTAAAGTGAGCAAGGGGACTCCACCCCCTAGTGTGTGTGTATCCCTATCTAGTTTCCCCCCCTGCTGGATGAGGCGATTGAAAATGCACACAGGCCTGTCACTCAGATTATTAAAAATTGATCATAGTAATATGCATGGGCTAGCCCTAATCTATAGTGGAATATCTTGACCTCCAAATAACAATTTAAGAGGCAGAAAAATCTTGCTAAAAGGGTAGGGAGGAGCAGAGCCTCAGCCATGGAGTTGGGGTTTTGGTTTTGGTTTTTTTGCACTGTAAATTGACCTGAATGACCACTCCGGTTTTACATAAACAGAGACTATCCATCCAGCAGGGAAATGTTTTTAAAATTGAGAAAAAGGTTCAGAAAATGACCAGGCAAAGGTGAAGAGGAGGGGAAGCCTTGCTAATTTTAGACACTGTGATGGCACAACAGAAGAGTACTCAGTTTTAAATAATGTTAAATAAAGCTTACAGTCACAGAAAGTTCACAAAATGCCCTGGGCACAAACGTAGAAGGCTGCGTTATGTGGACATCATGTTGTAGCTGTCAGTAGTGGTGACATAGGCATTATCCAACAGGTTCAATCATATTCTTTACAATAGAAATAAAAGCAGTGGGTGGGGCAAGCATTGCAATTTCCTCCTGACAAAATATTGGGCTTTGAGAGCTGAGAAAATGCAAGATTCCCACTGCAGAAGAGCTACCTTGAGACATGATGTCTTCTTAACAAATGAATAAACAACAGATTTATTGTACTATATAAAACCTTATCTTTTGGGAAAAGCCCCTGGTTTATTTTCCATATAAGGTGGAATCAAATATGTCACCATCTCTAATCCACTCACAATTTAGTTGTAAACACACATGTGAAAAGACACTGAAATGCACTATAAGAATGCTGGTATGCAATAGTAGTAGTAGCAGCAACAACATTTAGCTTAAGTTCATATAAAAGGTATATTTGGAATAACTGCACCCTTTGTTTTTCAGCCTGCCCCTGTAATCTGTCACAGTTGTAATGAGGCAGGCTTTGTCTAAACGTGAAATACTCTTACTAGAGGTTGGATGGTAATAAATTGGGATGCACTTTCTTCATCTGCTTCTCCACAATGACACTTGATCAGGAAATGGCCAATTCCAACTAGTTAAGTCTTTTATCTGTTCAGTTGTTCAAAGCAAACAAACTTTGAAAAGAATTTTGAACTTCAAAGGGAATGATGGCTAATTGAATGGCTCTCTTCTGCAAGACTTCAGAGAGTTTTGTTGTTTTCATAAAGAAACCAAGAACTATGGAATGGAATTCAAGGTACAGCTTATGCAAACCAGCCCTTTTCATTCCATGATACGAGATGAAATGAGTGAGAACTTGTGCTGGTCTGAGATTACCTGAACCGAAAAGGATGTTGTTTGGATATATAAAATCTTTAAAGCCTTCTTGTTTGTGATAAAACAATCAACTGGTTTGCATGTTACACAGAACCATGGTTAAGCAAGATGTCCATGAGCAGGAAGAAGGTGCCGCAAGCCTTAGAGTCACATGCTTCCTCTCCTTCATTTGCATAGCCAGGGGAAGGATTTCGGCAGTTCTCCCCTGCCCCCACTTTTTCTGGATTTCAGTTTATTGTGTCATCCAGACCAGAGAGTCTGGACAGTTTCAAAACAAGCCAGCTTAAAACTGTGATTCCTGAAGCTGACTTGGGAACTCACTAGAGTTTGTTATAAACCAAAGACCCTGGTCTTGATGACACGGCAACAAACTTTAGGGGAATGCAAATAAAACCTCCTCCCCCTACCCCCACTGTTTGGAAGGTAGAGGAGGGAGCATGTAAGCCCAAGGCTTATGGCAGTTCATTTCTTTTCATGCATGTCCCGCTTAGCCAAGGTTTAGCATGATGTGTGAACTGGCCCAGTGTAAAAGCTGGAACTGTCCATTGTACTCCTGTAAGTATATGCAATATGTAATACTATTACATATACAGGCTAAGTACCTGGCAGAAAATTCTGAAAATAAATCATCACATAATGGTTGTGAATCCTCCTCCCCCCCCCCGAACTAACTGCGAAGCCTTTAACAGTTATGTGATAAAAAGTAATTTGGCAGCAGCATTTTTCTCCATACTGTTACTCCTAAAAGGTAGATTTCTGCTTATTGTGCAACATTCTAATGACAGGCAGCTGGAAGCCCACAGGCTCAATCTGGCCTCCAGAGACTTCCTGTCTGGTCCCTGCCATTGCCCCCTGTGAGGCGTCCTTCCCTGGCTCTCCCTGTCAGGTTCCTACCTGCTTGTGGTTACTGCCTGTCTCTAGGCACCACCAGGGACTCCACCAGTCTGGACCGCTCTCTCTTATGATTTCTCTCCCCGCTCTAGCACAGATCTCAACAGATCCCCCTGCTAGGCAACCACCAGTAACGTCCCAATACTAGTATTCCCAGAGACTCTGAATACTGGTATTGTTATTCTCTTCACCGCTGCCACCATTTGTTATAGTTCCCCTTCAGCCTTGGTCATTACCTTACCCTCCCTTCTGGTCTGTGAAACCCCAGCCAAGGATCAGGCCTTTGGTAAACCAAATTAAGTATTTATTACAGATAACAAAGCTAACAAGATTAACAAGATTTCTTCTTAAGGCACATAAGCATATGGTTTTACTCAATACTAATCTGAACTCCACCCCCCTCCTTCTTCACTCTCTCCTGGCAAACAACTCTCTCAAACCCCACCAAGCAATCCACTCTTTCTCTTCTCCCCCCCCAGATTCGACTCTCACTCTTCCTTTTATACATTCAGCCATTTTAAACACTCAGCCAATCATCTCGCATTCTACTGCCCAGTCACTCCCCCTCCTCTTTCACTCCACTTACCATGTATCTTCTAAAACAACAACACTTACCATATATACATTAATATAGGAACATCACATTTCCCCCCCCTTAAACAACAGCAGAGTATTATTCCTGTTCCAGGATTTATACGTCGCGTTAACAAATAAAAGTCTCTATGGGGAAAATGTCTTTCTTTGTTCCTCTGTCTGGTCACGTCACTGCAGTCCCAGCCACTTGCCTGGAAAGTCCATCAGCCAGTACATTGTCCTTGCCTTTTATGAACTGGAAGTCCACTTGATAGTCCTGTAGGGCCCAGGACCACCTCTGCAGCATAGTGTTGCGGTTTTTCATAGTCTGCAACCATAACAAGGCCCGATGATCCGTAGTCACTGTGAATCTTCGTCCCCACACGTATGGGCGCAACTTGTTCAGTCCCCACACGACCGCTAGGTACTCCTTCTGGACCGACTAATAGTTTTTCTCCCTCGGCGTCAGCTTGCGACTCAGGTACGACACTGGATGTCTAGTGCCTTCTCTCTCCTGTAGCAAGACGACTCCCAGCGCGAGGTCCGACGCATCTGTAGCCACGATGAATGGTTTCTCATAGTCTGGTGCTATTAATATGGGTCCTTGACACAAGGCTTGCTTCAGTAGATCAAAAGCCTTCTGACATTCATCCGTCCATACCACACGCTCAGAACACTTCTTCTTTGTTAATTCATGCAAGGGGGTTGCTATTTCCCCAAAATTTCTCACAAACTTCCTATAAAATCCAGCCACACCCAGAAATGCCCTTACTTGTTTTTTGGTTAAGGGGATCGGCCACGCTTGTATTGCCTCCACCTTGCTCCATAAGGGGGTGATTTTCCCACTCCCCACCTTATGTCCTAAATAGATTACTTCCTTTAGTCCAAACTGGCATTTCTTAGCTTTTATTGTGAGGCCTGCTTTTCTTAAGGCCTCCAATACTGTTGTCAGGTGTTGGACATGCTCAGGCACCGACTTGCTAAAAATGGCCACGTCATCGATATAGGCCACTGCAAAATCTGACATGCCTCGCAACACAGTATTGATTAGCCTCTGAAATGAACTTGGTGAGTTCCTTAGTCCCATGGGTAAGGTCACAAACTCATATAACCCATCTGGTGTACTGAAGGCAGTTTTGGCTCTGGATTGCTCGTCTAGTTCCATTTGCCAAAATCCTTTACAGAGATCTAGTGTAGAGATAATGGTTGCTGCCCCCAATAACTCTAACATAGCGTCTACCCTAGGCATAGGATACACATCTGGGACAGTAATTTTATTGATTAGCCGATAATCAATGCAAAACCTTGTCGTTCCATCTTTTTTCGGAACCAGGACAATACTTGAGGCCCAGGGACTGATGGATTCCCTGATCACTCCTAATTCCAGCATATCTTCCACCTCCTTTTTGATCTCATTCAAAACTTTCCCATTCACACGGTACAGAACAGCTGATTGGGGCATGATCTCCAGTATCAATGGAATGTATAACTATACTGGTTCGGCCAGGTTTGTTGCTAAAGAGATTCCTATAGGTTTTCAAAACTCTCAGAATCTCTTCTTTTACTTCCTCCTCTACCTCCTCTGACCATTCCACTTGATCTACCCCTCCTTTGTCTTTGCTTTCCTGTACCAAATCTGGAAGTTCAGGCCCACTTCCCTCAGGGAATAAGGTAACTTGCAACACCTGTGCATCCCTGGTATGGTAAGGCTTCAACATATTTACATGAACCACTTTGCTTTTGTTTAATTGGTCTGTGGTGATTACATACGTCACTGTGTCAAGCCTTTCTCTGATGGTATATGGTCCTTCCCAGTTAGCCTGTAATTTGTCATGTTTCCTGGGTATGAACGCCATAACCATATCTCCCACATCATACACATGTTCTCTGGCTGTTCTGTCATACCAGTAACTTTCCTTCTCCTGTGCATGACTCAAATTCTCTTTCACTACTTCCATCATTTGTTTCACTGGTTCACATTCACCCCCTCTCTCAGCAGGCATCCACAGTCCACATAAAATCCCATTCTCACACACAACTTGATTCCTCAGTTTGTCAGTGAAAGGAATCTGTTGGGTCAGCGCTTGTTCCTTTATCTGCTTCAGACTTATATCTTTATGCAGCTCTTCCCTGAATTGATCTGCTTCTTCCCCAGAGACCACGATACAGTTTGTCTTCTTCAGCAGGCCTGCTAGTGGTTGCTATGGTGACCTGAGGCTGGTTAACAGATTCCACCCTGTTTGTTTCAGCCCCCCTTAATATGGCTTCTTTTTCTCTGCCAATTTGCTGTCTGGTCACTACATATATTTTCCCCTGTGCCCCCATAACATCTCTTCCCAGTATTACTGGTTCTTGTTGCTGGGCATTAATACCAACTTTATATTGGCCCTTTCGGCCTCTCCATTCCATTTTCACTAGGGCCACAGGCAAACTCTCTGGTTGACGCCTCACTCCTTGGATAGTCACAGTTTCCTGAGGTAATATTACCTCAGATTTTATTAAATCTGGCCTCAGTAATGTCTGAGCGGCACCAGTATCAAGCAATGCCCAATAATTTGCCCCTTGTACACTCACTTCCTCTCTCAGACTTGAATCAAGGTCTGTTACTTCTGTCCAGTTTATCTGGCAAAACTGAACCTTTTTCGCTGTTTCTAAAGCCTTGGGCTCTGTTTTCACTGCCCTTGTCTGAGCAGGATTACTAATGGGGTTGGTAACCTCACATTGAAAACGTAGGTGCCCCGGTCTACCACATTTGTAGCATAATTTCTCCTCACTTTTAGGGTACACAGATCCACTCTGGGGTGTCCTGTGCCCTTCAGATTTTACTGGAGGACTCACTCTCTGTGGTACCACATCCCTTCTGCCAGCGTTATATGGTCTGGGTTTAAAATCTCTTGATGTTTTCCCCACCCAGCCAGTTCTGTTGGAGGCGAAGTGATCCGCCATCTCTGTGGCCTCCTGCACCGATGTAGGGGAACGGTCTTTGACCAGGAGCCTTATTTCTGGTGGTAACTGATGGAATAATTGATCCAGTATCATGAGGCTTTTCATCTCTTCTACTGACTGAGCTTTGGCACTACTCATCCACTTTCCAAATATATCCATCAATTTTGCTCCCAGTTCCACAAAAGACCTCCCTGCTTGGATCTGACAGTTTCTGAAAAGCTTTCTAAAATAATCAGGCCCCAGTCTGAATCTTTTAAACACTGCTTCTTTGAATTCAGCATAGGTGACGGGCCTGTCTGAGGGGAAATATTGGTATACCTCAGCCAATTCCCCTTTAATCAGGTTTGATAAATACTGCATGTATTTATCTTCAGGTAGCCCCCACAACTGAGCTGCTTTTTCAAAGGTGCTGAGGTAAATTTGAGGATCTTGACCAGGCTCATAGACAGCAAAGTCCTTTGGAGTAATTTTTATTTTTGCTCCATCTCTCTCTTTCCTTGCCTCCTCAGAGTGAAATTTCTCTCTATCAAATTTTAACTTTTCTACTTGTAATTCAGCATCCAATGCTCGTTGCTTCTCCCTCTCCTCAAACCCCAATCTCATTCTCTCAATTTCCAACTCTCTCTGTTTTTCCTTCTCTGCACCTTCCATCCTCAATCTCTCAGCTTCCAACTCCCGCTGTTTATCTTTTTCCTCAGCCTCCATCCTCAATCTTTCAGCTTCCAACTCTCTCTGCTTGTCTTTTTCCTCAGCCTCCATCCTCAATCTCTCAGCTTCCAACTCTCTCTGTTTTTCCTTCTCTGCACCTTCCATCCTCAACTTCTCTCTCAAGTACTCTATATAACCGGGATTGCTTAAATATCCTTCTGGGGTCTCTTCTCTGACAGGTTGTTTTTGCTGGGCAGTTGCAAATCCTATAAGTGCTACCCTCAATTCATCTACCCCTTTACCCTCGTGAGGTAAATTGAATGTTATGCACTTCTCCACCAGCTCCTCTCTTTTCATTTTTATGTATTCAGCCATGGTGTTTGAGTTCACTCACTCTTTGCCACACACTCTTTGCCAGTCACTCTCACAAGAAATCTTGTTTTGTTATTTCTGTTTGCCACACAACTATTAGGGATTGTCTAGTATTCGTATCTCACAGCTACAGCCAACACCTGTGACGTAGTCTCCTTTGTCACCACGTGTCTTTGGGACTCTCTTTGGTTCGTATCTGGATTCTCTGTTGTTCGTATCCCACCGCTGCTGACACCGCATGTGATGCGTCCTTCCCTGGCTCTCCCTGTCAGGTTCCTACCTGCTCGTGGTTACTGCCTGTCTCTAGGCACCACCAGGGACTCCACCAGTCCGGACCGCTCTCTCTTATGATTTCTCTCCCCGCTCTAGCACAGATCTCAACAGATCCCCCTGCTAGGCAACCACCAGTAACGTCCCAATACTAGTATTCCCAGAGACTCTGAATACTGGTATTGTTATTCTCTTCACCGCTGCCACCATTTGTTACAGTTCCCCTTCAGCCTTGGTCATTACCTTACCCTCCCTTCTGGTCTGTGAAACCCCAGCCAAGGATCAGGCCTTTGGTAAACCAAATTAAGTATTTATTACAGATAACAAAGCTAACAAGATTAACAAGATTTCTTCTTAAAGCACATAAGCATATAGTATTTTTACTCAATACTAATCTGAACTCCACCCCCCTCCTCCTTCACTCTCTCCTGGCAAACAACTCTCTCAAACCCCACCAAGCAATCCACTCTTTCTCTTCTCCCCCCCCCCAGATTCGACTCTCACTCTTCCTTTTATACATTCAGCCATTTTAAACACTCAGCCAATCATCTCGCATTCTACTGCCCAGTCACTCCCCCTCCTCTTTCACTCCACTTACCATGTATCTTCTAAAACAACAACACTTACCATATATACATTAATATAGGAACATCACACACACCCCCATCAAATCCTTGCCACCCCATTAGCATATCAGGCACTTTCTCCTGAGCTGAGAGGCCTCTACTCCCCCTCTTTTTCCCATTGGGCCCATGCCCACTATTTAAAAATAGCTGCTGACCAGGGCTGTATTCTAACGAAATGTAGATAGAATCTATGGAATAAAACCAATGAATGTGTCAACAATAAAAAGGCGATTCTGCACAAGGATAGCACTTGCTCTGAAAGAGACCCTAAAAGGGGTTGGTGAAGATAGCTGGGAGTGGGTGGGATCACTGTGTTACAGCTGAATTCAGAAATACTCTTGTTTGAAGATGCACACTCTTTTCTATGTAACTACACAGGTCTGGACCACAACTTGAACCAGATAAGCTTGTTATGCAAATTATATTTGACATCAGGAAGGAGGTAGATAATGGAATTATTGAAAACTCGACCACTCATCACAAGGATGACAGAAACATCAGGCAAGGTCCTAACATTTGGATAAAAGGCAGAATGGACTTGTTACCATCATTGCTTTTAATTTGTCAAAACAAAACTGTCACAAACCAAGCACTGACAAATGTATAACTAATGCATATAAATGAGTCAATTATCACTAATGGCCAAACAGTTCAATGCTGTTTGTATTACTTTTGTATTACTGATGCTTGTATTTTTTTTAAAGTAACTTTTAAAGTGGAAACCAATCCCTCTGTATGCAGTGACTCATAACTTAAACAGCAGTCCTTATCATATATGAAAAGCTGCTTTGGGATTTTTAGGCGACAAGGGATTCAAAGGTGTGTGAAACAAGGAACAGGAGATTGCAGAAAATTCTTTGAATGAATTATTTGCGTTTGTGGAAGATATAGGGCAGATCCTTGTGCCTCAACTAACTTTCTCAAAAAGTAAATCTGAAGAACTGAGGCAAATAGTGGTGGCAAGACACGAAGTTCTAGGTCTTATTAACAAATGGAAAACAAAGAAATCATCAAGTCCAGATGGTATCCTTCTGAGAGTTCTTAAAGCGTTCAAATATGAAATTGCTGGTCTTTTAACAAAAATATGTAACTTTTCCCTTAGATCGGCCTCAGTACCTTAAGAATTGGAAAATCCATGAAATTACAAGCCAGTTAGCTTAACATCTGTTTCAGGAAAATGGGTAGAAAGCAATATTAAAGATAAAATGATTATGCATATAGAAGAACAAATCTTGCTGAAGGAGAATCTACATGGCTTCTGCAAAGATAAGTCCTGTCTAACTAGCCATTTAGATTTATTTGAGTGTCAATGACCATGTGGATAGGCATGTTCCAGTAGACATTGCATACTTGGACATTCAAAAAGCTTTTGAGAATGTTGCTCACCAAACTATTCTAAGTATATTTCCTCCAGTATCAGAGGCAGCATGTCTCTGAGTACCAGTTGCTACAGATCACAAGCGGGAGAGGTCTATTACGCTCATGTCCTGCTTGGGAACTTCCCATAGGCATCTAATTGGCAACTGTAAAAGCCGAGTTCATAGATACGGAAGAAGAGAAGAAGAAACAAACCACAATTGGCAAGACAAGGACAAACCTGGCTTCAGATTGTGGTTTGTTTGGAGCAAAAAAACTATGATCCCTGGTTCAGATATAACACCAGGCCAAAGGTCGTGGTTTGTTGCTCCTGCTCACTAGCAGGTAAAGTGAAGTGGGAGTGATCTGTGCATTCATGGTAAAGCATTAACTATAGTTTATTGTGATGTATGAACACACGCAGTGTGTGCACCCCAACAAACACATAAAGTGTAGCCTACATACATGTATGTCTATGAACAAATTTCTGGGGACCCAGTACCAGCGTAACATGCATGTACATGCAGCAAACTTGTGTGAGGGGTTTTGTTGGTTTGTTTTTTGTTTTGGCGGTGCTGGCTTTATGCCTGATATCATACTGCATCAGCCCTGATCTGTCAATAGTCGGGTGTTCAGACTTATACCTATCAGTAACAAAGAAACTAATTTCAAATGTAGATTATAGCACGTCATCTGTGAAATTGTTTAAAGAAACCAGACTTCTGTGGAGGTGTCAGCAAGCCAAAAGGCGAAAAGAAAATTTGTAATATAAACCAAAGGTAAAAACAGCTCTTGTTTGCCAAGAAAAAAAAATTGCTGCCAAGGTTTTCAATGTATCATTCTGTAATGGCACACAAGGTAAGCAGGTCAAAACAGAAAGGGGTTATACTCACTGGGAAATGAAGTGGTTGAATACACTGGACCAATTCTTTGGTTGAAACAAAGTAGGAGGGGGATTTCTGAAAAATACAAACATTTTATAAGAACAGCAGAACTAAATCAAATGAATTGTTTAACAGTTTCTGGAGTTTGACTCCGACCAGAGCTGGCTGCTCCCAGCTGTTTCAAAAGTAGAGAAAACAAATAGATTACTCCATCCCTTTGCAGGTTAAATCACTAAAGCAGGGGTTCCCAAACTGGTCCACAGACCACCAGTAGTCCACAAGCTTTATTTAGGTGGTCTGTGGCATGTCTGTGGCTGAAGAAGGGATATGGCGCATCTATTGCATTTACTATTCATATGATTATACAGTCATGACAATGACTGTATACTATAGCCAGAGTGGATTTTTCACATTCCGCAATGTTAAATTGAAAATACCCCCCATTCTGATGCTTCCCATAAGCTCATTTCAGAACAAAACCTTACAAAACGTATAGTCTTGAACTCAGAAAAGCTTGCTTAACAACCCTCTAAATTTTCATGGCGATAAACAAAATAGAAAGAATTGAGAGTTCAAAGTCTAAAGAGAGAGAGAAAAAACCCAGACCCCTTTTGGACCTTTTTCTCTGAGTTCTCATAATCTGTTGAAATTCATTAAAAATCGGCCATGTTCACAGGGTACCTGTAATCCTGTTACTGACCTTGCCCCATACGCTGACCTTCATCTTCTGCAGTTTAAACGTTTTAAAAATTCCTGGCTGATTTTTAATTAAGTTAATAAATTTTGCATTGAACTGAATGATAATGTCAGGCATACTCAGTAAGAACCAATTGTCAGTGTTCTAAAAGCCAGACTGACAGCTGCTGAGCTTGCCTAATCAGGGGGCCACACCCACACCAGACTTTGATTTCACATGAGACAGTCATGGCTTCCCTCAGAGAATCCTGGGAAGTGTAGTTTGTGAAGGGTGCTGAAAGGAGACTCCTGTTCCCCTGAGAGAGCTCCAGTGGCCAGACTGGTTTAACAGCCACTCTGTTAAACTAACTACACTTCCCAGGATTCTCTGAGAGAAGCCATGACTGTCCAAAGTGAAATAAAGGTCTGGTGGGGATGTGGCCGGGGACAGCTTTGGTTTAAATTTGGGTGGGAGGCTACATGTGCCTGCTGTAGAATAAAAAGGTGAGGGAAATGCTGAAAAGCAATGATACTGTTCACAATGTTTTCCTTTTGGAAAGGAAAGGGGCTTTCCGTCTGCCCAGTGCCCACCCACCAATCTCTTCCCCTCTCCCTCCTCCTACCCTCCCTGTCTCTCCCCTAGGTCAGTGTTGGACTATGACCTGGGAGACCAGGGTTTGAATCCCCACACAGCCATGAAGCTCACTGGGTGACTTTGGGCCAGTCATTGCCTCTCAGCCTCAGAGAGAGGCAATGATAAAACTACCTCTGAATACTGTTTACCATGAAAACCCTATTCATAAGGTTGCCATAAGTCGGGATTGACTTGAAGACAGTCCATTTCCATTTTCAAACATGATTGCACAAAAATAAATCCCATTGAACTCAAAAAGTATGCAACTGATGAAACCCACCCTCCCTTCTCCTCCCTCCTATCCCCTCCCGCTTGCCCCTTGCCTTTCCTCCCCTCTCCCTCCAATCCCCTCCCCCTTCCCTCCCCATGGTCAGTTTTACCTATCTTAAGCATGATTGCACGGGAGTAAATACCACATTGAACTCAGTAAGCATGCAAATAATCAGACCTGGCTTTCCCCTCCTTCCCCTCTCCTCTCTCTTCCTCCTCCTCTCCCTTCCTCCTCCCCTCCCCTCCCCTCCTCTCCCCTCTTCCTTCTTCCTCCTTCCCCGCCCACTCCCTCCCTCCCTCCCTCCCTCCATCCATCCCTCCCTCCCTCCCACCCCAGTCAGTTTTACCTATCCTAAGCATGATTGCATGGGAGTAAATCCCACTGAACTTAATAAACATGCAAATAATCAAACCTGTCCTTTGCCTCCCCTCCCCTCCTTCCTGCTCTCCTCCTCCCTTCCACCCTTCCTCCCCTCCCTCCTCCTCCTCCCCTCCCCATCCCCTGTGGTCAGTTTCATCTATCCTAAGCATGATTTCATGGGAGTAAATCCCACTGAACTCAATAAGCATGCAAATGATCAAACCTGCCCTCCTCTCCTCCCCATTCCCTGTGGGCAGTTTCACCTATCCTTAGCATGATTGCAGGGAACTTACTGTGCAGAGGGGGAAGCAGCTGACCATTTATGGCAAACATATCAGAAAATAAGTAGCACAGCAACAATATGTGATTAACACACCTTCAGTGTCTCTGCTTGCAGGAACAAGGTTGCTGATAAGTGTAACCCACATGTAATTCAGAGCAATAGATAACAAGATGGTGCTCTTTGAAAATAAAGAAGCAGAAATACAGCATAAATTGCAACAATGTAAATGAGGAATGGGAGTTGGGTTTTACAATTTCTACCCTTCCCTCCCACATAGGCATGCACATGTGTGCGTGCACACGTGCACACATGCACACACACACACACACACACACACAGAGAGAGAGAGAGAGAATCAAAACAAAGCAAACCATAGTAAAGACATTATGATTTTATAATAAATGGCCCATTTCTATTCATCTGTATCTATTCAAGACTATTTCAACTATCCCATTTCATTGCAGTTTGTCATGTTATCTGAGCTGAATGTGCTATTACTTTTCTCTTTTGGTATTACGCCAGCACAAAATGAGAAGGGAAAACCCAAAATACTTGCAGGATATGCATCATTTATCACATTTAGTATTAGGAAGTAATGTGATGGGTTATATTCGGTGACATTAATGCCTACTCCCATGTTCCATTAAATAGGTTCCTACCAGCACTTGCATCACAGAACCAGCTGTGGTGCATACAAATCCCATCCTCAGAGGTTAATTCAGAAAACAGCAAACACAGGGAAACATCTATTTGCAACTTCTTAACAAATTCTGCATCAACACTAGCAGGCACAAGCAAGCGGGTACCAACCAGGCCAGAATTAGTAGAATTATAACCCCGAGCCTTCTTGGCCCTTTGTGTCACCTGACTCCGGCTGAGCTCACAGCTGCAGTGCCCCATCCTCCCGCCATAAACTACCACAGCAACATAAAGGCTAGAACTTTGTATATCCAACTGCCAGAACCCTTGGTTTCAGACCACGGTGCTGGTATGCCTTCCACACTGTTCCATTAATTAACAATAGTTTCCACTCAAAGGAAAACAGAGCATCTTTGTAGATATTCTGTTATCACAGCATTCGAAATAAATTGATGCAGTTTCAGTGATATCCCATCAGTAAAGCCACAGAAATGGGCAGTGTGGCATAGTGGTTAAGACCCAGGTTCAAATCCCCACTCAGTTGTGAAGCTTTTGGAAAAAGAGACTTCCAGAGGAGTCCTATGTTATACTTTTGATGCGGCTTTACTGGGATGGAGAGAATAAAAAGGCAATTTTGCTAAAGGGTTTTAATAGGGTAACTAACAGCTTCTCTAAAGCTGTCTTAGTTGAGCATAAGCTGTTGGTATTTAAAGTGACAGTAACAACCTAACAAATATAATTACAGTACTATTTAAAATATGCCATATAAGCTTGTGCACTTAATAATCTTGTAATAAACAAACATAAATACATGTGTAAAATATCGGTATCGGTACCATCTGATTTGTACCATGTCTATACCACACAGTTGGGTTTAATTACTTAGAGTAAGTAAATACCCCCCTTCCCTTTGCACAGATCTACTACCCTGGCCAAACTGACATTCAAACAAAACTGCGTAGGAGTTCCAACACCAGTAGGGCTGGGGGGGGGCATGCCAGAAAATGGCTTTGATCAGAAAGATCCAAAGCTGCCCTAGTCCCCTGTCATAAGAGCATAGGAGCCTGCTGGATCAGGCCAAAGACCCATCTAGTCCAGCAATCCTGTTCTCACAGTGGCCAACCAGATGCCCATGGGAAGTCCACAAGCAGAACCTGAACCCAACAGCACTCTCCCCACCTGTGATTCCCAGCAACTGGTATTCAAAGGCACACTACCTCTGACAGTTAAAGATTTAAGAAGGCATTGTTTTCGATTCCACCCTATATTCGTCACATGCAGCAGTGTTTCCATTCTGCTGCAGCTTGTCTTCTGCCAAAAACTACATTATTCATCTCACTGTTCACTGTAACTTATATAATAAATTATATAATTTAGGTAAATTACATTGTCATTACATTGTTCCGCCACATTCATTTCAGTGCAAAAGAAACACAACGCAAATGGGGGAAAACATAATCAATTACATATTGTTTGCAAACTGAAAGCAATAATGAATACCAATCATATTCACTGAATTGATTTCTGCTCCAGATCCGGGACAAATAAGTGAACACTGGCAATTTCTACTCCCATTTCCATTTCCATCAAAATTCTCTGATGTCCCTACTGATAGTGGAGGTGGTAAATAGCCATCATGGCTAACAATCATTTACAGTCTTATTCTCCAAGAATTTGTTCTTTTTTAAAAAGCAATCCAAGGTGGTAGCCATCACTACCTCTTATGAAAGTGAATTCCATTGTTATAACAATACAATGTGTGAAGAAGTACTTGAGTTTTCCTGTACTCTTTCAACATTCAGCTTCATTGAATTGCCCCAAGATCTAGTATTATGAGGGAGAAAAACATTTTTCTGTTCAGTTTTTCCAGACCATGCACAATATTATACACCTCTATCATGTCTCCTCTTACTCATTTTTTCTCTAAAGTAAAAAGCCCGAAATGTTGCAAACCGTCTTCATAGATTGCTCCACCCCCTTGATCATTTTGGTTCCCTTTTCTGAATCTCCACTTTTAATTACTTTCATCAATGAGAACTTTAAATACTTTTTCTGAGACTTTTATATCTTTCTGTGGTGACAGAAAATATTTTTTAAAAGTCAAAAAAGTGATTTTTTTAAAAAAAGAAAAAGATCTAAGTTCAGAAATAGATGGAGGAGTGCAGACTGTTCTCCCACCCTAGTATCTGCCCTGCCAACAGAGCATTAGATAAAGTGACATAAGTGCTTTCATATCCATCTCCCCTTTAGGACTGCACAAATCATCTATGTTTCTTGGCTTTCTTCCTCTTAACGGTTATTGGAACTGGGAGGTCCAGGGCATTTGAGAAAATGATAAAAGGAGTCCAAGATGGGTGAGTCCAAGATGGGTGGGAGTTTCTAAAAAAGGAAATTCTAAAGGCACAATGGCAAACAATTCCATCAAGGAAAAACGGGGGAAGAGAGCAGAAGAAGCCAATGTGACTTCACAGAAAGCTTAGAGATGACCTGAAAACAAAAAAGGGCACATATAGAAAGTGGAAGGAAGGGCAGACCACAAAGGAAGAATACAGTCAGGTAGCACAGAATTGAGGGATGGTGTCAGGAAGGCTAAACCTGAGAATGAGCTGAGGTTGGCAAGATGCCAAAAGCAACAAAAAAGCTTTCTTCAGGTACATCCATAGTAAAAGACAGAGAAAAGAAATGGTGGTAAAGCTACTCAATGAAGATGGCAAAATGATGACAAAGAAAAGGCAGAAGTGCTCAGTTTCTACTTTGGCTCAATCTTTTCCCGAAATAGGGTCTATGGCCCTCCTGGGAAATGTGAAGTTGAAGGGGCAGGATTGGAGCTTGGGATTGATAGACAGATGGTCAAGGAATACCTAATCACTTTGAATGAGTTCAGATCTGCAGGGCCTGACGAACTGCTTCCTAGAATATTGAACTGGTTGAAGAACTCTCAGAACCACTGTCTGTTACCTTTGCGAAATTGTGGCGGATGGGTGACTGGAGGAGGGCTAATGTTGTCCCTATCTTCAAAAAGAGCGGGAGGGAGGAACAGACCCATGGGAAAATTATGGAGCAGATTATACAGCAGTCAGTCTGTAAGCACCTTGAAAACAATGCAGTGATTACTAGAAGCCAACATTGGTTTATCAAGAACAAATCCTGCCAGACTAACCTTATCTCAGTTTTTGATCAGGTAACCTCCCTTGTAGACTGTGGGAATGCTGTGGACATAATATATCTCGACTTCAGCAAAGCTTTTGAGAAAGTGCCCCATGATATTCTGATTAGCAAGCTAGCTAAATGTGGGCTGGATGGATCAACTATCAGGTGGATCCACAGTTGGCTCCAGAATCATACTCAAAGAGTGCTTATCAAGGGTTCCTTGTCAAACTGGGGGGAGGTAATGAGCAGGGTACCACAGGGCTCAGTCCAGGGCCTAGTGCTCTTCAACATTTTTATTAACGATTTAATGAGGTGGTGCAGAGAATGCTTATCAAATTTGCAGATGATACAAAATTGGGAAGGATAGCTAATACCCTGGAAGAGGGAAGCAAAATTCAAAGGGATCTTGATAGGCTGGAGTATTGGGCTGAAAACAATAGAATTAAATTTAACAGGGATAAGTGCAAAGTTCTACACTTAGGAAAAACAAACCAAATGCACAGTTATAAACAATACTACATGCAAGAAGGATCTTGGGATTGTTCTTGATCACAAGCTCAATATGAGAGAACAGCATGAGGTGGCTGCAAAAAAGGCAAATGCTATATTAGGCTGCATTACTGGAAGTATAGTTTCCAAATCGCGTGAAGTACTAGTTCCCCTCTATTGGGCACTGGTTTGGCCTCATCTTGAATACTGCATCCAGTTCTGGACACCGCACTTCAAGAAGGATGCAGACAAACTGGAACAGGTTCAGAGGAGAGCAACAAAGATGATCAGGGGACTAGAAACAAAGCCCTGTGAGGAGAGACTGAAAGAACTGGGCATGTTTAGCCTTGAGAAGAGAAGATTGAGGGGAGATATGATAGCACTCTTCAAGTACTTGAAGGGTTGTCACACAGAGGAGGGCCAATATCTCTTTTCAATCATCCCAGAGTGCGGGACAAGGAATAATGGGCTTACGTTACAGGAAGCCAGACTTCGGTTAAACATTGGGAAAACTTCCTAACTTTTACAGCAGAAGTACAATGGAACCAGTTACCTAGGAAGGTGGGTTCTACAAGCACTCTTCAAGTACTTAAAAGGTTGCCACACAGAGGAGGACCAGGATCTCTTCTTGATCATCCCAAAGGGCAGGACATGGAATAATGGGCTCAAGTTGTAGTAAGCCAGTTTTCGACTGAACATCAGGAAAAACATCCCAATTGTTACAGTGGTACAACAATGGAACCAATTACCTTAGAAGGTGGTGGGCTCTCCAACACTGGGGGCATTCAAGAGGCAGCTGGACAGACACGTGTCAGGTATGCATTAATTTGGATTCCTCCATTGAGCTGGGGGTTGGACTCAATGGCCTTATTGGCCCCTTCCAACTCTATGATTCTATGATTTCTGTAACATCTTCCATTTTTTTAGGGTGGCTGTTCACAAATGAAAATGCTTTTCCTTACACAAGAATTTGCATTCATATTTTAATGATATGATTGCAGGATGTTTTCTTGGTCCAGACCTCACACACTCAAATGACAGGTCTCATAAAGCAAGGAGAGGCAGAATGGGTCTTCATAGGGATGATCCATAGATTCTGACTACCCAACTATCATGATCATCTTCAACCACGCTAACTATCCATCTCACTGCAACATCCCCATCTATATCTACCTCTTTCACACAGCTTTTCTTCTTTTGTGTGAATAAAACCAGTACCTATGCAACCAGCTCCATCGTTAGGCATTCATGGGCAAAGGGAGTTAATTCCATGCCACTGAGTCTTGAAACATGCAGGAAACAGATACGAAACATTTCTCAACCTTTATATAGCTACATTTCATGTAATTGGTCTGGCACAAGAGAAGAAATTATTATGTGTTGTTGTCCAGATTTGTACTAACTCTTCTCCAGGGCCCTGAATATGATTATAGTAGTTTATTATTACCCCAACATTTCTCCTATTCTTCCTCCAGCATTCCTTTGGATGAACTATGGTGTGTGGCCAGTTACTCTAGGATTACCTCCATGTACATATGAGAAACCATTTATTTATTTATGTAGAATATCTCAAAGTGGCTTACAAAAGATTCTGACAATAAAAGCACACTCAAATCTAGTACAGGAACAGAAATTACATAATGTCCAGATGAAACCAATTATTATTCAGGCAGCATTTCTTGCCCACTTCCTTGTTCTCCCTGGGTTTATACCAGACAGCAGTTCCCACTAGAATGATGTTTTGGGGAACAAACCATATCCTCTACATAGGTGTCTAAATGATTACTGATTCGGTACAAGACTCCAGTGTCTTTCAGTTTGGCCATCTAAAATAACAGATGTTCAAGGTTCAAGTTTTGGTGTACAAAGCCCTATACAGCTACGAACCAGGATACCTGAAAGACCATCTTATCCCTTATATACCCAGTTGATCACTGCGCTCTGCAGGTGATATCATCTTATCAGGAGATCCATTCTGCACAACATAGGAAATGGACCTTTAGTGTAGTGGCACCTACCCTTTGGAATTCACTCCCCTTAAATATTAGACAGGTGCCATCTCTGTTATCTTTTCGGCACCTACTGAAGACCTTCCTCTTTCCACAAGCCTTTTCAGTTGAGACCTTATCGCAGTCTGTGTCTGCACTGGAATTGCTTTTTAATATGTTTCAAAACCTTTTTTCAAAGTTTTTTTAAAGCTTTTAAAAATGTTTTTAAAGATGTTTTGTTTTAATACTTTAAAATATCTGTTTTCATGACGTTTTAAAGTGTTTTAGTGCTTTTGTTTGGCCCTGGTCTTCTACTGAGAGGAAGGGCGGGATATAAATCAAATAATAAACAAACAAACAGATGGAGACAGCCAACCATATAATGACCAAAGAGTGTACACACATCTGCATATGATACATGGTAAAATACTGTTTACCACTTGGAGGATGACTAAACTACCCCAAGGGGGAGAGAATTCTCCCACAGTGGTTTGGTCATCTCTGCAGCCAAATTTCCAAATGTAGTCATTAACTAGCAATGATGAGGCAGGAAGACATGAACACTATTTGTTTTGAGTGAGGAAATAAAATCTCTCTCTCTTTCTCTCTCTCTCTCTCTCTTTCTCTCTCTCTCTCTCTCTCTCTCTCTCTCACACACACACACACACACACCTTCCATCCTGAAAGAGAATGGTACAATCCCAGATGGACAGATAGAAAGAGCATGAAATCGGCATAAATCCATGACAACAGATCTACCTCTGTGGGTGTGGTGGCCCCAGTGGTTCTGTGGTGTGGTGTTAGCTGTAGAAACACAAGGGCCACTATGTAGTATTGTTCAGAGAAGTATGCTTGTTTGACTAGGGGGATCCAATATGGTTAATTAACTCTACAGATCCTTGGGGAAAACCTCCAGAAAAGATCCCCCTAAGCACCCTCCTCTTTCTTCCCAATAGGAAGAGGGACAAGGAAATGAAAGAAGCACAACACTTGAGACTGAAGAGGCTTTTTTTTTTTTTACTGTGGTTTGGGACCCATGTTATGCCCCCTTGGATACCTACTGAACTGGAAACATTTTAATCTATTGAGTTTTATGTGTTCTCTGTCATTGAGCCTGCCTCCAAAGTCACAGCTGGTAAAACCAAATGGGTCATTTTTTCCCCACCATGAAGGCCAGCACCACAGTTCAGTAGACACCATTTCTTCTTTATGTTAAGCTGTGCATCTAATTACAGATCACAGTTAATAGATTTACAGTGGGCAACAAAGGAATGTGGGGGGAAGTCACTGCCTTGATCTTGAACACTTCTCTCACAGTGAGCTTTTATGGGGAGAGGGGACAAAACTAAAAAAGAAACTGATAAACAAAAACATACACTGTCATTTCTTCAATCAATTTAGCAATAATCTTTTGCCAAGAAAAAAACAGGCTGGATCTCTAAATGAACAGATGTGTAACTGGAGGCAGCGTCATTGTTTCCAATTGGAGAATTAGTAGCTGAATGTCAACACCAGGAGCTGAGTCGAACAAACAGAAGAGCCAGGTAGATGCCTGTTGTGAATTTGCTTAGAGGGGCTTGGAACGAGGTGACAAGAGATACTCCCATATGTCAGCAACAGTTACTGGATCTTCAAATACATCCCAATTGAATTTAAGCTTGTGAACTGGTTTCTTAAAGCTAAATGAGCACCTTTTTCAACAAGGAAGGGGACTAATCATGTGTAATATTGAGATTGTACTACACATGGCTACATACTTGCTTGCATTAAGAAATGTAAATTCCTTAAATACCTTAAATTGAATTTCATACTCCATATGCTCTCAGATAAAATGTACTGATGCAGAGCAGTTATTTGTTAACTTAAGGAGTCATGCATGCATGTTTCATTTTACCTCTTGGTAGCTGGTGGCCAAGAGGCGAGTGTCAGGGTTACCTTTCTCCATTATCAACAAGTTTATCTTGAAGTAGTGGTGAGGACTAAGCAGAAATCTACCAAGAGAACATTCTTCCATGTGATTTGCGTAGAATCAGGATGTTTGATATCAAATAGTTGTACCCCTCAGTTACAGAAATGGGCATAATTCCCCAACAGAGCTTGGAAAAGTTACTTTTTTGAACTACAACTCCCA
Organism: Rhineura floridana; assembly: GCF_030035675.1. Lineage (NCBI taxonomy): Eukaryota > Metazoa > Chordata > Lepidosauria > Squamata > Rhineuridae > Rhineura > Rhineura floridana. The sequence continues at coordinate 45,370,885 of NC_084481.1, forward strand.
TCAGCCCCAGCCAGCATGGCCACTGGATTGGGCTGATGGGAGTTGTAGTTCAAAGAAGTAACTTTTCCAAGCTCTGTTCCCCAATCCCATACTGAAGCACACAAATGCCTCCTCATCCACTTTACATGCACAAAACCACCTCTTTCTAATGAACTGAATGCGGAAACCAAGGAGAGCCCCATGTGTGTATTGAAACTTCTAGGCTCACGAAGAGCCACTGGATTTGGAAGACTTTTTATGCCTCCTTCTCAGATATACATTTCACACTTCATTATGTCTCCTTACTGTTTTGGCTAGTACAGTATTAAACTGTCGCAATCAATGAAGCTTCCAAAAGTCCCTTGAGAGGCATTTTCATATGTCACACCACCAGGAAATGGTTATTTGCTTCATTTCATCCCATAACTCTTGGTTATACACACAAGCCAAAAGGCTCCCTTGGCCTCAGACCACAAATACACAAGGAATAGCTGATGATCTGATTGTTGCACCAATCTCCCTTCTCTCTACATTGACTAGCAGGAAAATGAAGAGGCACTTCCAGTTGCCAGGACTGGAAGACCTCCAATCATTGGTGTTGCATACAAATATTTCAAATGAATCATATGCCATAATTTCAAGAAAGAATAGCTGCCCCCTAGTGAGAGTGACTGGTAAAAGAAAATGATAAACCTATCTAAAATGGAAGTCAGATGTGTCTTTTTAAAAATTATTTTTATTGACAATTACCGAATTAGCAGATACTGGGACTGGCAACCAAATATTTACCTGTGTATATGAAATGTAACTCTTTGAGAATATACAAATATATTAGATTTATTTTAGGGTAAGTGGTTGGTTTATGCATGGATACCACTGGCTTTACAAATATATATCTGAGTGCTTTCACATCCTGAATGTGTATTTGGTTACATTCATATAATTGCACAATGTATTCATTACCCAGGAGGCTCCTTGTGGTTCCTATTATTCATACTCCTGATTTATAAGCTTTCATTGTTCCAGCTCTTATAATGTAAGTAATTTCCTCCACTACCCTCATCCTTGCAGAGGCGTTTTAAAAATCCAGGTAAGTATTTTCAGCTCTGTCAATGTTTTTGACAACTGGAATATCTACAAAAATAGATGGGGATTGTGTGTGGAGGGGTGGGCACAAGATTTTAAAATAAATGTTTAATCAGGAATTTCTAGCAAATCTCCAGCACTGAGCAGACAGCAGTAGGGTAGCCTAGATAGATCCTTTTGTATAGCCAAACACAGACATTTGAAGTAACATTTAAGTTTCAGGTCACAAGATTCTTTTAAATCCTTAAGAAGTTATGTCTTGAATTCAGGATATTGCATTAGTAGGAAGGTCAAATAATAATCTTTGAATCATCCGACTAAGGTTGCAGTTCTATCCCAGCTTACTAGGGTGAAAGCCACATTGCACACAGTGGAACTTACTTAAAAGTAAACATGATTGGAATTGCCCTGTATGGCTTAAGAACATAAGAACATAAGAAGAGCCTGCTGGATCAGGCCAGTGGCCCATCTAGTCCAGCATCCTGTTCTCACAGTGGCCAACCAGGTGCCTGGGGGAAGCCCGCAAGCAGGATCTGAGTGCAAGAACACTCTCCCCTCCTGAGGCTTCCGGCAACTGGTTTTCAGAAGCATGCTGCCTCTGACTAGGGTGGCACAGCACAGCCATCATGGCTAGTAGCCATTGATAGCCCTGTCCTCCATGAATTTGTCTAATCTTCTTTTAAAGCCATCCAAGCTGGTGGCCATCACTGAGTCTTGTAGGAGCAAATTGCATAGTTTGACTATGCGCTGAGTAAAGAAGTGCTTCCTTTTGTCTGTCCTGAATCTTCCAACATTCAGCTTCTTTGAATGTCCACAAGTTCTAGTATTATGAGGGAGAAAAACTTTTCTCTATCCAATTTCTCAATGCCATGCATGATTTTATACACTTCTATCATGTCTCCTCTGACCCGCCTTTTCTCTAAACTAAAAAGCCCCAAATGCTGCAACCTTTCCTCGTAAGGGAGTCGCTCCATCCCCTTGATCATTCTGGTTGCCCTCTTCTGAACCTTTTCCAACTCTATAATATCCTTTTTGAGATGAGGCGACCAAACTGTACACAGTATTCCAAATGCGGCCGCACCATAGATTTATACAACGGCATTATGATATCGGCTGTTTTATTTTCAATACCTTTCCTAATTATCCCTAGCATGGAATTTGCCTTTTTCACAGCTGCCACACACTGGGTCGACATTTTCATCGTGCTGTCCACTACAACCCCGAGGTCTCTCTCCTGGTCGGTCACTGCCAGTTCAGACCCCATGAGTGTATATGTGAAATTCAGATTTTTTGCTCCAATATGCATAATTTTACACTTGTTTATATTGAATTGCATTTGCCATTTTTCCGCCCATTCACTCAGTTTGGAGAGATCTTTTTGGAGCTCTTCCCAATCCCTTTTTGTTTTAACAACCCTGAACAATTTAGTATCGTCAGCAAACTTGGCCACTTCACTGCTCACTCCTAATTCTAGGTCATTAATGAACAAATTGAAAAGTACAGGTCCCAATACCGATCCTTGAGGGACTCCACTTTCTACAGCCCTCCATTGGGAGAACTGTCCGTTTATTCCTACTCTCTGCTTTCTGCTTCTTAACCAATTTCTTATCCACAAGAGGACCTCTCCTCTTATTCCATGACTGCTAAGCTTCCTCAGAAGTCTTTGGTGAGGTACCTTGTCAAACACTTTTTGAAAGTCTAAGTACACTATGTCCACCGGATCACCTCTATCTATATGCTTGTTGACACTCTCAAAGAATTCTAATAGGTTACTGAGACAGGACTTTCCCTTGCAGAAGCCATGCTGGCTCTGCTTCAGCAAGGCTTGTTCTTCTATGTGCTTAGTTAATCTAGCTTTAATCATACTTTCTACCAGTTTTCCAGGGACAGAAGTTAAGCTAACTGGCCTGTAATTTCCGGGATCCCCCCTGGATCCCTTTTTGAATATTGGTGTTACATTTGCCACTTTCCAGTCCTCAGGCACGGAGGAGGATCCGAGGGACAAGTTACATATTGTAGTTAGCAGATCAGCAATTTCACATTTGAGTTCTTTGAGAACTCTCAAGTGGATGCCATCCGGGCCCGGTGATTTGTCAGTTTTTATATTGTCCATTAAGCCTAGAACTTCCTCTCTCGTTACCACTATTTGTCTCAGTTCCTCAGAATCCCTTCCTGCAAATGTTAGTTCAGGTTCAGGGATTTGCCCTATATCTTCCACTGTGAAGACAGATGCAAAAAATTCATTTAGCTTCTCTGCAATCTCCTTATCGTTCTTTAGTACACCTTTGACTCCCTTATCATCCAAAGGTCCAATCGCCTCCCTAGATGGTCTCCTGCTTTGAATGTATTTATAGAATTTTTTGTTGTTGGTTTTTATGTTCTTAGCAATGTGCTCCTCAAATTCTTTTTTAGCATCCCTTATTGTCTTCTTGCATTTCTTTTGCCAGAGTTTGTGTTCCTTTTTATTTTCTTCATTCAGACAAGACTTCCATTTTCTGAAGGAAGACTTTTTGCCTCTAAGAGCTTCCTTGACTTTGCTCGTTAACTATGCTGGCATCTTCTTGGCCCTGGTGGAACCATTTCTGATCTGCGGTATGTACTCCAGTAGAGCTTCTAATATAGTGTTTTTAAACAACTTCCAAGCATTTTCGAATGATGTGACCCTCTGGACTTTGTTTTTCAGCTTTCTTTTTACCAATCCCCTCATTTTTGTGAAGTTTCCTCTTTTGAAGTCAATCCTATGCGCACTTAACTGAGAATATGCATAAATGAACATAATGGGATTACTTCTGAGTAAACATGCACAGGTTGACATTTTTTAAAAAAATTAAAAAATCCTAAAATATGAAAGTGCCTAGAGTAGGATGGGAAAGTATTCCATTTGGAAACCTCTAGACTGGTTTTGACATTTTTCCTTGCAATCTACTGAATTCAGGATATTTTAGCAGCAAGGTTTTGTTAGTCTTTTGCAGAATCTGACAAGGTATCATTTATTTCTGTCATTTTCTTTTCAGTTTTAGTTTCTCACTAAGGTCAGATGGGGTGGAGCTGTTGGGGGCAGGGAAGGAGAAGCGCATTTCACAAATGCAAGTAAATAGGCCCAGTTAGGCTTTCCAGTGATGAAGCTTTATAACATGTATTTAACCTGTTTAACTTTATGGTTTCCTATAAAGTACTTTTCATTTTCAAGGAGTTAAGAGGCCATGCCTTCTCCCAGGAATTTTAGCATGTGTTTTAAATTGTTTTTATATTGTTTTAAATTTTAAAATTGTGTTTTAAATTGTTTTTAAAATATGTGTTTTAAATTGTGTATTTGTTTTAATGTTTTTGATTGCTGTAAACCGCCCAGAGAGCTTTGGCTATGGGGTGGTATACAAGTGCAATAAATATTTATTTTATTTATTTTATTTTATTACACTTTTAAACCGCCCTATAGCAACAGGCTCTCAGGGCGGTGTACAATATGATAAAACCACATTTAGAACCAGCGAATGTGGATAAAACATGTAAATATAAAAACACATTAAAAACAGATTAAGACAAAAATAGAACATTACACTAATTAACTATAACATTAAAATTAAAAACAAAACTAAAACTAAAACTAAAACTGAAACTAAAACTAAAACTAAAATGCCTGGGCAAAGAGGTAGGTCTTTACCTGGCGCCGAAAAGATATCAAAGAAGGCGCCAGGCGTATCTCGTCAGGGAGGGCATTCCATAATTCGGGGGCCACCACCGAGAAGTCTCTAGATCTCATTGTTGCTCTCCGGGCCTCCTTGTGAGTTGGAACCCAGAGAAGGGCCTTCAACGTCGAGCGCAGCGAATGGGTAGGTTCGTAGTGGGAGAGGCGCTCCATCAGGTATTGCGGTCCGGTGCCGTTAAGGGCTTTATAGGTAAGAACCAACACTTTGAATCTGGCCCGGAAACCTATTGGTAGCCAGTGCAGTTGGGCCAGGACAGGTGTTATATGATCAGATCTTTTAGTCCGAGTGAGGACTCTGGCCGCAGCATTCTGCACCAGCTGAAGTTTCCGAACCGTCTTCAAAGGTAACCCTACGTAGAGTGCATTACAGTAATCCAGTCTAGAGGTTACCAGAGCATGGATAACTGAGGCAAGGTTCTCCCTGTCCAGATAGGGTCGTAGTTGGGCTACCAGCCGAAGCTGGTAGAACGCATTCCGTGCCACCGAGGCTACCTGAGCCTCCAGAGACAGGAGCAGATCTAATAAGATCCCCAAACTACGGACCTGCTCCTTTAGGGGGAGTGTAACCCCATCCAGAGTAGGTCGGACATCAACCATCTGGTCAGAGGACCCCCCCCACCAACAGCATCTCAGTCTTGTCAGGATTGAGTCTCAGTTTATTAGCTCTCATCCAGACCATTATCGTGACCAGGCAGCGGTCTAGTACATCAACAGCCTCACCTGAAGAAGATGAAAAGGAGAAATAGAGTTGCATATCATCAGCATATTGCTGAAAACGCACTCCAAAACTCCTAATGACCTCACCCAGCGGCTTCATATAGATATTAAAGAGCATGGGGGACAGAACTGAGCCCTGCGGGACCCCATATTGGAGTACCCAGGGCCTCGAGTAATGCTCCCCAAGCACCACCTTCTGAAGACGGTTCTCGAGGTAGGAGTATAGCCACTGCCAAGCAGTGCCTCCAACTCCCAAATCCGCAAGTCGCCTCAGAAGGATACCATGGTCGATGGCATCAAAAGCCGCTGAGAGATCAAGGAGAACCAACAGAGTTACACTCCCTCTGTCCCTCTCCCGACAGAGGTCATCATACAGGGCGACCAAGGCCATTTCTGTACCAAACCCCGGCCGAAAGCCCGATTGAAATGGATCCAGATAATCAGTTTCATCCAAAAGAACCTGGAGCTGGCGAGCGACCACACGCTCTAGGACCTTGCCCAGAAAAGGAACATTAGCTACCGGTCTATAGTTGTCAAGATTATCAGGGTCCAAGGAGGGGTTTTTTTAGGAGCGGTCTCACCACCGCCTGCTTTAGGCAGAGTGGGACCACTCCCTCTCGTAAAGAGGCATTAATCACCTCCTTGGCCCAGCCGGCTGTTCCATTTCTGCTAGCTTTTATTAGCCACGAGGGGCAAGGATCCAGAGCAGAAGTGGTCGCCCGCACCTGTCCAAGCACTTTGTCCACATCCTCGAGCTGTACCAACTGAAACTCATCCAATAAAACAGGACAAGACTGTGCTCCGGATAAATAAATGGAAATTAAAAGCTGTCTGTGGTAGCAAGGAAGGAACCTGAATGACTGCTCACTTATCAATTCATGTCTTTATTACAAATTAATATGTTGCTCTTTTATCCTTTTGTTAGTATTGGCAGACATGCAAGATATAAGCACACCAAACAGCAAAGAAAGACAAATGGGTCGGGTGTGTTTCAGTGCCTGACTAAAATACATAGTTGCCCAGACAATGCAATTTTGCAGTTACAATATTGCAATTCCATCATATAATGATATATGTTGGCTTTTTCAAATGTGATGAATTGCCTAAAGGGACAGCACTTGCATGCATGATATTCCATGTAAGCCATGCATAGAATTCATCACATCTGAGACAACATATATGAAGCATGCATATGCTAGGAAGACACAACTGAGTGGTGCAATCCCAATGGGAAGAAGCCACATAACAGACTCCTCCCTTGTGACTTGTGGCTTCCAATGTACCAGAATGGTGCAGGGAGAAGATGCACCACGGTGGTTCCCACACCTATGAGATACAGCTCATCCTGATGTTAAGATGGCCAAGTCATCAGGTGACCATGTGTGTATTTTAGCACCTCAATAACAAATATGCCAGTTGGACACCAGAGCTGATAGCTAAAGAGTTTGTATTCATCATTACAAAATCAAGTAGTGACTTGCCTGTTTGAATAAGACATCACACATCAAATGTCACATACAAAAAGGCCATATCACCTCACTGTAAAATGCTTGGGGGGGGGAGTCATTGCATACACTTCAGCAGCCAAGTCACTGTATTGAGTAACCCAGTGATGGGCCAGCCTAGAATGTTATTTTAGCAACCTCTTTAGCGATACGCTTCATCCACACTCTCCCTACTCCAAGACATTTCTGCCAGAGCAGAAAAACTGACTCTGGTTACCTTGGTGATAAACTAAAGCTGAAAATTACACATAATTGTTGCTGATGTCACAGCTCTCACATTGTTTCCAAGGCTACAAAGTGCCTCAATTAATTGTGATGTTTCTTTTCTTCTCTGTATTGGAAGCCTTTCCCCCCTTTGCTTGGGTAAATTGCTTAGAAGAGCAGGTAATCTATCTAGACCTTCTCATGGCCTCACAGCTGTCTTTGGTAATGATGGGGATTTATAAATTGAAAGTAGGGCTTCCTAAACTGTATAGAGCAATTTGATTCCCAGACTACCTCATTCTGTCTCCCGCCTTGCAAAAAAATAAAAACAATTGCAGTTCCAGAGTCTAAAGGATATATTTCATAAGCAGGTTGGATTTTATATATTTCCAAAAGTAGAATACCAGCTAAGGTTGCAATGCAATACATATCTACTCAGAAGTAAGCTCCACTGTGTTCAATGGGACTTCTTCCCAGGTGAGTATGTATTGGACTGCAGTCTAAGTCATCAACTAAGGAAACACTTTCATTGACCAAAGCAAAATATTGTGTGTTTTAAAAAAGGAGGTGGGAGGGTCAGAGCAATGGACTCTAGACCATGAAAGCATGATGCAATAATAAAATTGTTAGTCTTTAAAGTGCCACACAATTCTTTGCTGTTTGTGTTGCATCAACAAGGGTACCCTTCTGGAAATAGCCACAAATTTATGGAGGAGAGCTGTATAAAATTATTTATTTATTTCTTTATTATCATTATTTTTACCCCGCCCTTTTTCCAAAACTGGAACTCACGGCGGCTTCCAGATAAAAGAACACACATAATTAAAAACATACAAAAGTCTAGATTAAAATAGAATTAAACTATTTACAGTATTAAAACCATTCATGCATACAGTTAAAATAATTCAAACTCAGTTTAAAATAATACAGTTAGACAATAGCAATGCAGCACTCTTCAAGCCCTGTCCTTAACAGCCTTTAGTTCCAAAGGCTTGTTGGAATAAAAAAGTCTTTGCTTGCCGACGGAAGGACTGCATCGGGGCCATTCTTGCCTCCCTAGGAAGGGAATTCCAAAGCCTCGGGACAGCCGCCGAAAAGGCCCTATCTCGCGTCCCCACTAGTCGTGCTTGTGAGGACGTGGGTATTGAGAGAAGGGCCTCTCCTGAGGATCTCAAGGCCCAGGCAGGCTCATATAGGGAGATATGGTCTGACAGATAAAATGACCAACACCTCCCCACAACATGTACTTATGTACACTTGAAATCACTCAGCTTTGGATAGATTTTGGATTCAGACAGAACCCTGCTGAAAGGAGGGCATGAGGTGAAATTTTTATTTTATTTTATTTTAAATGGAGCCTAGATTGGGGATTTGGGGAAGTCATAAGGTTAGCATTTTAGCAGACATAGGTATTCTCTTGAATCTTCTGCGACTGCTTTGTTGTAGTTTATGGGGCTCAGAAAAATGTTAGGGTGCGCTAACATCTTATGCAACAGTAAAGACATTTCTTTACCATCATAACCTGTTCTTCAGTCTAAATCTTAAACACAACCATACCATTTAGTATGGATGTAAAATAGTTAGTGGCATTTTTAGCTTACATCTTTATCTCCACACTCTTAGGACAGCCCCAGGCCCCAACAAGCTGCTGCTGAGCGCCTCTAACTTTAATCACCGCTTTTGTTATTCCTTCCTTGCCCACATACCTGATGCAGTGGCTGATTCCCACTGGGAAAGCTAATTCCCTTCCCTCTTCTTTTGCTACAAAATTGCCCCTAGGACCCCATCTTCTGCCTCCTACTAGCAAGGCTTGTAAATATCACAGTGTAGCAAATGCACAGGCAGGCACTGGCTGGTAATACATAGTGGCTGTCCATCCAACACCTCTCAGGATGTTGGGTGCATCTTCCACCACTTTGCTGTGCTCGGACTGCAAAGGTCTGACCTTGTCAGCACGGAATGTTTCACCAGAGCAAAACAAAATTGCAGTTACTGCATCATAGCATGTGAGTTGGAGTCCGAGAACTTTCAGAGGGCCACAGGTTGCCCATCCCTGGAGAGTTATTTCAGGAGAAATATGCAAATGCAGGTGATACCTTGACTGCCTCTTAAATAATTTAGGAAGGCACACTAACAACAAAACTGAAAAGAAACAAGGCAACCTTTTACCCACTCCATCTAGTTCTGTTTGCAAACCTAAAGGGTGCTTTTATCATACTTGAAGTCATTTTTCTGGCTTAACTTTAAACAATTCAATACAAGAAATATTTGCTAAAATGTATTTTTGAAAGGAAAAATCTGATAAAAATATGTGTTTTCAGCTATTAAAAGCAAACATTGCTGGATGGAACAAATTCTAAAAAGAGCTTCTTCTAGGCATCTTATGGTACAATTTCTTAACCACACTGCCATGTGCTGAGTCAGATCATTGGTCCATCTCACTGAGTATGATCTAATTTAACTGGCAGCTTCCCTCTACAGCATCAAGCAAGGGGGGGGGTGGAATTCCCAAACCTATACTACACCAAATCCCTTAACAGAAGATGCAAGGGATTGAACCTGGAACCTTTTTTATGGTTTTTATTCCTTGAACTTCACATCTGAAAACCTTGTGTGATTTTGTTTTCAGAAGTGCCTGTAAGCGGGGAGTGATGAGAAAAACAAGAGTATCCACACGGAGAGCTGAAAAGTACTATTCACATTATAAACCTTTAGATTAGAATCTTTCTTCAACCATATGTTGTGTCAAGAATGCTCAGCCTTCCCACCAGGGACAACTCCCAAGCCCAGGGTAATTGATCCCAGCCAGACACAACACGTGCCTCCCTTACCAGGGCTGAGTTAAACCAACAACTGCAAGGTAGGTAGACTGCCACCATCCCTTAAACCTGGTCACCTACTCTGGGCCAAGGGGAAACCCAAAGTGCCAGAAATAGATCTGCCAAGGATTCCAAAAGACAAGAGCCAAGGATGCACTCCTTGTCTTGGAGCCTTAAGGCAAAATACCCAACTATACGGTAATCTGTGGCTAATTGGCCAAGGTGCTGGATTTAGAGCCAATTTCTCCCTGAAATGAACACACACTGGTAAATAAGAGGTAGCTTTATTAAAATAAAAGTACAAAAAATGTAACAGCAAAATAATTCCTTTAACCAAACATCCCAAGGGTTAGATACAAAAGGCGGAGAGTTCAAGTCACAAGTAAAAATAACAAAACTATCTAGCCTAATCTCTACTCATACAATATAGGTAAACCAGCAGAGGAACTTCATGGTTCCACATCTCCCCAGAGATGTATAGCCTGGATAGCAGATGGAAGATGGAGCCCCAACGTCAGGAAGCACCAAGTAACATTAGAGAACAAAGACCCAGAATCTTAGTTCTATTTTTATGGGGAAAAGCCCAGCAACAGCCAGGAATTAATTAGCCAGTCAGGGGGCTTTCTGACAATGAAATCTTCTAGAGCTTTCGCGCTTCTCCAACCTTCCCAGGCCTGCGGCATTGAGGTACCAGGCTCAGGCTGATAAGCAGGTGTTCTTGCTCCCTGCCTAATTAACTGAGTTCACCTGTGAGAACCAATAGTCTCATGGCCTCCCAGAGGCCCTAATCCAGGCAAGAGGTTCCCCCCACAATTCCTTGCCACAGAACCATTTTAGTTAACAACCTTACAAACCAGGCATTCTTAACATGTTGTACATGCTTAAGCATCCTACAGTTCTCACAATGAGGTGGTTAATGAGTGGAGAAAGGGTGATAAGCAATTGAGGATATGGAACTGGGGAAGGGGGAGGCAGTTCTTTTAGACTGAGTACAAGGATAGGATCCTGAATGTGGGTTCCTCAACGACCTCGTTATTGAATATTAATCCTGGTTTGCTTCCACAATGTTTGTTTGTTTATTCAATTTATATCCCACCTTCCCTCCCAGTGTTTACATGGAGGTTAGATTTAGGGTAGAAACACACTTACTATTCTGCCAGTTCCAATGCGGCTCCACCTCTCCTGAAAACGGGGGCACACAATGCTAGTCAAACTACGCCCCATTTTACTGTGAAACCTGGTGGGAGCAGCTTGAGTGCAGTTTTTTTTATTAAAAAAATCTGCTTTACAGAGATTTCACAACTGATTGGCAGATCAACCTGTTCCCCCTCCAGGTGTGGCTAATGGAAATGCTTTGCTGTAGGTGACTAGTGTGTTCATAACCTGTGTCTGGTCTTTATTGAGCATTAATCAATTCTGCCTCTGTATTAGAATTGCTTTTAAAGATGTTTTTAAACTTTTTAAAAAATGTTTTTAAATTTGTTTTAATATATTTTAAAGTCTGTTTTATGATATTTTAGAGTGTTTTTAGTGTTTTTGTTTGCTGCCATGGGCTCCTACTGGGAGGGAGGATGGGAGATAAAGTTAATAAATTAATACATTTTTTAAAAAAATGTTTGTCGGGGGGCTACATGGCAATGAGTATCCATCCTGATTTGCTTGTGTGGTGCTCAAGTGTCTTCTCATTGATCATTCATTCACCCACACTTTTCAGTGCATTTCCTCATCACTTTCCTAATCGTAAAAGGAAGGAGACTTAGAGGAAGGGATTGAACCTTGCTGTACTTGCAATGGCATCATTGGGAGCATGATAAGCTCTGAATTGTGCTTGGAATTAGTCTTGGAATAAAGCAAGCTATTTTTTCAAGTCTGGGAAAATAGCTTGGGTTTTCAAAGCCTAGATCTGAGACTAACAGTAAGAGTTCTCCCTGTCACTAAATTGTACAGAGGATAAGTGAAAGTAAAGAAGTGTAAGTGAATAAGATAAGTGTATTTGCAGTAGAAGCACTATTGTATCTGTATTTAAAACCGAGTTGGGGAGGAACCTCAGTTCTGAGAGCCAAATCTGACCTTCTCTGTCTTGTCCTCAGAATTCTTCCTAGGCCATACGCCTCACTGCCCCTGCTTTCACACCCAAAGTGTTTTTGCCTGGCTTGAATGTGTGCTCAAACCCTGATAATGCCTTTTGCTTGTCTTGATAAAGGGTATGTGTGAGTGTGTGTAGAAACTTACCTACTATACAAAGAGAACATTTTCATTAATTGCTCCATTTGCTTTTGCTTTTGCTTGTGTGCCCACTCGCTACTGGCATGTGGCCCTCAGAAGGTTGGCCAGAGGTTTCTCCACCTCTGAGCATGATTGAACAGGAGTGTAGTTGTCCAGCATCTTGAGGAGTCTTAGACCACTTCCTTTTTTGGGAGCAGGGTCCCAATGTCTCCAACATCCCACAAGCCAATCAGAATGGAAGGGGAGTGTGTTAGCCACTAAGAGTCTTCTAACATGCTACCTTGTTCTTTCCTGCTGACTGGAGCCAATCAGAGCAAAAGGAGGTGAGTTAGCCACTGAGAAGACTCTTCTCAGTAGCTAACACACTCCTTTCATGCTGATTGGCTCCTAGGGACGTCTGCTGTTGTGAGAGAGCTTCGGCTAGTCGGGCGGTATAAAAGTTTAATAAATATAAATAAATAACATGGATCTCATTCTCAACCCAGCAGCGCAAACAGGGGAGGAAGATGTGAATATTGATTATAGTATCCCATCTACATCATCAAGCAGTTTGGTAGCAGCAGGAGATAAATGTGTAGGCACTGAATTCAGTAATTCAAGCAATATCCCTGACAGCAAGAAAAGGATAATCAAATAGTGACAGTGATAGAAAAGCAAAATTCAAGCCTGGCCACATTATTTTATAGTCTTAGAAGGTGGCGTGGCTGTGACTATCATGAAGGGGACCTTGCACTTCTGAATTTGCCACTACACTACTGTCAGCGAGAGGTTATACTTACAAGATTATAGTTATGGTCTCACTACTGGGGGCCAAATACAACTTGGCCTTGCTATCCAGCCCCCAGGAACCTCTCCAGGCCACACACCCTCTCCTCAGGCCACGCCTTTCCCACCAACCCCTGATCTACATCCTCCTGGGTTGCACAGCTGGGATGTGCCCTTGAACTCCAACAATGTCTCTTGCTTGCCTAGATGGAGGACAGAGAGACATGTGTATGTTCACACATTTGCACATGTAGAAACCTCTGGCTTTTGTGTGGCTGAGACATAGCCTGCTATACAAAGGTAAGAGTCACATCTGTTGCTCTGCCCACTCTTTCTTTTGCCCCCTTCCACCACTAGCACACAGCCCCTGAAAAAATGCAGCCCGAGCCCTAACTTACATGATTGACAGTTTTAACTTTTTGCCATCATATCAAAATGTCAGAGCTTTTCGGTAGGCAACTCCTCTGTTAGCTATGCCTACCTCCAGGCCTTCACTTTTTGTTAAAATACAGATGCACTGCATTAAACAAACAGACAAACAGAAGAAGAAGAAAAACCTCTATCCTTTAAAATTATGACTACTGGAGTGGGATTTTCCCCAGGACAGTATTCTGAAAACTGGGTCAATCTCATTGTGTGCTGCCATTTCATCATTTTTATAGCAAGTTTTGGCAGGGTTTTGAGTAAAAGAGAATGAAATATCCTTCTAAACACACTGCAAAATTATTATTGCAAGTAGAGCCATCTACCTAATTAAGACACTTGCCTATAGATATATTGTTCTGCCACAGACAAGATCAGTCATGAGCCTTACCATTCTCAAGCTCCAAATACATTTCATTCATTCAGATTTGGAATGCGCTATAGAGCTTCTGTTTTTGCCTTGGGGCTTGAACCAGGTGCCCTGCAGAACATGAGCCCATTCCTTACTTGCTAGGCCACCAGGCCTGCTGATCAGAGAAAAGAAGTGGAGACAGTTCAGGGCTGAATACAAACATCGTGAACTAGAATCTTCATGAAGCTGGAAGTCAGAAGACCTCAGAGAATCAACCCCATAGTTCCTAAATAGGTAGCATGCTCCCAGTCTGGGAACTTGTCATTGAGGTAAATCAGTAGACTGCCCCAATGAGCTTAAAGCAAGGGTTGCCATATTGCCCGGTTAGCTGGGTTTTACCTGGATTCTAGCCATGCTACCTGGTGCCCGCTTAGCCCATTAGGTAGCCCGGTTCTCAGCTTTCATTTTTAAAAAAGGCAAGTCACTAGCCCTTGTAGATCCAGACATACAAGGTAAAATGTGGAGGCAGTTTTCTGCCCTTTTGTGAGAAATCAGCCTATTTCAGCCTTCCATTGTTCTTAGCCAATGAGGCACACCAAAGCGCCCCTGGGAAAATCAATAATTTCAGTCTGCATGCCTGCTGCATATGCAGATCTATGCAATTTAGAAAACTGCACATGCTCATTTGATCAATACATGTAGGTCCACCTGTTATCCACAGACTTTCTGTTTGAGGCAACAAGGAGAAGCAGCCTTCATCTCAATTGCTTCTGTGTCTCAGGGCATGTGTCTTAAGTGGTGAATGCAATGGGAGGGACTGCCTGCCATCATGGAGGATGGAATAAAGGGGTTTGAATCCACCAAATGATCCCTTCCCTTAATAAATACAAGATATAAAAGCAAGCCTCTCTATAGAAAAGGCTGAGGTATTAGCATTTGCATTTTTTGGCCCTGCCCCCACCTTGTTAACTGGTGCTTACTCCCAGGTAAAGGTGTTTTGGAATGCAGCCTCGTTCATCCTGTTTCCCGGCACAGCCTCTGTTCAGCAATTCAGAAAAGGCTAAAAAGGTTTTTTTAAAAAATACATATCCTTCTTTAAAATAATTGGCAGGCATCTCCCCATCAAAGATCACCCTGCCTCATTTCCTCCTGAGGGATGGATGGATGTGTGTATGTGTAGGTATGTATACACACATACACACACACATGTATACATATATAGATATATGTATATATCTATATATTTAGTGCAGTGGGGGATGCAACCTTCCCCCCCCTTAAGACCAATAGGAATGGAACAATCCACCCCACACTCACCAGCTTGGGAAAAGTTATTTGCTTACTATGTGGTCTATTTTGCTCTTGGTGCTACATGTCTGCCCCTTAATTAATAGAGGCAAGCTTAGAATTTAGTGCTGTAGTCAGCACATATTTGGAGGATCCATTTTCTTTATTACTGTGTTTCACATATGCAAAGCTTAGTTCTTGTTTTTGCACAGACTGTGGAGAATTTACTTTATTTAAAATGTGAAATGAAAATGATTGGTTAGTAGCCATCTTCTTTTATACAGCCAAATTTCAAACATTATATATTTTGCTATGTAAACCACTTTGGGAACTTTTTCTTGAAAAGCAGTACAATATATAAATATGTTTACTACTACTATTTTTGGCAGGACTCCATATACACTGTATGCTCAAAATTACCCTGAAGTTCAGGCAAACCTTGCTGCACACCAAGGTTCTGTTCTTTCTAGTGATATATTAAATACTCTAAAGATAGAATACATCATTCCTATTTATTTGCTGATCTTCAATTTACTGCTCAGTATTAGCATAACCTTGGATGTCTTCAGGTACTTCAAACTTGTGCAGGAGTATAGTCTGGTGTTAGAAAGGATCCTGTGACAGCACTGCTTGCTTTGAAGCTAATTAGCGAAGATTATTGACTGAAATCTTGGTTTCTATCTGTGTTACAGGTTGTAGCATTCATTTCACATTTCCTAATTGCTGCTAAGACAATCTCTTGGTCACAAGGTTGTTTTTAATTGACTGATTGTATATTTTTCTTGTTTTTGGAAGCTGCCCTGAGTGCAGAATATAAATCCTCTAAATAAATAAATAAATATTCTAAAGTGTTAGAAACGAGAGTCTAGGCCAGTGATTCTCAAACGGTGTGCCCAGGCACACTGGTGCGCCCTAAGAGGTGGCTAGGTGTGCCTCAAATATTATGAAAGTATATTTTAAAAATGAGAAGAAACCCATTTGTATAGGGTAAGTAATAGTTTTCTATAGTTTATTTTTATTCATAGTTTAAAATATATTAATATATTTTTAATTTTGTACACAAAGTGCACCAGAAATTTTTTATATGTTTCACAGTGTGCCACGAAACAAAAAAGTTTGAGAATCACTGGTCTAGGCATTTAAGGCTGAAAAGGTAAGTTAAAGAAAGGTTCCTCACATCCAGTTTTTGGTGGTAATTGCTAGGCACAAAAACAAAACAACTGGACAATGTGACCATTAATATGCTTAATTTGCATAATTATCAACTTATTTGCATAATATGCAAATTAGCCTGCCTGGATTTCTGGAACTGGAATATGGCAACCCTACTTTTCAGCAGCAAACGTGAAAGTGGTCAGTGTTCTGAGATCTGCTGCACAAAGAGGACCTGTCAGTGTTTTGTATTCTATTTGTTCATGCACTGATTCAATTTCATTTGGTCTCCCTATAAAGTTAGTCTGAGACCTACAATGTATGTTGTGTCAAGCCCATGCATAACAACCAGTGCACAATTCTTTTAATTATATGCATCAGAAAGGACATGACTTTCATGAACAAAGCTGACTTCTAAAAGCGATCATGAGAAAGAAACAGTATTTAAAGCAAATGCTCAGGGTTTTTATTTTCTTCAATAAACACACACATCCATTTTGTCAAAATAGTTTTGGGGGCCTAGCTCATGTATCTCCCAAACAGGGACCTCCAGTGCCTAAAGAGAAAGATAAATCATACTGAGAAGATGCTCATCCATGAAATGATTCTGTTAACAAACATGTCATCTGTCTAGCATGTATTTTCAAATCTTCAACAGAAGGGTCTAAATTATAAAAGGAAAGTGGCCAGGTCGAGCAAAGTTGGCAATTTGGGATTTGATATTTTTAACCTCATCCATCTGTATGTGTATGGTTGCGCATATAAACATTAAACAAATGATTATCCAGAGCTGATTGTCATTAGAGTTAACAATTTTAAAGAAAAATAGGGTTAATACATTCTTCAATGTTTATCTTGTGAAAAGCATTACATCATGGAGGTAAAGATATTTTTCAACTGATACTCTTGTGAAATTTTTAGGAAAGTTGTTAATGGCTAAGATAAACAAAAATGATTAAACAAAGAAAAAAGATAAATGTGCTGCAGATAAGGGATTGTTGAGTGTATAATGTGAAACAGTTTATTAAGGCCAGCCTTTAGAAGTAGTGATGTTATGAATATAACTTAATTATTTTTGACAACACATTGGAGGAAAAAATGAACTGGTCTTTGGTCAAAACAAAGGATTAGTTTTCCCCATTTTTAAAAAAAGTAATCCTTTGTTTGTTAAACAAACTTTAATGATAATGATAAAAAATAGCATAGTGGTAAAAACAAAATTAGATAAGTGATGATGATACATAGTTGTCTGTTGCTGTTCTATACAGAGAACTGAAAACTGTTTCTGAGTTAAAAAAAAATCCAACAGATTAGTTTTTCAGAGAATCCAATTATCAATTTAAATTCATAGATGCAAAGATGCCATAAAATCATTGAGAGTTTGCACACTGCTTGAGACTGACTGTTTAAAACTGGTGCTTATCTCAAAACCTCTGCCTTTGGCGCTACTGCAGTTTTTGATTGATTAGAGCTGGTTGGCCCATCTGCATCACAGTTGCTGCAAGCAGCACAGGCACTAGAACAGCAGAAGCTTACCCTCCAACTGTCCCAATTTACCTGGGGGCAGCCATGATTTTCCAAGTGCTATCACAGGAAAATCGGAACACTCCCACTATCCCAATTTTAGAGAAGGGTCTGGATTTCTCTCTCCCCTTTGATGGATTCACATTGCTTATGTGTAAGTTAACTAAAGCTGGAGCCCATGAGAGGTTGGTTCGAGTAATGGTGTGGGTTTTCTTTTACCTGGTGTCATACCTGCGGTATTACACACAAATAAAGCAGCAGGATTGGGAGTGGAACAATTTGTGTCTTTTTTTTTTACAAGATGTGGTTCAGTGCTATGCTATCTTGTAGAGGACACTCTCCTGTAGGTGCGAAGATAACATTTTGTGGTGACCCAAATGACAAACTGTATGTTTTGGGGGTGGTTTAATATTTTATGGACTCAGGTGCCATGTTTCACAAAACAGAAGCTGTAGAAGAATGGCCTACAACCACTTTGGAAAATAACTTCTGCAGATTTAGCCAATTTGCACATTTATTTATTTGGACATATTTGATTTATTAGATTTATTACATTTATATACAACCCCATAGCCAAAGCTCTTTGGGCGATTTACAAAAATTAAAAACATTGAACATTGAAAACAAATATACAATTTTAAAAACCATACAAACCATGAAGCACAGATAAACCAGGTAAAAGACCTGGGGTCAGAGCTCATATACATTTTAAATATATATATCTATTAAGTGGTATATAAATGCTTTAATATAAATAAATTTAGCAAGATTTATATACCACTAAATTAAAAAAAACTCTAAGTGGTTTATATGATATCTACCATACTAGAAGCTGTTAGTTTATCTCTTGTGTCATCCAAATAGGAATTGCCATCAGTAACGTCTTTCCTACAGAAATGTGTTAGACTAGTAAACATGTCTGTATGAAATAATGTAAAATGTTTTCTAAATTTATAAAACAGTAAGTTTATTATGAAACTATTCGGCTGTCAATGTTCAGTCTACTAATAAGATTTTTTTTCTAGTGAGCACATTGTCATTTTATTATTTGTGAACTTTGAATTTATTTTAATTCGGTCCAAGACCAGCAATATTTGTGAACTTTAGGAATTTATTCATATAATATGTAAACATAATATTGGTATGATCTTTCATGAGGTCAATTTTTGTATGTGTAGTAGTATACACAATCTTGAGTTACACAGAATTGTTCATGAGAAACTGTGTCATGTCATGAAGAATTCTGCTTAGCTCAAAAGGATTCACCGTGTTTGTTGTTGTTGTTATGTGCCTTCAAGTCGATTACGACTTATGGCGACCCTATGAATCAGCGACCTCCAAGAGCAATTCACAGTGTAGTACCCACTAATATTGATCCAATGACTGTGCTCAGAACATGGCTTATCATGACAGGAACGAGCTCATACGAGCCTTGCATTCATGCATTCTCCTCTGTGACCCACCTATTCACCCATGATTATCCACCAGGCTATGTGCATGGGCCACAATGGTTTTCATCCTGAGCAGCCTTTGGCCTGCCCCTATTTTCACCTGGGAAAGAACGTATCCTCCAAAAGCTGCTAGAATTGCAAAAAATATAAATCAGCTACAGCTACTATTGTAAGATAATAGAGGTGAAATAATTTTCAGGTTACTGAAAACAAAGATGCTGTGTCCCATGGACTGTCAGTAGCATTTACAGCCCCTCAATTAGGAGGCAGATCAGTCCAGTCAGCTAAAACGACCAAGCAGAATTAATGAAGTCAAAATAATAGCAAAAGAGAATGCTTTGCAAAAATGAGTCAAGTACAGCAAATCAATACTTCATAATGTTGCCTGTCCTATTTCTGAACTCAGCTGCCTTCTTCCATTTCCAGATAAAATGCTGCCCAACTCTATTCTATGTTACTGTCATTAATGCAGAACCTTCAGCTGCAGATTTCAGAACTAGCCTCATTTCACTATTGCACTGAAATAATTACTTCTCTATTTAAATGTATTTTGGCAAACAGATAATATACTTTTAAAAAATCAACACTATTTTTTGTTTTTGTTTTAAACATTATATGGTGATCAAGAGAAGTTACATGGAGGAACGCAACCCTGCATCCTAAATCTCCTTTCCATCAAAGAAATTTGCAAGAAGCGGGACAGGGATCACAAAAAATGTTTCTACTTTTGCTATATTTACCTGCATGGGCCTTTGGTCCGGCAGGCTACAAAAGAGTCCCAACATGTTGTCATCTTGCAAATCAAACCTAACTTCAAGGACAAAAGGACTACAAATAGTTCCCTCATTTTTACATATTTTGGCTTATGGTAAAGTCTGTTTTTTATCTATTGTATCTGATACCTGATAAATCACTGAAATTTCAGAGATGTTAATTGCCCAATTCCAATAAGAGAGATATTTGATATCTCACACATTCTCGCGAGGACTATGCAAGCCTTTGGTGTATACATTTCAATAAACCTCAGGGGGTACCCAGACAGGAAGGGCAAAGAAATGACGATTTGCAAAAGTACATATTTTCATTGGTCCTTTGATAGAAGAATAGTATTCACATTCTCAGGTTTCCAGGTAAATTAGTTACAAGAAAACAGTCAAATGTCTAAACAAGAAGATACTCACGGTAGAAACACACTCACATTTCTGCCAGTTCCAGTGCATCTCCACCTCTCTCGTCTGAAAATGGGGGCACACGACACTAGTCGGACCCCACCCCTCTTTACTGTAAAACTTGGTGGGATCAGCTTGAGTGTGTTTTTTTTTTAAATCAGCTTCAAAGAGAGTTTGCAATTGATCAGCAGATCAACTGGTTCCCCCTCTAGCTGTGGCTAATGAAAGTGCTTTGACCTGGCGACTATTGTGTTTACAGCCTATGACTAGGGGTAAGCCTTCAGTGACGAAACCTGCTTCACAGAGATAGTCAGTATTGGCTTGGGCTGTGTAAGCCTGCAAAGTAAAGGATTTATTTAGTTATTTAGTTATTACATACCTTGCACCTCTTATGTGATGTGGGACCCGCAGGGTGGTAACAATCAATATTACCCAAGAAACAAAAAAATATAAAAAATCATCTTAACAGCAGCGGCCAAAGTTAATCACAAATACAGGGCCGGCACCAGAGGGTGGCCAAGTCGGACCCTGGCTGAGGGCCCCTGAAGGGCCCCTTCTTAGGGTGGGTGGGTAGCAGTTCCACGATCCGCGGCAGCATCGGCTCCCAACCCTGCCACGGATCGTGAGAGGGCACTCCCAGGCACTCCCACTACTGCCGCACAGGCCCGCAATGTCCGCCTGCATGCCCCACCCACCTCTCCCTTGACATAAATGCTGGTTGTGTGTGGGCGCAAGCCTGCCATCAACCAAGATGGCAGCAGAGGTTTTCCTAAAGGGCTGATGCCCCTGCTGCAATCTTGGTTGATGGCAGGGATGTGCGTGTGTAACATGCATGCGTGCCATCAACCAAGATGGCGGCGGAGGCATCAGCCCCTTAGGGAAGCCTCAGCCCCCATCTTGGTTGATGACAGGCATGCACGCACAGTGCGGGCAGCATTCACCAAGGGTAGGTAGGTGGGGGGTGCGTGGGGGTGCTGGTGCCCGGGGCAGGCTGGTGCCCAAGGGCCCTGGTATGCCTGGAGCTGGCCCTGCACAGATAGATCCAATTTAAAAGGGTGTTTGCATAAAAAGCATATGTAAAAATGTTTGCCTTAAGGTGATGCCTAAATGCACTTAAAGAAATAATCTGCCAGTTTCCATGGCCTGTGGGAACTTCCCCAGTCTAGTTGCAAACAACAGAGCTCTCATCAATCACCACCCTTCATATTTAAGCCAATTGGGGCACAGAGAGTAGAGGACCTCCGATGATAACCATATTTTTCAGGCAGGCTTGTTCAGGAAGAGATCATCCTTAAGGCTGTGGTGGGGAGCCTATGTCCCTCCAGATGGTGCTAGACTCCAGCTCCAGCCAGCATAGTCGGGGACTATGGGAAGTGTAGTCCAGCAGCATCTGGAGAGCTATATGTTCCCCACACAAGTTCCAAACCACTTAGGCCAGGGGTAGGAAACCCTTTTTAGCTCAAGGGCCACATCCCCTTCTGGGAAGCCTTCCAGGGGTCGCATGCCAGTGGTGTGCTGGGCCAGAGACTAAAGTGAGCAGAACATTAAATGTGAATGTTACCTTTATACAGTAGACTAGTTGCTTCACACTCACACCTCCCTAAGGCTCTCTTCCTCAAGGCAAGCAAGAAACATTGCCAGAGTTCAGTTGCACATTCCAGCCAGGCAAAAACACTTGAAGACGGTGCAGAGCAGGGTAGGTGAGGGACATGGCTTGGGGGATGGCATGGGGAGAGGCCAAACACAGAGGCCCCGAGGGCTACATTTGATCTCCAGGCCTGAGGTTCCCCCTCCCTGATTTAGGATAGGAAGTAGCACCTTGAAATGGAACCAGAAACAAATTGGGAGCCAATGGGATTGATGGGATTGAGGGTGCAGCTAATGTAGAACACAGCAGCTAGGCTGCTTGTGGGGGCATACTACAGCCAGCATATAACACCTTGCTTGTGGGATTTGCCGTGGCTGCCAATCTGTTTTGATACTAGCGTATCAGATCCTATACAGCTTGGGATCAGGTCACTTGAGAGACTGCCTTATCCCTTAATTATCCAGCAGGTCACTGTGTTCTGCAGGAGAGTTTCACCTTCAAGCAGGGCCAGGACCAGGTATGACTGGGCCCTAGGGAACCAGCTTGCCCTCGGCCCGCAGCACTGTAAGACCAAACACCCCCACCCAATAGAGGTGGTGTGGGGCTTAAAAAACCCTGCCCGTCCCACCTTCCTGTCACGTCAATGCATCCGCATGCCTGCCATCATCCAAGTTGGCAGTGGAGGCATCAACCCCTTAGTTGGTTAACCAAGCTGGCAGCAGGGGCATCAGCCCTTTAGGAAAATCTCTGTTGCCATCTTGGTTGATGGCAGGCTTGCGCCCACAGCACAACCAGCATTTATGTCAAGGGAGAGGTGGGTGGGGCATCATCTTGGGTGATGGCAGACCTGTGTGCACAGCCCACAGGACGTTTGCACTGATGTGACAGGTAGGTGGGGTGGGCTGGGAGCTCCTAGTTTGTGATCCACAGCAGCATTGTGTAGCTAAGCCCTGCAAGCCAATGCTGCTGTGCCCAACACTGCCACAGATTGCGAAGAGGGAGCTTTGCTGTCCCACCCTAATTGGGGCCCCTCAGGGTCCCTCAGCCAGGGCCCAATCTGGCCACCCACTGGTACCAGCCCTGCCTTCAAGTTCCAAAGATCTCAGAAGCCCGCCTCACAGGAGCTCAAAGCAGGGCTTTTAGTGTGGCTGCCCCTGTTCTGTCGAATGGCATTCCTGTTGAGATTCGACAGGAGCCCACTATCTGCACTTTCCAGAAGCAACTGAAGTCATTTTTGTTCCATGAGACTTCCCTAGCTAAGATTAGGGATGGACAGATCAGTCTGTTTCTAATCCATGTTCATTTTACATGTTCATTCATAAATCCATTCTGTCCCATTTCTACATTAATCTGATTTTTTAAAAAAAGAATCCATACACATGTTCATATTTAAATACATATTTTATCACAGAATACATATTTAAATATTATTTTATCTTAATGTACACATTTCTAAAGGTATGCTATCCTAAACTACATTTCTAAAACTTAGGTACGTTTTGATCTGAAAACAGCAGAAATCCAGGGAAGTGTGAAATCTAGAGGAGAATTACATTCTGAGCTGCACATTAGTTCAGGAGATCAGGTCAGTGCACAGTAACATTTATAGAAATCAAACTCCTCAAGCAACTGGTACAGGGTACAGTTCACAAGAGATGTCAAGGACCAAAGATGAGTTGCTCTAGATGCAAACTATGTGCTCTAATGCTGAGCCACTACAAATCCTCCCAATGATGGCAGCATATCTCTGATTTTTTAGTCCATTTTCACAACGAAAGAATCTAAACCTTCTGAAGTTTATAGCTTAACACGGGAGTGGTATAGAAAAGTGAGTAAAAAAATCAGTTTTAGTCTGAAATATACCCACTCACCTGGAAGTAGGTCCTCAATGGGGCCTTTTGAGGAGAAATGTGTAGTGGACAGAAGGTAGATCGGGATCTATTGGTAGATCTCTGTTGATGTTCAATAGATTCACAAGGGCTCCAAATTATTTAATTGTAACAACAAAATGAGTTTTTCCTACCTAAATTAGGCTGCTGAAATGAAAGCTAGCCAGGAGTGGACTTTTGTCTGAATGGACTGTGAATGCTCAGTTCAGTTCTGGTACTGAAAACAAACTCCTAGGCTCAGAATAAATGCACCTTGTTCTTTCACTCTAACTGTACATCTTTTGCACCTGGCTCTGGTTGGTTAGATTCTCATGGCTTTAGTGAAAAACAAATACAGATGCAGCAAGTCTGAAATCTGCCTACCCCTAATGTATAGGGTATTAGATTATTGTGCTGGGTTGAGCCAGGTAAAGAGAGGTAATTAACCTTCTTGGACACCTAGTAATCCATAACAGAACAATTATGTTGTATATTATGTTATCTATTGCTATAGATTTTATATTCTGTTTTTCAGCCAGAGACGTTCAATGAAGCATACAAAATGGTGAAAAATACAAATACAAGCAATATAATAAAATTACAAAATACTCGAGTCAACAGACAGCAATAATATCAACAATCAAATAGTTAAAACACTCTTTTTAGCAGTCCTCTCCTTTTCCTTGATGTTTCCCACTTTGAAGTGGGAGGCATCAGGGTAATCTGGGCACAGGACTAGTCAGCAAAGGGAGAACATGGCTCAGGCTGCCCAGGGGTCCCTTCAAATATCCTACTAGTCAGCAAAGGAGGATCATATCCCTTTCCTCCCAAAGTTCCCAGAGATATCTGGCAGCATTGAAGCTTCAAGAAGCAGCTAGGGATAGAAGGATCTGTCAACTTTGGTTCTCTCAGTTTCTAATTTTTCCAGTCTTAAACTCTCCACATTTCTGCAGCAAGTTGTGATTTTTTTAAAAAAAATCTTCATGACAATTGTTCGGCATTTTAGTGCTTATTTCTCCTAATAAATATATTTGCAGTTTTGACTAATGTACAAATTTTTCAAACAATTTTCTCTAATATAATGCATTTTGCATGTTATTTTAATGAATACATTTTTATGTACATTTTCCCCTAATATACACATTTTTGTCAACATTGTTTGGCTGGAGAATTGTATCCCAAAATTCGGATGTGAAAATTTCAAAGGATGGTTGGGTTTTGGTTCTCATATTGATTCAGAAAGTGCTAATTTGATAGATTCACCTTTAAAATGTGGACTGAAATGAATCTCTCCCCCACCCCTTCTCATTTAATATCCCAGATGTAGTCATGAATACACACTCCTTTTGAGAGCAGTGGATCTATGGGCACCTTATGTTCTTGAAGTCAGAGTCAGGACTTTAGAGGGGTATATTAACATTCTCTCTCACCATAACATCCTTTCCATCTTCCCTGAGATAGTGGACAAGGGGCTGCAAAGGAATAATGTATTTCTGCTCAATATACATTTTCTGTTTTACTTGGAGATATATATAAATGATTCCCCCTTTAGGATGCACACCTTAACGTGGTGAGGGGGGTTGAGAGTGTTGAAGAAGCTGAGAGCAATGCCATCAGGAGTCTAGACGAAGACACCAAACTAAGATGCATCCAAACTCAGAGGAAGGCAATGGTAAACCACCTCTGAATACCTCTTACCATGAAAACCCTATGAACAGAGTATCCAAAATGCAACATGAGATAGTGCTGGAAGATGAGACCCCAAGGTCAGAAGGCACTCACCAAGCTACTAGGGAAGAACAAAGGACAAGCATGAGTAGTGCTGTGACTAATGATGCAGCTGGGTCAAAGCCGAAAGGAAGCCCAGAGGCTGATGCGCACAGATGCGAAAGGAGAGTCCGGAGTTGTACAACGCACACAATAGGAACATGGAATGCGAGATGCATGAACCAGGGAAAATTAGAAATTGTCAAGCAAGAAATGGAGCGTATCAACATTACAATACTTGGCGTGAGTGAATTAAAATGGACTGGAATGGGACATTTCCAATCAGGCAACTACAAAATATTTTATGCAGGAAATGAGAAATCAAGAAGAAACAGGGTTGCTTTAATAGTGAGAAGTGATGTAGCAAAAGCAATTAGGAGCTACAACGCAAGATCTGAGTGAGTGATATCAATGAGATTAAACAGGAAACCTATTAACATAACCATCATCCAAGTCTACGCTCCAACATCAAACACAGAAATAGAAGAATTGGAGAGATTTTACGCAGAAGTACAGGAAGAAATTGATCACACACCAAAACAAGATATGATGATAATCATGGGGGACTAGAATGCAAAAGTAGGGAACAGAGAAGAACTAGGAATTGTGGGGAAATGGGGCTTAGGTGACAGAAATGAAGCAGGAGAAAGACTTATTGAATTCTGTGAAGCCAATGATTTGTTTCTTGGCAACACATTTTTTGAGCAACCGAAAAGACGACTGTACACATGGACATCACCAGATGGTCAATATAGGAATCCAATTGATTATATAATAGGTAGAAGAAGATGGAGAAGTTCCATACTTTCTGCAAAAACAAGACCAGGAGCAGACTGCGGTACAGATCATGAACTGATAGTATCGAAAATCACAGTAAAGCTAAAGAAGAAGAACAAAGCAATCATAATGCCAAAATACAATTTAAATAACATCCCAGTGGAACATAAAGATCAAATAAGGAACATGTTTGAGGCTTTAAACTTAGTTGACAGAGAACCAGAAGAACTATGGACTGAAGTCAGGGACATTATCAGGGAAGAATGCAAAAAGACAATACCTCTTGTTAAAAAGAGAGAAAGACCTGAATGGATGACTGCAGAAACTCTTAAAATGGTTAAAGAGAGAAGGAAAACAAAAGCAAAAGGAGATAGAAACACGGTCAGAACCCTAAATGCAACTATACAACGACTGGTATGTAGGGACAAAGAAAACTATTACAATAGTTATTGTATAGAAATAGAAAAGGACAACAAAATGGGAAGAACAAGAGCCCTATTCCAAAAGATTAGAGAAATGAAAGGGAAATTTAAACCATGAGTAGGGATGTTGAATAATCAACAGGAGAACACACTGACTGACCGAGATGAAATAAAAGGAAGATGGAAGCAATACACTGAAGAACTCTATAAAAGAGATGCCAGGATGACAGATTCATTCACGGAAGAACCATATGATGAAGAACCAGAAATTTTAGAATGTGAGGTGAAAGCTGCTCTTAAAATACTTGGAAGAAACAAATCACCAGGAACAGATGGCATACCAATAGAGTTGCTACAAGCTACTGAGACTGAGTTTGTCCAAATTTTGACAAAAAATTGTCAACAAATATGGAAAACTAAACAATGGCCCACAGACTGGAAGCGTCCAATATATATCCCACTTCCAAAGAAAGGGGATCCCAGAGAATGCAGTAATTACCGAACTATTGCCTTAATATCCCATGCAAGTAAAGTAATGCTCAAGATTCTACAACAAAGGCTCTTACCATATATGGAGCGAGAAATGCCAGACATCCAAGCTGGATTTAGAAAGGGAAGAGGCACCAGAGATCATATTGCAAACATACGTTGGATAATGGAACGGAGCAAGGAATTTCAGAAGAAAATCACCCTGTGCTTTATAGACTACAGCAAAGCCTTTGATTGTGTAGATCATGAAAAACTATGGAATGTTTTAAAAGAAAAGGGGGTGCCACAGCATCTGATTGTTCTGATGCACAACCTATAGTCTGGACAAGAGGCTACTGTAAGGACAGAATATGGAGAAACCGATTGGTTCCCCATCGGAAAGGGTGTGAGACAGGGTTGTATCTTATCACCCTATTTGTTTAATCTGTACGCAGAATTTATCATATGGGAAGCGGGATTGGACCAAGATGAAGGAGGTGTGAAAATTGGAGGGAGAAACATCAATAATTTAAGATATGCAGACGATACCATACTCTTAGCAGAAACCAGTAATGATTTGAAACGAATGCTGATGAAAGTTGAAGAGGAAAGCACAAAAGCAGGACTACAGCTGAACATCAAGAAGACTAAAGTAATGACAACAGAAGATTTATGTAACTTTACAGTTGACAATGAGGACATTTAACTTGTCAAGGATTATCAATACCTCACCACAGTCTTCAACCAAAATCAAGACAATAGTCAAGAAATCAGAAGAAGGCTAGGACTGGGGAGGGCAGCTGTGAGAGAACTAGAAAAGGTCCTCAAATGCAAAGATGTATCACAGAACACCAAAGTCAGGATCATTCAGATCATGGTATTCCCGATCTCTATGTATGGATGTGAAAGTTGGACAGTGAAAAAGGCGGATAAGAGAAAAATCAACTCATTTGAAATGTGGTCCTGGAGGAGAGCTTTGCACATACCATGGACTGCGAAAAAGACAAATAATTGAGTGTTAGAACAAATTAAACCAGAACTGTCACTAGAAGCTAAAATGATGAAACTGAGGTTATCATACTTTGGACTCATCATGAGAAGACATGATTCACTAGAAATGACAATAATGCTGGGGGAAACAGAAGGGAGTAGAAAAAGAGGAAGGCCAAACAAGAGATGGATTGATTCCATAAAGGAAGCCACAGACCTGAATTTACAAGATCTGAGCAGGGTGGTTCATGACAGATGCTCTTGGAGGTTGCTGATTCATAGGGTCGCTGTAAGTCGTAATCAACTTGAAGGCACATAACAACAACAACAATATATAAATGATTATACTGGTGGATAAAAAGATGGCAGCTGGAGGTTGCTAGGCAACTGCCAATGCCTTCACCTACAATTTCCTAATAATCCAGCAGCTGCAGGTGAATTTGCACAGAGGTTGTTTTATCACCCAACTCATTGCCTGCTCTTCTGATAGAACCAGCCTGGGTATGCTGTGGAAAGATTGGGGATACCTGCTTAGATAAGGGAGGCATGGTTATTTTTCTCAGGGTGAGGTCAAGTGTTCTGGAAACTGCAAAGCATCTGACTACTAGAGTAGCCAGCCTTGAAGACAGCGATATTTTGAAAATCCAGTAAAGTTCTTGTCTTTATATAGGGTTGTTGAATTCCAGCCATAAGTCTCTCCAAAGAATATTATGGAAATGTAGTCATTTCGTACATAATGCTCTGTTGACATGCCTGCACCATATTCAGGAGTTATCACATCTTTTCAAATCGAAAAAAGAAAACCTTATGTGCTGCTTCTGGTTGTTGCTGTACACTCCATTTCTAAACCACCATTTATCAATTAATATCCCATAACCACAAAATAAGATCAAACTTTAGTATTGAGGTCCAACAGTTAGGAAGATTCAGTCAGGAATAAAAGACAGACTACTTAGGAGTACATTTACTATTCTGCCCCATATAAATAGACACCCCACAATATATTCTTTCATCATGCAGATTTATATGCAGTTTGGGGGAAGAAAGAGATAAACCACAGGCTGAAAGGCAAGCATTCACATGTCCTGTTCCATATATCTTCCTATCACCTGCTGATATTTTACACTACTCCATCATGATTGTTGTTCTTAAAGCTGTTTACAGCCTCTGTCTGATAAAAAATTATGGGTATTCGCTTAGAAATTTGAAGCCTCCCCCACTGCTTTAATTGCTACATCCTGTTCTACATATGTGCAAAAGGCAAAGAAGAAAAGAAAAAGATGAATTGCTGCTTAAGTTTGAATCATTTTTGATGGAGCTATGGCAGTTCATGTCTGGGTTGCACATAAGAGATAATATGATGCAGAATGTCGGAGAGCCTCATCTGCATATAAATAGACCTAATCAGAAATGCAAATAGCAATCAGGAGAAATTGTAAAAAAGCCCCATGATAATTATGTGATTGTACAGATAAGAAAAGGTCAAATATTTTCATTGTCTAAGCTTTTAAATTGCTAATAGCCAGTTGCTATCCTTCCTCTGCAAAAAGGAATATGGAAGAAGCAGGCTTATGCCAGCTGGCAATCAACCTAAGGCAAATGCTTAGGAGATGCGATTCCACTTTTGTTAACAACTGTCCTGTTATTAAATCATAATTCACAATGGTCATTACAATCCTGGGTCCTTCAGCCAGATGAAAACCACCACCTAACAAGGCTTGTGTATGAAATTAAATGCTCATTTATATTCAGGAATGGCAAGAAAGCATATCTTATTTTCCAGGTATAAATAAGCAATAAGAGAGGGATGCAGCTGATATGACACACTTAACAGTTTCAGAATTGTATTTTCTGCAACATAATGCAAACTTTCATCAAATTAACATTTAAGATGCTTTATTTTTAGATAATGGCCCTTACATCTTGGGAAACAAATAGTTTCTCCAATATAATCTCATAACATCTATGGTATGTTATATACAGTATTAGTTAAATCTTATGAAGAAATCCCCTTTTAACATATTCTTCTTATAGCAGAATTCACTACAGTATTTGTGTGTAAGTCAGGGTGAACAAGAATCTTTTGAACAGTAGCATTTCTCTGCCCATATTTCCCAATTAGGCTAACTTATGATGCAATGATGTACCAAATATGTATTTCACTATCAAAAAGCTGCTGTTGGTGTGGGCCACGACAATGTAGTAAGCCAAGAGAGCCACCTAGTGCCATACCTTGGGATCTTAAAAAGCGTTTTCACTGGATGCATGTCAAATAAAGGCGGATCTCCATCACCCAGTTCAATGGCTGTGATCCCAAGAGACCAAACATCGCAGCGAGCATCATAGGAGTAGTCATACTGCTGTTCACAAGCAATGACCTATAAAATAAAAAGCAAGACACGTCTATTAACCTTCTCAGAACCAACAACTGCCCCATCACCCACGTAGGGCATACAAATACATCCTATCCATTCCAATTCAGGTCCACCATTTGCAAACACACCCATTCAGATTTTTCTGCATCTGTTAGGGCTGCAGGATACAGGTGATCATCTAACAGTCTTGATTTGTAATGGTGGTCCACAGAATGTACAACAAATTCCTGCCCTTGAACGCTAAAAGTCCTTCCGAAATAATTCCAGCCTCTGAAATCCTTCTGCAATTAGTTAAGTTTCTTTTTTAGAACTTTTATGCTCCTTACTACATACATTTACAGGGAAAGAAGTGCATGTGCACCTGAAGGGGAAGCATTGTCTTCCTACAGGAATTAGTTCATTTTGTTCATTTATTTTCTCACGTTTATATCACGGCTTTTTTTTTTCCATCATGAAAACAGCATGCACATGGTTCCCAAGCAGTTATCCTTCCAGGCACAGACCTCAGCCAGACCTGCTTATCTTCAGCAAAGTGATGGCTTTTTGTGTATGGGAGGCAACTCCCTGGGAATCCTTACATGTCATTTTTAGCAAACTTAACTATTATTGACAGTCACTTGTATCAGCCAAAAATCCAATGAGCCTTTGCCAATACTTATGCTGTCCACCTCTTACAGTGCCCTGGGAATGATGGCTCTTTATCTCTCTCAAGATGGTGCATCGGAGGTGGGGTTCAGGTCCAAGACCAGGAAACAGAGGAAGAGCCTGCTAAATCATGCCAATGGTGCATCTAGGCCAGCATCCTGTTCTCACATGCCTATGGGAAGCTTGCAAGCAGGAGTGCAGGAGCACTCTCCCTCTTGAAGATTCCAGCAACTGGTATTCAGCAGCATACCGCTTCTGACCAAAAGAGCTCCCCAGATTTGTTGGCCACCCTGGTGTTTTCACCATTTTCCACTGCTGCCACCGATACTGTACTGCTATTTTGAATGCAATACATATGCACATATTAAACACTGCCGTTAGAAAGCAAGCATTTGGGCATTTTCACATTTCTTTAGGCACAGCAGTTGTAATATGCATGCAGTGGAGAGGAGGCCCCTGAGTAAGCTTAGCAGTCCTGGGATAAGGGGACAGGTCTTCTTATGGAACTGTAACTGGTTAAGGAACAGAAAGCAGAGAGTAGCAATAAATGGACACTTCTCCCAGGGGAGGGATGCAGAAAGTAGAGTCCACCAAGGATTAGTACTGTATTGGAACCTGGGCTTTTAAACTCATCTATAAATGATCTAGAGTTAGCGGCGAGCTGTTTGCTGATGATACCAAATTGTTCAGGATAGTTAAAACAAAAAGGGATTGTAAGGCAATCCAAACAGCTCTCTCCAAACTTGGTAAATGGGCAGTAAAATGGCAAATGCAATCCAGTGTGAGCAACTGTAAAGTGATGCCACTGGGTCAAAAAGTCCTAATTTCACATATACGTGAATGGCTTCTAAACTGGCAGTGAATGACCAAGAAAAAGATCTTGCAGTCATAATAGGTAGCTCAATGGGATGTCAACCGAGTGTGCAGCAGCTGTGAAAAAGGTGAATTCCACACTGGGAAAGGGAATGACAATAAAATTGCCAACATCATAATGCTGTTATACACATTAATTGTGAGACCACACTTGGAATACTGTGTCCAGTTCCTCAAAAAGGATACTGTAGAACTGGAAAAGGTTCAGAAAAGGGCAACCAAAATGATCAAGGGCAAGTCCTCTGTGTGGAAAGGTACAACATTTGGGGCTTTTTAGTTTAGAAAAAAAGGTGAGTAAGGCAGGACATGATAAAGTTGTATAAGATTGTGCATGCCCAAGAGAAAGTGAACTATCATACAGGCATACCCCGCTTAACGTCGCTTCACTTAACGTCGCCTCGCTATAACGTACATGCTCCATACATCCCCATACCCCGCTTAACGTTCGCGCACTTCACAATAACGTACACTTTATTGGCATGATGCCGCTGCCATCTAGTGGTGATTGTGTGCAGTACAAGTGAAGACAATTGCTTCACTTAAAGTTTATTTTCACTTAAAGTATACTCTCCTGTCCCATTGCAAACGTTAAAGGGGGTATGCCTGTATAACACTAGAACTTGTAAATTCATGGAGGATGAGGCTATTGATAGCTATCAGCCATGATGGCTATGTGCTGCTTCCACTGTCAGGGGCAGCATTGATGGGAATCACAAGTGGGGAGAGTGCTATTATTTATTTTATTTAAAATACTTATACCCCGCCCTTCTTCCAAGGAACTCAGGGCGGCTCACAATTAAAACAATAAACAATCAGAACAACCAATATGCATGTTAAAAACAATTAAAAATAAATTAAATCAAATAGATTAAAACTGTAACATTTTCAGTTAAAAGCCCACCTAAATAAAACAGTCTTCACCTGGGCGCAAAAGGACGATAGCGAGGAAGCCAACCGAACCTCGCTAGGGAGGGAATTCCACAATCTAGGGGCAGCCATCGAAAAGGCCCTATTCTGTGTCTCGGCAAGAACAACTTGCGAGAAAGATGGAATAGTAAGGAGGGCCTCACCGGATGATCTTAAAATCCAGGCAGGTTCATAGAGGGAGACACGGTCTAACAGATAGCCTGGACCTAAGCCGTATAAGGCTTTATAGGTCAAAACCAGCACTTTGAATTGTGCCCGGAAACAGATTGGCAGCCAGTGGAGCTGGTAAAGCAAAGGAGTAGCATGTTCTTTGAACCCAGCTCCAGTTAACATTCTGGCTGCCACTCTTTGTACCAATTTAAGTTTCCAAGCAGTCTTCAAAGGCAGCCCTACGTAGAGCGCGTTACAGTAGTCTAATCTAATGCTATTGCTTTCAGGTCCTAATTGTGGGCTTCCCATAAGCATAATGCAAAGTGCCCACACTGTGATGACATAATGCTGGCCAAGATGGGCCTTTGGTCTGATCCAGCAGTAGAGATGGGTGAAAATTCTGCTGAATTTAGATTTAGCACCAGATTTTTCAGTGACCAACATATTCTCCATCTTTGCAGAGTGATCCTATTTGCTCTGAACTTCAGCTGCTTTCCCTTGACACCAGATTTCCCCCCTTGAATATTTCCTCAAATATATTGTTCTTTTATTGATTTTACAACGCTCTCTCTCTCTCTCTCTCTCTCTCTCTCTCTCTCTCTCTCTCTCTTGCTCTCTTTCTG
The DNA here is from genome assembly GCF_030035675.1 of Rhineura floridana. NCBI lineage: Eukaryota > Metazoa > Chordata > Lepidosauria > Squamata > Rhineuridae > Rhineura > Rhineura floridana. The sequence continues at coordinate 45,404,723 of NC_084481.1, forward strand.
TATCATCCACCCTCCACTCAAATAATCCAAGCTCCAAGCAGGGAGGAAGCAAGCCAACCCTATAATAGCCTATAATAGCAGAGGAGGAGGAGGGCACAAAGCAGCTTTCCTTTCAAAATATTGATAATTCCTTTCAAAATACAGATATTTTCTTTCAAAATATAAATAACTTTTTTCAAAATATCAATATTAATATTGCTATTTTTAGAGGAAAAAATTGGACTGGATAATGGACAAAGAACCAACTCGAATCAATACTACCTGTTACATCAACGGAATGCTTTTGAAGCAGTACTGGTCAACAGATCCCATCCCTATTCAGCATGGCTCTTGTGTTCCCAATAAAGCTTTTTTCTTTATTTAAACATTTTTAATTCCATGTTCTCTGTCAAAGAACAGGCACCAGAATCAGCATACAAAAATAGTAAAAATCAAATTGCGTGAACTGCAACAAAATGTTGCAGCGTGGAGTTCTCCTGTTCAGAGATCCAGCCAGCCAGCTATGCCCTTTTCCAGGATACGCCATTCTATTTCCCCCATCCAGTTTTCTATCTCCCCCCCCCCCGCCCAAGCCAGCATTCTGTGCCCATTGAACATACTGAATCCTCATTGGTCTGTTTTGGGGATATTCCATTCTAAGGGTGGTTTTTTTTTTTGGTGTGTGAAGTTTTTTCTACTTCTGCAAAGTTGGGTTCCCCAAAGCCTGCTGATACTTCCCTCCTGTGTATGGGTGGGTGTTGCTTTGCACATAACAACAACAATAGTATACAGGATAATTAATATATACGCTAAATAAGCCTAATTGAAAACAGCAAATGATTAAAAACTACTAATCAATAATACACAACCAGATCTAATCTAAAATGTCCACCACCAAAGTAATAACAGCCACAGTTTAAAAGATTCTCAGTCAGCCTGCAGGAAATGCATTTTGGGAAATCCAAATATTCACTTTGCAAAATAAAAAGAAAAGCCATACATGTACATGCTGGACAAACTCCACTAGGGAAGGCAATTCCATCACATAAATGAGCTTTCTCCAGCCTGGTTCCCTCTAGATTTTGTGGGACTACAACTCCTATCATCCTTGATCATTGGCCATGCTGGGGGTGCTGGGAATTGTAGTCCAACATCTGGGTTGGGGAAGGCTGGAGCAGAAGATGTCACCATGATGGAACCATCAGAGCTTGGAAACGTTACTTTTTTGAACTACAACTCCCATCAGCCCAATCCAGTGGCCATGCTGGCTGGGGCTGATGGGAGTTGTAGTTTTAAAAAGTAACTTTTCCAAGCTCTGGAAACCATGGTTTGACTTCGCCAGTGAAGAGAAGCACACTCATTCCTGAAGGACACTCGAGGACAGTGCAGGTTAGTCTATTAGGGTAAGCAGGGCACCTCCACACCAGGCTCAGGATTAAAAACAGTTAAAAACAACCAAAATCACACCACACAAAAAAATAGGCTCATTAATTTCAGTGAGTCTGCTCAGAAGTAAGCTCCATTGGGTTCAATGGGACTTACTCCCAGGTAAGTGTGTATTGGATTGCAGCCAGCGTTGAATACAACCTTTGGTATCTAAACATCCAAAGCTCTAAAAACCCTTGAAGCCACATAAATCCCACATGTCTATTTGCACAGCTTAAGTTACTAAAATTTCAGGCTTGCAAATCTGATGTCTGACCAGAAGGAGAAATCGGAAATTAGCATATAAAGTGACACAAAAACTATAAGAAATTGGCAAAATATAGGTACATAGTCCATAGGGTCTATATGCTTTGTATGATTCTAATCACAATGAGGATGGTTCCAAAGCACAGAGAATACGGGAATATTCATCCACCTTTAAAAATCTTGCTGAATAGCAAAGCTACCCCCCACCTCTTTTGGTCATGCATAACAGCCGCAGGCATACAGTGTATAACATGGGCCATGGCATGACAACGACTGTGGAGCAAGGCTACCTGGAGACTAGCACCAAACAATTAGCACTGTTGACCCACCATGCTGGGAAGAATCTGGGAGTTTAAAGGGTTGAACCTCCAGGGGGAAAGCTGGTAATGTTGCTAGCTAAGCAGCTTATGAAGTATGCCAACATTATGCTGAAAATGGATCTGTACACACACACACATACATCCTGAATATGGCACAATGCAGTCACTCTTCCTACAAAGAGAGCAAAAGAGCTAGCCCAGTTAAGCAACTAAACTGCACCACCTGAATGTTTTGGCTTTGTATGATGTTGCACAGTCAGTTCAGCTGAATTTACAGCACCACAGCAAGGTACTCTACATACTATTCATACACACAACCCAGTTTTATATATTCTGCAGAAACCATTCCTGTACCAGGGAGAATATTTTCAGATTTCTAACTTGCATGGATCATGATAGCATGTGTGGGGTGGGTGGTGGTGGTGGGGAATTGCTTGATTTAAGACAGGGTGGTTTACATAACATATTATATATTAAGAGCTTGATAGAGCCAACAATGTGCTTTCAGTCAGCAGACTGACAATAGAGATGAATGGTGTTTAAATGGTCCATGCATTTGAGCCAAAAAAAACCCCACCCCACAACAACCACCCTCTTCGTTTGTCTGCTAATCCAGTCACTAAGCAGGAAAGGTCTGGACCTAGGTCATGGCCGCCTGTAACACCTGCGCAGTGGCCATGCGGCTCCTCAGCTTCTCGCTGCTGTCGGTGCGCAGAGAAGTGAAGCAAGCCATAACATTGCAGAGGCGGTGGCAGAGCCAGCAACAGCACCTCCCTTCCTGGGGTGGTTGGGGAGGGGAGCATGGTGAAAACCCCAAAGAGCTTGCAGCGTCTCTCCAGTAAAGCGGTGGTGGTGGCAGTCCCTGGGCCCGGCAGCCATTTCATTTCATCCAGGACCCATTTGTCTAGGACTAGCACTCGGGTGGCGGCAGAGGGGCGGGATGAGGAGTTGACCCAGGCGGTTGCGGTTGGGGGCTGGTTGGTGTCGTGAAGGGAGGTTGTGAGAAGAAAGGGATGGATATAGGGGTGGGATAGGTTGGTGACTGAGTAAGAAAAATGAGGATATGGACCAGGATGGCTGGGATGAAGGAACATGGAGGGGTAGGGGTCAGGAGTGACTAGTGGGTGTGTATATGAAAGAGAGAATATGTATATAGGATGCAAGGGTATGAAGAGAAAGGGAGGTAAGGAGGAAAACGAGGAGGAAAATGAGGGGTATGGGTATGGGAGTGAGAGGGGAAAACAGGTACAAGATGAATGGAGAACTAGGGTAGGGAAAGGGTGAATAAGGTGTTAAGGTGTTGGTGGCCACCATACAGCAACACCCGGGCACAAGGGGCCACTGATAGCCTGTGCCCAACGAACCCTAGAAACCTGGAGCTGGCCCTGTCGTTGGACTCCAATTCGCATCAGCCAGCATGACCAATGGCAAGGATGACAGGAGATGTCTGCTCTCTTCTCCCACATTCCCTCTGAAGACTGTGACTTAAATGCAGACTCCATCCATGACTCCAGTATCAACAAACTCCCCCCCCCCGTTTTGCTTTCCTTCTAGCCTGATGAAGAATCTGGAGAACTCAAAAGCTTGCACACTATTTTGTAATATCTTGGTTTGTTTAATAAAGAATTGCCAAAATACGGATCCTAATATTTTTCTAGTGGGCCAACCCTGCTGTCTTTGCTTTTAGTATTAAAATAGCCCAAATTCTTCTGATGGAAGATTATCAGATGTTTAAGTAGAACAACTACAGAGCCCACTGTTGATGTGTGAGTGTTGTTGCGTGAAACAACACGTTACTTTGGAGTTAAGTTGAGCAAGAAACTTCACAGAGGCCTGAGAAAGTTTTAAGAGTCTTTACTAAGACATTACGGCCAAAGGCATAAGAGAATAGATACAAGTAGAGTTTCTCCCCCCCTTCATGGAGAAGCTCTCAGTTCAGAGACAAGACACAGACAGCAGATGAAGGAACCAACAGCAGGCTGTTACAACTTTCCCAGCTGTGATCTCCCGTTACCATGACAACCTGTCTGGCCTTGGATGTCTGCTCTCTCAGGCCAGGCATAGCTGATAACACAGCTCCTCTCCCATACATCTTGAAACATTTCAGACTTGATGAAAAAAACACATTGGTAGTACGGCCTAGTAAGCTAATCATAATAAGACAGCTCATATTTCATCAGTCTTTCTTCTCTCAAGGTCCTCCCTGTTTTCATCCACTGCCATCGATAATACTATGGGGATTTGCAAATTGTATAGAGAAACAGGTTTTATGGAGAGAATAACTCAAAAGCATAGGAAATCAGGCTGAAGAAGAGAGAAACGGCACAATATTATTCACTTCTGGCATTATGTGTTGTGCCCAATCAAAATTTAAAGGAGGAAATGACAAATGTACTTTTTATCTTAAAAGTTATACTTTGTGTGATCATCAAACGTCCTCTTCTAGAATGGCATCTCTATGTGTACATCCTAAATAAAAAGACATCCTAGTGAGCCCATCGTATCTTGGCTTTTACCATTAACAGACACTGTCAAGGGGGGGAAATATTATGGCAGACCATTTAACATATTTCTAGCTTATTTAATTTCTTTATCCTCTTCCCAAAAACATCTGTTCCCAATAATGTCACTTCACTGAAATCATGTAAATGAACTCCTGCAAGCAGTGACTCAGAAGGAAGTCATAATCAATTTTGCTAGGCATAGCAAAATCAATTGCCTTTCATTTTCCTCCTTTTTGAAATATCAAAACAACCAAAAAAAGGCCACCAGCATGGTTATAAGGCAGCAAAACAGCATCTAGGAAGATTGTTCGATCATCATCAGTCAGCCCCAACTCAGAAAAACCGGACAGCTTTATCTATGGTTAATCGATGGACCATAACTCTTGGTTAATGAAGTAGTTCAAGCAACTGATACAAAACTGTGAGCCATGCAGAACAGAATTAGACAAGAGCTCTCTTCAGACCTTCTCCACATATTCACGAAATATATGAGACTCATTCACATTACACTGAAAATAGGTACAAGTATAAGTGTATGAGTGAAAGAGTGTACACTTGTTGATTTGTATAAATCTAATCTTGGGTACATCTGCACACAGACTCAGAGCTTGGAATTACTTGGAAGTAATTCATTACAAGTAACGAATTACTTGTAATTCCTTACATTTTTGAGGAACGAGTGGGTAATTCCTTTACATTTTGATTGTAATAGTACTAGGAGTAATGTTATTACTTTTGTGGAGTAATTGTAATGTTTCCAGCATTACTTTTGGGCATTACTTTGGGGGAAAGCAGGGGAATTCTTCTGCTCCGCTGATTTGTGGATGAAAATCATGTGCCTCAAACTGGGCTTCTGTGCAGCATCGCTCTTCCCTCATGCTCTGTGGGTGGGTAGGAGGCGACGAGGGAGGAGGTGGAGAGTGAGACGGGGTGGAGTGGAGAAAACAATAGCTTAAAAAAATGGATGGTGGTGGTGAAGAATGGAGTGGAGGGAAAAAGGAGCCGGAAGGCAAGAACATGGATAAAGGAGGAGGCAGCAAAGATGAAAAATGATGTGTGTGCGCACACATGTGTGTGCATGCACTCACGCACTTGGCGCACAAAATGGTCTTCACCACACTCTAGCTACTGTGCTGCATTTGCAATATTTTAACTTTTTGCATTTCAAGGGAAACCGTTTGCTTAGGTGAGTGTCCCTTAGTTGGTGTCAGGGCAGGGTCTGGGAGGTGGTTAAGTCAGAGAGATTATGCTTGCTGGCTGAGTGGAGGGGATGCAATTGGTTTGATGTGCAAAGATCTGAGTAGTGGCCTCTGCCTCCCTCCCCACCTCCCTTACCAGCAGAGAGACCACCATTACTATCTTATGGATAAAAATAATTATTCTACTACCTCTGTATGTGTGTGTTTATTTCTAATGTTGTTTTAGGCTACTTAGATGTGCAGCAGCCAAGGCCAGCATCTTGTAGGTGTTTTTTTTAAAAAGTAACTGAAATGTAATTGTAGTGATTATTTTTGAGAAAAAGTAATCTGTTACTTTCAGAGCAATTGTAATTGTAACGGTAATTGCTACTTTTGTGGTCCATGTAATTGTAACTGTAATTCATTACTTTTAAAAAGTAATCTTCCAAGCTCTGCACAGACTATACATTTGTTGAACACTACACGTTAATAATTGCACAACTGTGCAGCTCATCTATTGGCATACACAGGTACACAGATTATACACTAATAGAATGTAACATCTGAACAGCCAATTGAGAAGGGGGAAAAGGGGCTGGGCTACTGACTCCACCCCCAATGTTACACATACTGCTGGTACATGCGTTCAGTGCAATGTCTGCACAGGGGTGCCTGCACACATGTAGGATCTTCTCCGCATATATATCTATATATGTACAATGGAAGGAGTGGAGCTCCTGGCATGTGCTCTGTCGGCAGGCCGGCAGCATGATCCTGCTTCATTCTCCATTTGCTTACTGTCTGCATAGAGAAGGTCCGAGGTAGACTACTATTTTGTGGAATTAAACAATATTTTTTCACATTTTATAAACAAACCCAGCATAGGAGAATGCAGTGGCATAGTATAGTCAAGTATAGCCAAGTGGAAAAGAGTGTCACAACCTCATTATGTGGCCGTAGGAAAGTCACTACTCTATTGGCACCTTCTTCCTTCCATCTGTCATATTGGAGAAATGACCTGCCTTGAATAATGTAATAATATATGTAAAGCACTTTGAATTCTGAAATGTGCTACACAAATGCTAAGTGTATGTATGTATGTATGTATGTATACACATGCAAACACACACTCATAATGTGGAAACAAATCCTAGCATGTTCTTTGTTGTCATTTTACTGCAAAAAAGACATCTAAAATTTCTTATAAAATATATACAAAACCTACATCAACATAATGAAATAGAACACTGTATCTTCATTGGATCATATAGTAAAAGTGTACGCTGCTGTGGAAATATGTCTCTAAGCATCTGTGGGCTTCAAGCATGTTAAAGGTCTGACATTACTCCTGAGTGTCTGTAAAAGCTTGTGTTTCCATGATAACCTAGAACTCCAGAACATGTAATGATAATAAGGCTAAATTATGAATTATGGCATTTCTGAACAGAGAGATTTTCAATATATACACAAACACACACTACTAATACGGTAGCTAAATTACTTTTATCTTCAGGGCACATTAGGAAGCAAACGGGGTCCATCTGTAAATTTATCTGTATTTTTTCCTGTCTGTGACCATAATAAATGTGTTTGTTTTTTTTCTTTTCAAGTGGGATCTGGAACAAAGTGTGACAGTGTGCAGTGCTCCTGTTCAGGATTCTAGCCAGCCACACCCTTTTCCATGATACTCCATCCCATTCCCCTCCTCCACCCCAGTTTTTCAGTCAGCATTCCATGCCCATTGAGCATGCTCATTCCTAATTGAGCTATATTCTCATGTATGTATGTATGTATGTATGTAAATCTGCAAAAGTTGTGGTTCCTCTGAGTCTGCCAATACCTCCATCTCATGCACAGATGGACTCTCTGTCTTCTGCATGCTTGGCTACAGAAGGATCCACAATCAGAAAATGAATCCATGATGATGTATTAAGATGTAAGATTCACAGTTGCCCATCTTTAGCCTTGATCAGCATCTATTTAATACAGAGGGCATAATTTGACTTGAGCAAGGGGTGAAGAGTCAACAGCATTGGGCCCATCCATCAACTGACTCCTACAGAAGGCCCTTTACCTTCCTTCTCCCATCCTTGCGAACAGAACACTGACCCTTTTCACCTGTTCATTGACTATGTGGAAGGGGTAGAAATGGGAAGCTCTGTCACTTTTGGTTCTTTCAGTTTCTCATTTTTCCAATCTTAAATTCAGTTTTCCACATTTCTGCATCCATCTGCGAATTTATTTGTTTTTAAAAGTCCTCATGAAAATTCTCCTGCATTTTAGTGCAAATTTCTTCTAAACAACACATTTTTGTAGAGTTTTGACTGTCTTTTTTGCAAGTAATTTCTCATTATATAATGCACGTTTGTGTGTTATTTTTACTCATATATTCATTTTTATGTACACTTTCCTCTATCATATGCATTTTTGTAAACATTGGTTGGAAACTGCATCGCAAAATTCGAATAAGTGCAAATTTCGAAGGATGGCTGTGTTTCAGTTCTCATATTGTTCCGGAAAGCACAAATTTGATAGATTCAGTTTGAAAGGCAAACTGAATTGAATTTGTCGCCCATCCCTAGGAGGAGGGATTGGAACAGAAATTGTATACAGTAAGTAACCCCATTGCTGATCTCTGTGAATTCAATCTGAGACGCTGAATGCAACCATTGCATGCATACTAGCTGTTTCCATGTAGTCTCTCGCCACCTCAGTCAGGCATCCTGCAAATGACAGGCTCTGTGCATAGGCTCTATTGAGATGCCCCACATGGAGGCTGGCACTCATCAGGAGCAGGAACAGCGAGCACAACTGTGATTTCCCCTTGCCTTCAATGCATTCACTAAACATATGAGCAGGGCTAGAATGGGATGAGGAACCGATGGCCCTCTGGATATTGTTAGAATACAGCTCCTATCATCCCTAACCATTGGCCATGACGGCTGAAGCTGATGAGCCACGTGGTCCAACAACATCTGGTTCTTTGTCCCTGGCCTAGAGCCTCCTGTTCGTATGCAGCTCAGCTGCTACTCTGACAGAGACTCTGAGCCCTTTGAAAGAGCCCCCTGACAAAACCTCAAAGCCGGGTGCAGCACTGGCAAAGCCACACAAGGGGAAGGGTTTTAAACAGTGTCCTTTCCTGCTAGGCCTGGAATGAGCAGCTACATAAAAATGGAGTGCAGGGGTCTTTGTCAAAGCAACTACTGCTTACTCATAACATTGCAAAATGGAGGGCTTCAGAAGCCTTTTGCCTGGTCCTCGCCTTAGACAAAGGAAAATGTCTGAGGCACATAATAAAGAGGAGATACTTGGGATGTTTGAGGCTATCCTTGGGGCTAGATAAGAAGCCTCCAGAGGCAAGTTAAGCCCCAAGGATGTCAGTTGTTGATCCAAGGATTACTCCCTTCATTATGATTATTTGTTCATCACTTTGGGTCTGTCTGCAAGATAATGCTATGATATAGATAAAGGAATACAGCAGTTCTGACTAGATATTGGGTGTCAGCTCAGACCTCTTTCAACATACTCCATGTGATAGCAGTCAGCAATACTATCTCCAGAACCAACATGACTGACAAAGAATAAAGGCTGTGTAATATAGGTATATAAAGTTGGGTCGATTTGATATCTTTTCTTCTAAAATTCATCTACAGTGAAACACAATTTGATCATCAAGGCACTTGCACCAAAGGAGATGTACTCAGTGTATGGTTTAGTATAAGTTAAAACTCTTCAGGTAAGTGTGTGTGTGTGTATGCATACATATACACACATATACATACAACACACACATAAATATTCTGAATTCTGAAGGTGACTTGTAATTGCAAACACAAACAATATGAGGAAGCTCCATGGGCACTGGATCCCTTAGAACCAGAGCTTGGAAAAGTTACTTTTTTGAACTACAACTCCCATCAGCCCTAGGCAACATGGCCACTGGATTAGGCTGATGGGAGCTGTAGTTCAAAAAAGTAACTTTTCCAAGCTCTGCTTAGAACCCAAATTGGGGTGTAAACAGAAGCATTCTAATTCCTACCATCCTTTAGTTAGCTTGTTTTGATTCTATTTAGAACATTTAAAGATGGGGGCTCACAATCCTCATTATTATCCCCATGTAACTCAATAAATAGCATTGAAAAAGTGAGTTTGATTGGAAAAGCAAGGATAGATGCCTGCATATATGAGAGAGAGAGAGAGAGAGAGAGAAAGAGAGAGAGAGAGCATGAGTGATCTCCTTTCTCTCAAAGGCTGTATACAAACAATGGTTTGTCTGGAGCAATGGGAAGTGACCCCCCCCTTCCCAATTCTAACAACGGCTCTGTTCTGTGCAAGTACAATCAAACTGGAGAATAAATCTGTGATTACAGGAAAACAGCTCCTAAGGAGCATTAAAATTATGTTATCCATTTTTATATATAAGAAATGAGACTATATGTTCTCTATGGATTCTTTTCTTACCGCAGTCATACATGCCTTGTTAAGACTCTGCTTTTCATTACCCCATTCAAACAATCTGTACACGCACAATGACTTTCAAATGCCTTTGAGGCAACAGAAACTAAATGGTTTCACTTTATTTGTCTGAATTTATATCCTTTCCCTGGAATTTAGCTGATATAAACTCTTCCTCTTATTTAATTGGTGCTCAGGCACAGAACAACATGTCCATCCAGATCAGAAAAACGAATGTTAGCTAAATAGGAAGTGAAGAAACCTAAAGCTATTAACCTGGAGCTGACCTTGAGCCCCATGATGCAGGCCACTGAGTAGCAAATAGAAGATCCTGGAGGGGAGAAAATGGGAAAGGAGAGCAAGGCATTTTTCCAGATTATTGTGTACATTGGGTGATGTTTATTCCCAGTTAAATACAAAAGATTAAAACTGAGCTTGCTATTTTCAGTTACATAGCATTCTGCCATTTCTGCTAGGAGTTAGCTTTTTTATTCAAATGTATTTAAAGCATTTTAATTAAAGGTGCCCGGCTCATACTGTTGTAGAGTCATTTGAAATGTAAGTCTGATATTACGAGTTATTATTTAGCTAAATCAATCAAACAAACTCTGTTATGATTAGATAAAAAGTTCTGCTTTAAAGCAGTAGTCAAAACATTTCTAGGTGGAAAGCCTTATTCAACAGACTGTTTCTCAAATGTCATTGAAGATTACATTGCTTTTCAGTAAGAACTTTTGTTTTAAATCCTGAAAGACTCATATTATTTTAATTCATGCAATTTAAAGATACAAAGGCATATGAAAATGCATTAAAATATTTTCTGCTAATTCGTTTATCACTTCTTGTGCACTCTGAAATGCATTATTTCAGATAGGGATAACCACATCAGCCTATTTCCAGTCCTTTTCAGTTTTGCATGTATCTACTCCATCCAATTTTACTTTTTTAAATTAAACTGCACAAAACTTTGCATTTTCTTCCTAAAATACACATTATATTTATTTTTATATATTTCTGCCAAAATATCTATTTACTATGCATTTTCTCCTAAAGTATGCATATTTGTTTGAATTTCCTCCTAAAATACTCCTTTTATACACATTTATGAGCCAAGATCCACGTTACAGAATTCGGAGAACCATGCAGTCTGAAGGATGACTGCATTCCAGTCCACCTGCTAGTCCAAGAAGTATGAATCATGTTGATATGCTTCATTTATTTTATTTGTTATTAAATTTATATCCTGCCCTTCCTTCCAGAATGAGCCCGGGGCAGCAAACAAAATAACAGACAGAATAAAACTCTCCTGGGTCCCTAGTTTCAAATACAATATTTCACAAAAGAAGAAAAGGCACGATTCTGTTGGGAAAAATCATATTTGAAACTAGGGATGCAGGAGAATTTTGTTCAGAAATTCAGAAGCCCAAGAATGTCCTCGTAACAAAAAGGAACTCTTAGGCTTCCTTCTGAATTTCTTGAAAGAAATATGACTAAAATAACACATCTTAGCAAACATTGTACTTCCCGGACATGCTTGCTTTAGTACATTCTGGAGAACAAAGTCCCTGCCTTGGGATGGGTACCGAAAGCAACGTTGGAAACACATGTTTCCGCTACAGAGGGAGTTATGATTGCCCAGACCTCAAAGATGATTTTCTGTCCCAAATACTGTACGTTCTTTCACAATTCAACAGCAATGCTTCTGTACAGAGCTAAGAGCGGAGGAAGAAAGACACATGCAAAAGGAAAAAAGGACAGAGGAGGCATACTTCATCTCTGATTTTTGAAGCCCAGCTTAAATAGGACAGCAGGCATGTAAGAAAAACTTGCCCATCAGGTCGTTCCAGGATATAGTGTCTCATTCTTGCCTGCATGTGTAGTATTAGCACAACAGGCAGCTGTGCTGACTGCCCAGGCAGAATTTGTTTGACTGGCTAACAAAGGCTGCATACAAAGCATACATTGTAAACACCTTTAAAGCACATCCCCCTCCCAAAGAATTCTGGGAACTGTAGTTTATCCCCTACAGAGCTACAATTCCCAGGACCCTTGCCAGGATTCTTTGGGAAGGATGTACTTTAAATATATGGCGTATACACAGCCAAAATGTGGCAATTTATTTATTATTTGATTTATATTCCACCCTTCTTCCCAGTAGGAGCCCAGGGCAGCAAACAAAAGGACTAAAAACACTTTAAAACATCATAAAAACAAACTTTAAAATATATTAAAACAAAACATCTTTAAAAACATTTTTCAAAAAAAAGGTTTAAAAACATCTATTTTTTTAAAAAAAGAAAGTTTAAAAACATTAAAAAGCAATTTCAACACAGGCACCGACTGGGATAAGGTCTCTACTTGAAAGGTTTGTTGAAAGAGGAAGGTCTTCAGTAGGTGCCAAAAAGATAACAGAGATGCCGCTTGTCTAATTTTTAAGGGGAGGGAATTCCAAAGGGTAGGTGCCACAACACTAAAGGTCCATTTCCTATGTAGTATAGAACGGACCTCCTAATAAGTTGGTACCTGCAGGAGGCCCTCACCTGCAGAGAGTAGTGATCAACTGGGTATATAAGGGATAAGATGGTCTTTCAGGTATCCTGGCCCCAAGCTGACTTTGTACACCAAAACAAGAACCTTGAACTTGGCCCAGTAGCAAATGGGCAAATTTAAATGAGGTGCTAGTTGCATGGAACATTGCATAGGGTTTTTTTAAAGCCTCTGGTGTTTCCTTTATTTTGGGCCTAAATGGCCAAGTTGCTAAGGAACTAGAGGCATTCTGTCATCACCCTCCCCCTACAGACTGGCATTCCAGCTTCCTTTGTTCTGGGTGGAGTGACAGACTCCTCAGTACGGAGGTGAGGCTTCAGTGGCACCCTGGATAGCTCCATGCAGGTTCCAGGATGGAAATTCCATAAGAGCAATGCTCAAATATTGTTTCAGCAGCAATCCTTCTTGGACTGAGCCTTAAACAGAAGCTGCTGCATTATTTCAGTAACTAGCTTTACCTTCCAGGGCCAGGGCCAGACATACCGGGGCCCTTGGTCACCACCTTGCCCCAGGCCCCGGTTAGAGTTGCCAGGTTCCTGGCCTGAGACTGATCCTGTATCTTTAGGAGAAGAGAAAGTCAGCCAAGTGCAGGTGTTCTTGCAACACTGTAATGAGAAAAACCACAAGGTGGAATTATCCCTTCCCCCTCCACAACTTTTAAAGATACAGAAGACCTCTTGGAGGCTGGGCCTGGCAACCAAGAGGTCTTCGGTATCTTTAAAAGTTGTGGAGGGGTAAGAGAGAATTCCACCTTGTGGTTTTTCTCATTACAGTGTTGCAAGAACACCTGCACTTGGCTGACTTTCTCTTCTCCTAAAGATACAGGATCAGTCTCAGGCCAGGAACCTGGCAAGCCTAGCCCTGGTGCACATCCGTGCCTGCCTGTCTCTCACAGGGAGGGGAGCTTCTTCCTCCCACACATTCGCTGACTCCGTCTCTCCTGTCTTTTGCGGCTGCGCGGGCTGCTACTCATGCGCATTGTTGCCATCAACCAAGAAGGGGCTTCAGCCTCTTTGGGAACCCTCAGCTGCCATCTTGGTTAATAGCAGTCCTGCACATGCAGCCACAAAAGACAGGAGAGACAAGTAGGTGGAGTCAGCGAACGGGTAGGTGGAAGAAGTTCTCTCCCTGTGATCCGTGGCAGCTACTCTGCCACGGATTGTGGAAAAGGAGCACTACTACTCCCCCACCCTATCGAGAGGCCCCCCCAGGGGCCTCTGTGGCTCCAGGGGCCCTCGACCAGGGCCCAACCTGGCCGCCCTTTGGGACCAGCCCTGCTACCTTTCATGAGACAAGTCTCTTAAAGGGACCCAGCCTACTTTAGCAGTCATTGAATTTAATGGAGCAGGTGGGAGGGAAAACTGTGCTCTCCTAAAGCTCCGTGCTGGAGACAGCAGGACAACGATGAGCAAGCGAGCATGCTCATCTCTGCTGTCTCCATTCCCACGTTGTTTCTGGATTACTGTAACACCTGAATAGGTTAAGGTAAGATAAAATGGCCAACTAATCTTTCTCTCCTCCGCATTCTCATTCCTCATGCCAGATCAGAGTGCAAGAGGTGGCAGTGGTGGTGGTGCCTCTTTCTTTTCAGTGCTCCACTCAGGAAATGAGAGGGGCACCTATTAGGCTCCAATCCACAACCTCAGATGATGAGAGGATCTGTCATGCCAAGAACGGTAGCAAGCTGGGATCGTAAACTTACCAAGATGGTAGGCCAGTCCCAAGTTAACATCCAGGGCCAAACTAGACATGACATTAATCACATGAATACATGCAGTTTTTGCTATGTAACTAACAGCCTTTGGGAAGCCTGAACAGCCTTGGGGGCTCTGCATGATGCGGAGTGAGAGTTTGACTCTTACTCACACCACTATGGTCCTGACAAAAACTGCCTCTCCCAAGCTGGCATTTGCATTTCAAAGGAAGCCTCCATTGGTGCCAATGGGAGCTCCCCTAGAAATTCAGAGGGGCAATTTTTTGTGGACTGTGGTGGCAGGGAGAAAAAAAAACCTCACTTCCCCACCCCTCCCACATTCCTCAGGTTTCTCTATGGCTCCTGTTCATGTAACTAAAAAATGTACACGTTAATTTCATTCATGGAATTAATGCCACATCTAGCTTGGCCCTTGGTTCAGCCATGCTCTTACAAGGTTACACCAGACAACCAGACAAAAGAGGATCAAAAACAGCTGGGGGGGGACACAAACACACACAGAAATAACAGTTGCACAAGTACTTCTCCCGTCGTGTTTTGAGAAATAATTCATTTATCAAGGGATTCCAGGACTGCTTGGGTCAACTGATGGAACTTGATAAAGAGATTTAATTTCTTAAAATGTGCCAGCAACAAACCTAGTTGTGCAGCTGTTTCATGTTTAGTATAGTATAAGCCACCATCTCTCAGCCTCCCTTTCCCCATCTGAAATAGGCTGGCCCTTAGGCTTACAAAAGTAATATACATGAAGTGAGAACCAGTAAGATGTAGTGCTCAGAGTGTTGGGCCTGGAGCTGGTTTAAATCTCCACTGAGCCATGAGGCTCATTGGGATATAATGGTGGTAGTGAGAATATACGCTGCCTGGAGTTCCTTGGAAGGGTGGAATAAAAAGTGTAATAAACAGATAAGTGTTTGAGAAAGGCATTATTATACAGCCACAAGAGTGGCTGTATACTGTAACCAGCATCCCATCCCACAACGTTAAATTGAAAATATCCCCGTGCCATTCTGCTGCTTCATTTCAAAACAAAAACTTAGAAAACTTATAGTCTTGCTTAACTTTGCTGCTCTGGGCTCCTGGTGGGAGGAAGGGCGGGATATAAATCAAATAATAAATAAATAAATAAACTTGCTTAACAACCCTCTGTTTTCATGGCGATACACAAAACAGAGAGAGTCTAGAGTTCAAAGTGTAAAACAAGAGGAAAAAAATCCAGACCCCTGTTGGACTTTTTTCTGTCGGTGGTCTCATAATTTGTTGAAATTAATTAAAAGTCATCCATGTTCACAGAGTACCTGTAATCCTATTACTGACCTTGCTCCATACTCTGAACTTCATCTTCTGCAGTTTAAAAGTTTAAAAATGCATGGATAATTTTTAATTAAGTAATTTAATATTGGATTCTTTGATAGTGCAAGCATACTCAGTAAGAATCAACTGTCAGTGTTCTAAAAGCCAGACTCATAGCTGTTGGTTTGGCTAATCAGGTGGCCACACCCACACCAGACATTTATTCCACTTTAAACAGTCATGGCTACTCCCAGATAATTCTGGGAAGTGTAGTTTGTGAAGGATTTTGAGAATTGTTAGATGACCCCTATTCCCGTGACACAGCTCCAGTGGCCAGAGTGATTTAACAGTCAGTCCCTCTTCTGGTGATTGTAGCTCTGTGAGGGGAATCAACTCTCAGCACCCTTCACAAACTATGATTCCCAGGATTCTTTTGGGGAAGCCATGACTGTCTAAAGTGGAATAAAGTTCTGGTGTGGATGTGGCCAGTGACAGGTTAGGTTTAAATTTGGGTGGGAAACTACATATATCTGCTGTAGAATAAAAAGTTGGGGGAAACCCTGAAAAACAATGATACTGTTCACATTATCAGGAAAGCAAAGGGGCTAATTGGAGGTGTTGCCACCACTCACCATATGCTGAGAGGCACATGTTGCCAAATTCTTGCAAGCTACACAGGAAGTGGATTGGATTGTGAAAGGTCAATCCAAATTGTGCTTGCATTTTTACAAATTTATAGGGCAGTATAATATCTCAGAGAGGAGGTCAGGTCTCTTGCTCCCCTGGTGCACTCACTATAGCTGCCTAATTTCCCTGCTTTTTAAAGTTTGATAGAGATATATTTTGGCTATAGGTACATTTTTAAATTGCAATGATTGTTTGGCTATTAGTGAATATATATATTGTTTCATTATTGCATAGAATTAATTACAAGAGGCATGACCTGCAACAAAACATGGTAGTATATCCACACCTCCTAGCACAAATGTTTCTGTTCAGGATTCCTTCCAGACAGCCATACCTCATTAAGGATACACCATCCTCTCCTTTCTCCCCCCCTCCCTTGACACTCAGAATTTTATAGCTACTGAGCATTCTCAATCCTCATTGGGTGTTTTGTTTGTTTGTTTCAGAACTTGGAAGTAATTAGTTTTTTGAGGAACAAGTGGGTAATTCCTTTACATTTTGATTGTAATAGAACCAGGAGTAATTTTATTACTTTTGTGGAGTAATTGTAATGTTTCCAGCATTACTTTTAGGCATTACTTGGGGGGTGGGGAAGCAGGGGAAGTCTTCTGCTCCTCTGATTTGTGGGTGAAAATCATGTGCCTCAAACTGGGCTTCTGTGCAGCATCACTTTTTCCTCATGCCCCAGGTGGGGGTAGCAGGCGATGAGGGAGGAGGTGGAGAGTGAGACGGGGTGGAGTGGAGAAAACAATGGTTTAAAAAAATGGATGGTGGTGGTGAAGAATGGAGTGGAGGGAAAAAGGAGCCAGAGGGCAAGAACATGGATAAAGGATGAGGAGGCAGCAAACATGAGAGAAGACGTGTGTGTGTGTGCATGCATGCGCGCACTTGGCACACAAAGTGACCTCCACCACCCTCTCTGGTTACTGTGCTGCATTTGCAGTATTTTACCTTTTTTGCATCTCAGAGGAAAATGTTTGCTTAGGTGAGTGTCCCTTAGTTGGTAGCAGGGCAGGGTCCGGGAGGTGGTTAAGTGAGAGAGATTATGCTTGCTGGCTGAGTGGGGGGGTTGCACTTGGTTTGATGTGCAAAGATCTGAGTAGTGGCCTTTGCCTCCCTCCCCACCTCCCTTACCAGCGGAGAGACCACCATTGCTATCTTATGGATAAAAAGAATTGCTCTACTACCTCTGTATGTGTGTGTTTATTTCTAATGTTGTTTTAGGCTACTTAGATGTGCAGCAGCCAAGGCCAGCACCTTGTAGGCTTTTTTAAAAAAAGTAACTGAAATGTAATTGTAGTGATTACTTTTGAGAAAAACTAATCAGTTACTTTCAGAACAATTGTAATTATAACGGTAATTACTATTTTTGTGGGCCATGTAATTGTAACTGTAATTAATTACTTTTTAAAAGTAATCTTCCAAGCTCTGGTTTGTTTGCAGGAAGAAGGGTTGCACCCTTAGGTTTTATTTGTTTGAAATGTTTTGTACTTCTGCAAATCTCAGAGGTCACACGAGCATGCTGATATCTCCCTCTTCTCAGTGGCTCCATTGTAGCTACATAACCATCAGCACTCACCATGAATTCACTAGTAGAGGGAAGCTGTAATATTCAACATACTCCCCTGATAAGAATCATCTGCTGTAGAACTAGGATGGATATAAAGTCAATTCCATTGGGAAACTGCTGTTCTCTATGGAGAGGGTTCACCTTCCTGGCCAGTTTTCTGGCCATCCTGACTTCGGTCACCCTAAATTAATTCCAAATATTTTTAGTTTGCTTATTTTTAAAGTTGGCTAGCTACTATAATTTTAGCAGGGGATTTAGAGAATTCAGAGAGCACGTTTCTTGACACCTTGAAATCTTAAAACTAGACCTTAGCAGAAGTAAGAACACCCACAATAACCAAAATATAGCCTACCTCCGGAGCCATCCAAAATGGGGTTCCCACTGATGTGTTTCTCCTCAGCCTGGTGCTGGTGAGCTGTGCAGAAACACCTGTAATGATGAAACACATTCACAACATTGGCACAATAGCATTCTTTTTTGAAAAATCGATGCTTACTGTCCTTTCAACACAATGCAGGAGAGGTCAATCAATGTCAGTGGATTTACACAACTGTCCTCACAAACTGGTCACTTTTTACAAGTCAGGCAACTCTTAAAAGTGGCACTGACAGAATCAATTTAGGCTTCTGTTTGAATAGAATCAATCGCCATCTTCTGCAACACATCCCTGCAATTTGGCCATGTGCCAATAGGACTACACTTGGGATTGGCAGAGCATCATTTACAGCAAATACCTTTGCACAGTCATTAACCAAAAGGGAGACAATAGTCAAGAAATCAGAAGAAGACTAGGACTGGGGAGGGCAGCTATGACAGATCCTCAAACACAAAGATGTACCACTGAACACCAAAGTCAGGATCATTCAGACCATGGTATTCCCAATCTCTATGTACGGATGTGAAAGTTGGACAGTGAAAAAAGTGGACAAGAGAAGAAATTCATTTGAAATGTGGTGTTGGAGCAGAGTTTTGCAGATACCATGGACTGTGAAAAAGACAAATAATTGGGTGGTAGAACAAATTAAACTATCACTATCACTACAAGCTAAAATGATGAAACTGAGGTTGTCACACTTTGGACGTATAATGAAAAGATATGATTCACTAGAAAAGACCATAATGCTGGGAAAACAGAAGGGAGTAGAAAAAGAGGAAGACCAAACAAAAGATGATTTACTCCATAAAGGAAGCCACAGTCCCGAACTTACAAAATCTGAACAGGGTGGTTTACAACAGATGCTACAGGAGGTCCTGATTCATAGAGTCGCCATAAGTCGGAATCAACTTGAAGGCACATAACACACACACATATCATATTGCAGTTGTGGAAATCACAACCTCTACCTGTACTAGAGAACTGGATTGGTGAACTTCTAAAGTCATCAACAAAGAACAAATTAAGTACCACAGGCGAGAGAATCCAGAGAAACTCAGTGCAATTCGGCAACCATTTATAAAATTGTTCAATAACTGATGTTGATCTTCCCTGTAGTTTTTACTAATATGCAAAACATTCCTTTTCTGTAATTTACTGTAGATCAGCTAGTATCTATATACAATTTTAAAATGACTGTCTTATGCTTAATAGCATGCATTAATCACATTCATAAGTGACAAATATAAAAGTAAAAATATATTCTAAGGTCACATCTACATCAGACTTAAACCAATCTTACTGGTTTAATAGTCCTTTCCTTTCCCCAGATAGTTTTGGAAGGAGGATGCAAGGATCTCCAAAAGGGAACTTTCAGTATCTCTACCAACTACAATCCCTAGGATTCTTTGGGGAAATTACCAGTGTAAAACCAATGGGTTATGTTCAGTGATGGCTTCGCACTAACAGAAAGTAAGGCACCTGGTTTTCATCTATCACCCTCTACACATTTCAGTCTCCCATGAGAAACTGCTCCTCAGAGTTGAAAGACCTTCTGGGACAGTATGGGATATGACGCAGAGGGCTGCAGTGGGGAGAGGGGTCAGCAAAAATTAATGATTCACTTTCAGTGAGTGGAAATGCTTTCTATAGATACAAAGGCACCTTTGGATAAAACCCATTGTAATTTTGTAATGTAGGCAGACATGCCTTTCATACTCCTTATAAAACTACATTAAATGATCTTCAATGAAACTAAACCAGTTTAAATGCTAGAGCTCTAACCTCACCATTTTGCAGAGTATCATTTAGAGAGCATGGAGGAAGCAGTTCCCCTCCCGACCCCTGTTGCAGATCAGATGTGATATGAGGAGGAGCATCTATATCTCTGCCTGCCTACCTGGTTCTACATGCTGTCAATGCAATCCTTTGCATGTTTATTCAAAAGTAAGCCCCACTGAGTTCAATGGGCCTTACACTCAGTTAAGTGGCTTACAGGACTGCTGCCAGAGTTATTACTGTTTTGAATAATGTAATCATTCTATATACCCAAGGTATAAAAATGAAATATAATCACTATAAATCTTAAAGCTCATGCTTTTGTTTTGTTTTGCTTCGTGGTTTTGCAATCCAATCTTGAATATATCCAAGAGCAGGATATCCTTCCTGGTATACTTGCTACCTTCCTATGAAGGGCACTCCATAAACACACACACTGAAATGTGAAGTGGGATCTATGTTATTTTGTGGACTAAACTGAGATTTGCTGCTGTTTCAAAATGCGCCTAAAATGCAGACACATTTTATTTGAGCAAACATATGACCATTTGTGCCATCCAATATTTCACAAGCAATTTTTGAAATGTCATAAATGTATGTCGATCAAAGAAGAAAGCAGCCAAACCCGCAGCTCTTTTTATCCACTTCTTCTCTAAATAAAATGCGGCCAATTGTTAGCACAAATAGTTTCCCATCCTTGCTTTATTTTGGATTTTATATTCCATGTGAGCATGCAACATGGTGATTATGTGCAAAACATTAAAAATGCTGCCCAACCAATATTGTTCTCTTTCTAGCTTCCTCCTTTTGGCATTGATGGGCTATTTCCTGCTGCTCAAGCTAGTAGCTGGTGCTAATTATTATCCTGGGAAGGCTGCATCAGATGAA
Organism: Rhineura floridana; assembly: GCF_030035675.1. Taxonomy (NCBI): domain Eukaryota; kingdom Metazoa; phylum Chordata; class Lepidosauria; order Squamata; family Rhineuridae; genus Rhineura; species Rhineura floridana. The sequence continues at coordinate 45,425,702 of NC_084481.1, forward strand.
AAGTGATTTCCGCCCCCTACCATTTGATGCCAAAGAGGTTACTAAAGAAGCTGTTGCTTTAGGCCAAGTGTTTATCCAATCGCTACTAAAACTGTGTATTTCAACCACTCATCAATAATGAATTTCTGTACCTCCCAGTAATAAACAGACACCTGCTCTCACATTCAGTTGATGAGTAATCACTGAGCTTTTGCAATAAGACTAGTTTTAAAGAACCAGGGAATTAGCATTTAATGTGGTGCTAAAGTGGTTCTATATAAAGCAGTTTATTATATTTTGGGATTGCTCTCTTATAGGATTGTTTTTGAGTAGCCACATGAACATATTAAAAGTAGAAATTTTATGAATTCCAGCAATGTGATTAACTTTGTCATCCTGTTCTGTTTACTGGTTAACTCTTCCAGCTCAAACCTATGCATGTTTATTGATGGACTACGACCTGGGAGTCCAGGGTTCGAATCCCCACATAGCCATGAAGCTCACTGGGTGACTTTGGGCTAGTCACTGCCTCGCAGCCTCAGAGGAAGGCAATGGTAAACCCCCTCTGAATACCACTTACCATGAAAACCCTATTCATAGGGTCGCCCATAAGTCGGAATCGACTTGAAGGCAGTCCATTCAAATGCAGGTTACTCCCAGGAAAGCATGAATAGGACTGCAGCCTTCTTTATAACCCTCTGGACAGCAATTTTAGGGTGTGTGCAGAGCTTGGAAAAGTTACTTTTTAAAACTACAACTCCCATCAACCCCAGCCAGATGGCCACTGGATTGGGCTGATGGGAGTTGCAGTTCAAAAAAGTAACTTTTCCAAGCTCTGGGTGTGTGATGATAGTGGTGGTGGGAGGGATGGAAGGATCTGTCCATTTCAGTTCTCTCCATTTCTCATTTGTCCAGCCTTACATTCAGTTCTCCAGATTTCTGCAGCAATTTGCGATATATATATATTTTTAAATCCTCATGAAAACTCTCCAGCATTTTAGTGTGAATTTCTCCTAATAAACACATTTTTGTAGGCGGTTTTGACAAATGTACACATTTTCAAAGCCATTTCTCCCAATATAAGGTATCTTATTTTTGCTAATATATTCATTCTTATACACATTTCCCCCTAATATATGCATTTTGGTAAACACTGGTTGGTTGGAGAACTGCATCACAAAATTAGGGTAAGTGTGAATTTAGAAGGATGGCTGTGGTTCGGTTCTAATACTGTTTCAGAAAGTGTGAATGTGACAAATTCAGCTTTACTTGTGAACAGAATTGAATTCCTCACTAGGGTTGCCAGGTTCAGCGCCTGAGACTGATCCTGTATCTTTAGGAGAAGAAAATGTCAGGCAAGCACAGGTGTTCTTGCAACACTGTAATGGGAAAAACCACAAGGTGGAATTCTCCCTTCCCCCTGCACAACTCTTACAGATACAGAAGACCTCTTGGAGGCCAGGCCCGGCCTCCAAGAGGTCTCACTCCTCACCCATCCCTAGATGGCGATGGTGGTGGTAATGGGGAGGGTCTACCAAAATCCACAGATGGGCAATACTTTTATTAGGACCAACCAAAATGCCACAAAATAGTGAGAAAGCTACTTCAAGTCAGATGTTTCAGCATGCAAAGCAGGGGCTGTGGAAAAAAGGAAAATAAAAATATACAAAAATTTAGGGTGGATGTTGAAAGCCTTGCGGGTCTCCATTTAGGTCTCCTCAGGTGGAGATTCCAGATTGATTGAATTAGTCACTGTTAGCTGCATGCAGGTATCGGGTAATAGGATGAAGAAGCAATGGCTGATCCCTGTTTTTGAAAACATAAAGCCTGGTTGTTAGCCAGATCTGCCTCACCTGTTTTTATTATTGCTATCATTATTACTTGAATTGGCATCCTCATCAAGAAATCATCAAGTTTATTCAGAAGTAAAGCTGACTGCAAAACACACTTCTTCCATCTCTCTTTAGTCCTTTTATGGAGACTTCCAATTTCAGCTATACTCATATCTAACAGCTGTAATTGCAAATTAAATGGATCTGTTAGCTTTTGGACCCAGAGGACCACTTTACCTTCTGCTGAGAGGGAATAAAATGTGCTAAAAGCTAGTCACAACCATCTGAGAAAGAAGGATGCCTTATTTTCATATGGAAGGGATAATATTTAAAAATCTAGATTAGAGATTTTCTTTTGCTCTCGCTGCAGTGCAAAATGCTGTATTATGACCAGGATTCCAGAATGCTCTGGGCTAGGCATAGGCCGGTCCACCCCAGGACTTAAAGAGAACACCAGTCTGACTCTGTATGTAACTGTGAGCAAGGAAAGCACCTCTGCATTTATTTATTACATTTATACCCCGCCTTTCTTTTCATGATAGAAACCCAAGATGGGTTACATATGGTTCCCAGGCAGTCTCCCACCCAGGCACTGAACAGACCTGACCCTGCTTAGGTTCAGCAGGGGGCTGGCCTAATGTGCGTTCAGACCATAGCCTGGGTTTAACAATCATAGCCTGAGTCCAGGTTCTTCAGAGGCCCCAGCCTCTAGACACAATAAATACCTCTTTCCAATATTATTTTTATGGACAGATGCTCTGATCCAGCAAGGGGCATGTGCATGCGGGAGTAGGATGCAGCATGAAAGATCCCTGGCTTGATCCAAGTGCTGGGGCTACACATATACAGCCCTAGTCAGACACCTAGTGGTAGTCCGCTATTCAAGAGAGCAGGAGTTGGATTTATTCCGCCCCCACCCCAAAAAAGCTGATTGTTGCTATTGGCAATCAGTTGACCACAGGTACAGGCACATAGCCACAGCGGCTGAGCTTACACACAGTTGGATCAGGATCACAGTTTTCCTTCTCTTCCAAACTATTTCCTAGTTTCAGAATTTCTGGGGTGCCATGTGCCATCCCCTCAGAGCAGAAGTTGATGGCTCCAGACTCTTAGAGAGACTGTCAGAGACAGTTCTGCCATCTTACTGTCTGACAGAAAAAGCCAAACTTTTTGGGAGGGGGAGAAAGAAGATCTCTCAGCTTGCCCCTCTTCATCAGTTCATGCATCCCTCAGCTTCAGGGTTGCTTTCTCCATACAACTGGCTTGTCTCTCAAGAGGCAGCCTCTGCCTTCTCCAGGCTTTTCTTCTCTTCCTTCTGTGACTTCCTCTGAGTCTTATAAGCCATCGTGAGGAAGTTGGAAGCTTGCAGCTTCTCTTCAGCCCCACCTACGGACTGTTTGAGCTGATTACTGGTCTGGCTCCTCATGAATAATCAGTTGGGCTGTGGCTTCTTCCTCACATTCCCAGGAAATAGGAACCTGCCTTATACCGAGTCAAACCATTGATACATCTAGCTCAGTAATGCCAACACTGACTGGCAGCAGCTCAGGGTTTCAGGTGGGGGTCTCTCCCAGGCCTACCTGGAGATGCTGGGGATTGAACCTGGGGCATTTTGCATGCAAAACATGTGCTCTACCCTCTGAGCTTTTCGGCTCTTCCCTTGCACTGCAATTTTTGGGCATTATTTCAGCTTTCCTTCTCTTTCTATTTCGGGATTCCGTCAGAAAAAAAACCACTCGGGTGAAGAAGAGACCTCTCTGCTTGCACCTGCAGTCAGAAATAGACACCCTGAGGTAAAGAAAGAAAGAAGCTGTTATTACCAAAATCAACAAGCTTGACTCCTCCTTCGGTTGTCAGGAGAATGTTGTTCCCCTTGACGTCACGATGAATGATTCGGTTGTTGTGCAAGTGCTGAAGACCCTGGTGCCAAGGACAAGAAGAAAAGAAAGGGGAGGTGGGGGAAAGATGCTTACTCCCATAATTTTAGGGAAGGCAATGAAAACAATCTGCATCCAGACTATAGAAACATCTGCCCACTGCATCACATCCTCAAAACAACCCCCTGCTGCTGCTGCTGTAACAACCCAGCCTACTACTGTCAGCCACACCACCAACAGAAAACGTTATCAGATGGGTAAATTGCACCCTCTGCTGTCATTAGAAGCTTAATGAACATCCTTACCAGGAGAGCACCATATAAGATGTACGAGATTATAGCTTCATCCAGCCGTTGGCCACACTTCAGCAGGCCTTTGACAAGGTCTGTGACAGAACCTCCATTACACAGCTGTGAAAGGACCGAGAGAGGGAACAAAGAAGCAAAACAAGAAGACCTTTGTTACTCACTCAACAGACTCATTTAGCTAGCAAAGTTCTACTTCACGGATCTGCTTTTTGGAAACATGACAAGAGCAACTCCCATTCGGTCCTCTTCGCATGGGGAGAAAGATAGAAAGATAGCACGCCCAGCTGGCTAGGCTGCCACTGACCTGTGCTCATCCTGTCTGTCTGTCTTCCTTCCATGTAAACTGATATGTCTCGGAGAGCTGTTCTCATCTCTGACTCACCTTCCTGTTTTGCTGTTCTCGGCAGACCACCAGAGGAGATGGAGCCATGCACTCTTTGTCTCCTCGCCTCTAGCATGAGGGGCAATGTCCAAGCATGGCCATTGTAGCCTCCATCTTAAGTTAGCTAGATAGAAGTAGCACCTTTCCTATCCAGTATGCATTTCTATTAATAAAGTAGTCTTTTCTTATGTTGAAACCAAGTGATTTCAAGCAAGGTAAAAGCTCATCACTTTCTCTCAGGTAAAATCACACCATGCAGCACAGAGTGCTGAGCAAGCTACACCAAATTAGCAATTTACTAAAACTCTAGTTGGTATACTAGCCACTAGAGCCATCACTGCTGACAATATATACTGGTGTTCCACCTGGACAGTAAGCACATTAAAATGGAAGTAGATGGCAATGATTTCCACTGCATTTCCAAACAGTAGCCATGATCCAGAAGCCTGTGGATTTTGGGGGCTTCCCATTCTCATCTATGAAAGGAAACATGAACAAGCTTTTCCAAATGCATGCCCAGAGCATGCCTTCACATAGGTGAAAGCAAGGATGGTCATGCCCAATTAGATTTATTTATTTATGCAATTTCTTACTGTCTCTTCACCATGAGGTCCCAGGACATCGGGCTACAACCACTTAAAACTACAATATTAAAAACAAAGCAAATTCCAGTCAAGAGAATGGGTGTATATCTCCTAAAATATATATTTCTCAGGCGTCCAAAGATTGTGTCATCAACAATCTAAAGATTACTAATGAGCACAGGGGCTCCAATGTGCATATGCAGCTCTCCAACACCGAAGGGTGTCTCCATTAGTTTTAAGAGGAACCAGACCCTGTTGCAAATTCCTTTTCTTCTTTCACCATTACATTCCTTCCATTCATTTTGGTGGGCAGGAGAAGGCACTGGGGATCAGAATGAGATGCAAAGGTTTACTGAAACCAATGGAGTTACAATATCCAGGTCAAGAACTGGGATGATGTATAATAGGTCGATTCCAATTGCAAGCGACATTTCAAAGTTGTCTCACTTTTTTTGTAATTGTAAAAGCATGGATTGTAGTTCTAATCAGTTGACGGCAGCCCTTGAGCCTTGTACAAGAGATGGAAAAATTAAGAAATGAAAAACATAGGCGCATTGGAAGCTGCTTTATACTAGGTCCAACTATTTGTCGCTCTAGTTCAGTTTTCAGCAGCTCTCAAACAGAAAGCAGCTCTCCAAAAGAAAGACTTCTGACTGTCAGCAGGCCTCAGGCAGAGGTTCTTGCTATCTGTTTCCTTTAGCTGGAGATGCCAGGGATTGAACCGAGGACCTCTTGCATGCAAAGCCTGTGCTCTTCTACTGAGCTGCAGTCCCTTCCCAAAGCGAACGAAATGCCATTGTTTTTGTAATAGGGTTCTTCATTATTTAAAAATGTGCATACAGCATAAGCAGTATATTTTTATGCTAACATTGTACTCGTCTTTCCCCAAACTGCTTTTGTAGGAACAAAAATCCAGAAGGTATTGGGGGGGGAGTTAAGGGACAAGATTGATGCACTTGATAACTGGGAGGCAACAAATTACAGCCATTTCAAACCTTCACTCCATCAATGCTCCCGCTGGCAGGCAATATAAAATAGATGGCAGACACATCTCTATACTCAGGGTTGATGGCCCATTCTGCCAACAACTGAGATGAAACATTCAGATCTAGAAAAGAACAGCTTCTTACAAACATTTCCCTATCTATAGCTTTCTACACAGTAAAATGATGGGAGAAAAGATAAAATTAAAACCTTTCCAAATGCTTTTTTTCAAAACCAACGTCTCTCCAGGAGCTATTTTGCTATAGTTCTTTTACTCCTTTTTCTTTCTTTCTTATATTTACCGGTAGAACATCTCAGCTATAACGCTACATAGTTCCAGACCGATCAGCTCATCTCCTCACTAGGGATGAGTGAGAATTTTGATTCAGTTCGCATTTCAAGCACAATTTATCAGATTGCAGCTTCTGAAACAATATGGGAACACAGCCGTCCTTCAATATTCGCACTTATTAGAATTTTGGGCTGCAGTTTGCCAACTAAACAACATTTACAAAAATGCATATGTTAGGGGAACGTGTGCATAAAAATGAACACATGAGTGAAAATAACATGCAAAAAGGCATGAAATGATGAGAAATGGCTTGCAAAAATGCTTTTCTCAAAACTGCCTACAAAAATGTGTTTATTTGGAGAAATTTGCACTAAAACGGCGAAGAATTTTCATGAGAATTTTTTTTAAAAAAAAAAATTCTGATCGCTGCAGAAATGCAGAGAACTGCATTTAACACTGGAAAAATGAGAAACTGGGAGAACTGAAACTGACAGATCTTTCCATCCCTACCCCTCACAGCACCTCTAACAGTATGTTTGGTTTTAGATCCACAACAACACTATTAAGGTGAGGTATCAGCATCATTCCCACTAAAAGCAAACTCAGACAGTGAGTGTCAACAGAACTGGGGCCAAAATGGAGTATATTGAGAAACAAAAGTGATGTATCAGGATGCCTGGGGGAATCCCAAGGCTTATAGAACTACATTCAAAAAAACTCAGGGGAGGAAACTCACAAAAAATAGCTCGATAAGGACCGGTCCTGCTCAGTAGTCATAGAATGTTAAGCATCAGCTGGAAAATAAAAACTGGAAGGCAGGGTGGCAGAATACCCAGCTTGGAGGGAATGGCTGGCTGGAAACCTGAACAGGAGCTCTTCTGATGGGACTGCAGGATTGCAATATACAGTGCAATATTGTGTTGCAAGTCCCATTTGTTTACCCTAATTTGATGTCAAGGTCACAAAACTGATTTCAACCCAAGTGTCTTGGGCTTGCTTGACTGTACATTAGATTGCAAGCAAGTCAGTCCACAAAAGCTTGGATGGTCTGATGGCAGTCCCAGTAACACAAGTAACCCAAGAATATGTTGTGGGGCATTAGGGCCACAATGGTAGATGGTTATTTATTGCTGCTTTGTCACTTCTTACTGCTAGATACCATACAAGGGATAGAAAAAGACAGGTGTGTAAGCTCACCATATAAAGCGGCCTTCCTCAACCTGGTGCCCTCCAGAAGTTTTAGGCTCCAACTCCCATCAGTCCCAGCCAGCATGGCCAATGGTTGGGGATGTTTAGAGTTGTAGTCCAAAAATATCTGGAGGGCACCAGGATGAGGATGGCTGATCGAAAAAGAAACTTGGAGTGTGAGACCAGGGGGAGGGAAAGGAAGCATGTGTGAGGTGCTTGTTTTTGTAAATAACTGAACAGGAATTCAGAACTTTCCTTTACTTCAGAAAATATGGATTATTCAAGGCAGATGAACTCCACAAGGCCATACCAGGCGCATCCACATCAAGCACCCTTATACCACTTTAATAGTCATGGTTTCCCTCCAAAGAATCCTGGGAAATTTAGTTTGGAGAGGTGGTAACAGTTCTTAGGAGACCCCTCACACAGCTATAATTTCTAGCACTTTTAACAAACTACAGTTCCTAGGATCCTTTGGAGAAAGCCCAACATGGTGTGGATGTTTCCTTTTTTAAAAAACTCACACAACAAATATTCAAAATACAGCACTAGAAAATGGAAGTAAAGAAAGTCTTTTTCACCATCTCTTCCTTGGGCTGATAGTCAGGAGCGTCAAGACAATGACACTTGTCTACTGTAAATGCCAAACTGTTTTGACTTATGTCCACCTGCTTTGGATTATGCCCTAATAATCACACCAGGCTCCAGGAATTCATTATGCTTAGGTAAATAATAGTGCTTTAAGTCATGACAGGTCCAAGTGTTTGAAAAAGGACTATGCATGAGAAAGGTATTGCTCATAATGTATAAGTCTGGCAGAAAGATGATGTCCTGAGGAAAATAAGTACTTTAATTACTCCTCCCCCCGCCCAAAGTAAGCCATATCACAAAGAACATATGCTTTCATCAAAGAAACAGCGATGAAAGCGATTGAGTCCTTTGTATGGAATCTCTTTCATTGAATTCAAGAGTTATAAATAGCAGTTGTGGCAAAACACGTACAAAATTGGTATGCAAATCCTGAAATGCAGGATATTTCAGCTGGGTCAATAATGCTAACATTTTATAGCTTTTTTCCCTACAGTTTGATGACTGCAAAACAGAGGAGCACAACCACACATGAATTATTCTGAAGGGCAAACTAAAAGTGTTGCAGCAGATAAATGAATAGGATCTTCTGCAGGGCTTGGAGGTTTTGTTTTGTTTTTTTAATCAAAGCAGCAACAGAGTCAGAGAAGCAGTACTGGGGAAGGAGAAGTTTAACTCTTTCCCCTTTAAACGGATTACCCAATCTACTGGTTGATCTCTGGGTGATTTGTAATAGGTTGGCAAGGGTTTCTGACTCCTAATCATTTAACAATAGCAGCAACAAAATGACATTTCCCACCTAAATTAGGTTGCAGAAATGAAGAAAGGGAACCAGGAGTTAACTTCTGTGCAAAATTACTGTGAGCTCAGTTCACTACTGGTACAAAAAACAAATGCTTTTTAGGCAAGCATCCCCCTGAACTTGAACTTCCTGCTCAAACTGTTTTAATTGCTTTTTTTAACTGTTTTAATTGTTATGCTACTGATAGGCTTGGTTTATTGTATATTTTAAATATGGGGTTTTTTAATGTTTTCATGGAATTGTTTTATTGTGTACTTTAATTATGTATGGATCTTATAATTGATTTTGTCCTTGTAAATTACTTAGAAGCCATTCTAGCAAGCAAGCAGTCTATAAATTAATTAAAATATTATTGTCGTTATCGCTTTACTATTATTATTTGGGTTTTTTAGAAAAAACAAAGTACATCTGACAAGCCTGAAGTCTGCACCTTCATGATCTAAATCAGCTCTTCCCAACCTTTGGTCCTTAGTATTGTTGAACTACAACTCCCATCAGCCCCAGCCAGCATGGCCAGTGGTCAGGAATGTTGGGAATTGTAGTCCAGCAACATTTGGGCACCCAAAGTTTGGGAAAGGCTGATCCAAATCACTCTCCAAAGCCACTACCTATCCCATGAAGGAAATCATACACAGACCAAAGAGGAGCTTTGAGTGGATGGTTCAGAAAAGAGAAAGATGTTGGGAAAAGGGGTTAACCAACCTCTCCCTTAGCACCATTTCCCCAAAGCAACTTGGGCCCCTCACGGCTTTGATCTATGGGAAATCCTCTTCATGGCTTTCATGTTTCACATCAAGTTCAACACACTGAGACCTTCCCTCTTAGAAGCTGCCTCCACCCTAAAATTGATCTTTCAATTACCCTGAGTCTGCAATCAAGTTTGGGAACTTAACACAAAGTAAAACTGGCAGTGGGATGGGGCTGGAGGACGCTATAGATTCACCAGTGGATGACACAATTTCAAACATATCAAATCTTTCTTTGCTTTTTTGCATGCTTCTTCCAACAACCTACATCTGTGCCTTTAAACAATATTGTGAAAAAGTGTCCAGAGGGTGACATCTCAAGAAACATGATGCTAGATGATTAAACTGCCAATCAGATCAATCAAAAGAATGGAATGAGCTTAGGAAAGCTAATAGGCTCAGAATGGAATGAGCTTAAAGTTTAGGAAAGCCATTTGTAATGGCTTAGCGGTGTCCTTCAGATTCTCACCCAGTACCCTCATAGCCCACACATGAAACAAATAGCACAGTTTCCAAATTCTGGGTGCTAGAAGTTCACAATGGAGCTTTGTTTTGAATTTTCAGTAGGGAACATATCCCCAATATGTTCATTTAAGATTAACTTTACAAGCATTATGAAAAGTATGAAGGAGTCCTTCTATGTGTTCAACGCTAGGCAAAGAGTAGTTTAAAAAAAATAAAATTGGACCCAGACTCCAGAGATAGGCAATCAAAGGTCTTAAGTGCTGCCATCCTAATACATTTCTTTTTAGGTAAAGCCTCCTTGACATATATGTGATTAGATGATTAAAGGGGATTTTGGTGCTGGCCCCACCCCTGAGGATGCATAGCATCCTCTGCCCTAGATGTCCATGTATAAGAAATTGACAGAAAATTGACCCCACTGCCCCTTTTATTGCATAGTTCCCATTCACATGTACAACATGTTCAGGAAGCTTAAATTCCATTGAAAGTGGTGCTACCAATTAAACAAATTTAGGATAGGGGTGTGCACAAAGGACAAGTTTGCTCAGTTCTAATAAATTGTTTCAGTACCCCAAAAGCACAGTGACTGGACGGCCCTTGTAGAATCATTCCCTGTGGTTGAAAACTAAAGCGGTCAGCCACAAAACTACACCCCTTTCTCTCTCTCTTCCCTCCCTGGAGTTTTTCTTACTTGGAGAGACTGGGAGCAGTATAAATGTTCACAGAAATACTGACTGTCTCTGTGTTGGTAACTCTTTGAATCTTCAGATTAGTCCCACAGTTTTGGGGACAGACCACTCTGGTTTGGACCAATTTGTAGGGAACCTACATTACTTTGGATGACTTCAGGTTCTCTCCAAAGTGGCCCACTTCAGTTCAGGATTTGGAATTTTCCAAAGCAAATGCACACCCTAAATAAATGTTCAGCAAACTTGACATACTAGACCTGATATACTGAACTTGCTTCCCTTCCCAAAAGGATCATTTGATTAATAGTCACAAAAAGAAAGGTGAAGAATTCTGCAGAGCATAAAGGCTGAGCAATATTTTTGCTTCTATTTTTATAGAGGAAGAAATTAGCTCATAAAATCTTTTTTAAATTAAGATTTAGTGACATAAAATATCTTACCTCAAGAACGAGCCAGAGCTGTCCACCTACATGCTGATCTGCTTTGTAAAACATTCCATAAAATTTAACAACATTGGGATGGTTAGGAAGAAACTGTAAGATGTTGTATTCTGCTTCAATTTCCTCATCCACATCCTACATTGGAGACACACAGAAATGTGTACTTTACAAATATCACAACTTTATGATCTATGGTACCTACAAGACTAGCTTTAAAAGATGCACTGAAAGCCATCAGATCAAAGAACTTCATTTGCTCAAAAAGGAAAAAAATGTAGCATGATGACAATGTCTTACTGATATGGGCTCTAAATCTACTTAGCTTAATTCACTAACTGAGGCTATACATACCATACATTTAAAGCATATGACTTTGCCCAAAGAATCATGTGGCCTGTAGTTTACCTCTCACAGAACCACAATTCCCAGTACCCTTAACGAACTACCACTCCCAGGATTCTTTGGAGGAAACTCATGTGCTTTAAAAGTATGGTGTGCATGTAGCCTGAGGGTCAGAGATGTATTGGGTTGTTTCATTAAGGCCATGCTCAGGCTGGGGCACATAACATCCACACCATACATGTGCAGAATTGAGTTATGTAATATAGCATAGCATAACATAGCACATCTAGAGGGTATTTGTGAATAGCAATCACAGAAACAGAGAATTTTGTGAGCAGGACACAAATACTAAACAGGCCAAGGGAACAATCCTAACCTCAGACAGAAGCCAGCTGAGGGGTCTCAAGAAGCTCTTCCAGTGGAGATGGCGATATGCCAGAGGAACAATATTTATACCACTGCAAATCCCTGAGCCTTCCCATGGAAAGCTCTGCTGGCACAGATGTTCCTCTGGCAATGTTCTGCTGGTGAAATGGGAAGGTGTGCTTGGAGGGGGCAGAGAAACATGGAGACAGAATATCCTAAACTCCTGTGCTTCCCCAGCACATTCCAGGAACCAACATATAGTTAATTTCCTCCTATGCAGTCAATTGAAAGTAAAGAAAAAGGTGCTTCCCACCTCCTGAAGAAGATGGTAGTTGCTCCACCAGTAGGTCTCCCCCCACCATCAGTTGCCTCCTACTGCATTCAGTGGGAACGAAAATGAAAAAGATACCTCCCACCCTGGCCAAAACGGCAGGTTGGAGGATGTCGCAGTTGCCCTTCCAGTAGATCTCTCTCTTCCCTAGACTGCTCTGCCTGGCTACATTCTTATGGAGTCCTCCTAGGCAATAAGACTCATCTGAATGCAAAGGGACTTTCTTCTGAGAAAATGTCTTCCCAGTTGTACTCTTATTTGCATGAAATTCTTTTTAATTTATTACATTTACCTTGAGCCATTTGGATTTCTTTTACAAAACATTTTCATTGACTTTAGGCTTCTCTGATGTATATCTCTTTCTTCAATACTTTATTTTAATTTTAAAAATTACCTATGTATATCCTATATAAATACAGAAACACAACACTAAAAGCAAGAAGCTTCTGGTGTTGTATTAGAGAGAGAGCATCAGTCTTTATGAAATATGTGGAAACCTGAGAATCCTATTTCTAGCTACTCTTCAAGGTAACTTCTTAACCCTTGCAATTGCAGAGACATGGGTGATCTGTGAAACCAAAAATATCCAATTTAGTTTTCAGTACTGGATCCCTCACATACAGGATCCCAGACTTTGTGCAAGACACAAGGGTTCTAAGACTGAATAGGGGAGAAAGCATCTTTGAGTTCATTTGGGAATAAATGTAATGTTGTAACAGCTACCTTGCTTTCTGGCAGCCTATGATTTGTACACCTGAACATTTGCTCCAAAATACTTTCATTTGATCTAATCACTGAATGTGAGCATTCCACCTCTTAGTGCATATAATATGCAAACTTTAAAAAAAATAAAAATGTTGTTCTTCACTTACACTGATAGGATCTAGAATCTTCACTGCTGCTAAACTCCCATCCTTCTTGTTAGTAACCTTATAGACTTTTCCATAGGTTCCCTTTCCAATGGTCTCAATAATTTCCCAGGTATCTGAGGGATCAGCTAACGATTCCAGCCCAATCATATTCTGATTATACTGAAACAATCCATAGAGTTGTTTCCTGGGGAAAGGAAATGGTTAAAAGATCAGTCTACTTGGTGTCACATAGCCAACCATCCCTGGTGGCTGTCTTGAACAAAATGTTAATTAACAGTTGTTGTTCTTTTGCCAAGCCTGGAGGCTAACTTGTGATGACAACATCTCCGGGAATCTCAGTACAATGAAATTCAGTTCTGAACCCCCACTGACATTTGGAAACCATTGTAAGTTTTAATTTGAGATACTATTGCAAACAACATCTTAGTATCCATTCTGTCCCCTTCCTTATCCAACACAAACACTTTGTTTCGGACTTCAGAGCTCTCCACAGGTCTTGTCCCACCCTCTCTCAGCCCATGTTTCTCATTATGTCTTTGACCATGACCTTTGTTCCTCCAGCTTGACTACTCTCAGAAGACTGAAGGCCTCCTGTTCCCTCAGAATTCTCCACCCATTTCCCCTTACTGTATCTTAGGTATATGAATCTCTTCTTGAACACATGAATGGTATAACTGCTCTAGTCTCTCCCTTCAAATCCCTCCTCATGGTCCATGGCAGAGGTGGGGACCCCAAGGCCCTCCAAATTATGCTGGATTCCAAAGCCCATCATGCTGGCTGAAGCTAATGGAAGATGGAGACCAGCAATATCAGGAGGGTCATAAATTCCACATTCCTGGCCTATGGCTTAACCCTTTAATCCTCATTTTCACCTGTAACCAGGCTGTAAGAGCATCTCACTCCATTTGCCCACATTCATGTCTCCTTCCCTCTCCTTATCTGTTAGAGCCTCTGTTATTTTCCCCTTGTTTATTTTAGACTGTAAGCTTCTTGAGGACAGGAAGCTGTCTTCCCCCCCCCCATGGAACTCCTGTAAGATGTTATGCACACTGAGGGTATCATTTGGAACTTCCTGCCTACTGACACAGGCAGGTCCCTTTGCTGTATTCCTTTCAGTGCCTCCTTAAAACCTTTTTGTTTGGGCAAGCCTATCCACACACATAGATGTTAATCAGTTTTACCTTTTCTTTAGTGTTTAGTTGCTTTAAATATGTTTTTCATTACTTGTTTTTAACTGTTTTATTGATAATTTCAATGTTTTTTGTAAACCGCTTAGAAATCTTTACATTCAAGTGGTATATAAATGTTAAATAAATAAAAATAAAAATATGCATGTATGTATATATCATATAAATTAATCAATAGTATTGGTCTCATGTTTTACTGTTCTTTCAAAAAAGCACAGGGTTATCTCTGCTGACACTTCCTTGCAGAAATATAGATTAGATGTGAAGAGCTGCTCCAGACACACCCTAAGGCTTAAGCATAATTACTAGGATATATATCATACTATTTCTTTTGTTGAACAGCAAGGCTTCCATGCCATATCACATTCTGTTTTTAGGAGTTTACCTTCAGGTTCAAAAGTGGCTTGACGGTTTGGTAGACTGCTGTTTAAGAAAAGCAAGTCCAAATTGCTTGTGGGGTCCTTCGGATCTTGGCCATTGTCTTTCCAAGAAGAGTCACATTCCATAATACTGTACCACTGGGATTGTATCTTGCTGGCATTTTAAAAATAAAATAAAATACAATCTCATCTCCCTGACCATTTGTTTTCAAAATAAAAATGATGTACTAGAAATTCCCACTCTGGAACTCTTCTGTAAAAACAAAAAGTGTGAAGGTGTTCAGATACTACAACTTCTAAAATCCAAAGGGGGAATTGGAGGCATTGCTGCCAATAGCTGGTCTGGGATCTGGCAGACGCTACAGGTTTTGGGATGCTTCCTTCCATGTAATGACTCATTAAGAGCTAGGTTTACGAACAAGGGCTTGAAGAACAAGGGCATAGGTCTCTATAGAGCAGGGCTGAGGAACCTGTGGCCCTTCAGATGTTGCAGGACAACAACGCCCATCACCCTTGACCTTTGGCCATGCCAGCTGGTACTGATGGGAGTTGGAGCCCAACAACTTCTAAAGAGTTCCCCACCCCCACTGTAAAGCAAAGTACTACAGGATACTCTCAAGGAATACTTAACCTTCCATTAATTCTTCCTTGGGTTATATATTGAGTTGCTTCTACCTCATTCTTCTAATGTCAACAGGACATACTTAGTATTGTTGATCCTTAAATATTTCCGCTCTTGTTTGCAACTTTGAAAATGTTCTCATGAAAAGATCAGACAAGCAAGAGGGGCAGAATGGGAATTGCTCCAGTCCAGCCATATCTAAATTAGCTGCTGGCTAAGTATCACAACTAGAATGCCCTCAAAGTGATACACAGTGCTCTAAGTATCCACCAAAACATTAGTTATTATTATGCCTTCATGTTGTGGGGCAACTGATGATAAATATGTTCTTTTTGTTAAAAAAAATCCTTGCAATTTTTCATGATTTCTTCCTTTCCTTAGTAATGAATCACTGTAAAGAAAGCTGCTCATTCTATGAGATTAAACACATGCAGACCGCTTTAAATGCAAGGTACAGTATTAATTTCACTGAAACACCTTAAAACAACACTACAGCCCTCTAAAGCTGAGTCCATTTCCTCCTGCTACACAGCCTATTTGTGGAGTCCATCATCTGTTAATGCTCTCCTCAGAGTTCCCCAACTTCTGAGGTGAGTGGCAACCCGAGGAAAGACATTTTCAGTTGCTGCACCCAGTCTCACCGGCTACCTATGCGGCATTCTTTGCAGTGCCAGGTAAAACCCTTTGTATTCTCCCCAGCTTTTAAATACACACAACTTTGTGGCATTTCTTGTAATTTCCAGGGACCAATGTAAAACTGGCACAGTGTCAATTAGGGATGGGCAAGAAATTCAATTCAGTTCACATTTCAAGCTGAATACATCAAATTTGCACTTTCTGAAACAATATGAGAAATGAAACACAGCCATCCTTCAAAATTCGCACTTAGTCAAATGTTGTGATGCAGTTCCCCAACCAATGTTTACAAAAACGCATGTGTTAGGGGAAAGTGTGCATCAAAATGAATATATGAGTAAAAATAACATACAAAATGCATTATCTGATGAGGATTGCTTGCAAAAAATGTATACATTAGTCAAAACTACCTACAAAAACGTGTTTATTAGGAGAAATTTGCACTAAAATGCTGGACAATTTTAATGAGGATATTTTTAAATAGAAATTGCAAATTGCTGCAGAAATGTGGAGAACTGAATTTAAGATTGGAAAAATGAGAAACTGAGAGAATCGAAATTGAGGGATCCCTTCATCACAGCTACAATCACAGGGCCACTCATATGAATAAGCCATATCTAAAGATAAAAGTAGCACTTCAGCTGAGGTCACAACCACACCATACATTTAAAGCACATTTAAAGCACATTTAAAGCACATTTAACACACATTCCCCCAAAGAATCCTGAAAACTCTAGTTGACCCCTCACAGAGCTACAAGTACAGTCCCCAGGGTTCTTTGAGGGAAGCCATGTGCTTTACATTAGATGTGCTTTAAAGGTAAAATGTGGATGTGACCTGACTTCCACAGTCTGGCTCTGGCCTACTGATACAAACAAGCTGTTTGTTTTTTAAGCCACAAAATCTATAGCTTCCAGATACAAGATGAACAGGAAATAACTTCTGTAACTGCTACAAAGGATTCTTGTTCTTCGATTTAAAAAGATGTTTTAAAAATACCCCCATATTTGCAACATTTGTCCTCCTGCTTTAAAACCTTTTATCTGCTAATACAAATTAACCCAGATCTGGCATGACGGTTTTTTAAAAGTTGAAAACAGAAGCCAGAACACATTTTAACTTCAGTTACTGTATAGAGATAGCCAGTTCCCTTTCTAAGAAAGATGAGGATAGAGGCATCATTAATTATTGCATAGATGCACCTTCTATGCTGAAGCTGTGAAGAAAGAGAGAAAGAACTTCTAGTCAATCTCACGTTCTTAATATCCTAAACATTAACTTGACAGTAGAGGATCATCTATAAAATGAATAGTGCAGCCATAAAACAAACAAGATAGTGCAAACCTCTACATCATCATCCCCATGAAGAGTGTTAACTTAAAAGATTCAGACACAATTCCCAGAATCAAAATGATTGCCTCATTAAAGTGTTCTCCAGAACCCAAGTTTCTGTTGCAGACACAGCAAGCTGAAAGCAGAGCTCCCACCTGAAACATCTGGAATAACCTAGATCTACTTTACAGACAGTATGCATTAGTGTACTGGACCCCTCTGTTGAGGCTGTGTAGCCACAATGTGGAGAATGTTCATCTATCTTTACATTTCTCAGTGGAACTGGACACAAACACATAGCATGACTTCCCCAGCTAAGACCCCACCTGGACCTAGTGTCTGCCCTGTCTCTTCCATCACCCGTGAAGAACACCTGGAGTCCTGTTTGTTACAAGAAGTGCCTTGTTTCCTGCTGCATTTAGGAATTTAAATGCATATGAACATTCTCTGGGTTTCAAACTGGCAACCTTAATTGCCTCTCTCACCAGCTGACGTAACTCCCAGCTACAGGTCCTCTTTCCTCAGACCTTGAAATACGGTATAGTTTACCACCGAATAAGAATGTTTGCAAACTGAGAAAGTAATAAGTATGCAGAGAAGTTTGAGTGGTTCTTGTTTTTACTTAAGTATGTCTCTGATGGTTCATATGTGCCTTTTGAGCTTTGAATATTTCAAAACAGAACCCCTTTGTTCCGGCAGAAACTAATGGTTTCCATCAAGTCCTGATGAGGTATACACATGCATCCTAGTCTTGTCAACAGGTCTCTTTACAGGAAAGCCCACATCTGGATGTTTTCATCTCTGAATTCACACATAATCATTCTTTGGTATGAGTTGATTCCCTGGCCCACCTTACATCAGATGTGCACTATGAATTAATAATTATCCTAATAATTTATTACTATGACATTATTGATATTCCTCTTTTCTTCCAAGAAACTCAAGATGACATTTATTATTTATTTATTTTATTTATTTGTTAAATTTTTATACCGCCCCACTAGCATAGCTCTCTGGGCGGTGTACAACAGAAAGTATATACAATAAAATCACATAAATCAGTACAAAAACATATATATAAAAATCCACAAATCTAAAACCAATTTGAACATATTAAACTAAAATGCCTGAGCAAAGAGAAAGGTTTTAACTTGGCGCCAAAAAGATAGCAATGTCGGCGCCAAGCACACCTCAATGGGAAAACTATTCCACAATTTGGGGGCCACCACTGAGAAGGCCCTGGTTCTTGTAACCATCCTCCGAGCCTCTCTATGAGTCGGAACTCGGAGGAGGGCCTTCGATGTTGAACGTAGTGTACGGGCAGGTTCATATCGGGAGAGGCGTTCCAGGAGGTATTGTGGTCCCGCGCCGTATAAGGCTTTATAGGTTAAAACCAACACTTTGAATCTGGCCCGGAAACATATAGGTAGCCAGTGCAAGCGGGCCAGAACAGGTGTTATATGTTCGGACCGCCTGGTCCTCGTTATCAGCCTGGCTGCCGCGTTTTGCACAAGCTGTAGTTTCTGAACCGTCTTCAAAGGCAGCCCTACGTAGAGCGCATTGCAGTAATCCAATCGAGAGGTTACCAGAGCATGGACAACTGAGGTGAGGTCCTCCCTGTCCAGATAGGGACGTAGCTGGGCTACCAACTGAAGTTGGTAGAACGCATTCCGTGCCACCGAGGCTACTTGAGCCTCGAGTGACAGGGAAGGATCTAAGAGTACTCCCAGACTACGAACCCGCTCCTTCAGGGGGAGTGTAACCCCATCCAGAACAGGGTGCATATCCACCATTTGATCAGAGAAATCACCCACCAACAGCATCTCAGTCTTGTCTGGATTTAGCCTCAGTTTATTAGCTCTCATCCAGTCCATTATCGCAGCCAGGCAATGGTTCAGCACATTGACAGCCTCACCTGAAGAAGATGAAAAGGAGAAATAGAGCTGCGTGTCATCAGTGTACTGGTGGCAGCGCACTCCAAAACTCCTGATGACCGCACTCAGCGGCTTCATGTAGATGTTAAAAAGCATGGGGACAGAACTGATCCCTGCAGGACTCCACATTGGAGAGCCCATGGTGTCGAGCAATGTTCCCCAAGCACTACCTTCTGGAGACAACCCGCCAGGTAGGAGTGGAACCACTGCCAAGCAGTGCCCCCAACTCCCAACTCCACGAGCCTCTCCAGAAGGATACCACGGTCGATGGTATCAAAAGCCGCTGAGAGATCAAGGAGAATCAACAGAGTTACACTCCCTCCATCCCTCTCCCGACATAAGTCATCGTACAGGGCGACCAAGGCTGTCTCATTGCTAAAACCGGGCCTAAAACCCGATTGAAATGGATCTAGATAATCGGTTTCATCCAATAGTGCCTGGAGCTGGGCAGCAACCACTCGTTCCAACATCTTGCCCAGGAATGGAACATTCGCTACTGGTCTGTAGCTATTAAGGTCTTCTGGGTCCAAGGAAGGTTTTTTCAGAAGTGGTCTCACTACTGCCTCTTTCAGACAGCTAGGGACCACTCTCTCTCGTAAAGAGGTGTTTATCACTTCCCTGGCCCAGCAGCTGTTCCATCCCTGCTAGTTTTTATTAGCCAGGAGTGGCAAGGATCTAGTGTAGAAGTGGTTGCATGTACCTGTCCAAGTACCTTGTTCACGTCCTCGAGGTGAGCCAACTGAAACTCATCCAATAAAACATGACAAGAGTGTGCTCCGGACACCTCATTAGGATCAACTGCTGTAAACTGGGAGTCCAAGTCCCGGCGGATGCATAAGATCTTATTCTGGAAGTGCCCAGCAAATTCATTACAGCGGGCTACCGATTGCACTATCATGTCCTCAGGGCCAGAATGAAGTAGCCCTCGGACAACTCTAAAAAGCTCCGCTGGGCGGCAAAGAGATGACTTAATAGTGGCAGCAAACTATTGTTTTTTTGCCACCCTCACCGCTCCTAAATACAGGTTAGTAGAGGCACTCACCAGTGCATAATTACATCCGTCAGGAGTTCGCCTCCACCTCCACTCAAGCCGCCTCCTATCCTGTTTCATCGCTCTCAGCTCCGGAGTGTACCATGGAGCTGTATGAGCTCTACACAGGAGAGGGTGCACAGGAGCAATCGTGTCAACAGCCCGGGTCATCTCCGTATTCCACAGTTCAACCAGTTCAACATACATTAAGGGTGTGGAATCTCCGACCCACAGGCCAGATTTGGCCCTCCAGTCCTCCCCATTTGGCCCACAAGGCCATTTTCCAAATACCGTGCCTGCCTGTCCCATACCTGATGTCATTTGTGATGACGTGTGTGGGGCAGATAGAGATGCAGCTGGATTGAATCCTGCTTGGGTCAGGTGCATGAGAGGGCTCCCTGTGAGGAACTCATTCACGCACCTGAACCCTACAGAAAGCAGGACTGAAGTCAAAGTTGGCCCACAGGGGTGAGGAGAGATAAAGACCTAGCCCACCTAAAAGGTTCCGTGCCCCTGGCATACTTGGTTATTCTCACAATATCACAAATAACCAACAGTCACTTCACAAATATATGCATTAACCTACAGGCCCCCATGGCATGATAAACCCCAGCTGAAGTGCAGAACATTCACAACAACCCTGTGAGGGAGGTAAGGCTGGAAAATAGTGACAAGTCACTAGGTCACTCAATGACTTCCATGGCTGAAAAGAGACTTGAATTTGGGTCTTCCCATTCCTAGTCTGACACCCTAATGATTAGTTAAATCTAGTGGTTAGAGTCTAACCAGTACATTACATCAGCTGAGGCATACATGTTTGTGGAGATTCTTGACACTTATTACTAACATATTTACATTGTTCTGATTCTTACAATTTTACTTCTTTGCCATCACTACCCTCAGGTGCACTTCCCTTCACTGCCATTTAATCCTATTGATTGTGGTGACCCATGGGATTTTGTCCATAACCTCGTGAGGCTACACCTGACATGGCAACATCATGGATGCCCATGATCAAATCACATGGGTTTTCATAGCCAATCAGATTGAACAATAGTGTGGGGAAATGAGGCCAAAGTTGTTGTGAACAGAGGAGGAGGAAAAGGGAGAAAATGGCACCAACAAGTAGTCGCAGCAGACAGAGAAACAAGAGAATAATAATATTATTGATGTAATGTGAATTTTCAAGGAAAAGCATTATTTCAATAATTTCTTTGGTTGCATCAAATAATAGTTTGAGGGAAATAGTAAACTCAGAGGAGATCTGATGACGCCCTTCTCATGCGTAGGAGAAAGCTGACTGCATAAATCAGCCTCCCCCAAGCAGATGCCCTCCATATGCTGCTGGACTACAACTCCCATCACCCCTGATCATTGGCCATGCTGGGTTTTGGGGCTGTTGGGAGCTGTAGTCTAACAACATATGGAATACCAGGTTGGAGAAGGCTGGCATAAATAAACCCTTAGATGTCAAAAGGAACTTTCCATCAAAAAGAACTTTCACCAAAATGTCTGGGAATTACTGCCAAGGTGAATGTGCTTGGGGATTAACAACGGCAGATATAAATAAATTAGTCAATAAAACAATCAAGAACAAAATTGCATCAGCATTACACAAACAGTTTTCAGGGGATTAAAAGGCCTTCTTTACATTGTGTATCACCTGTTCCCATTCTCCATCCAACACATAAAAGGGCAGGATGTGTCAGACCTGTCAGTGAGCAAGGATAGTACAGCCATACTAGCTCTTCCTGATTGCATTATTTCCAGTGCATGCCCTCTGAAACTGTAAATATCTTTACAGTTTTCAGCAACAGGAGTTGCCTTCCAGTGGAGAATCATTATCCAATCCTGAGTAACAGAAACCTTCTAGACAGATCTGCCATGGCCCTGAAATTAGTTCTAGGCTCGGCTCCAGACTGATGCATTATTGAGGGATCATGATGTAAAATTATATGCATTTTTTGGACTTTGCAATGGCTGGTGGAGGCAATCCCAGCTCTTCCAGCAGATACACTTGTGCAGCAAAGCAGGAAAAAAAATTATTGTTCCGTATGCACATCTCCACTTGGTGCTAAGAGTGTCTGCATGTGCAATTAGCTCTGGCACATCGACTTTTACCACCACATGGAACTGAGTAGACTGAAGCTGCTTTTGTGGAATAATTGGGTGCAGCCTTCCAATGGTCAAATAGAATAAAATTGCTTTTAAAAAAAGACAAAATATGTTTGGATAGCTTGCTCCATGTGTGTGTGTGCGCACACGCACTCAGGTATGTGTGCCAACAAACACAAACCATGGCTGCATTCACACAGCAGTTTACTCTATTTTCCTGACATTTTCTTACCTGATAATTTCCCCATTTTATTTGATCTTTCAGACAACATAAAAGCCGCTTCTGGAAATCTAGCAGAATCTAGTGGAAGTATTGCACTCATTTCCATGTTGATTGCTTCCAGAATTGTGCAGAAAGGGTGGGGGAATCGCGACATGTCCAATGACATTCATTGTTGTGTCACACCATGCCCACTGGTGTGAATGAAATTCAGCACAACATGGTGGCATATCAGCCAAAAAGCCACAGTTCTATATTGCAACAGATACTGCAGTGTGAAAGGAACATTAGGAATTGGGACAGAATCACTACCATTACGATCAGTAACACTAACTCAATAAACCCCATGTCTGAATGCAGCCCATATACAAGGATTGCTGTCACCTTCCACCAGCCTATAGGTAGACAGAATGTTAGGGCAGCCTGGACATCCATTCAGAAGGAAAACGTACATGTTAAATATTTAATTCAACATTTTGAATAGACTTAGAGAAATAGCTGAGAGTGTAAATGAGCAAGTTAAAATGCTGATTAGATAAAAAATGGTAATTGTGGATCTGTTCTTGTTCTTTTTAATATACTCCTAGCACTAGAAGGCACCCACTAAACTGAGGCGCACCAGCCTTTCTGTGCCTGTGGACTAGGGAATGGACCAATCTGTCAGTTTCAATTTCTTATTTTTCCAGTCTTCACTTCTTTACATTTCTGCATCAGTTTGCAATTTTTAAAAAAGTCTTCACAAACATCCACCAGCATTTTAGTCCGAATTTCTCTTACACCTGTTTTGCAAACAATTTTCCCTAATATAATGTATTATATGAGCTATTTTCACTAACAGATTCATTTTTATGCTCACGTTCCCTAATATAGACCATTTTGTACTTATTATTTGGTTGGAGTATTGCATTGCAAAATTCAGAAAAGTGCAAGATTCAAAGGATAGCCTCATTTCAGTTAGGGTGTTATGTGAATCAGGTAGTTTCTTATTAAAATGCCAAGCAAATTTCTCCCCCGTCCCTACTATGGACACATTTGGATTTCTGAGGAAGAATTGTAGATGTCAACCCATCTGGTCACTTCCCCCTTCCTCCCCTTGGATCAGCTACAGAGAGAGAGAGAGTCTGTGTGTACACACTTCATTCTTCCAAGGAATCTGGATAAAAATTGGATCTAGCAGAAGTAATCTGAGCCTTGCAGAGCACATAGAGCTGAAAGAGGAAGTGAGAAAGAGTGTCATCTTTCCAACTTCTTCCTTCAGCTATAGGTACTCTTCAAGGGGGAAAAAGGTAACCTCTCTCACCACCTCATGGCTCACAGGATTGGACTGTGAAAGACCAACCCAAATTGTGTTTGCATTTTTACAAATTTGTAGGGCAGTACAATATCTCAGAGAGGAGGTCAGGTCTCCTGCTCCCCTGGTGCATTCACTATAGCTGCCCAATTCCCCTGCTTTTTAAAGTTTGATAAAAATATTTGTTGGCTATAAGTACATTCTTAAATTCCAAGAGTTTTTTTTTACTTATTAGTGAATTTCTCTGCTTTGTAATCCGGGAGGTAAGAAATGGGATCCTGTGCAAGTTTGCTCAGAATTGATTGATCATTTGCATGCCTACTGAGTTCAATGGGATTTACTCTCTTGCAATGATGCTTAGGATAGGTGAAACTGACCATGAGGTAGGAGAAGGAGGAGGAGGGAAGGTGGTATGGCTGGAATGGGGAGGAGAGGAGGAGGTGGGGAGAGGAAAGGGAGAGAAGAAATTGAGGGGAGATGTGGAGAAGGAGAGGGAGGGGTAAAGAGGAGAGAAGAGAAGGAGTGGGAGGGGGAAGGAAGAGGGAGGAGAGGGAGGAGGGGAGGATATTGGGTGGGTGGATGCTGAATGGTCGGTAGTGTCCCAAATAAAGAGTTGCTTTAAACACCAGCAAACTGAAAATGCATTGCAGGGAAGAGAGAATTCTTATCAGTAGATTATGGTACTAAAAGAGAGAGCCAGTGTGGTATAGTGATTAGAGTGCTAGTCTGGGACCTGGGAGACCAGGATTCAAATCTCACTTAGTCATGACGCTCACTGGGTGACCTTGGGCCAGTCACTATCTCTCAGCCTAACCTACATCACAGTATTGTTGTGAGGATAAAATTGAGAGGGGGAGAACCATTTTTATACCCCACCTTGAGCTCCTTGGAGGAAAGGTGCGATATAAATGTAATAATAAATAAATAAAACCTTGGAAAACATGTGGATCTTGCCAGTGCTAGAGATAAAACAGTGGCCCACTTTTATCACTACATCCTGACCCAGTATGTCCAATCTCAAGATTCCTGCTTTCAACAATAGTTTCAGCTAATTAGTTCTGCATTAATTTAAGGCTGCCTGGACATCAATGTCTAACTCAGTGGTTCCCAACCTGGGGGCCACAAATTAATCCAGAGGGGGCCGTGAACAGTAAAGAAATGAATTTTGGGTTTTTTTTAAAAAAAGTCTTCACTCTCGGGACACTGTCTGCTTCCCACTGCTGCCGACGATACCTCCTTCTTGCTCCAAACGAGAGGGGAGGACTTTTGCTGAAGCACCAGAGAGTCTTTCAGGTGTGCTGAGGGCAGGCATCTGCCTATAAAACACATGGCAGATGCCAAAGGAGGCTGAGGGTGGAGCTACCAGGAAGAAGAGGGGATTACTTGCACTGATTCCTGTTTCCTTGCACTTCCGCTACTGGCAACACCCTTACTTAGAATGAGAGGAGAAGACTTTTTGTGAAGCAAAAAGAAGCAAGCCTGCAAAGAAAGGCTGCTTTCCCCCTTCCTTCCTGGCAGCCTGCCTGCCTGCCTGTCTTGGCTCCTGATTCACTGCCATCTCCTTTTAAAAATTATTCTTATCTGCAAGGACACCCAGATCTCACCTTTGGTCCAGATGGAGCCAAGGATCAGTGAGGAAGCTCAAGACTTGCGTGCCCCACATCTCTGAGGCTAAGTGTGTGTACCAGCATCTCCCCTTTCTTCCACTTACACTCTGCCCCTCTAATCTCTCTCTCCAAGATGCTGCGGCAGTTGAGGGCTTTCCTCTTCCCACATGCCAAAATGCATGCACACCTGCAGATGCTTGCCGGAGGGGCACATGTGTTTGTGCGTGTGCATGCACTGATCTCTCTTCTGCTCCACTCTCATTCCACAAGTGCATGCTAACCAAGTCATCAGTTCTGATTATCATCCCAAGGCCTAAAACATCTAACCCCCTACTCAATCTACCCACCCTTTTGTCTTCACAATCTAGCATCCCCACCACTGCTAGTACCATTATTAGTAGTAGTAGTATTAAATAATAACAACTCAACAGATTAGCTGAGGCTGGGATCCTGGTATTGCAGCAGAAATGCATTTATTTATTTAATTATTATTGCATTTATATCCCACCTTTCCTCCAAGTTGCTTAAGGTGGTGCACATGGGCCCCCCTTACCATTTTATCCTTACACCAACCCCGTGAGATAGGTCAGGCTGAGAGACTATGTCTGGTCCAAGGTCACCCAGTGGGCTTTATAGCACCATTTTTTCAATTAACAGGGACTAAAATTACAATTAGCATTGGGAGGGGTTCATGAATTTTTTAAAGCTTAGTAAGGGGGTTCAGTACTCAAAAAGGTTGGGAACCACTGGTCTAACTTATATTCTCACCCAGACAATGGCAAAACAAAAAGAAGTTAAGGATCTAATGAATCCTTGAAAAGCAAAAGCAAAAAACCAATCAACAACAATGCTGTTTCTGCTACTCTGACCTGATTGAAAAAAAAGAGAAAACAAAGAGAATGTCAACATCAGGCAGTAAAAGGAACAAAGGAACGTGACTGATATTATGCAGCTATGGATTATTTTTTTGTATTTCCCCCCAGAGACTCAGGCCGTGTCCACACCATGCATTTAAAGCACATTGGAAGCACCCAACCTGCAAAAAAAGAAAGAAAAAAAGAATCCTGGGAACTGTGGCTTACCTCTTTACAGTGCTAAAATACCCAACACCCTCAACAAACGTACTGTTTCCAGGATTCTTTGGGGGGAGTCACGTGCTTTAAATGTATGGTGTGTACACACAGCCTGAGGGTCAGAGATGTTTTAATTTCTTTTTGTCTCTGTATTGGGTTGTTTCATTAAGGCCATGCACAGACTGGAGCACATCACATCCACACCGTACATTAAAGCACATGGCATCTCTCAAAGAATCCTGAGAGCCCCAGTTTGCTAAGGGTGCTGGGAATTGTAGCTCTGTGAAGGGTAAACTACAGTGCCCAGGATTATTTGAGGGAAGCCAGGTGCTTTAAATGTATGGTGTGGATATCACCACTGTGAAATCCGTGGTACAATTGTGAATTCTGCCCACCTTCCCGTGCCAGAGGAGGGCAAACACAGGGGAATGCAGCTCCAGGACTTTTTCAGAGCAGGCCTGATGACATCATCTTCTGCAGTCCCTTTGCTCTGGCAAGTGAATGAGGTGATAAAAAGACTTACAGTACAGGCTTTACAATTGTTGTGACAGATTAGCATTTAGGAAGTCTATGAACGAGAGAAACAATCGAGCAGAGACTGGATACCTCCTTCCTCTTCTTTGATGGGATTCCTACTTCACATTATTGTAACTATTCACTTTGCAAGGTTATTTGTAAAAGCACTGGTCCCGATAATTATCTTCACTTTGTTCATCTCTCCATTGGGGGAACAATCCATTGATTCCTACTCACTGTTCTTGTCCTTCTTTCCCTTGACTTCCAACCTTACTCAGGAGTCTTTGGTGAGGAGCTTTATCAAAAGTTTTTTGAAAGATCAAATTCAATGTTATTAAGGTATGTAACAAAGCCCTGATCCAGAGTGATTAGCAGCCTGTCAGCAGGTGGGACATGAACTGGTGTCCAACACTGACAGAAGGATGTATTCCAAATTGTGCCCTGCACTGTATGTGGGAATGACACTGGTTGGTTTGCATCCGGATGTGCATCACAGTGCAGATGTGCTTTTGTACGCACATTTATCCTGCATGTGCAATCCCTGATCCAACATGAGGATCCATTTGCAGGACTCTGATTCTGCATGCAGGTCTCTCTTGCTGGAATAGGACAGAGATGTCCACGGTAAGACATGTCCAATCTGCTAGAATGAAAGTGATGTTTCAAATAGTAAGAGAGTTAGTGAAATGAAGCAATTAAATAATTCTTACTACTTGAAAAAAAAAGTTTAAGCCACTAATGTGAAAAAGTGATGGCTCACAGAAGAGGCGGGTAACCTGGTGCCCTCAAGATGCTGTTGGACTACAAACCCCATTATTAGTCCTGACCATTGGCCATGCTGGCTATGCTGCTGGAAGATGGAGGCTAACTACATCTGAAGGGCCACAGGTTCCCGCCTCCTGGCTTTAAGCTTTCATGAATAAACCCTACATGTGCCACTTTAATTCAAATGCCTGCTCTTCACAGTGAGCAATGTGTTCAGTGAGGAAAATGTAATCATTTTCTATGGGTCAAGGCGGTGATTAATTGAAAAAGAAATTGTCTCTCGCAAAGTAAATCAGCCCATGAAGAAGTCATCTGGTGGGAACAGCACATGGGTTACTAAACTTGAAAGTCAAGGACCATCTAGAAGCATTACTGAAAGCAATGGTGATACCATGTGCTGAGCAAACACAAACGCTGAGACTGAAGTGCCAAGTGATCAATGTACCAAATTATTCTGCCATAAAACTGAGAAATCAGCTACCCACCATTTTGAGAAATCAGCATGAGAAATATTGAAATGGAATGATCAAACTATTTACCTTGTCACATATCATACCTAAGCCCTGTGGTGGGTACTGGGAGCAATCCATTTCCCATTATATGGGGTATGAATTAACAGTCATTAGTCTAGCAATTCTATTAAGCAAATGAGATTTTTCTGCAGCCTTAAAACATTGTAAAGCTAAAGAACATGGTATCACTTAAGCAAAATTACTGTTTGGGTGATTTAACTAAAATTCCTGTACGTTAAGTAACAACAGTGGCATGGGGAGAACAAAAAATAATCATTCGCATTATCTGGTAGACTTCAACTTTGCCCTAGGCTTGGTTCCGAAGTGATGCTTATAAGCCCATTCAGTTACAAACTGCAGGTGGCAAATCAAATGACTATGAACTATGCTCCCTGTATGTAAAAATCAATAACCGAGAAGGTTTTTGCTACACCTCCTTTGATAGCAATTCAACAGCAAGGACAAAACACACGTGCCAGGGAAATGTTAGATGCAAGGATGGCAGACTACAGCAGAAGAGTGACCCTTGCAAGCCAAAACCAGTCTCTTACCACATTCTGTTTGGAAGTGTGTAGAAGAAAGGTATGCACAGAAGGGGAAAAGAACTCTAGATGGGTGGTTGCAGGAAGGAAAACGGGAAAGAAAAATCACTGCAGACTTAACCAGCTTACATTATATTGGACTTTTGTCCTGCAAAGAGAGCATCAGACTTCTTCAGCGCTTAATTGGCTGGTTTCTTTCCTCCAAGGGTGATTTTCTAAGTGGCAGAGCTGTGGAAAAGAGCTCATTCTTCATATTGCTTCCTGGCGTGTCCTCTACCACACACAGCACATCCAGCATGTGCCACTAGCTTAAGATCCTTGTCGTGGAGAGTAGGGATAAACTGGTGCAACCACCAACAGCCTCTCTTCATTATTGCTACAGATTAATGTGACACTAATTGGTCCTGAGTCTGATCTATTTCTTGAGTCTTTTACATGTATTGGGCTGCAGAATAAAAGCCTCTTAGCTGTTAACCGACCAGGAGCAAAAGAGGGCTGTTTTGTTCCTTAATGCATTTGACCATTGCTTTCCAATGGACCTTTTGCTTTGAAGGGCAACTGGTCATCTTTCAGAATGTTTAAGTGGCAGATTTATTCATTTTCCTTTTCAAGTAGGTTCTTCTTAAAAATAGTCATTAGTCTTGGGCCATAAAAAATGTTAATATGGACTGGAGCCCTAAATGTGGATGAATGTTCTTGCTCAAGATGAAATATTTCATTGTCAAGCTAGTTGTTATGCATTCCTGGCATGCATGCAGTAGCCTAGCGTGACACCGATTTACATAATTTCTCTTCTCCAAGAGGCTTCAAACAATAATAATAGGCATCTGAGATAGAATCTATTAATTTGGCAGCTATCTTTATGGAGTGACTTATCAACAGAAACCTTCCGTTAAGATGTATAAATTATAAATGTGCTATAATTTCCAGGCCATTTTGGAGTTGGAGTTGACTTTAGAAGAGAGCAAAGGTAACTCCATAAGCAAATGGCTCCAGGTTTCCCCTCTGGGAGAGGCGGGAAGAAAATGGCAGGAAAAGACTGGCATCTAATTCGTACTTCTCCAAATTTTGCAAGGGGGTTCTCCAGCCAAGTAATGTGTTCAGAAATGCCCATACTAGGGTTAAGTGTGTAAAGAAATTGAGATATTCGTGGGGGGGATACAAAATGCATTGCATCAGGGAAAGCCACTTAGCCAAACTGGGCAGGAGCCCAGGGCGGCAAACAAGAGCAGTAAAAACACTTTAAAACATCATAAAAACAGACCTTAAAATACATTAAAACAAAACAACTTTAAAGACATTCTTTAAAAAAGCTTTAAAAACATCTTAAAAAAAAAGGTTAAAAAACATATTGTTTAGAACAAATATTAGAGAAAATTTCATACCACAATGTGTATATCAGGAGAAACAGGCACTACAAACACTGATGAATTTTCATGAGGACTTTTAAAAAAAATGCTGATCTGGAAATGCGGAGAACAGAATTTAGGACTAGTAAAAAGAGAAACGGAGAGAAATCGCAATTGATAGATTTTCACCCATCTCTTAAGCCTGATGTTGCAATGAAGTAAAGGAAAGACTGGTCTGGAAAACAGGTTAAAAAAACCACAAACCCTAGCAGCAGGAGAGATGGGCAAGGAGAGCTTTCATGTCTATAGAGGAGGCACGGTTGGATGGGCAGAAGCAGCACCACAAAACCTGGTAAGTGCTGAAAGAAGGGAGGAAATAGAGCTATGCCCAAGGACAGCTGCAGAAAGGGGGAGGATTATGTGGACAATACCAAATCAGGATTTCTTAGGGTTCCTCCAGGCTGGTGTTTTATTGCAGGTGTATTCTGCAACATGTTCTGGACACAATCATCTTGCCTTAGTGGTGGATTTATTCTGCTTTAATAGTATTTCTGTACAGGGTGGTTCACGATAGATGCTATTGGAGGTCGCTGATTCATAGGGTCGCCATAAGTTGTGATCGACTTGAAAGCACATAACAACAACAATTTATTTATTTGTTTATTACATTTATTGATGTATTTCGCTGCTGCTTTGATTTTTGTTTACGTCTGTTTGGTTTGATTCCATTGTATTATTGTATTTATATATTTTCTGATTGTTTTATTGTTATGTACACCGCCCAGAGAGCCCTCGGGCTTAGGGCGGTATATAAATTAAATTAAATAAATTAAATAAATAAATAAAAATTTATACCCCGTCTTTCTTTTCATCATAGAAAGCCAAGGTGGCTTACATATGTTACCCAAGCGGTCTCACATCCAGGCACTGACCAGACCTAACCCTGCTTAGCTTCAGAAGGGTGCTGGCGTCATGTGCCTTCAGACCATAGTTGTGCTATGCTTCCTCAGTACCAGCACATAATTGCTGTCTGAAGGGACTATAATGCAACAAAAACAGGACAAAAAACAAACAAACCGCAGAACATTTGTGGTATGAAGAGGTCCAGGATTTCAGCAGGAAGTTAAAAGATATGCACTGACTGTAAATGAAGCCGTGTGGTTGCCCCCAAATGTTTGCAGGCATAAATAGTACTGAAAGCAGGTTGACATATGACTGCTGCAATAGCATCATGAGCACAAATCATAATGAATGAGCAATAAAAGGGATGCCTGAAAGGACCTCTATAGTCTGATCGCCATTGTTGGAGTCATAGCCCACATGGTTCTGCAGCCAGCCAGGGGACAGGAAAAAGAGATTTCTCTCTAAAGAGAGAGAGAGAGAGAAAGATTCAGGAAAGTCTCCTTATCACATGATGATTCACACACACACCCATGTTGTCTAGATCCAAGAGTCAAGCTTGTGTTCTGGTCACAAAGTCAATTATGACAAATACATTCATTTCACAGCAGGACATATAATGAAAGGAAGACGAACATCACGGACCATTCATCAGATCATTTGTCCATGTTGTGGAAAAAGTGGCAGAAGAGGACTAAAGGCATGTGCATTTCTTAGGATGCTAAGTGGAATGAACAGGTGAACTGACCCTAGCAGGCAAACAAGGGTCCCACATACACCTCACCCAAAAAATGAAATTTGCCTTTTAAAATGCCTGCTTATAGGGTAACAATAGTAAAGCCTAAGATAATTATAGCTACATATCTAAAAACAAACAATACATACCTCATCTGAGAGTACAAACCAAGAAATCAGCAGATTAAATTCCATCATCAACTTTATGTGTTACAAAATATGCCCCATCATCCAAAGGCTTGCACCCCTTGGTCTCCTCCTTTTGGCCACCCCTCTCACTGACAAACCACCCGTGAAACTCAGAAGATGTTTGGTTGCAATCTGTGATGCAGCACAAAGAGCTTTGGTCAGCGTGGGGAAGCAAGGAAGAAAAAGGTGGAAAAGGGATTTTTTTTCTGCAGCAGGAGTCTATTAGCAGAAAGAAAGTGGAGTGGGGGACCCTTTGGATATTCATGTAAAATATTTACTTTGTAAATTTGGTACCCTACCAAAACTCTCACTTCTCAAACTCTCACTCTGAACAACAGTTCTGGTACATTGTCACTACTCAGTACAATGATGTCTTATTACATTTCATAAGAAATAAAACAATTGACAGAAATTTAAAATAACATCACATATCTGTATACACAGCTCTTACCAGAGGAGAGAGGGCAATTGTTTGTTAACACTAGGGGGAGGGGAGATGAACTAACTTTCCCCCCATTTTTCTGTCAGAGAAAAAAAGACGTTACCACAATGCATGAACAGAAGTCGCTGAACATAAAGGGGACTCTTTAGATTGCAACCAGAAACGCTTTCCCTTTTCTTTTTGAACACATATAAAGATTTAAAATATGCTGGCTGTTTTGTCACTTTTCTTCATAGATTAGACTTCTGTGAATGATTATTTTTAGCACCCAGTTTTGATACTTTTGTCCCTGATGCATCAAACAGCGCAAAAATAATTTTCTACAATGAATTATTCATATTCTGTGCTATTGTGACATTTGATATATTCTAAAATATTTAGAGAGTCATTTAATTCACTAATGATAAGTGAAGTGATTCTAAAAATGGTAAGCTCCCTTGGAGACTTGAATAAATAGCTGACACCAAGGTCTGCCCCCTTTTTTGTTTTTTTTACAGCAGGGCAATAAGCTCAAAATAATTGGAATTCAATTCTGTTATCAGCCATGAGATTCTTTGCCCTGAAAGGATCATAATAATTTTGTCCCTCATGAAGTCTGTTCAGATGACAGGACAACGTTTATCAATGTCCATGCTAAAGGTGAAACTGTCAATAACAAGAGAGTCAGGTGGATACCTCAGTTATGTGGATATTTTACATGTTTTTAGATGTACTTAATTTTTAAAAATGTTTTTACATTTTACATTTTTTCCCCACAAAACATTTTTATTTAATTTTTAATTGTGTTTTACCACTTCGATGTTTGCAGCTCTGGGCTATATAGGGAGGAAGGATGAGACAGAAATTTGAAAAAAATGAATGAATAAATGACTGTGTGAAATGATTGCCTACCCCCCCACACACAGATTATTAAAAATGAGATTACTTTACCTTTTGTGCTGGGATTACAACAGAAGTTTCCAAATAGTTTTCCACAGGGACCAGCAAAAGGAATGCTGCCTGTTTAAAATCTACTTGTCAATTTCAGTCTTTAACGTTCATGTGGACTTCCTTACATGTCATAAGAAGAGCCCTTCTGGATCAGACCAAAGGCCCATCTAGTCCAGCATGCCATTCTCACAATGACCAATCACCTGACCATAGGAAGTCCACAAGCGGGACATGAGCACAACGGCACTCTCCCACTTGTGTTCCCCAGCAACTGGTAATCAGAGGCACACTACTTCTGCTATGGGAGGTGATATATAGCCATAATGGCCTTGCAGCTATTCATAGGTTTATCCTCCATGACTTTGTCTAATACCCATTTCAAAGCCGTCCACATTAGTGGCCATCAGCCTGCCTTGTCCTCAGTCCCCTGTGCTGGCGGATGTGTAATCTATCCTACGGCTCCTGTGATTTCCATAGGAGACTGCCCTCCCACTATTTCAAAATTTTGCAACCCACATTTAGTGGGTTTGATGGGTTTGCCAAGAAGTAGTGCAGGAAGCGGGGGGGGGAGATGCCCAACATTGTTGCAAGTAACTCCTCCTTCAGATCCAGTCATTTTCCCTCTATAGAACTATGAAGGCAACTAATGAATGTGAGTCTCTTTAGAGGAGTGTAAGAACAAAGGGGAGAGAGAGCAAAGAGGCTGGAAGAGACCATCAGGAGCATATGCCCTAGCTATGAAATTTTGCACCATAGGCTGAAAGATGAGCATACAGATAATGACACACAGCATCTTGAGTCAGCACCCATTCAGAGGCAAATCCATTTGAGTAAATTGCAATCCCATTATTACAGGTGACTGTATTACATAGCAACAACCTGACTACTGACTGGTGTGCAGCAAACAAAATCCCTTTAAGGGTGTACAGGTGAGCTGCCTGCACCCCAGCTCCCTTAATCCTACACCTCACGCTAGTGGGTGGTGATCCTTCGCCCACCTTCTTGTGCTGCCATAGGTTGCTGAGTGAACATGCCACCAGTGCTGAAGCCATGCTTCTAAACCTTAACCATTATTTTTGGATGCTGCAAAACATGGGGTCTATGATCTGTATCCTCCTCCAGCATGTCCAAGCAACAAGACTCAGGACACATCTTTGCAAATAGAAGCAGAGTTGATTTTCAGTGGATGGGGGATCACCAGGGGTAAGGAACTTGTTTAGTACTGACTCCAGTCGTGTACACCCATTTACTCTCTCCTAAATATATGAGCATCTGCATTCACCCCATGGAGAAAAATGTAAAGTGCTGCGTTAGATGACACTATTGTGGTGAAAGACAAAAGTGTCATTCCTGCGTGGGGATACAATAACACACTACACCCTCACACTGTGT
Source organism: Rhineura floridana (assembly GCF_030035675.1). Classification (NCBI taxonomy): domain Eukaryota; kingdom Metazoa; phylum Chordata; class Lepidosauria; order Squamata; family Rhineuridae; genus Rhineura; species Rhineura floridana. The sequence goes on from NC_084481.1 coordinate 45,460,468, forward strand.
GGCCTTAAAGTATGCAAGTCCTCCCTCCATACCCCACACACCTTATAATAGCAAGCATCTTGCTGGTGCTCATATACTTGTCATGCAATAAATGCCAAGATATTACTTTGGCCAACATTTCAGACATTTCTACATAATCAAAAATGAGTTCCAGTGATGTGCTAATTCACTAAAATGAAAATGAAAATTCCAGTTCAGAATACATATTAAGAAATCCATAAACCTACCTTTCAACAATAATGTTTATTCTGCTCTACGTTAGACAGGTCTCCTGCAGTCATGGGGGAATCCCCTGTACATTATGTGCTGATGATTATACTCAAGCAGATTACGAAAGAACTGAGATGTTTAGCGGATGCAAGCTCAGAGGTACATCTGAAGTGTAACAGGATACTGGCCTGACTGATAAAATATTCATAGGAGTTTGTCATCAGGGGATAACATGGTTTGCTGAAAGTCTGAACGACTAAATAGCAGTGCAGAAACTCTCCCGATATAGTAGGTCAATAAATGTCTGCATAGAACTACAATTGTTTTTAATCGTATACACTGTTTTGTATTAAAGGCTGAGGTTTTTAGCATTGGCTGTAAGCCTCCTGGGTCTATTTTGTTTGTCGCAGTAGGGATGAGCTTGCCGGGAAACATCATATTCATAAAACTTGTTGCATCTGCATAAAAAACATGATAATATAAAAATGCCTTTAAATGTAACCTCTGACTTTTCCTGATCTGAAAAAAATCACACTACAGAAATCTTATATATATTCATTAAAATATTTATATCTGCCTTTTGATCTACAGATCCAAAAGGTGATTAACAACATTCTTAAAATATTAATTAAAACAATAGGTGAAATATGTCTGCCAGCAGAACAGCACCATTGGTGTAATGCATCCCCAAAAATCTGCTTTGTAGGGTTGGGAGAAAACTCAGATGATTCAGGAGGCATGGGCTGCAGGGGGGGGAGTTGAAAAGGGAGTCCCATCCTGCAAGCACAACAACAAAAGCCAACAAAGTCAGCAGAAATCAACATGACTGTCAGTGAAACCATCAGCAGAAATATTCAGTTTACAAATTAAAAGTGTTTATACAATGAATTCAAGAGTTCTCTTCAAAAGCACTGCCTTCGGTGCTTAAATGACCACAGAATGAAGTAAGATGAGCTTCCCAAATAGGGAGAGAAATCCACTCTCTTGGTGCCACCATAGAAAAGGCCCTGCCCCAAATGACCACCAACCACACATGAGACAGAGAGGGGGCATGCTGTGTAAAACTCCAAGGGGGTATCTTAATATATGTGTAGATTCATATAAGAGAGGGTGGGCTTTGAGGTATCCTGATTTCAGGCCATTAAGTGCTTTAGACTACAATCCTATACCCACTTATCTGCCCCATTGCACTCAATGGGATTTACACCTCAACAGACACATATAGGATTCTACTATTAAAGGGTAAAACTAGCACTAAAAACTAGCCCCCCCTCGACATCCTTTTTGTTGCAAATTCATGATGATGCTATTGCGGCAGTCACATGCAGTCCCTCTTTCAATACTGTTTTGTGCCTGCTAAAGTTAAGACTAAGATACATCCGAACTCATAGGAAGGCAATCGTAAACCGCCTGTGAATACCTCATACCACAAAAACCCTATGAACAGAGTATCCAAAATGCAACACGAGATAGTGCTGGAAGATGAGACCCCAAGGTCAGAAGACACTCACCGAGCTACTGGGGAAGAACAAAGGACAAGTACGAGTAGCGCTGTGACTGATGCGCACAGATGCGAAAGGAGAGTCCGGAGTTGTACAACGCACACAATAGGAACATGGAATGTGAGAAGCATGAACCAGGGAAAGTTAGAAATTGTCAAGCAAGAAATGGAGCGTATCAACATTACAATACTTGGTGTGACTAAATTAAAATGGACGGGAATGGGACATTTCCAATCAGGCAACTACAAAATATTTTATGCAGGAAATGAGAAATTAAGAAGAAATGGGGTTGCTTTAATAGTGAGAATAGTGAGATATAGCAAAAGCAATTAGGAGCTACTACACAAAGACAGAACGAGTGATATCAATGAGATTAAACGGGAAACGTATTAACATAACCATCATCCAAGTCTATGCTCCAACAGCAAACACTGAAGAAGAGGAATTGAAGAGATTTTATGCAGAAGTACAGGAAGAAATTGATCACACACCAAAACAAGATGTGCTGATAATCATGGGGGACTAGAATGCAAAAGTAGGGAACAGAGAAGAACTAGGAATTGTGGGGAAATGGGGCTTAGGAGACAGAAATGAAGCAGGAGAAAGACTTATTGAATTCTGTGAAGCCAATAATTTGTTTCTGGAGAACACATCTTTTGAGCAACCAAAAAGACAACTGTACGCATGGACATTACCAAATGGTCAATATAGGAATCCAATTGATTATATAATTGGTAGAAGAAAATGGAGAAGTTCCATACTTTCTGCGAAAACAAGACTAGGAGCAGACTGCGGTACAGATCATGAACTGGTCGTATTGAAAATCAGAGTAAAGCTAAAGAAGACCAACAAAGCAATCATAATGCCAAAATACAATTTAAATAACATCCCAGAAGAATATAAAGATCAAATAAGGAACAGGTTTGAGGCTTTAAACTTAGTTGACAGAGAACCAGAAGAACTATGGAGAGAAGTCAGAGACATTATCAGGGAAGGATGCAAAAAGATAATACCTCTAGTTAAAAAGAGAGAAAGACCTCAATGGATGACTGATGAAACTCTTAAAATGATTAAAGAGAGAAGGAAAGCAAAAGCAAAAGGAGATAGAAACACGCTCAGAACCCGAAATACAACAATACAGCAACTAGTATGAAGGGACAAAGAGAACTATTACAATAGTTATTGTATAGAAATAGAAGAGGACAACAAAAAGGGAAGAACAAGAGCCCTATTCCAAAAGATTAGAGAAATGAAAGGGAAATTTAAACCAAGAGTAGGGATGTTGAATAATCAACAGGGGGATACACTGACTGACGGAGATGAAATAAAAGGAAGATGGAAGCAATACATTGAAGAACTCTATAAAAGAGATGCCAGAATGACAGGTTCATTCACAGAGGAACTGTATGATGAAGAACCAGAAATTTTAGAATGTGAGGTGAAAGCTGCTCTTAAAATACTTGGAAGAAACAAATCACCAGGAACAGATGGCATACCAACAGAGTTGCTACAAGCTACTGCGATTGAATGTGTCCAAATTTTGACAAAAATCTGTCAACAAATATGGAAAATTAAACAATGGCCCACAGACTGGAAATGTTCAATATACATCCCAATTCCAAAGAAAGGGGACCCCAGGGAATGCAGTAATTACCGAACTATTGCCTTAATATCCCATGCAAGTAAAGTAATGCTCAAGATTCAACAACAAAGGCTCTTACCATATATGGAGCGAGAAATGCCAGATGTCCAAGCTGGATTTAGAAAGGGAAGAGGCACCAGAGATCATATCGCAAACATATGTTGGATAATGGAAAGGACCAAGGAATTTCAGAAGAAAATCACCCTGTGCTTTACAGACTACAGCAAAGCCTATGATTGTGTAGATCATGAAAAACCATGGAATGCTTTAAAAGAAATGGGGGTGCCACAGCATCTGATTGTCCTGATGCACAACCTATACTCTGGACAAGAGGCTCCTATAAGGACAGAATATGGGGAAACTGATTGGTTCCTAGTCGGAAAGGGTGTGAGACCAGGGTGCATTTTATCACCCTATTTGTTTAATCTATACGCAGAACATATCATACGGAAAGCGGGATTGGAGCAAGATGAAGGAGGTGTGAAAATTTGAGGAAGAAATATCAATACTTTGCAGATGTGCAGATGATACCATACTACTTGCAGAAATCAGTAACGATTTGAAACAAATGCTGATGAAAGTTAAAGAGGAAAGCACAAAAGCAGGACTGCAGCTGAACATCAAAAAGACTAAAGTAATAACAAAAGATTTATGTAACTTTAAAGCTGACAATGAGGACATTGAACTTGTCAAGGATTATCAATACCTCAGCACAGTCATTAACTAAAATGGAGACAATAGTCAAGAAATCAGAAAAAGGCTAGGACTGGGGAGGGCAGCTATGAGAGAACTAGAAAAGGTCCTCAAAAGCAAAGATGTATCCCTGAACACTAAAGTCAGGATCATTCAGACCATGGTATTCCCGATTTCTATATATGGATGTGAAAGTTGGACAGTGAAAAAAGTGGATAAAAGAAAAATTAACTCATTTGAAATGTGGTGTTGGAGGAGAGTTTTGCGCGTACCATGGACCATGAAAAAGACAAACAACTGGGTGTTAGAACAAACTAAACCAGAACTATCACTAGAAGCTAAAATGATGAAACTGAGGTTATCATAACTTGGACACATAATGAGAAGACATGATTCACTAGAAAAGACAATAATGCTGGGAAAAACAGAAGGGAGTAGAAAAAGAGGAAGGCCAAACAAGAGATGGATTGATTCCATAAAGGAAGCCACAGACCTGAACTTTCAAGATCTGAACAGGGTGGTTCACAACAGATGCTGTTGGAGATCGCCGATTCATAGGGTCGCCATAAGTCGCAATCGACTTGAAGGCACATAACAACAACAACAAAAAGTTTTGGGGCAGTCACACTACTTCATTTAGTGTGTTTCCCATAACTTCCTATTGAACTTTTTATACCAAATATTCTGATTTATTTTTATCCTGGTTTTGTTGCACTATAGCCCCTGAGAGCACTGAGGAAAGCACTGCAGGACAAACTAAAGTAGACTAAAACCACAGCTAATGCACTATTATTGTGTCAAGGACATGTTGCAGAATACATTGGCAATAAAACACCAGCCTGGAGGATCCTAAATTGGGCACAAAAGGCATCCTGTCTGTGTTTCTTGTAACACTTTGTTCTGTCTTCAGCCAAATTGCAATGACAAGTTTACAATGACTCATGAACAAACTATCTCTGTCTGTGTATTTCACAGAAGGGAAGGATATAGTAAACATAAACACTTAAGTCTTTTGAAACATATATTTCACATAAAAAACATATATGAAATCAGGTGAAAATGAAAACAGCAAATATGTTGGCTCACTCATAAAAAAACGAAGTAGCTTTGGACTAGCTCTATGAGCTAGCTCATGAGGATGAGCTTTCCAGAAATTCAGTTTTCTCCTCTTCATATAATATCTGAAATTGTTAACAACATACATAATATTAAATCTAACTTTATATTTATACTAGATTAACCATTGGGCTCCTGCTGGGAGGAAGGGTGGGATATAAATCAAATAATAAATAGATAATAAATAAATAAATAAACCACAGAAAAGAAGAACATGCTGCACACTCTAACACCAATCAAATAAAATAGTTACTTGAGAAACTTGCTATGTTGGTCTATTCATATTTTAAATATCTCTTTTCTAGAGATGGTACCTAATAGGACCTATCAAAATGGCTCCTAGATCCTGGATTGGTACCATTTAGAGAATGCAATAGCAAGAACAAATAGCATTAACAACAATGTGCACTGATTCCTTTTAAATGTGCAAATCCAAAGGTAAGACTTCTAAAAACGTCAAGATGAGAGTAACTGAGTGAAAGCATTGATTGTGCAATCAATTTTCTTTCTAAAATGGTAAGCTTCCCTGAAAGATGCTGAGGGTATTGGACCCACAAAGCAAGTGCACCATAAACATCATGGATTGGTAACCTCAAGACTTGATTATTGCAACACTCTCTATGTGGGACTACCCTTGGGCTTGGTTTGGAAGCTTCAGGTGATGCTATATGCCTTGGCTAGACTATTGCTGGGACAGAGTATCACCAGCATATAACTCCGGTGTTGAAAAGCCTGCACTGGCTGCCCGTATGTTACTAGGCCAAGCTCAAGGTTCTTGTATTAATTTACAAGGCCCTTAACAATAAGATACCTTAATGACTGTCTGATGCCTTCTATCTCTCCCTGATCGCTGAGGGTGTCATTTGGGGAGCCTCTGTTAGCGGTCCCCCATGGTTCAGTATTGTGGGGGCCCAATTCTGTGGAACTACCTCCCAGCTGAGATTAGATGCCCCCCTTTCTGTTTCGGAAGGCATTTTAAGGAGGTTTTCTGATTTTATGGATAAATCCAATTAAAATGAAATCACTTCCTCTTCTTCCAGGCATTTTAGCATGTGTTTTTAAATTTATTTTTTAAAGTGTTTTTAAATGTGTATATTTGTATATTTGTTTTTAATGTTTTTAAATGTTGTAAACTGCCCAGAGAGCTTTGGCTATGGGGCGGTATACAAATGTAATAAATAATAATAACAATAAATAATTATGCTTTTAAAGTTTTATGTACACCACTTAGAGACTTCAATAATTAAGCGGTACATAAATACAATAAATACAAATAAAATAATCATGTACCAAATTCTACATTTATATTGGATCATAACTATGCATTATTTAAGCTGCAAAGAACCATGCAATTAGCTTCACTAACTCAAGATGTTGAACTTGTGATTGTCAAAGAGCAACCCTGCCATATTGCAAGTTGAACTCCATTTGAAACTGAGGGAACCATTACAAAAATAAGTTATGGCATGATGGCCTGCTGTTTAAAGGAGAAAGAATTTCCACTCAGCATGCATGTGCAAGCCTATGGGCTTTGAATCCCACATGTGCAAGGTTCATGAAAGGCCTGTATGCCATTTTTTGAGAAGATTCTGATTAGATTCAATATTTTGCTAACTTGGGAATATCAAGGATGTTTGTGATCTTAGGCACGAATGGAATAGAAAGTTAGAGTGTTCAGTTCATCTCAATCAATGGAAAGTTGCTTTGGCAATTATGTGTAGTATTTCTTTAGATTTAAAACTGAGATTGATTCAACAAAAATGGATGTTTCGGGTATATTGCAGAAAAAGCCTCTCTCAGATATTTGTTGTGGTGTCTTGTTTTTGGTCAGAAATTATTCTTTGTATGAACTTTGTCTTAGAGAAATCCTTGATATTTTCAGATGTTCACATACTCTTAAATTATATCCCTGTGGTGTGGGGACTAACAGATGGACAGCAAAAGGGGATCCTGCAAGCCCTTATGGTAGCTAACAAACCTATACTGCAAACCTGGAAGGACAAGCACCCACTATCTACTACTCAGTAGCCTAAAGATCTCATAGCTCTTTCTGTATTTGAATATATGGCCTATCATCATCAATGTCATTTAGACACCAGTTTGGACATATGAACTTCCTGTATTAATCTATATGGTGAAATTTGGATTGATGGAATATTTTTATCATTAATGTCAGCAGGCAATCTTTTAATTTTTTTCCTCTCTTTTCCTCTTTTAGTTACATTTGCATTAAAATAAAAAACAGCAGAAGCAGCAACCACCACCACCACCACAGTACCTTGAGAATATCATGCACTTAATCGGACTTCCGGGAAGGGTGACTTAGCCTGTGCCTGCTTTTGAGACGGGCTCCTGCCTCAAAAGAAGCTTATTCAGATATATCAGTCAGTTTTTTCTTTTTTTTTTGACTGATTAAACTTCTCCCGGGTAGGGAGAAACGAAGAGATTAACCTCAAAGCCTATTTTTGTTGGGACGACCAGATCTCATTAATTTATGGGACGAGGTCCAGCCGACGAAGGTGGGACGGATTTTCAACAGCAAGCTCTATCTGTTAAAGCGAACGTTCATCTTATCTTCTAAGAGAGAACGCACTAACAGGCAAGCACCCTTCTTTCTATATTTTTCTTTTACTTGACTTAAATTGTTGCTGTTTAAAAGAGATTTGCCAGATTGATCGGTTTTTGACATCTCACTGGGGAGCCGTAACTTCTCTCTGCTACGCACTAATTAATAGCTTATCTCTGTTTTTGTTGCAAAAAGCTGTCCTGGATTTGCATTCTAAAGATACACACAGAAGAGGGATTTCTATTCCAGATTTTTATTTTGAAAAATATTATACTGTTTTGAGACTACTCTCTTTTTGGTCTATTTTATTTTGACGAATCTGTTTCTTGACGATTGCCATTAATTGCTTCGATCCTGGGAACTGCATTTTGTTTACTTAACTATTGGAGAGATAAGGCTGTCTGCTCTGTTTATACTGTGATGTCACCAAGTTTGGAGTATTAACCCAATTGTTGCTGAAATAAGAAGTGGTTTTCCTATATTTTTCTTTTAAAATGGCAATTAAGAAAGTGGCTGAGAATCTGGAAATAACTATGTTTCAGAGAATAATGAATGAGATTGAGATAACGAAAATTGAATTGAGTAAAATGAAGCAGGAGATTAAAGATATAAGGGTCCCTGTGAGAGAGGTGACCCTGGAAGGGGTCCCTGTGAGAGAGGAGACCCCGGAGATTGGAATAGGGGTCCCTGTGAGAGAGGAGACCCTGGAGACTGGAATAGGGGTCCCTGTGAGAGAGGAGATCCCGGAGATTGGAACAAACGTGGAACAGGAACAAGATTTGGAGTCTATGGACTTTAGAAATAAAATCTATTGTTTGGAACTCAATGTTATCTCTGAAGAAATTAATGAAGATTCTAGAGATAAAGTTATCAATGGCATGGATTATCTTCTGGACTGGAATGATGTGATGGAGCCCAATATAGAGAAAATCTATGGAATTAACTGCAGCCATGTGACAATGGAAAAACTTTTAAGAGATGACCCAGTGTATTTTGAAAAAAAGAACAGAGATATGATTTTACAGCAGTATTTCAGCAACTTATTCAGAATGGATGGCAAGAAAATATTTGGGATAGAGGTAATTCCCATCAGACTCTTATTATATGACTATGGCTTTGACAGCAAGATTATTATGGAATACTGATAATGGAAGATTGGATATTGAAATTACTGGACTTAACAAGACTACTGAAGATGGAAGATGGAAAATGGAACTAATAGAGATAATAGAACAATGCCTACTGAAATTACTGAACCTAACAGATTCTGATGTGATGGATTAATTGAAATGTTTATTTTGACTATGGTTATGACAATAAGATTATCATAATTAGTAATGAGATGGATTAATCGATATGCTTATCTGGAAAAAAAAAATTGATAGATATATTTCTTAAAGAATTGAAACCTCTCTTTGACTTTTTGTGGAAAGAATAAAGTAATGTTTATGAGATTTGATGATTAAGTAAGATAACTACTGGAGGAAAGTGATTTTATAATATGACTTAAGAGACAGGATTGCTATATATTATAGACTTATAACTGATTTGATCTTTGACAAATGGGAAGTCAATATTTTACTCTTTATTTTTTATTTTTGTTTTTTTTTTTTTCTTTTCTTTTTTTCTTTTTGTTTAACTATTTTTGATTTTGTTTTTTGTCTTTGAATGTTTTATGATTTTGTCTTGTATGTTTTATGAAAATCTGAATAAAAATTATTGAAAAAAAAAAAAAAAAAAGAGAATATCATGCACTTAATCCAGTTTTGTCAATTCCTTTTAAACTGAAATTACAAAAGAGGGGTAAGAGAAAACCATGGTTAACACTGTTTTATCAACTACAGGATACTGGCCTAATATTGAGCATAAGCCAACTGAAAGTTCAGACAGAAGGCTACAGTTTTTAATGCAAAGTCTGGTTTAAAAATAAAGATGAGTAAGACTGTTCTTGGATAATGACTAGAGATGGGAAAGGAATGACTAATATTGAGAAAGATTCCCCATAGCGTTTTGCTTAGCAAAAGCCATGTTGAAGTGCCTAGGACATTAGTCAGCCAATCACCAAATGCAATCTAGATTTCTTAAAATCAATGGGAGCTTTGTTATGGATATTTTTTAAGTTATGGATATATATTTTTAATGATATGCAGCACATGTGCGTTGAGAGGATACGAACTGATGATGAGAGGCACAAATGAATTAAGTTAGTTTCTTATTTGTAAGGACATTGTATATATGTATATATATTGTATATATATTAATTAAGGCAAGTGTTCATTGGACCCTTGCTGTTCTGTTGTATGGTATTGATTGCTGGTTCACTTTCCAGCTGCTTGTGGAGCTGGAACTCTCTCCTGCCAGTATCCTGGCTTTTGCCAATTTCATTTTGTGATGCTCCTGCTGTCTTCCAGGCATGGTGCTGATTGCCTGCACTTGTTTCCAGGAGATCCCCAATCTCCATGGATGTAAAACATACCGGCCAGCCTCCTTCTGCCTCATCTTGCTTGCGATCAGAAGTGCCAGCAGCGCAACTCTATCCAGCGCTGTTTGCCAGCCCTGGTTCTCACGTTTGTCTGTTTTTTGATGTTGTTGTTTTGTTTGCTTTGCTTTGTTTGTGTTAAAAATGCAAACTTAAAAATTCAGGAGCAATTCTGCCTCAATACACCCTTCCAAAAAATAAAATAAAAACAAAGCCCCCTGAAAAGAACACTCCAGCACATTTGCTGGAATTTCTTCTCTATTATGCCATGAGTCTAGAAGGCTTGAAAATATAGGAATCAATGAAAAGCCTAAGAAAGCTCATCAGCAATCCTATTATCTGAATGTTTATTATTTGACTGCCCTAACAATCCACTACTCATTGTGTGCCACTGATGTAATCCTGTATGGTGTACCTCTACCGAAAATGGCACTCCTGTTTATGAACTCTGCCCATCATGATTTTTCAGCTGTCTCAACAGCCAATTTTAAAATGGAATGTTAGGAGGCAGGATTTCTCCATGACCCGACTCAATGGTTCTAGCAGATTTTGAAACTACATTAGGGGGTAAATCATGCAGACTACAATTACTACAAATTTTGCAAATGTCATTCAAAACATTTTACTTCCCAGTGAGAAACTGCAGCCATTTGTCCAACCATAAACAGTTAAGATTAACTTTTAAAATATCAGGCTGTAAGCATGCTAGTCACCAGATTAAAGCGTGGAGGGGGGACGGGTTGATCTGCTGATCAGTTGAGAAATCTCTTTGAAGCTAAATTAAAAAAAAAAACGCAGTCAAGCTGTTCCCACCAGGTTTTACAGTAAAAAGGGGCAGGGTTTGACTGGCATTCTGTGTCCCTGTTTTCAGAAAAGATGGGTGGAGACGTACTGGAACCAGCAGAACAGTGAGTATGTTTCTACCCACAGTCAACTAGGAAGTGCCCAGAGTTATACAGCTGCTGTTTTAAAACCAAAAAAAAAATGTCTCAATAAGTATTGTAATCTAGCCAACAGCTCTGATTAAAAGTAATACATGTAACACAAGATTTTAAACACTTTTTAAACATCACTTAGGACATCTTCATTTAATTTTTCTTCTGTGATCTTCCCTTTGTCTTGTCCTACAACAAAGCCATTTGTACAATTCTCAGAGTGCCATTGTACCTCATATACACCAAGCAATGTTTATGTTAGCTTTGTCTCTTTGAAAGAAAATCAATTGGAGAAGGGGGTTGACCGGTCTTTATGTCTCAGATGTCATTTCTCAGACTGCACAAAGGTGTAAACTTCCCTCACGTCATTTTTGCCAGAGCACTCGACTTGACATTGAAAAGATGTGCCTTGCTTAAGAATAAAAGGTAATCCATCAATAACCACTCAGGTGTTCAGATTTGGGGGTTTTTTTTGGGGGGGGGAGGGAGTTTGCTTAAGGATAATAACAACTAGCAATGCAACAAAACTATTCCCTAACGCTTTTACAACCTTCATGAATTGTGTGATGTGGGAAGGCAACAAGCTAGAGGGGCTGTATCCAGCAAAGTCATCCTGTTAGCACAAGAACTTCCACCTGTGCAATGGGACTTCCTCTCCCCCTCTTCTTCCTGCACAAACCCCATACCTGTTGTGGAGGTCTCACCCAACCCCCTGAAGCGAGAGGAAGTCCCATTGGGAAGGTGGAAGTCCTATCACTAATGGGATGACTTTGTTGGATCCAATCCATACTCTCTGGCTATACATGCAAAATCCTAAATAGTCCAAGGCCTCCTTCAGGTGGTTACAGGACATAACAAGTGTTAGACGTTTTTCAGAGAAGTACAAGCCTGCTTTTGTAATGTTATTTTATTTAATTCTAAAATGTATATTCCACATTACTAGCAAGTAGTCGCCATTTTTAAAAATAATTACCCTACAGCAATATACTACTGGAAATCAAACAGAAATGACATGTAAAAACGAAATGAGAGAACTGACAGGTTGTTAATATTTGGAATGCCTAGCCCTAGACAAACTAGCTTTTCACCAGACCTGTGTTCACATGAGTGCAGCTGAAGAGCATGAGAAGAATTGCAACAAAAGGTCCTCCTGTCTTCCTTTTAATCACCAAAACGTCTAGGAGCCCTGCTTTGTTTTGAATAGAAGGTTCTCCACCTTGCCCCAATGAACCTCCCTAGTGTTTCAACAAATAAATAGAATATACCACTTCAGATATATTCTTTTTATTTATTGCATTTTAACATTTTATTTTATTAATTTATATCTCGCCTTTCTTCCATGAATTCAAAGTGGCATACATGGCATTCCCAGGCAGCCTCTCAGGCAGGCACTGACCAGACCACCTACTTAGCTTCAGCAGGGCTGCTGCTTCATGCACCTTTAGCCAGGTTTCGGGGCACGAAAGAGGCACCGTACAATCAGAGAGACAGAGAGGTGCATTCTAGGGAGTCTTTGTACATCACAGACGTCCAGCTCTTCCAATGATGCAGTGCAGTCTTCTGCAGTGGCCAAATGTCTTGAGGCAGCAGCACCAGCTGCAACCCTTAACGTTTTGCCACATGCATGTTATTTTTGTTGGGCGGTGTGGAACCTCCTGCAGTAGAAGTGGGGGAGAAATGTAGTCCATCCAGATGCTGCTGGACTTCATCTTCCATCATCCCCGACCATTGGCCATGGTGGCTGGGGCTGACGGGCGTTTGAGTCCAACAACATCTGGAGGGTCAAAGGTTCCCCAACTGTCTTACAGTGCATGCAATCTTTACATGACATAAGCCCTCCCTCTTCTCAAAATACATGGTTGTTCTTTCCATTTAAGGGGAAGTTATCGTTTGTATCTCTTTCATATATCACAACACATTTGTATTTTGTACCCTGCTAAATTTGCTAGGATATATGGCATTTTTGCTTTTATTTTGGAAGAGTGGGATGAGGAAGCCAGGTAAGGCAAGGAGAATGAAAAAGGGTATCAAATTGGCATGTGTTTCCATGTGCATATCACAAAATGGGAATCCGTTCATAGAGTTTCCTTTGACGTTCATTTCCAATGGATGCAACACACAGTGTTTTCAGAATGGAGGCTCCTGCACACATTGTGAACCACTGAACAGTTGATATCCGCATTTAGCCAGGAAAAAAGAGTATTTTGTCAAGGGCATAGGCATCTGCTACTTAACAGGACTCAGATCTTTTACACAGATGAGCAACTTTGCCTATCGCTGTAAAAATGTGCTAGTCTAAACTACATTCTGCCTTGCAAGAATGAAGATCACCATAGCGCAACAGCCCCAACTGTCATGTTTTCGACTGCATTAATGCGTTGCAGTAGAAACTGATTTAGCTTCATTACTACTTCTGCTAATGGACCTCTTCTCTCCTTCTACATCTACAACCTCAGGCACATAGATTTCAAAGTAGTGAAGTAACCAGAATGTACGTGAGTGTGATGTTCCTTAGAGGTTGCCCACCACCACCCTCAAAGTGGATGGCTTGGTCCCTGGGGGGCACATGCAGTGAACAAGTTTGACACTGAGTGCACAGGACATGAGCAAGGGCTGGAGGCCAGATGAGGAGCAATACTTTGATACAATGCACACAAGTATGAGAACTTCATTTTCTACCTGCACGTGTTTGGATAGATATTATAAGGAGAATCCAGAACTCTAAACTACGGCTGAGTCAAAAAGAAAGGGGGTATTTCACACAAACACCTTTGCAATCCATTAAAAGGACACACCCCTTTAATGGTTTTTCAAGTGGGGCAAATATTTTCATGCTTTCAAAAGAAGAGCAAAAACATTGAACACAGCCTGAATTTGCTGCATGACATCATCATGTAGCCAAATCTGGTTTGCCATATGGTATCATTATAAAGTCAATTCAGAAAATAATAACTACTGCTACTGCTACAATATTGACTGATTAGTTGCTTTTTACCCGAAGGTCTCCAAGCAGCTTACAATGTTGAGAAAAACAAAAGTAAATAAAGAAAAGAAGCATTTCTCTTGCTCTGAATTAGCTTTGTGAAGGCCTCCAGTCTTTGTCAGGGTAACACAACTTAGGGTTCCATTATCATGGCAGAAGTTTAAAATTAAGCAGGAGCATGAAAATGGATGGTGGAGACTGATGGGATACTGCTTCTTATTCTCCCAGCGTTGGAAGTAAAATAATAAGAAGATTCCAGCATGGTTAACGAGCAAAGTCAAGGAAAGCTCTTAGAGGCAAAAAGTCTTCCTTCAGAAAATGGAAGTCTTCTCCGAATGAAGAAAATAAAAAAGAACACAAACTCTGGCAAAAGAAATGCAAGAAGACAATAAGGGATGCTAAAAAAGAATTTGAGGAGCACATTGCTAAGAACATAAAAACCAACAACAAAAAATTCTATAAATACATTCAAAGCAGGAGACCATCTAGGGAGGCGATTGGACCCTTGGATGATAAGGGAGTCAAAGGTGTACTAAAGAACGATAAGGAGATTGCAGAGAAGCTAAATGAATTCTTTGCATCTGTCTTCACAGTGGAAGATATAGGGCAGATCCCTGAACCTGAATTAACATTTGCAGGAAGGGATTCTGAGGAACTGAGACAAATAGTGGTAACGAGAGAGGAAGTTCTAGGCTTAATGGACAATATAAAAACTGACAAATCACCGGGCCCGGATGGCATCCACCCGAGAGTTCTCAAAGAACTCAAATGTGAAATTGCTGATCTGCTAACTAAAATATGTAACTTGTCCCTCGGGTCCTCCTCCGTGCCTGAGGACTGGAAAGTGGCAAATGTAACGCCAATATTCAAAAAGGGATCCAGAGGGTATCCCGGAAATTACAGGCCAGTTAGCTTAACTTCTGTCCCTGGAAAACAGGTAGAAAGTATTATTAAAGCTAGATTAACTAAGAACAAGCCTTGCTGAAGCAGAGCCAGCATGGCTTCTGCAAGGGAAAGTCCTGTCTCAGTAACCTATTAGAATTCTTTGAGAGTGTCAACAAGCATATAGATAGAGGTGATCCAGTGGACATAGTGTACTTAGACTTTCAAAAAGCGTTTGACAAGGTACCTCACCAAAGACTTCTGAGGAAGCTTAGCAGTCATGGAATAAGAGGAGAGGTCCTCTTGTGGATAAGGAATTGGTTAAGAAGCAGAAAGCAGAGAGTAGGAATAAACGGACAGTTCTCCCAATGGAGGGCTGTAGGAAGTGGAGTCCCTCAAGGATCGGTATTGGGACCTGTACTTTTCAACTTGTTCATTAATGACCTAGAATTAGGAGTGAGCAGTGAAGTGGCCAAGTTTGCTGATGACACTAAATTGTTCAGGGTTGTTAAAACAAAAAGGGATTGTGAAGAGCTCCAAAAAGTTCTCTCCAAACTGAGTGAATGGGCGGAAAAATGGCAAATGCAATTCAATATAAACAAGTGTAAAATTATGCATATTGGAGCAAAAAATCTGAATTTCACATATACGCTCATGGGGTCTGAACTGGCGGTGACCGACCAGGAGAGAGACCTCAGGGTTGTAGTGGACAGCACGATGAAAATGTCGACCCAGTGTGTGGCAGCTGTGAAAAAGGCAAATTCCATGCTAGCGATAATTAGGAAAGGTATTGAAAATAAAACAGCCGATATCATAATGCCGTTGTATAAATCTATGGTGCGGCCGCATTTGGAATACTGTGTACAGTTCTGGTCGCCTCATCTCAAAAAGGATATTATAGAGTTGGAAAAGGTTGGAAAAGAGGGCAACCAGAATGATCAAGGGGATGGAGCGACTCCCTTACGAGGAAAGGTTGCAGCATTTGGGGCTTTTTAGTTTAGAGAAAAGGTGGGTCAGAGGAGACATGATAGAAGTGTATAAAATTATGCATGACATTGAGAAAGTGGATAGAGAAAAGTTCTTCTCCCTCTCTCATAATACTAGAACTCGTGGACATTCAAAGAAGCTGAATGTTGGAAGATTCAGGACAGACAAAAGGAAGTACTTCTTTACTCAGCGCATAGTTAAACTATGGAATTTGCTCCCACAAGATGCAGTAATGGCCACCAGCTTGGACGGCTTTAAAAGAAGATTAGACAAATTCATGGAGGACAGGGCTATCAATGGCTACTAGCCGTGATGGCTGTGCTGTGCCACCCTAGTCAGAGGCAGTATGCTTCTGAAAACCAGTTGCCGGAAGCCTCAGGAGGGGAGAGTGTTCTTGCACTCGGGTCCTGCTTGCGGGCTTCCCCCAGGCACCTGGTTGGCCACTGTGAGAACAGGATGCTGGACTAGATGGGCCACTGGCCTGATCCAGCAGGCTCTTCTTATGTTCTTATGTTCTTAAGACCACCCATGGGTTTCAGCATTCCCATGCTGACGTTCTTCATTTTAATTAATTAGCTGATTGTTTTCATTCTTCTTATGTATTTGATGTATACATGATTATTGTTACATATTCAATGTATGTCTTTTCGGAAACTACAGTGGGATCAGTTTGATGTGAGGAAGGGTGGTCTGCATGTTTTAGAAATAAATGAATGAATGCATTTCAGTAATAAGCCTGAAAAGCAAGGGCATTATTGCTAAGCATTATCTTGGAATAAGGACAGCTAAAATAAAATAATCTTATTTTATTAACAAGGGCATCCCACTGACATGGCAGGAGCATCTTTCTCACCCACTTGACAGTACAATACGGAGACTGCGCAGCATGAGGAAGAGCTGGGCTTTCCAAGATGCTGCCTCTAAGGAATGTTGGCAAAATGGGTAGTGTCTCCACTTCTTGAGTCTCTGGGTGCTTCCAGGTGACCTGTTTACTGAGCGTTCATTTCAATGTATTAGCAGGGAGATTAGTGGAGGATGCATCAAAGCAAGTGTTACCTCACACTTTCCAGGGCATTTCCCCATCACTTTCCTTTTCACAAGAAGTTCAATCTTTTGCACAAGACCTCCCAACCAACTATAATTGCACAACCTGAATTTGCTGGTATGTGATTGAATCCCACCTGAAAACCACAATAGTCTGGAAGCACCCTTAGATTCCCTCCAAGCAAATTCAAACTCATCAGGTATCATCAAAGGGAATGGAAAGAGAGAGGTGTGGGAAGTTTTTTTTTAAAGGGGAGGTAATGCACACTGTTATCTTAAATAAAATAGATGAGAGAGAACTCAGTCTTTTCACTCTGTATAATATGAACTATATGTCCTTTTATTCCCCACTCCCCTATAGCATTACTTTCACTCTTTCAGCCTAATCAAATGCATATGATCGCAGGCTTTGAGTAAACAGAGGGTTAAGTAATTCAGCTGCTTGCAAGCTACACTTAGCTACACTAAGCATTCCCCAGATACTCGCTGTTCATCTGGATCATCATCATATTTTGTTAGCAGAATCAAACCAGGACTTCCCGATCCCCACCCCTTGGTTCTGGAAGAAGCAAGCAAGCAAGCGATTGACTATACTAGCACCTTTTGCAATGGCCGCACGCTCCTTTCCTTCCAAATGTCAGATGACACACTGTTTCATCATCCCATCTTACCCGCTTTGATTTGCTTCAGTTGTTGCAGCATTCTCCGATGGAGCTACAGGAAAAAACAAAACAAAAGGAAGCAAAGATGAGGGAAGGAACAAAAACATGACAGCCTTCAAGACATTTGAGACCTGTGGGCATTGCTCCAGCAGTTCCTCCGACTGCTGAAGGACCCACGGTGGCCCCTTATATATATTATTACCCTTGCATTCTACAGCACAGCTGTGGCAGGGGCTGGGAGGGGGGAATATAGATAGCGTTGGAAAAGAATGCTCCAGCTTCTTCCTACCTGCCATTGTTCATATGCTATACTAAATAAGAGGGGTTGTCTCTTCCAAGCAATAAATCTAGGACAGATGAAAAGATTTAATAATTAATAGGAACTTGAGGAGGAACTTGAATGTGTGATGTAGTATAGAAAGGGAGAAACTCAAAACTGGGGGTGGCAAGTGGCGGGGAGAGTCCAGTTCTATTGTGCAGGGGCTGCAGAGAGACTTCCTGAGATCATGATTACATGAATCACAGCCTGATCCAGGGCATGCTTTTTGGAGTGGGGGACATCTCCCAAATGAAAGTGTGGGGTAGGTTTGCGGCCTTAACTAACCTATCTAAAAGCATTCGAAACCTGACATCAGAGGGAAGAGAGGGAGACAAATACGTATACACACACACAGAGAGAGAGAGAGATTCTGCATCCTAGGGTATTAGAAACCTTGATCACACCTTTCTCAACTTAGATCATTCTGAAAGCTTCTACTTTTATTATCTTTTTTTTTACAAGATTAGATTTTACTCCTCTTTATATTTTCTTCCTCTTTGCATTGATTAGCAGATAATGTGCTTCCAGAATTACAGCTTGGGTTACTGAAGCCAAAACGTTTTGTTTCCTGATTTATTGATACTGTGCTTGCAAAGCTGCCATTCTGTCAAATCAGACCTGCCACGTTCTCCCATTAGGAAACTGCTTATATTTCACATGATCGGTTCACAGATGCCACAAGCACTTAAATATGGGGGGGGGATGATGACCCCACCCACAGACCTAAATTCTGGGTGAGCTGAAAGTACTTTGTATTGTGTTCTTTTCTATTTTAAAATCAGCCCCAATATTTATTTATTTTTAAGCATGTGGAAAGCTTATTTGCATTGATTCAATGCAGATTCTTTCTACACCACATTCCTCTGCATCATTTGCCCACATTATGCCTACAACTTCCTAACTGAAGCAGGAAGAGAAAGCTTAAGTGAATACCAGCTGAACACCTTGCCAATACCGAAAGTGAGAAGTCTGATATCTCTCAGGTTAGGCTGAGAGACAGTGAGTGGCCCAAGGTCACATAGTGAGCTTCATGGCTGTGTGGGGATTTGAACCCTGGTCTTCCAGGTCCTAGTCTAGGACACTAACCACTACACCACCTTGGCTCTCAAGTTAAGCTAGTATATGGCTCATGGGGTGCAGTAGCTAATTGACCCTTGTCCCTTGATTCACTATTTTATATCTGACTCCACCACCACCCCACCAGAATTTTACCACTGACTCTGGTTGGTGGATCTTGTGGTTCTAGTAAAAAAGAAAGCTGAAGCTTGCCCATCTCAAAGCTTTCAATAGTTGTGTATGTTTAATATCAGGAACAAAAGCCTTGGCACACAGTTAGCACCTATGCAAGTGAGCAGTCCTCACGTGTGATCAGGCACACCAGCTGAAACAGAATTGTGAACTCCCTAATGCAAAGATGCTGAGGAAGACAGAGCTGCTCTCCTTTAGTTGTCATTTAGAAGGCAGAGCTTTCTACCAATTTTTCCTTGTTCCCATCTGAGCATCCTAAAAGGATAAAGCAGAGCTGGGGAACCTCCAGCTTGTCGGCCTAATTAGACCTGGCAAGACCATTTCCCCCACATCATGTAGCCCTGCTGCACCCTTGATGGCCTATGTGACTTCAGATGTGAGACAGATAACAGGCATCGCTTTAAAGTCCATTTGCAAGCACCTTGCATTGAAACCACTTGCAAACAGATTTCAAAGGCAAGCCCCTTGAAAATAGTCACCTGACGTCATAATGCTGTCAGATGATTAACAAGTGGGAAGCCAGGCGACATTCACTTATCAAAGTTGGCCCACAGGGGGTGGGGGAAAGAAGGATCCAGCCTGCCAATCACTTCCAGTTCCACACCCTGGGATAAAGCCTCAGCAATCCCCATTAGGGTTGTCAGATCTCCGGTTTTTGCCCGGAGACTCCAGATTTTTTTGGGTCCTCTCCAGGTCAGTCACCTTACTCTCTGGACTCGCAGCTTTCATTTTTTTAAAAAATTAAGTTTCTAGGTGGTCTGGTTCACAAGATATACACCAAAACATTAGCCGCCCCCGTAACTTCTGTTAAATGAGCTCATAGCTCTAACCCCGCCCTTTCAGGTTTGTAGCCAATAAGTGAAGTCAGGGTTGTGATTTGTTGACCTCTGCACAGTGCCTAGATCCCATTGCAAGGCCAGAAAACTGTTGTTTTTTCCTACTTATCTGAATGTGTCATAAATTAAGTATATAGCTTTCAGTCTTTTTTTCACTTGTGTGCTGCAGTCAAAGTTTAAATTTTCCTGGGCTGTTAAAGAGGGCACTGTTTTGAAAACCTTCCCAATATGAAGCTTTAATCCAATACTCACTTTCCTGGGAGCAAAGCTGCAATGCTAATCCCACATACACAGAGCAAATCCCATTGAATTCAATGAGACTTACAGTACTTTTGAGTAGACATGTTTAGGATTGTGCTGTAAATTAATGGGACTTTTGAGTGAACATAGCAAAGAATTGTGTTTGTGTTGTAAATCTTTCTCTTCCCTGCCAATCCTATTTTTAAAGCTATTAGGCAGGGCTTACTTAGGTATCACTGCTTTTATTATGTAGGAAACAAATACTCAATTTTTTTTTTAAAAAAGACCTTAATGTTCTGCAATGACCAACTGGTTTTGTCAGTAAACTATTATATGGGGTGTATGTATTTTTACTCCTGTGTGTGCATATATGTGATGTTGCCAACTGGAAACCAAGGCAGCTCACAATAAGAAATAAATCCCTTTAAAATCCAATAATCATGAAAACAAATATATATATAGCTGCAAAACAGCTTAAAGTTCTGAATTTTGGGTTGGGTGAATGAAGTTCCTTATCATTTGAGGTTGCAATTCTGTGCATGCTTCCCTGTTTGAGTAAGCCCCATTGAATACATTGGGACAAACGTAGGATTGCACTACAAATACTTTTACAGATTGTGTAAATAATAAACATCTTTGACAGTCATGCTTATATTTCTTCATACTATGTCCCAATAAGTATCTGATTTCACACTGTGGTTGTATATTATTATTTCCTCTACATTTTAAGTGTGCCCTTCTTCCTTGGGGTGGTCATGGTTCCCCTCTGTTGTTTTCATCCTGAGGGGCAGATAAGGCCGACAGATGGTGAGTAGCCCATGGTCATCCAGTAAACTTTATAGCTAATTTCCATTTTAAAAAAATCAAACAATTTATATGCAGGGAAAGTTTATTAAGTAGATCCACACAATACATTTCAAGCACATCCAACTCACATTTAAAGAGCATGACTTCCCCTAAAGAATCCTAGGAAGTGTAGTTTCCCCGTCACAGTTATAGTTCCCACCACCCTTAACAAACTACAGATCCCATGATTCTGTGGTGTGATTCATGTGCTTCAAATGTGTGTTGAACGTGCTTTAAATGAATGGTGTAGATCTGCCCTAGATATGCTGTGCATTCATTAATGAAGTGAAATGAATAATTTTAAAATATACTTTTTTAACCAGGGGAAGGGTTGTAGCTCAGTGGTAAGGCATATGCTTTGCATGAAAAGGTACAAAATTCAATTTCTGGAAAAGACTATTGCCTGAAATCCTGGAGAGCCAATGCTAGTCCATGTCATCAGTACTGAGCTAGATAGTACCAAATGGCCTGTGTTGGTATAAAGCAGATTCCTTTGCTCCTAAAAGTAGAAAGAGACTCAAGGGCCACAGTGACTCCAAAATTATTTATGTACTTTATTTACATTTATATACCGCTTATTATAAAAAATCTCAAAGCGGTTTACAGAAAGAATTAAAACAATAAAATTATTGGCAAAACCAGTTAAAGACAGGTATTTTAAAACATTTAAAATAATAAAACCAACAATGACTTAAAAACAGATAAAATACACAATAGCTTCTACATGCCTGTGTAGGCTTGCCTAAACAAACATGTTTTTACCAGGTGCTGAAAAGAGTGCAATGAAGGCATCTGCTTAATATTAATAGGTAGGGAGTTCCAAAGCGTAGGTGCTGATTTCTGATTTCTTACAAAAGCAGAATGAGTACTATGTGGCACCCGTAACATGGAAAGAATACCTTGAACTTGGCCTGGTAGCAAATTGGCAACCAGTGCAGATTTCAGAGCAGAGGTATTATGTGTTGATAGGGTCTCACTCATGTCAGCAATCATGCCACAGCATTCTGCACTAACTGCAGCCCCTGGATCAGGTTGTGTTGCATGGGAATTTCTGTGACCTTGGCTGACTGGCTGCTAGGATTTTTTTAATATTGGTTTTTGGTTAGGAACCACAACTGGTTGTGGGATGCTGAATTTTCTGCCTTACTCATAGGAATCTTGTTGTGGTTGGTATGGTATTGCATTTAGGATATCATCACTGTCTTTTGTTTTTCTATTTGCATTTCATTTACCTTTAACCACACTTCCTTACATCCACAGAAGCAGCAACAGTGGTTCCATGCACTCAGCTCAACCCCCTTAAACCCACTGATGATGCACATTGTTGGTTCCATGATGGTTTGTTTCTTGCCCAATAGTGGCAAAATTCTTGAACTTGGCCATCTGGACTAGACTCTGTATGATTGTCAATGGTAATTAAATAACTTGAGTTGTTTTTATAATTCAGTTTGTTGCTCGTTGTACCCTGTGTTACTAAGAATTCACATACTGGGAAGTGTGGCTGCAATTATTGTTGTTCCCAAGCTGCTGCCTGTGAAGGTAGACCAAACCATGTGTGTTTTCTCTCTGTCAGTTATTACTCACTGGAATTGGGTTGTCTGTTGAAGTGAGTTTTTAGCAGTCCACAGGGTAGACAGAAAAAGGTAGAGAATCTTCTTACACTTACTCATTTAAAGGTCAAATCTGTAAAGATGTTTGGAGCAGCCATGTTAAAAGGTAGGGGCACGGCATTCCAGGCAGGGGGTTGCCAATCCTGCTTGGATATGGATATATTTGCAGAGGATCCCTAGTAAAGCCTTACCAACACCATAGTCCAAACTATATCTGCTCAGAAGTAAGTCTGACTGAGTTCTATGGGGCTTAGTCCCTTATTGTGTTTAAAATTGCAGCCTTCAGGGGCATCCATCTTTACTCCTGAGTGCTCCCATCTAACATCTCCTCAACATGGGCTGCTTTCTTCCTACAGTGGCCTTCTGGTGACTGGCTTGGCCTGAGGACACTTAAACCTTTCTTGCCAGAAGCAAAAGGGCAGGATATAAATCTAATAAATAAATAAATACGGTAGATTAAATGTTCCCTACCCAGGCTCCATCTTTTAGTTAAAATTTCTATCTTAATTTCCATTCAGAGAAATGTTTTTGTTTGGATCACATGCTCAAAGCTACTGTGGGTGATGCTTAATGACATCACTTGGGCCTGCCCCTGTGACATCACTAGAGCCCACCCCTGAAATGCAGGGTTTGGGATGCTTCTGACCTGGCAGCCCTAATCCCCATTGTTGTGCATACTACTGCTGTCTGATTCAGATATTTGTTCCTCCACACTGTTATAGGTGTGTGTGTGTGTGTGTGTGTGTGTGTGTGTGTGTGTGTGTGTGTATCCATCTGAGGACAGGATACCACTGTTCACAGTGGCAGGAAAAAAATAAGTCAAAAAAGAGCCCAAAGAATCATGCCCAATTGTTTCATATTCAAATTTTAGCATCACTTCAAAAATTATTTTAATCAGCACAGAGTTACTATGGAACACAGAGTTACTATGGAAACAGGCTTTGCTTCACCTTTCACTTTCCATTCAGAAAAGTCCAACGCACAAGCACACATGCTTTTAGCAGGAAGATGGGGAACTGCTGTGCCGCACCATCTCTCTTTACCATTTATATTAAAAAGTCCTCCTCGTAGTCAAGATTAGGCTCTGCAAAGCTCGGCTATTCCTTGCTACGTCAGCCAGGCAACCTTGCATAATGTCTGGATGGGCAAATCTCCATTTTTCTTGTTTAAAGTGACACAACCTTCTGAGAAAGGAGGAAAGACACGCATTCTAACTGGTGGAAATGGTTTGAACACAACACGTCTGATTTCATTGTAGGGAGAATTGCAAAAGAAGATGCTGCAAAGAACTACAGAAAGAGGAAGAGACTCTCACGTCTTACCTCTCTCTCTTAGCTACATCCTTAGGATGCCTTAACTGTCCTTCCATTTGTTTGTACATGAACATCATAGCTAAATATGAAGGCACAGTGAAAGGGTACTTTTTTACATTCTTACACAGATTATCTAAAAGAGTGGGATAGTCCTTCTGAAATCAACTTTAGTGATTGCATTAAGAATATGGGTAAACACAAGCTTTTCCTGCTAGATAAGAAGGTCTCTGCCTTCATTATGTATTCAGCTTGGACTGTTTTTAAACCTGTCTTCAGATATTTTTTTCATACTGTTCTAAAAACTATTTTACATGTTTGTATGATGTGTTTGTAAATCACCTTGACACACATGAAAAGGTGATCCATAAATTAAATTAAACAATAATAATAATATCTGACAAAAAAGTAGCTCAATAGAGGAAGAGTTCTCTCTTGTTAGACATGAATTTATATATGGTGGCAGGGGGGGCAGGGGGAATTTTAGGAGGTACCATTTGTGAGAATGGGAAACTCAATGACTGCTGAAATGCCCTCTTCTATGCACAGGTACAGAAATCTGGCTCCTCTTTCACATCCAGGCACTCTATTGGGGAGTCTTGCTACAATCCCGGTAGCAGACGCCGTTTGGGAAGTTTTGGCCCATGAGCGTCCTAATTGGAGGTCAGCTATTATCAAAAGTGCTATGGACTTTGAAGAAGTACAAGTACAGGGCGAAAGGGACAAACGAGCTAAGCGGAAGGCACATCAAGCAAATCCTCAGTGCGACTGTCTTCCATCTAAAAACCTATGTCCTCACTGTGGGAGGCTGTGTGGATCTAGGATTGGCCTCCACAGTCACTTACGGACCCACCTTTAAAGGCCTAATCTTGGAAGACAATCTTACTCGGTCATGCGTGATCGCCAATGAATGGAACCAAGCTATAGTTAGCTGATTTTGAAAAAGTGTCCTGGATAAGGAGTTGTATATTGTAATTCTAAACAGGTTTACTGTGTGAGAGAACGTAAGAAGAACCTGCTGGATCAGGCCAATGGCCCATCTAGTCCAGCATCCTGTTCTCACAGCAGCCAACCAGAGGCCCATGGGAAGCCCACAAGCAGGAACTGAGGGCAAGAGCAATCTCTACTGCATTTTCCAGCAACTGGTATTCAGAAGCACACTGCCTCTGACTGTGGAGGCAGAGCATAGCCATCATAGCTAGCAGCCATTGATAGCCTTTTCCTCCATGAATTTGTCTAATATGCTTTTGAAGGCGTCCAGGTTGGTGGCCATAACTACCTCCTCTGGGAGTGAGTTCCAAAGTTTAACTATGTGCTGTGTGAAGAAGTATTTTCTTTTGTCTGTCCTGAATCTTCTAGCCTTCAGCTTTGTTAGATGTCCACGGATTCTAGTTTTTTGAGAGGAGAAAAACTTCTCTCTATCCACTTTCTCCAAAATGGGACCAATGGGTGGCATTTATTTTGGATTAATTACTACAGAATACATTAGGTTTTTGTTAATGTCTCTGTATACTTCTCCACAAATGCTGGAGGTGGTACCCTTGTGGTATACTTAAATAAATGCTCTGTAGCCCCTGCCAGTCCATGGCATCCTGATAGTATGCTATGATCAGCCCTTCTTTGAAAAGAGTCATACTGAAAAACAGCCAACTGCTCTTCTTCACCATGGGGTCACCACAGGAGCAAGGTCAGTTCAGCACCATCTGATTGAGCCTCCCATCCCCTGTGAAGTGTTTTAAAAAGAAAGCTCAGGCGACAGCATTAAAATGATCAGAGGCTTATCCCAGTAATGTCAGCCTAGCAGGAGTGCAATGATTTAGCTTTCTCTTAGATGCTGTCACCACAAGGAAGGTCAGTGTGACCTTACACAGCCTGCATCAACCTGAAAGCAAGCTGTTAATTCAAAAGAAAGAAAAGTGCCTTGGGGAAATTATCTTTGTTGGAACTCAAGCAATGGTTTTACAAAGGGGCGTGTGTGGCTTTAACTCATCCTTGGCAACTAGAGCTGAGATTCATAGTGGTCTAATTAACAGGAAGTTATGCCCTTGGGTTGTATTCAACTAATTCCTACTCAGAGTAGACCAATTAAAATTAATGAACCTAAATTATTAACTTCTATGGGTCTTCTCTGAGTAGGACTAGCCTTATCCCTGAACTCATTTTATGCTGTCATCCCCCTCCAAATCTGCTCCAGAGGGTGGGAGAAACCTCCAGAGCAGATAAGGGAGTTGCAGGAAGAACAGGTCCTGTTTTGCAGGTAGAAGTCCTTGTCCTAACAGGATGACTTTGTTAGATACAACCCTATGTTTTTACCTGTGGGTTTTGTTTGTTTTAAATAGCATCTTACGTGATGATGAATTGTTATATGCATTGTTCTGTAAACTGCTTTGTGGCTATCTATGATGAAAAGCAGTCTAGAAATATTGGAAATAAATAAATAAATAAAACAACTATGTAACTTTAAGAATAGCACCCATATTGTTTTCCTCTCCCATCCCATTTTTCTTTTGTCTCATACTTTAAGATTACAAAACTGCAGGAAGTTACTGCCTTGTTTTAACTTGTGTACAATACTTAGCACATTTTAGTCCTACAGGACGCTTGCACCCAACACACAGAAACACTATGGGCAGCTTCTCCGACGTCGGGTCTTCCTGGTCTCCAGAATTGCAACAACCATGTGACAAGCATCTTGATTTTCTCAACGTTCACAGTGTAATCAGTCTGGGATTAGATTGAATGGGTTTTGTGATCCCCTCCAGTTCTGTGACTTTATAGTTGTAAGATGGGATTCTGCGGAAAAAGGGAACTGCTAAAACGGTCAAACCAATTTCTTGGTTAAGAAACCAGGTCTGTTAAGAATCTGCTTTACAATGAACACTGCTAGGACAATGAGTAGTCACAGAACACAAATAGCTGGAGACGTGTCTGCAAGTTGAGTGGAAGGGGGCATGTCTTCCTTCCCCTCTCTCCCCTGGGTGCAGATGACGTGGTCAAAGTGTGCACTTCCAACTAGTTGCAATTTTTTGGGTGGGATTCGATCACATACCGGCAAATTCAGGTTGCACAGTTACAGTTGATTGGGAGGTCACACGCAACAAACTTGCTTCCCCAAAAGATTGGACTTTTTGTGATAAGGAAAGTGATGGGAAAGTGCACTGGAGAGTGTGGGATAATACATGCTTTGACACAACATCCTCTAATATCCCTGCAAACAAATCAGATTGAATGCTCGTTAAAATAGCCAACATTCTCTGATTTCCCTATAAACAAATCAGGATGAATGCTCAATAAGCAGGTCATCTCTGGAAGCACCCCAAGTGTGTGAAAGAGAACAGAAGAGACCAGCTGGACTGGAGCTAGAAAGAGACAGGGAGACTTGCTTGCTCTCAGTGGAAAACCAATGC
This sequence comes from Rhineura floridana, assembly GCF_030035675.1. NCBI lineage: Eukaryota > Metazoa > Chordata > Lepidosauria > Squamata > Rhineuridae > Rhineura > Rhineura floridana. The sequence continues at coordinate 45,487,985 of NC_084481.1, forward strand.
TATGGGTGTTGGCGGTCTTCTTAAAAATCTATTGGGAAAGCAGGGCCTATTGAAGTCTTAATAACGTGAGCCTTCCAACTTATGCTCAGCCTGTATATATGTATGTGAATAAACTTAACACAGAAAAGTTGTAAGTCTCCAGTGACCTTCATTCCAGGGAAACTAGACGCAAGGAGGGTGCTGGAACTCCTCCAAAACCTCTCATTGCTCCGATATGGGGTGTGCATGACAATAGTTTAGGAGCCCAGGAAGATTATCAAACTCACTGCACCCCATCAGGCTTTATCTAAACATTGCATAATTCAGTGCTTGTCTAAATAGGACTATCTCCTTTCAGGTGAGGGGTGTGAGGATATGGTTGAAAAACCTTTACTGAACAGTCTCACTGGATACAGCATGAAAGTCATTCCTCCCTTTCTACCCATCTTGTGGAAGTCAGGTTAGGATTCCATCATAACTGAGTCAGATTTCTTGGCGTGAACAATCATCATAAAGGCATCAGAACACTTAATGAATATTGCAGAAGAAATACATTGCTTCTCCAATCAATGTGTGGGCTTGCAGCAATGTTTTAGGGAGTTACACAGCATAAGTATAATATAGTGCAAGTAATGTCTTTATTTACTTAACTATTTTAATTGCTTGTTTTTAATTGTTTATACTGATAATTTTGATGTTTCTTGTAAATTACTTAGAGGTTTTCTTATAATCAAGCAGTATATAAATTTTGTTAAGAATAAAAAAGTATTTAAAATACTAATTGATTGTTTTTGAATTAAGGTAGAATAGTTTAGAATATTTAGAGTCATTGATCAACAAGTTTTTGATTTTAGTTTGCAATTTGTCTTTGGTCTGTATATTTTGTATAGTTTTCTGTATTCTATGATTTGATATTGTACAATATAATATAATACACACACACTACCCATTAATCTCAACAGTTGTTGTGATCATAAATTATAATGGCCATGGGCTATATGTGTACTGTGCATTCCACAATATGTAGAATTAATGCAGAAAGAGATACAGTGCATGAAATTCAGCATCCTAAGCAGCTCTGGTTGGCTTTTCTTTTTCTTTCTTTCTTTGAGTAGGGATGGGGAAGATTTTAGCTTTTATGGCAGCAAAGATAGTTTCAGAAATGGGTGGTCATCAATGCAAGGTGAAATCGCAAAAGCCAGAAGGGGCTGAACGGATTAACTCCCAACAATCAGAGAATGGGGTTTCAGTGCTTTGCACAACTCATTCCTTTCTAGGACTAGCAGCAAAAAAATATGCAGAATAAGCAACATGAATGAAGATGTTTTATTTTGCACAAATTATTGAGACTGCAGAATTGTGGCACTGAATTTGGATATTTAAGATGATGGAGCGCATAACCTCTGAAGTAAACAAGATTCGCTAAATGGCTTGGTGGTACTGTGGGAAGAGTCCTTCGTGTTTCTTTTGAATTTATATGTAGGTAGACAATGGTTCCAGCATTTGAATGGGGATGTGCAAAGTCATCAAACTATTTTTAAGGTATTTGCAACATGGCACTGGCATCTAACGAGAATTATTTCACAGCACCATCACAAGAAGAGCCCTGCTGGATTGGGCCAAAGTCCCATCTAGTCCAGCATCTTGGTCACACAGTGGCCAACCAGATGTCAATGGGAAATCTTAATAACTGCATCCCATACAGTAATGTCCAGAGAGGCCCATTATACCTGTGCAATTTCCATAAAACTAATGATCTGGGGGAACTATCAAATTTCCCCATGCAAACATATTGGAGTCTAAGTAGTTTATTTATTTGTTTATTTATTATTTGATTTATATCCTGCCATTCATCACAGCAGGAGCTCAGGGCGGCAAACAAAAGCACTAAAAACACTTTAAAACATCATAAAAACAGACTTTAAAATACATTAAAACAAAACATCTTTAAAAACATTTTTTTAAAGCTTTCAAGACATCTTTTTTTTAAAAAGGTTAAAAACATATTGTTTAAAAAAGAGAGAGAGAAGGTTTAAAAACATATTAAAAAGCAATTCCAACACAGAAGCAGACTGGGATAAGGTCTCAACTTAAAAGGCTTGTTGAATGAGGAAGATCGTCAATAGACACTGAAGAGATAACAGAGATGGTGCCTGTCTAATATTTAAGGGTAGGAAATTCCACAGGGTAGGTACCGGTGGGGATCTGGGATATCCCTGGAAAAGATGTGCAACCTTACAGGTTGCCAAGCAGCCTATGTGTGCAACAAATGAGAAGCAAATGCATATTGTTGAGCAAAAGTCTTTTGCAAATGAGAAAAATTAGCCAAGAAGTTAAATTAAAATTCTAACACTCTCCTGATCCCTGGTGTGTGAAGCTGACACAATTGTTGCATCTTTCCCCTTGTTGTTGTATTGTGTTTCCTTGTCACCATTTCTGTTTCATCCTTTTATTCTGGCTGAAACATTTATATTAACATTTGGACATACTTTACGGCTCAGTATTTTCTGCTCTTTAGTAGTCTCCCTAGATTTGAGTTCTCTAACACACAAAACATCTAAGCAGGTTTTTAACAGGGAGTTTCCAGATCAGCTTTCTTTTGTTGCTTCCCAGTACTTGAGTTCAAGAGCCCCTTTGAGGAAGCCTCTCTAAGAGTAAGCAGTTCTACACTGTTGGAACAGTCATCGTTGCCTTTGTCTAATTAACTTTTCTTCTACCATCTACATTTGGCACAAGCACCATGCAAAAAACCCAAACTTCTGGCTCTCAAGAGAGAAACAGTCTCTCTTCTGGGAATTTTTTAACATTGTTAACACAAGGTCAGCAATACAAACTGTACAGATCCTTGCAGTTCATGATTTTGGCTGGTGAATAATTAAATACATGGAAGGTACTGGACCAGACAAAATGTTTGCCGGAAGTAGATAGACATGAATCATTTATTGTTCTGTCACTTTTTACATGTATCATCATCACTATAGCAGAAACAAAAGGGAACAGCACCAAACAAAGGGCAGGAAAGAGAGACAAGCTCTGGTGCTGGATGAAATTTATTTATTGTCCTTCTTCAGGAGCTGTGAAGATCTGTTCTTCTCTTCACTCTGTCAGGCAATGCACATTCTTGGAACAGGCCCACACTAAACAGTTTGTTCAGTTTATTCAGGAGTTCAGTTTGTGTTTAGTGTGGGCCTGTTCAGAAAATGTGCATTGCCTGACAGAGTAAAGAGAAAAAACAAATCTTCACAGCTCCTGAAGGACAAGTTCCGAAACGCGTTGAGCTCACAATAAATTTCATCTAGCACCAGAGCTTGTCTCTCTTTCCTGCCCTCATCATCACTATAGGCCATACTGTAATGTCAGTAACCCACATAAAAAACAATGTCCAAACTCCAAAGGGTTTGTCTGTTAATCTGAACTAAGCAAATACAGTTTTACTATCACATACATTCCATTTACATGCATGCACACATGCACACACACACTTCAGACTTTTCTTTCTGCAAGCCATATTATAAATATGTTTCTACCATGCTCCTTAAAGCCACTCCCTGTGCTGGATTCTGAAAGTTCTGCCATGATGTTTCAAGAATCCCAACAGCTACAGTCATGCGTTGACCCATCTACCATTACAAAAAGTTATTTACCATAAATGTATGATTTCAACCCCTTCACTATCACAAAGGATTTGTTCAGGCAATTAACAGAGGACTCTTGCTCCTTTAAGAGGTTCCAATACACTTTCCATAAAATCACTCCAAAGGAAAGAAACAAAGAAAATATTTAGTTCAAAAGCCACTCCATCCTATTGTGGCATATTTTATCCCTAACAATTTTTGACCTGATATTATATCAGGATGTACCTATTCTATGAACCTAAGCTGATTTACCTGTGATGGCATGCTTAGTTTTTTATCTTTTCCCATCAGAGGTGTATAATGTATACACCAGCAAGCTTAGGAACTGCTCTTCTGCAAAACTAAGACAGATCATCCTCAGTACCATCACAAGTCTACAGCCCATTTTACCATACAACTACATGTGATACCTTAACAGTTCTCCTTACCACTTGGCAGGTTGTTCCAGATAACCAACTTGCCAAGAGGATATAGGGTAGACACAATGGTAGGTTACTTGATTGCCCACATCTACGTATGGTTAGGATGGATCAAATGGTTATGTACCTGCTAGACACACCCGCCCTATTGTCACATAAGCTACCCCACCTGAAATTTCTTCTGCTACACTACTATTAAAGGTGCTGCAACCATGCCCTCTTTTGCATCTGACCACCTTCTTCCCTGCCCTACCTGGTGGACATACCAGGGATTGAACCTGGGACCTTCTGTATGCAAAGCATGTGCTCTACCCACTATAACCCTCCCTAGGATCACACTATTCCAGCTAATGTATAAAGTGGGCTTTCTTTTCTAGAATGCATTCTGGACAGTGAATATGGTGCAGTAACTTAGACTGACCTCAGAGCAGTCCAGGAGAACACAGGCATCCCAGCTTCTCTCAGGTGCATTGGCAACTTCTCTAGGGTGACTTTGTGAAGGATAGCTTTCTTTGTGGTTCTCATCTTCTCCTACCCCCCTCCTTTTTTGTGGACTCTTGCCAACATATATAGCTGAATCTGGTTTGTCAATAACAATTTTCTTTTCTTCTTGTCTTTGTGCTTGGTGATCAAACATGTATCCTGGCTGTCAAGCCATTTAATGCCTCTCTTTTTCCCCTCTAATACCAGGACAAGCTTTAGTACTGGGTTGGAGGTATTGAGTAAGAGACACCATTTCCCCACACACATTTCAAGAGACTCAGGGCTTTCCCCCAAATAAGCATTCATAAGACTAGTCCTGCAACTGCTACCATACAAGGATGGCATTTCGATTACATGGGGTTTTATCCAATGCAGCACTAAGTCAGGCTCCTGTTGCCACAAGGATTACCACTAGTGCAATAGCACCCCCCCACACACACACGCACACAAAATCGGTTCTAGGGGGTTCCCTCAACCCTCTGGAGCAGATTTGGTATGGGCACAGGGCATGTGTAGGGGGGAGGAGGGAAGTCCTGTTGCACTAACAGTAATCCTTATGCTGATGTCATGCATTAGTAGATGCATAGCTTCTCCTACCATAATGTGGCAGTGGTAGGAACAGTGGCACCTTCTGCCATTTTCCTGTCTTTGCAACCATTAAAGGCACAACAACCCTGCCCTGGAATAAGCATGGGCACCTGTAATGCATGCTCATGATGGCACGTGAAGATCTGATCCTCTAAGACGACCCAGAACAGCTTCAAATTTTACAGATCTAATGTATGGATTGCTATCCAGGATCGGCAATCCTGGACCTGATCTTAACTAACACGGATGAATTGGTCACGGGAATTAAAGTGGTCGGTACCTTGGGGGAAAATGACCACGTAATGCTGGAATTCGGGATTCTGGGGAAAGCCAAAGAAGAATATAGTCAAACATGGACCTTGGATTTCAGGAAAGCCAATTTTAGCAAGCTCAGGGAAATGATGGGTAGGATCCCGTGGCTAGATAGACTAAAGAAAAAAGGAGCCCAAGCAGCATGGGAGTTCATGAAGAATGTATTACAAAAAGTGCAATCGCAAACAACTCCAAAGAGGAAGAAAAATGGAAGACATCGGAAAAAGCCAATGTGGCTACATGGAAGACTGGTGGAGGAGGTAAAAGTAAAAAAGAGCATGTATAAAGAATGGAAGGAAGGACGCATCACCAAGGAAGAGTACCAACGAGCGGCTCGGGCTTGCAGGAATAGCGTAAGGAAAGCTAAAACCCAGAATGAGCCGAGGCTGGCGAGGGAAGCGAGGAACAACAAAAAGGGGGTTTTCAGATATGTTCGAAGCAAGAGAAAGACCAAGGAAACGGTGGAACTGCCGCTCAATCAGGATGGCAAAATGTTGACAGATAACGAGGAAAGAGCAGAACTGCTCAACGCCTATTTTGCCTCCGTTTTCTCCCAAAAAGGGAACAGTGTGCAACCTTGCATCGGTAGCAATCTCAGTAAGGGGTCGGGATTGCAGTTCAAGATTGATAAGGAGATAGTCAGGAAATACCTAGTTAACCTAAATGAGTTCAAATCTCCAGGGCCTGATGAACTGCATCCCAGAGTATTGAAGGAACTTGCGGATGTACTCTCAGAACCTCTTGCCATCATCTTTGAGAAATCCTGGAGAACGGGAGAGGTGCTGGAGGATTGGAGATGGGCAAACGTCGTCCCTCTCTTTAAAAAGGGTAAAAAAGAAGATCCGGGGAATTACAGGCCGGTCAGTCTGACTTCAATACCGGGAAAGATATTAGAATGGATAATAAAAGAGTCCATTGGCAACTATCTAGATGACAATGCTGTGATTAGAAGGAGCCAGCATGGGTTTGTCAAGAAAAAATCCTGTCAAACTAATCTCATCTCTTTTTTTGATCGGGTCACTAGCTTAGTAGATGGTGGAAATGCTGTAGATGTCATCTATCTAGATTTCAGCAAGGCGTTTGACAAAGTCCCCCACGACCTTTTGATTAGCAAACTAGTCAAATGCGGACTACATGGAAATACTGTCAGGTGGATTCACAACTGGTTGGAAAACTGTACTCAAAGAGTGGTCGTCGGTGGCTCTGCTTCAGACTGGAAGGAGGTCTCGAGTGGAGTGCTACAGGGTTCTGTCCTGGGGCCGATACTCTTCAACATTTTTATCAATGACTTAGATGATGGAGTGGAGGGAAGCCTTATGAAGTTTGCGGATGATACGAAACTGGGAGGGATAGCTAACACAATGGAAGACAGGAATAAAATCCAAAGGGACCTGGATAGACTAGAAAATTGGGCTGAAATTAATAAAATGACATTCAATAAAGACAAATGCAAGATTCTGCATTTAGGCCACAAAAACAAAATGCATGGGTACAGGATGGGAAATACCCGGCTTAGCAGTAGTGCGTGTGAGAAGGACCTTGGAATTGTAGTAGACCGCAAGTTGAACATGACCCAGCAGTGTGATGCTGCGGCAAAAAAGGCAAACGTGGTTTTGGGCTGCATAAAAAGAGCTATAGTTTCCAGGTCGAGGGAAGTAATAGTCCCACTATATTCTGCATTAGTCAGGCCTCATCTGGAATACTGCGTTCAGTTTTAAGAAAGATATAGACAAGTTAGAGCAGGTTCAGAAGAGGGCGACGAGGATGATAGCCGGTATGGAGAACAAGTCTTATGAGGAAAGGTTGAAGGAACTTGGCATGTTCAGTCTGGTGAAGAGAAGGCTGAGGGGTGACATGATTGCACTCTTTAAGTACCTGAAGGGCTGTCACATAGAGGAGGGTACAGATTTGTTCACTGCTGCCCCAGAGGGTAGGACTAGGTCTAATGGTTTTAAGTTGCAGGAGCATAGATTCAGATTGGACATTAGAAGGAACATCTTGACAGTAAGGGCAGTTCGGCAATGGAACCGCCTGCCTAGGGAGGTGGTGGGATCCCCTTCGCTGGATGTCTTCAAGCAGAGGCTGGACAGCTATCTGCCGGAGATGCTCTAGCTGTGGATTTCCTGCTGTGAGCAGGGGGTTGGACTCGATGGCCTACAAGGCCCCTTCCAACTCTATGATTCTATGTAGGCATGCATTCTTGATTTGGATGTTCAAATTCATATATTAATTCACAGTTTTCAGACAAGAATTTGTTATTCTTAGCAATTGGAGGGATTAACTATCCTACTGCCACTATCAGCTTTGATTTGATTTAATCTATCCCAAGGTTAGCAGGAACTCCGCGTTTTTTACTCCTATACGCTGATAACATAGTTTTAATGTCAAGGACACCCATTGGCTTAAAGCGGCTGTTAGCCGCATTAACATCCTTCTGTGCATCGGAATCTTTAATTATAAATCATTCAAAATCGAAAGTCATAGTCTTTTCTAAAAAGAAAAAAAAATATCTTTGGCGCATCAATGGCCACCTAGTTGACCAGGTAAATAGCTTTAAGTATCTGGGTATAACTTTTCAAGCTTCAGGATCCTTTCAACAACAGATTAACGCAGCCGCTTTAAATGCAAAAAGATCAATGAAGGCATTAATAACCTTCTTCTATCAGCGTGGCGGCCAATCCCTTCCATCAGCTGTTAAGATATTCCTGGCGAAAATTATTCCCCAGTTGTTATATGGATCTCAAATCTTCCTTCTTGAGAAACATTCGGCCCTAGAATCTATCCAAAACACTTTTATGAGAGCTGTCCTGGCTGTCTCCACCTGTATACCGAGTTTTATTCTGAGGTTGGAAACAGGTTTACAATCAATTGAATTGCGCATTTGTGTTCTCAGAATAAATGCATGGCTGAAACTGATTTTTGAGCTAAAAGGTCTTGCCCCTTTTATTTTAGTTGATGATTTTAAATCAATGTGGGAAAAGCTGATTTTAGATAAAGTAACTATGTTGGGCTTTTCCGTACCGTTAATTCTAAAAATGGGCTATGACACAGCCCGTGTGGCTATTTGCCAACACATTAAAGACGTAGATTTTCAACACCATTTGCTGCTGATAAGAAAACATAGGTATAACCCTAGATGTTTCCTTCCCATGCCCTATTTAGCCGATCTGACTCTTCCAAAATACCAAAGGGCCTTCACTTTGGTGAGAATGAATACTCTCCCCTCTGCTCTTTTGGAGGGCAAGTTTAACAAAGTCCCATACGGAGAAAGAAATTGCCCCTGTGGCAATGAAGAAACAGAAACTAATGTCCATGTTTTATTGAGATGCCCTTTTTATCATGATATAAGGCAACAGCTAATTTCCCCTATTTTAGTTTCCTTCCCTGGCAGACCAGAATCCTTTTATGTTGATTACCTATTGGGTGATTACTCCCCCCAGGTTACGTATAAAGTCGCCAAATATATTGCGGCTTCTATTTCTTGTAGGAAAGCATTGATCAAATCCTTGTAAAAACTGATTGGATGTATGTTGCGAACATATTTTACTTGTTAGTATTTATGTGTATCTGGTCTATGACTGAAATAAATTATATTGATTGATTGATTTAATCTATCAGGTATTTCTATATTTCTATATTCTGTTATTTATAATAGTATTACTGGGTAAAAATATTTTTCAATAAACAATTAGTCCATTAAATTTTCCAGAAAGCATAGCAGAATAACCTCTGCTTTAAAATGAAATTGAGGGGTTGATAGCTGCCATTGATCTATTCCTTGAACGTACATTCTCCAGTGTTTGAGAAGGCGAAAAACAAGTTGGCAATCTTGGCGAGCTCGTTACTGATATACTTCACAGTACTTGGTTCACTTTTCATTTATGTTTTGCATTTAGACATTGTTTTGTTCACATTTATTAGTGTTTTGCATTTTTGTACTTATGAATTGTCTGAGTGTTTTGGTGGCTTGTACACACATCCTTTATTATTGGCTCTGACATTTTTGTTTTGCGTTTCATGTTGGATTGTTATGTAACCAGTATGACTTATAATGTGCAAGGCAGATAAAAACGTGCCTGTCTCACTGTATGGCCACAAGAGGGTATGAAGCCCACTGCAGCTCCTCCTACAGTGTACACGAAAAGGGAAATACACACCAAAAAAATCCATGTATTGAATGGACATGCAGAGGGGATTTGGGGGGGGCAGCACAGTCTGACCCTGTCTGCTGCTGTGCACCATGGCCCAAGCATCCATGTGTTCAGTGAATGCAGAAAGTTCTTGCTGCATACATCTATATGAGCATTAAGTTCCCCCATACAAGAAAGCACCCTGATTGGGCAGTGCTCTTCCTCGTGTGGAGCTCTACTGAAGGGGGGGGGTTCCACACATATCCCTCTACATGCCGAAAAAACATGCAGAGAGGGTTGGGCTGTATGGTAAAGCCACACTGAGTTCGTCCACACTCTGCCTGCAAATGCAAGTTCAACATACATCAGAAGCCGTATGCAGGTAGAGCTCCATCATGAGAGAAGGGATCCTGCCCAACCAGGCCCCTCCTTTCATAAAGGATCTGTACCAGTATACATCTGTAGGTGCATAAAACCCCTTTCAGATAGTGGGGGAATGTGGCAATGTGAGGTTAGACTGCACAGTTCTGCAACCCCCTCTGTGTGTTCCTTCACTGCATTGAGGGGTTTCTGTGAACACTTTCCATGTGTATGTGCCCATGTGTAGAATTCCTTTTGATGGCTATTGAATGCACCACTGCTGAGGGAGTGCAGCACTGGACAAGGCTACACAATACATCCACCCTCCATGCATTCTTTCAGTGCGTGGAGGGGTTCCTGTCAATGAGGTACACTCACTGCATACCTGCTAAAACTAAGAACACGTGATCACGTAACTAATTTCAAGACTTCAGATGTTGCACTGCCTCAGCAGTTGTACTCCAAATGCTCATTAATCTGCACAGCATTTTACAAGAATAGGTTATCTGATGACAATGTTTAATTGAAAAGGTCTTTCCTTGGATTTATCTATGTGAACATGAGGTGCCTACTGCAAGCTATGGAAGATCGTGCTTTATAAATAACTGAATACAGGGGGCTGTTTTCTCCTTCTAGAGCCAGTGGTGGGTAAGGGGATGAAACTTTAAAGGAAGTCATTTTGGGTCACCTTGGCAAGAAAAGTGACAAACAAAATGAATAAGAATAAAAAATAGATATTTTTGTTGGACTGAGAACCTTGTGTTCAAGAAAATGTTGTTGCATTTCCTGCCCCCTTTTTTGTTCGAGAATAAAATTCCTCAGCATACAAAAATTATATGCCGAACTAGGAAGAGTCTGAAACACGGGATAAAATGTGCACTCACTGTAGCCGAATGAGCAGTGATGGCTTGAAAGCTGGGATGGAGGACTTTTGTCAGTCAGAGGGCAGCATTTCCTTGCACTGAACTTGAGAGGCAAAGTGGGAGAAGCAATAGATTTAACTCTTGCCTTTGTAGAGTAGGTTACATTCCAGGCATCCTGAAGACAAAGGTTTCTACACGCAGCTCTCTAGTACGGCACGCATAGTTCAAAGACATATTCCAGTGAGGCACAGCTACTCAAGGAGGGCCAGAGCAGGGCCAGTGAGGGGTAAGGCCTTGGAGACTTTCAATAGCCAAATGAAGGGGACTGGTGGCCCCATTCCCGCTTTACGGTATTTAACAGTAGAAGATGCACAGCTGGGCATGATGAGGGAATGGTGGTGTCATTGAGCAAAGAGGGTCCAGCTTCCTCTTCTCTCTTGCCCCTCCCGACAGTGAGGCCCCTGGCTGTCTGAGAATAGTAGCATTTCACAGCTTGTCTCCTTTTCAGCCAGAGCCTAGGAGCAAGCTGGTTCCCACTGTGGTGGCAACTATACACAGGCTTCTCTTCCATCTCTCTTTAGTGTCCTCCTGAGCCAGCACATGAGGGTGGAAGAGTGATAGTGGCAAAGGCAATTCCTTTTAATTGACTGGTTGATCCATATTTTCCTGGAGATTTGCCTTTATTGCTCAGGCTCAACACTGCACGAAGTTAAGAACATAAGAAGGATCGGGCCAATGGCCCATCTAGTCCAGCATGCTGTTCTCACAGTGGCCAGCTGCATGCCTATGGTAAGCCCACTAGCAGGACCTGAGCGCAAGAGCAATCTCCCTTTCTGTGATTTCCAGCAACTGGTATTCAGAAGCAGACTGCCTCTAACTGTGGAGGGACAGCATTGCTATCATGGCTAGTTGTCACTGACAGTCTTATTCGCTATGAATTTGTCTAATCCTCTTTTAAAGCCATCCAAGTTGGTGGCCATCAATGCCTCTTGTGGGAGCAAATTCCACAGTTTTAACTATGTGCTGTGTGAAGCACTTTCGTCTATCCTGAATCTTCCAACATTCAGCTTCATCGGAGGTCCACGAGTTCTAGTGTTATGAGAGAGAAAACCTTTTCGCGATCCACTTTCTCCATGCCCTGCAGAATTTTAGACACTTCTATCATGTCACCTCTTACTCACCTTTTCTCTAAACTAAAAAGCCCCAAATGTGGCAACCTTTTCTCATAGGGGAGTTGCTCCATCCCCTTGATCATCCTGGTTGCCCTTTTCTGAACTTTTTCCAACTCTATAATAACCTTTTTTGAGGTGAGGCAAACAGAACTGTACACAGTATTCCAAATGCAGCCGTGCCATAATGGCATTATGATATTCTGCATCTGTGAAACAAACTCCGTCTTCCTCCCCCAGTAGCAAGATTACACACATCCATCTATGTGAATGCAAAGGTATCATAAGAGACAGAATGTGAGGCCTCTGGAATGGATTAGAAAATAACAAATGAAGCGTGTCAGAAGAGACACTGGGCTAAACCAACAGCAGATTATGTTATTATGTATGTATTTAATAATTCTCCAATACCCAAGAATCATAGGTAGGGTGGGCACGGAACATTTTATGTTGGGTCTATACAACCCATTCCAATAACCTACTTAGCGTGCAGATCTATCTGTGATGCCCAGAGGACCTAGAAAGGTAAATCACCTAAATTGGGCCAGCCTTTTCCTGTTTAATGTTGCCATGACAACTGCTCTTTGGTATTCAGGACTATAGCATGCCTGTCCCACTTGCATTTTTGGCAAAGAAAAAAGTAGATACACACACACATTGCAGCAATTGATATGTACAGTTAAAGAATGAAGAGGGAGAAATCAACACCAAAAAGGCATTTATAGAATATAAATAAGAGCTCACACCACTACCACCCATGCTGTCCGCAAACTTTTCTGTGTTCTGTATTGATTTTGGTCACATCCTGCATGCATTTTGTAACCATTTTTGTAGCTCTTTCAGGTATGCAAATTATTAAAATCACCTCTTCATTAGGTTGAGTCTTGACAGGAATAAGTATAGTACAGATTTCTTAACTTTTATGCTTGTGATTGTCATTGGAAATGAAGGTAGGCTACTCTGGAATACAGTGACTGGAAGGTGATTACAGTGCTGATACATTATGCCCATTTATAAATATATGTGTGACTTCAATACCTGATCAGACTTGGTTTATGCAGCAAATGAACATATATCATTTTGAGGCTTAAAAAAAGGTAACTAGTGAGGCCCAAGTCATTCAGAAGACTCATAAGTAATTACCATGTGTAACAAAAAGGTACGAAGGATTTACGTGCAGGGCAAATTCTAAGGAAATCCAGTGTATATTCAGGCTTTGGTCAGAGAATCCAGGGGAAGTGTATGCCACAGTTAAAGGGCAGCCTTCAAGATCACCCTTCTGTAAACCTTCCAGTCCTGATGTAGCAGATAGAGCATAAACTTAATGTTGGTAAAACCATATAATTCCTGAAAGCACTCTATCAGCAGTATAAAGTTGACTTTATTGATTTGGACTAGGTTTTCCAGAGAAATAATTTCTTTGGAAGAGGGTGGGAATGTTTCTCCAAAGGCTTGTTATAGTAGAGAGAGAAAAGCACTCCCGGGTTCAATACATAAACATCCATTTTCACACTTCAATAGTGGGAGAAGGTTTACTAGCTATAGGTACATTCAAAAGATGAAGCACATAATAGCTTGTTTATTGGAAAGTAAACCAGTTGTTATGAGGGGCCTCCATGGGTTTCTACAGGGCCAGTGCTAAAGGGGGGGCAGGTTGGGCCCTGGTCGAGGGCCCCTGGGCCACAGGGACCCCTGAGGGGCCCCTTGATAGGGTGGGGGAGGAGTAGCGCTCTCCTTCCACGATCTGCGGCAGAGCACTGCTGTGGATTGCAGGGAGAGAGCTTCCCAGCTGCCCGCCCATTCACTGGCTCAACCTGTCTCTCCTGTCTTTTGCAGCTGCATGGACTGCGCGCGCAGGCTGCCATTAACCAAGATGGTGGCTGAGGTTTCCCTAAGGTGCTGATGCCCCTGCCGCCACCTTGGTTGATGGCAGGGATGCACGCGTGTAGCATGTATGCGTGCCATCAACAAAGATGGCAGCGGAGGCTTCAGCCCCTTAGGGAAACCTCATCTGCCATCTTGGGTAATGGCAGCTCAGAGCACACAGCTGCAAAAGACAGGAGAGACAGTTAGGTAGGGCACATTTGTATGTGTGTGTGCATGCACGGCAGGGCCCAGGAGAAGCTGGTGCCCATGGGCCCTGGCCTGGGTTTCTACAGTTAAGTGACCCAGGTGGGGCACTGGTCTGAGGGCTCAGGATCTCACACAGGGCCCCAGTGGGCTGTCCTGGAATAAGCACAGACCAGCAGCAGAGGAGGGAATCAGCAGGTGGAGGCACTGGCAAGCCCCAGCAAGCTCTACAGCAAGAGTCTGTCCTGCTCAGCTGCGCCGCTTCCAGGGATGAGAAGCACCAGGACGGTTGCTGAGAAGCTTGTCCTCAGTTTCAGGCATGGGAGGAGGGGTGGAGCTTACTGGCCTGTAGCAGCAGAAGCGAGACAATGCTAAGGGGAGGAAGGTGCTGAAAAAGAGCCTATGTCTATTCTAATTGCTCAGAAGTGAGCTCTGTTGAATTCAGAAGGGCTTCCTCCCAGATAAATGTAGTTAGAATTGCAGCCTAAGAGTGGGATGTGAAGCCTGGAAGGAAGGTAAGAAAGTTTCCTGGTTTTCTTAGGCTGCAATCCAATAATGTCTACTCAGCTCCATTAGGATCAATGACACTTACTTCCAGGTAAATGCATTGGATTGCAGCCTTGACGGGTGGGGAGAGACGCTGTTTGTAATCAGGGGGTGGCTATTTCCACTGCCCTGCCCTGCCGCTCTCAGAGCCTTCAAATGAAGCTTCTTCCAGAAGACTTTCTGGCCTTTGGGTTGAGGCATATGGATCAGGGGGATAGAGAAGATTTTTAAATCAGCTTGGGGTTAGTTTTCAATATTTTTGCTTTAGCTTTAATTGTTGAGGTTTATGCTTATTTACACTTTGATGTATATTAACTTTTTTAGTTTTGTAGTGTTTATACTTTTTATTATGTATTGTGCTAAAGTATTTGGACTGTGTGCTGTTTGTGTGAACCGTTTTGAGCACATATGTATTTGTGGAAATGCGGTATTTGAATGAATGAATGAATATTATTATTATTATTGTCTCCCCACGCCCTTGTTCCCTTTGCCCCACTGATCAGAGAGAGAGAGAGAATGAAGAGCTTCTCTTTCCATTTATTTGTTTGTTTGCTTGTTTATTATTTGATCTATATCCTCCCAGCTGGAGCCCAGGGCAGCAAGCTTCCATTGTTCAGGTCTGTCCTGGGGCTTTTGTATATGAATTCCCTTTCTCTCCCCCCCCCCGCTTCCCCACCACCCGAGTTGTAGCTGGAAAGCTCCTATTATTTTCATTTATATCTTACTTTTTCTATGTGGAGCTCAAAGATGGTTGTTCCCCTCCCCATTTTATCCCCTCAACACCCCTGTGAGGTAGGTTAGACTGAGAGACAGTCACTGGCCCAAGGTCACCCTGTGAGCTTCATGGCTGAGCAGGGATTTGAAACCAGGTCTGGCAGGAGGTCCTAGTTATCATACGTCTCTTTAACTTGGAAACTTGTACATTTATGATGCCTGCTGGTCACACTGCATGTTCAGAGACTAATAGTTTGTCGCTAGAAAGGCCCTTTTCCCAGACCTTCATACAACGCACTATATTAGTAGTGCTAAGAGGATTAAATCTCCACCAGTGCTGTGTGTTTATTCTGCACTAGACATCAAAGGCGATTCCTCTTATTAGAGATTTTCATGAGGGTTTTCTGAGGCATGTTGGAGTATTGTGTTGCATCTGTGTTTATATTGGTCTACAGTATCTGAAGGTTTCTTTGCATGTAAGCCCTGTGATGTGGATCCTTTAGTGTAATTTTTGTACACTATACACACTTCTTAACATATAGGTGAATTGTAGCTGAACTATTGTGAATGCCTTTTTTTGGAGAAATGAATTTTAACTTTTAAAAAATAGTACTTGCTTAAAAGCCTTTAATCTACTGTTCTGTCCTTGGGTTGCCTTAGTGCTCTGATATAACAGTGCCATGTGGCAATAAGGAGTTATAAGATTAATTCTAGAATGCCTGCTAATATCTCAGCACAGTTGAGTCAAGTTGTGAGTATGGGGAAAGGGCCATTGCAGCAGCTGTCTTGCATGCAGGTCCAGTACCCAATGGCACCTCCAGGTAGAAGAGATGCCATCAGGTACTGAACCTGAGACACCTTCCGTGAGATACTCCTGCCTGAAACTCTGGACAGCTGCTGCCAGTCAGTGTGAGCAGTACTGGGCTAGATGGACCAATGATCTGCCTTAGTATAAGGCCGCTTCCTATGTGAGTAGAAAAGCCTGGTGGAGAATTGAAATGTTTATTTGAAGTGCTTATTTCAAAGAACGTTACAAATGACAGGAAAGGATGGGGGTTTTTTTCTGTGAAAACAGAGAATCCAATAGAAACAGTGAAAAATGAGAATTATTTCTCAGTACATTTTGTGTGTGGAAGATCCCAGGTTCTGATACTATTCATGTAATCTCCTATCATTAACATGGTAAACCAGAATAAATTCTTAGGAGCTGAGGCCTACAAAATAGGTAAATTTACCCAACAAAATAAAATAAATCAAAATGTTGTATTTTTATAAGAGGGGATTGCAATATTGTCAAAGTTTTGTTTTCTTTGAAAGGAGTGGAGCCACAAGGAGGAGGAACGTGCTTTGAGGAGGAAAGGGACAAGGGCCCACTGATACCCTGTGCCCGAGGGCCCCCAGAAATCCGGAGCCAGCCCTGAAGTGACCCATCGAGGGCTAAAGTGATAGAAAATTGCTTTGACGATAATGGTACTTTTATGTGGCCACATTTTGAATTGTCTGAACATGAAATAGAGTTGAATGTTTTTCCATTAATTTGGACAGCAGAGTGTAGTAAGTTAGCAGAAGTTATAGCATTGTTTTGATATAGTCTATGATTTAAACTTGGGGGGAGTTGTTTAACCTGAGTTAAAACATCTGGAGGTTCCACCGAGATTGGTGGAACCTCCACATGTTTTAACTCATGTTAAATGAGTTAAAAGAGTCTTTTCCTCAAAAAACAACTCCGTTTAAGTAAAAATCTATATTCATTAATTTATAATAGTTTGAAAGAAAGGGGAACATGTGGGCAACAGCCAATATCCTCAACCAAAACCAACAAAACCTGAGGAACAAAAAAGATACAAAACATTATTTACTATACTAGTTTATCTACCAGTTGTAGAAATGTTTTTGATTTTAAATGCCAATCAGTGCTCAAATGCAGGTAGTGTGAGATAGGATGCCATCCCACTTCTTTTGGGGAGGACGTTATTGAGCCTAGCCTTACTCTCCCACTTCCCTTTCTCTTCCACTTTAGGCACTGATGCCAGTTCACATGATCCCTTTGCATGACAGTCCAGACATTTCCCCATTTTAATTCTAACTACCGAGACAGCTGCCCCTTGGAACATGTGGAAGTGACAAGTATGAAATTGTTATCATGGCAAACCCATTGTTGGTTTTGTACCATAGACAAATATAGCCTTCTCCCTGGAGAAGAATCCTCAGCAGGAGAGGGTAAGTGTTCATCCCCCTAGGAATGGGTGTCTTCTATAGGATTGTTGCCGTCTTCCTTAGAGAGACACTCTCCTTCCCAGAGGCCCTCATTCTGCATGATAGCAGGAGAGTTATCATTCTGGGAGTGGGACACAGCTACAATGTCCCCAAAGGCCTCATCCACCAAGCTCTCTGGCTCTCCCAGCTTCTCCTGGTTAGCCATCTTGGTCTTCTTACCCTTTCTGCAAAATTGGAGTTTGGTCTAGTTTACTGTGACCCCTCAAGCTTCTCTGCTAGGGTAGGGCTGCATACTAGTTTTCTACAGGCTTCCTTCTCCCAGATTTAGCTCCCGAGTCATTACAGAATCTGGCTGCTAGCACATAGGGCCCTTACTGTATCCTTATTAGTCTAAGCTGGTGTTTTAATTAAATAAATGGGTGTTATTTACCCTCTTGTCACTCTGCTGCTAAAACTCACCTTGACACTTCATCAGCTGGGGCTCCTCTAGCTCTTGGAGCGGACTCTCTTGCTAAGCTGTCTGAAATTTATATGCCTTGCTAGTTCCTCCCAGCTGCTACTTCAGCCAATGAGCTGAGGGTGCATGGAGTGGAGAAATTTGAAAAAGGGTTGGAGTCAGGTCAGTGTAGCTCCCTGGGAATGAACAATGAGTATTGATTAAGTGGACAATTGGTGGTGAGATGACTGGGGATTTACTCCCTGGGGAAAAGTTTCTTCCTCCCTTCGCTGAGAAAGATTCCTATTTAAAAACTTTTAATTCACAAAAAACAGTTTAACACATTTTAACCCAAGATTGGGGATTCATGTCTCTCAATCTGACTCTTGGGACCCCCTGGGACCCCCTCCTCCCCACCCCTCACTGCTTTGCACTTTCCTTGTGTTTTTGCCTGGCTAGAATGTGTCCTTCAACTTTATTTATTTATTTATTTGTATCCCGCCCTTCCTCCCAGCAGGAGCCCAGGGCGGCAAACAAAGCACAAGAACACTTTAAAACATCATAAAAACAGATCTTAAAATACATTAAAACAAAACAGCATTAAAAACATTTTAAAAAAACAACCTTAAAAAGGGTTAAAAACATTATTAAAAAACATATTAAACAATTCTAACACAGATGCAGACTGGGATAGGTCTTAAAAGGCTTGTTGAAAGAGGAAAGTCTTCAATAGGCACCGAAAAGATAGCAGGGATGGTGCCTGCCTAATATTCAAAGGGAGGGAGTTCCTAAGGTCCGTTTCCTATATTGTGCAGAACGAACCTCCTGATAAGATGGTATCTGCAGGAGGCCCTCACCTGCAGAGCGCAGTGATCGAATGGGTATATAATTTGATAATGCTGCTTGCTTGCTTAGACAGAGGGTGGGTATGTGGGTGTGTAGAAATTAGGCTATTGTACAAAAGGCAAAATTCACATTTGCTGCTCCACCCACTTTTGCCTCTGGCCCCACCTGCTATTGGCATGTGGGCCCCAGAAGGTTGCCCAGAAGGGAATATGGCCCTTGGGCTGAAAAAAATGCCCCACTCCTGTCTTAACCTAACACAAAACAAACTATTACTTGCTTTTCATGTAAACTTAATATCTTAATACAATAAAAGGAGCCCATACACACATATGACAGTAGACTTTTATTAACATATTTTACAGTGTTGATTACGGTATTTTTAGTTTTGCATTTTGATGTGTCACAGACTGATTCTGTTTCTACAGTAATGTACTGTACTTAAAATGATCATTCATACAGGATACCAAACCAGTACATCAGAGGAAGAGCAGCAGCAGCATGTGTGTGCGCACCCTCCCGCCATTCTAGTTGGACCTGTTATTTTTCAAAGTAAGCTTAACAAAGCAGATTTTCAAAAAGTTATAGGAGTAATTGAACTTCTAGTTCAGCAGCATGCAGGTATATTTCAAGTAGGATTTCCAAACAAGTGCCTTTTCTTTTTCTTTTAAACTGACCGGTGACTAATTCACCAGTATAAAAATGAACACTGTGAAATCCATAGATTTTAAGGTTAAGGCTAATAATTTTTTTTCACACCCATATACACAATCATAAAACATTCCATTTTAAATAGCACATTTTATTCAATTTCTGGAGACATTGTTTCTTTTGACATTATCTCTTGTGAAGTTTCAAACTACACAGAGCAAATTCAAAAACCCTGTAATAGTGTTATGCTGGGAAATGTCAAGAATTTTTGCTCATTCACTGTGCTTACAAAATGGCCTGGTACTCATAAATGAGCAATGCAAAAATATTATAGGCAGTATATACGATACAATATTTAAAATGTAGCAAGGTTTTGGGAAAGATCATATTTCAGTTGGTGAAAAAAATGTAGGCTCCTAGGAAGAACCCAAAAATGTATGCGTATTATTCACACACATAATTTTATAGAAATAAAACAGCAAGCCATTGTCATGTATTTTTCTTTAGATTTTGTAAAAGCCTGTGGGCTATGAGACTCCTAATGTGAACATTCCCATTTTCTTTGTATTATTTCCTATGTGATTTTCAGCAGTTGATTCCCTATCAGACCTTTGAAAAGAGAGCAGCTTTCAACTAAATACATGGTTTTATGACTACAGCTCTTTAAAAAAAAAGTTTACATACATAAACTTCACTTTTACAGAAAAAGCCATGTAAGTCAAAGCATGTAAGTATCAGAAGTGTCCAATAGCACTGTTTGAAATAATCAACAGATGACTGATTACTCTGTGGAAAAGAAGAAAAAAGTATGGCAGCAATGTAGTATTAATTTTTTTCTGCCTGGGTAAGTGTGGTGCCCTTCTCCCCCCCCCCACCGCTCCAGATGTGGATTTCAAAGCCATCAAAGCACATGTGTCCCAGGGCCCACTATGTGATGGTGGAAGCAGTATTCCACATATACATCTCTAGCTTGCAGGGCAGCGGTGTGTGCAACAAGGTGCAGCACAGGTGGTCCTGCTCTGTGATCCAGCAGCCGAGTAATGCGATCAGCTGTTTAGGAGGAGGGCTTGATTCAGACTACCCATTGCTCCCCCCCTTCCATGCCAAGCAACTTGATCAGCAGAATATCACCTTTTAAAAAGGGTAACTGGAGCATAGCTATTAATATGACTTCTTCACATGAGATGCAATTTAAAAAAAACATTTATCCACTGTTTCCTCACAATTTAACTCCCCCCACTGCTAAATTTCCCTATTAGGGAATTCAAGCAGAAAGGGCAGTGTTTGCTTTATAAATATAATAGAAAGAAGCTGCTTGAACTCTTTTGAAAGTTCTCAAATTTTGCTTCATTTGCAGCATGTCTTTCACCTGCACCACACTGAAACATACAGCTGGGTGGAAAAGAGAGAGACATGACATTTTGAGTATTTTACAAAAGCTGTATATACACAGACAATAAAAGGGATGTATTAGTAGTTACTAGTAAATAAAGCTAACCAAAAATGGCAAAGACAAAATACAATATATGTATTGTATTACATTACGAGCAGCAAGCTACCTATTTTACAGCTATTTCACTAATCTCTGGAGTATATCTATGAAATTCCTGAGAATGAATAAGGTTTTCAGCAATGCCTGAAGCTATTTCAATAGCTCTCTGGCAGTAAGCGAAATATTCTCTAAAAATCCTTTAGACCATTTCTATACAATCTCACAAATCAAAAGTGTTACAGCTCTTGTATACTTACAAATACATATCAATCAAATTCTTAAAGCAACACAAAGAAGGGCAAAGAAAAAAGTAACATGTTTAGCAGGTGTGTACTACACATATATAGTGCTTCAGCACAAACAACCCCAGTCAGGGGCAAAATAAAATGCTCAAGAGCCATTTAGTGGCATTTTTAAAGTACAATTTGTGCTTGTTTATTAGTGGATTATAAAGCAACAACTATTAAATGAATTTAGATTCTGTACTCAAATTATGAAGACTAATTGCTTTGTGTTTTTAATTACTAAACCTCTTATTACCAGTACCTAACTGATGTAGGGCTTCATACAATGGCAAGGCTTCACACTTCCCCAATGAAGTGACTGAACTTCCATTCACTTAAAGTTCAAGCCAATCAAGTAGCATTGATAATAAAGGCAATGTTACAGCATGATGATAGTGATCTACAAACCATTATAATGTGGCCCCCATCTTTTATTGATGTGATCAAAGGTATGTGATACCCACTGCTGTTCAAGGACTTTGTATCTTTCTTTACATATATAGAGAGGTTTACCACGCCTACAAGAAAAAAAAAAAAAGATCAACAGTCAGTTGAACAGTGAGAGGTGACAGCTGGCCCAACAAAATTTTCTTCCTTAAGTATCTGCATTATATTATTCAAGATATGCCCACAAGAATTCTTTGGGGCACTGCAAGGGATCCTGACTGCTGCCTCCCTGGTGCCCCTTAAGCTTTGCTGCCCCAAGCAATTGCAGTTAGGTTGGCATTGAGAATAGTTTAAATCTTCCTTTTTCAGACAATGGAAGCTGCATCCACCATCTGCACATGACTTTTTCTCTTAGTAGGTGCTCTCACAGAAGCACCCCCCCCCCCAACACTAAATCCTAATGCCTTCAAAACCTCTTTAAAAACAGTTTGGTGATTTGGCCTGGGAGCTTCTCAAGGGGAGAGGCAATATTATTACATCCAGTTATTTCCCCTGTTTTACCCAGAGCCTCAGTTACACAACAAAGCTGTTCAAATGGGGGCTCTGTTTTAAAACAGTGCAAATTAACCTGTATTAAAAAAAGGTTACCTGAGATCTCTGTCTTCTTCACCATGTGCATCCAGGTAAACGGAACCCCAAAGGCAAAAACGATGACCACGAATGATGATGATTACAGATGCATTGATCAAAAGGAATATGCCTGTTCCAGCACCACAGTTTTGTGAGTGCTGAAGTTTTATTGTAGAAAAGAGGAAATAAGATGATAAAATTCCTTATGAACGGCTTTATAACAAACAGAACATTTTATTTCAAACTATTAACTATAAAATCTAGTAACAATTTGATCCTTACCTTTTCTATACGTATTTCTTAAACAATGGTGGGGGGGAACCCTGATCCTAAAAGTTCCTGGAGGAAGAAACTTCTCCCCCTGCTCCTTCACACACCAGCCATGTTTGGGGATCTAGCCTATTTTTCCCCCGTGCAAGTTAATGAAGACACAATTTTCCATTAACTTGCATGGGATAAGAGGGGAGAGAAAAGGAGTGCACCCCTAGAAACAGCTGCTGGTGGTGGTGAGAAATCTCACCCCTTCATTAAAGTTCCTGTAATTCCAAGGGTCCTTAGCAGGGAGCAGTGGACCTCTTCCCCGCACCAGCTATTTTCAGGACAACAGCCTTTTGTGCTTAATGAAGAACTGATTTGGGTTGGGTTGCCTGAGGCAGAGGAACTGTGCTGCTGGGAGAAGGATGTGCAGGTAGCTACCACAACAGTCACAATCATTCTTCTACTCCTCTCCCCCTGAAAAGTGAAGGTTTGGGAAAAAGGACTTTCACATTATGCACATGCAAAGGTGAGCATTGAGACGTAACCTTAAAAAAAAAGGTGCTGCAGGAATAAAGCCACACCCACTGAAAATAGTAATAGCAGGATGGCTAGTTCACGTGGAAATCCAAGCACAAGAACAGTGAAATAAGTTTTTTTAAAGTTATAAACTTAGTCTGAGACATCACAGACTAAAGGTGTAGAAATGGCAATATTACTATAAGTTGGGGGCATGTGTCATGTGAATCACAAGCAAGCAGGAAGCAGCGATACCAGGACCAGGGACCCAGGAGTAGAAGTGGAAAAGATGCCAAAGCAGTAAGTTAAGAACTGAGGGCAAACTATATGCAATATTAAATGTGTCACTTGGAGTTATGTGAATCTTTTAAAAACTGTAACTGCTGGGGGAGCTGATCAGGATGACCGCCACAGGGAATTGGGGTTAATGAAATGAAAACCACTCCCCACAAACTGCTGTTCAGCATGGGAGGGTAACTTCCTTCTCATGCCAAATAGCAGCTTCATGGGACTTTTATCTGGACTATGGGCACAAGAGGAAAGGGTTTTAAAAACCCTCCCTATTTACATTTGTTGAAAGATTCACACAACTCCAAGTGACACATTTAATGTCACCAGTAGCTTTGCCCTGATCTATCAACAAACTCCCAGAGTCGTGTTGCTTTAAAGGGGCTGCTAACCTTTTTTGGTCCGAGGTCTGAATTCAATCTTGGCCAACCATCTAGAGCTGCATGCCTGCAGCGGATATGGTCATCCCACACATGCCAGCACATTCTCACATGAACACACAAACACACAGGATGGCCACGTACAAGGCAAATACACCTACAAGATGGCAGTATTTGCATCTTCATCAGGTACTGGGTTATGCAGAGATGTTTAGACTTCTTTGCCAACCTCACTATATCTACTTTAATCTTTCCCTCTATCTCCACCACAGTTGATGGGGTCTTTCGGGGGGCGGAATAGAAAAAATTGCTTCGGGGGGGCTGCATCAGGTCCTTGGGTAGGGGGTTAGGCACCACTGCTTATGGCTGCTATCAAGTCAGCTAATATGACTGCTATTAAGTCAGCTAAATAGTTTAACAGGTTGCAGAAACCAGCATTTAAAATGCATATTTTAGCAGAAGCAGTACATCTGGAATTTTTAGAGCTCCCACTCTGATCTGAATTATCACTCATGATACCCAGGTATAAAGCGGAATAGCTGCTTCCCAAAAAAACGTCTAGATCTGTGACAAAAATCAACATATAAAAAATAAGCTAAAATGATTATAACACTTTCCCCTGGATCCACAGACCTCCCTGCATGACCAGGTTGCTTCATTAATTTCAATATATGAGGCCGTTCTGCACAGAGGAACACATACAAAATTCTTCTCTTATATAATTTATATGGCACAGCTCCCTGCACTGAAGTTAATGGAGAAGCTTTGCAAGGGGCACTCCATGTGGTACTTGGTTCTTGTGATCCAGTGGTCTCTTGCAGATGGTCCAGCCATGCAAGAGACCACTGGATCACAAGAACCAAGTAGAACATTGTTAGGAATACTTCCTTTTCACATCGCTTTTTGGCAACAGGTAATATTTATTAATAGTTTCTTACCAAAACACATTCACAGTAGCTCTGTTGCTTGCAGCAAAGTCCCTTCAAACACACAAAAGTGCCACAAACTAGACACACAGCAGGATCTTTAGGAACCTTGGAACAGACTGAACAACTTTTTCTGTGATAGTATTGGAAAATAGTATTATAATTTTCAGGCAATTGTAGGAGCCGTGGTAAGTCCCACTTAGTTTCTTGTATAAGTAAAATCTGGAAAAGAGGGAGGGAAAATATGACAATACTTATTTATTTCTCTAGACAGGTACAGAAGTTAAATCATGTATTTTTGTAAGAGGAATTTCATACACTTTGAATATACCATGTGTGCCATGTACGTCTTTCTGAAACTAATCTATTTGGGTTCTCAAGGTTAAATGTTCACTAGTATTTAAAAAAAAAATCAAGGAAGGCAGCCAAGTAGAGAGTTTGGTCTGATCTACACTAAAAAATCTGAAGTTATCAGCAATGAATTAACAGCAGATTGCTAATTCAGGATACGTTATCAGATGGTCCAATCCTATTGCTCACTTTGTACATATGCAAAGCTCTTACTTGCACTATTGGGGGACATCTGGAGGTGAACAGGTTAATCTGTGAAATTCAGCAGGTTCTGAAACAGGAATGGAGGCCAATATATTGAAGTTTAATTAAATTATGTAGTTCTGTCCTTTTAAAGGGCTATTTTCCAAAATGGTAGTCTTAGGAACTCTGGATTCCACAAATAAGAAAATCAGGAATTGGGTACAAGAAGGTTGAAAAACACTTGTCATTCTTGAATGCTGTTTCCCTGCAAAAAGCTACACAGGAGTATTATGTATGTTCTGTGCTGTACTCTCAATTCATGTACGGTGAGAGCTAGTCCCAATAGGCTTCATTGGTAAGCTGTGTGAACAAAGAGTGCACAGAAGATCACACCCCAACATTCTCTGCAAGGCATGAGAATTCCATGTCCTTCGGTGACAGATAGACAAAATAGTTCCCTTGAGGATCTAAGCACTTAAAATCACCACAAACTATTATCAACAAGCTTTAACATTTTCTGCTGAAGCAACTTGGTTTAGCCTTATTTAAACATTCACAATGAAGTCATTCAACCCGACTACAATCAAATACAAACTCACTATTTACAGGAGCAGGGGGAACCAGGGTAGATACTTCTGTACTTCACTTTTTGGGATATATCATCTTCTTTACAGACTTTTAATCTTAAAGCGGTTATTTGGTTGAAAAATACTGTATACTATACATTCCATTTAATTATTATATGCACTCACTTATGGTTGCAGAATTGGCCTTAGGCCCCAGTAGATACACTTTAGTTAAAATTTGCAAATACATGGCAACCTGTGGATTCAACTGACTTGTCAGTTAATGCTGAAGTAATGCAAATTGGTACGAGAGGAAGTCTAGGATTGGTTTATTGCCTGATGATATAATAAAGAACCTTGAATAGCCCAAGTAGTTTTCCTGTGCGTTTCTTTGCTTTAATTTGAGGGGGATGTTTTTGAGGTTGTAAGTTATAAGCAAGACCAAAGCTTCTCCTAAAACTTAGGGTTGTAGTTAATGTTAGTCCTACTCAGAGTAAACCCACTGAAATTAATAGACTGACGTACTTAGAATTCATAAATTTAAATGGGCCTACTCTAAATAAAACTTAGTTGAATACAACCCACAGTTTTCCAAAAGGTTCCTAGGCGAGCAAAACAGTTCAGCAGAAAATGGTGGGCAAACACACTAATTCTCAGAATCAAAATAATCAGAGAGATTATGATGTCAATTTTATCATATTTTCGTACTTCCCAGTCCCTGAAATCACTCGTTCAGTTTCTTGTAGGTCCATTTATAATAATGGCATTATCTTTCTTTTCAGAAAATGTTTTTGACAAGTTAACCTGATGTTCTTTTTTGGTTTAAGTAGTTATAGTTTATAAACCTGAGTTAAATGGCCATTTCCATTTCAAATAAAACAATTTAGTCAATCTATCAAGTTTATTAGCTTACAGAAAACAATTTGTCAGTATAGACAAAACAAAAAAGAGTTTCCTAAAAATGGAAATTTTATTTACCGTTCATTTCTATTTGATGTTGGCAGTGGAGGACATTCTTTCAGAGGGATGACGCCTCCCACTGGAATGACAGGTAGGGTCTAAATTCCTTTTGCCTCTCCAGGTGGAAGAGTCATCCTGCCCTCGCCACTGTGACCGGTAGAGCAAGAACAACTCCTCAACCCCACTGCATTGTTGTAACCGCAAAGCCATGCACTAAAGGTATTAGACACTGAGAAAAACTCTCAAAGAAGAAGAAAACGTCACATTAAGTAGTCAAAGGCCATACAAAAAACAGAACAATGAACAGAGATGGCTTAAACATGCTAACAATGTAGGACGACGGCACAAGTCCTAAGGAGCCCCGCCCTCACCAGAGAACTAGCAGAGTATCAGCAGAGGAAGGAGAGGTGGGGAGAATGCCTTCCACTGCATACGTTAAATAGAAATTCATGGTAAGTAAAATTTCCATTTTTGTATGTTTGCAGTGGAGGACATTCTGTTGTAGGGATGTATCAGAGCAGTCCCTTATCACTTGGGCACACTTCCTCTGCTCCAACCTACTGCTGAATTACCCTATGAAGTACCTTCCTACCAAATGCTGCATCAGCTGATGAAAACCTATTTTATAGTGTTTAACAAAAGAGTGTGGAGTAGCCCAAGTAGCAGCACTACAGATGTCCAAGACTGGAAACCTTCCCTTAAATGCTGCAGAAGCCGTTGCCCCTCTGACTGAATGTGCAGTGAATCCCCCCCCCCCCGGATCTTTGCTTAGGGCCAAATATGCTTGTGATATTGCGGAGCACAACCACTTTCTTCCCCTTAGACGGACCTGAAAATGCTACAGACAGACTCTCTGAACATCTAAACTCCAAGGTCTGAATCAGATAAAACCTGAGCGCCCTACAAATGTCCAGGGAATGCCAGTGTCTCTCCTGGGAACAAGAAGGGTTTGGACAAAAAGAAGGATAATTTCCTGTGCTTGATGAAAAAAATGACTTTACTTTAGGTAAAAAGGAAGGGTCTGGACACAGCACCACCTTGTCCTGATGAAAAATACACAACTGCGGGTCAGCAGAGAGAGCCCCCAGTTCTGAAACCCAGTGTGTGGAAGTCACTGTGACAAGAAAAACAACCTTAACGGTTAAAATGCTCAATGGGTAAGTAGCCATTGGTTCCAGTTAAGGTTCCATATCGGAAACCCGTGAACCATTTGCGGAGAAATCAAAGAAACCCGTTTAAGAAACCTCTTATACAATGGGTGGGTCAACAAAGACTGACCACCCATACTGGAGAAAATACTAAAGGCTTCAGCCTGCCTTTTAATAGTTCTGGCACTCAGTCCTTTGTCTATTCCAGCTTGCAAAAAGCCAAGGAAGTCAGAGATCTCACAAGATAACAGATCCACCCTGGAACACCAAGACAGAAAAGCCTTCCATGTGGCATCCAGGGCTGTGGAGTCGGTACGCCAAATCTTCGACTCCGACTCTGACTCCACCCAAAATTGCTTCCAACTCCACAGCCCTGGAAAGGGCTGTAAATTTTTTTTTTAATTGGAAGCTCTCATAGGAGCATTTTTATCGCTGCCTGAATATGCGCTGATCTTGGCATCACAGCATTTGTTTTCATCTGGGTCCTGTGTCATACACTGACACACAAAATCTTTTCCATCTTGAGTTATGGTGAAATGCTCAATTACAGCTGACTTCATGGGAAGCTTCTTTGAAATTTTGAATTTATATTTTTAAAAAATTGTCAATCAAAATTTATTTTGAAGTCGGAGTCGGTACATTTCTACCGACTCCAACTCCACCCAAAATTGCTTCTGACTCCAAATCCACGACTCTGAATCCACAGCCCTGGTGGCATCATAAATTTTGTTAGTGGACTCACGCCTGGAAGATGATAGGATTTCTAACACTTTCCCAGAAAACCCCAGCTGGGCTAATTAGAACAGCTCAGCTTCCAGGCAGTTAGCTGGAACAGCTCTGGTCTGGGATGCACTACAGGCCCCTGACACAGAAGATCCTGACACACTGGCAGTCTCCACAGCTTCCCCACTGACATGTGAATGAGACTGGGAAACCATGGCCGCCTAGGCCAGTGAGGAGCAATCAGCACCACTTGTGCCTGGTTCTGAAGCACCCTCTGCAGGGTTGACTGAATCGGGCAAAAAAAATGGAAAGGCATATAACAGATGTGACGGCCACGGAGTCACCAGAGCATCAGTCCCCCAGGCTTCCCGAGAGGGAAGATGTGATAGAAAAACTGGTAGCTAAGTGTTTGCTTGTGAGGCAAACAAATCAGCCACTGGTGTGCTGAAGCAATCCACTATCATTGAGGACACTTGTGGATTCAACTGCCACTCTGCTTCCTTTATAACCGTACAACTCAGCCAGTCGTCAGTGACATTCTCCAGACCTGCCAGATGTTCAGCCCACAGAGAGAGGAGTTTGGTAACAAAAAAGGGCCTCTGCCTCAGAGATCAGGGCATTCGACCATGTTCCCCCATTTGTTCACATATGCTTTTGCAGATACATTGTTGGTGCACACAAGCGAGAGTCCTGGACCTCCAACACCAAAACTGCGAGCCCCAGACAAATCACCCAGAGTTCCAACATGTTGATGCTCAGAAGAGACTCTGCTATGGTCCATGACCCCTATACCACATGGTGTCCCACATGAGCCCCCCAGCCATAAGGCACCTGTTGTCAATATTTCCCATTGAGGGTCCTCAAGACTAACACCCTTTGTCAGTTGCTGAGGCTCCAACCACCACTGAAGTTTCCATTTCAAACAAAGGGGAATGGGGAGCAAAACCTTTTGGCAAGCCGCTATTTGGTCTTGAAAGGGCAACAGAAGCTATTGGAGGATGCAAGTATGGAATTGAGCCCAACAAACTAAATTGTATGCAGAAACTAGTAACCCCTAAATCTGCACCAAAGACATCAGAAACATGCCTATTGAGGACCTCAGTTGTTGAAGAGCACTGATAATTTTCCCCACTCTCTCCACAGTAGGACATATGTGGTGCAGGTGGTGTCGATCTGTACCTTGAGATGAACAAGAGACTGAGTGGGAACTAACAAACTCTTCTTGGTGTTTACAATGAACCTGAGTCTCTGGAAATATACCAGGGTGACCTTGGCATCCTCCAAGCAGGAGCTGTGATGGGCTGCATACCAGTATATTGTCTTGATACGGATGCAGACAAGGACCTCTGATCCTGAAAAAGGGTACCAATGCCACCAATATCTTGATGAAAACCCTCGGTGATGAGGAGGCTGAAGGGCAATGCCTGATAGTGGTAGTACTTCCCATCATAGTGGAATTGGAGAACACGCCAATGAGCCTCCTGAATGGGTACATGAAGATATGCCTCAGAGAGGTCTATGGAAGCCATCCAGTATCCCTTTCTTAGTGCCACTGTGATTGACCTCAGGGTCTCAATTTTGAACCTTCTCTTGGATGCCCAGGTGTTTAGCCATTTGAGGTCTAGTATGGCTTTGATGTCCCCATTCCTTTTTAGTACCAAGAAAAAATGGAACAGACTCCATACTTCCTCTCTAAAAGACTTATTTTAAAGCTCAAATATTGAGCAGATATTGAATGCCCTGTTGATACTTCTCATGTTTGTGGGATGCTGATGAACTCCAGAGAGTACCCATGAGTCACAGTGTCCAAAACCCCACTTGTCTGAAGTTACTTTCCCCCACCGGTGGGCAAAGTGCAACAAATGAGCCCCCACTGGCTGAATAAGGGAATCAGAGAAGTCGTGCAGAGGTGGGCTTCTTTGCGCCCTGGTGAACTGGGAGAAAAAAGCAAGAGTTTGCCCCCGTCTTGCAGAAGGACATCTGCTCCCGAGTCCTGGTGTCCCCAACATGGCCAATAAGAGAAGCTCCTTGGTCTTGAAAATTGTCTGTAGAGATGAAAAAACTGCTGCTGACACCCCTTGCCATCATCTTTCCATGCAGAAGGAAGTACTTTCATCTTATTGTGTGACTCAATAAGATGCTCATGTCACCAAAAAGCTTGGCTCCTGAGAAGGGCATACCAACTAACTTCATGTGCAAACCAGCATCAACTTCCCATTGCCAAAGCCAAATATTACGCTTTGCCACAGAGGTAGATACCATCAACCAAGCATCATACTGTAAGGCATCAAGGGCTGCATCCACTGCCAAAGTGGAGGCATGCAAAATCTTTTTCAACACATCTTTTACAAATTTAGGCGCATCATCTCACGCCCCTAGTTCCTTCACTCACATGAAAGCTGCCCTAGAAAATACTGAGGCAGTTGCAGATGATCTAAAAGCCACAGCATCTGCCTAAAAACGTCACCTAAAAGCATGTTCCACTCTCTTGTCACAGGCATCCTTGGGGGGCCCTTCTGATGGAATAGCAGCGGAGGAGCCCAGGGCAGCAATTGCAAGAGCGGAGCACCATTTCAACCAGACCTGGGTCGAACCCCAGTAGTCACCAACAAATGCCACAGGGCACCTATATAAATTATTTTCCAGCTTCAGACCAAAGCACAAAGTCTGAAGCAACATAACTCAGGAAGACAGGTAAAATGAAATACAAACTACACACACACTTTCTCCCTCAACACCACACTCTCAAAGGAGGAGGAGGAAAACCAAGAAAAAAGGAACTCACAAACAATAGAAAAAAGGTTATAAAATCACAGGGTAATTAAGCAAAGCAACTGCAGGCAAGCCCAGACTGGAGAGGGCAAGATGACTCCTCCCCCTGGAGAGGAGGCAAAAGGAATTTGGACCCTGCCTGTCATTCCAGTGGGAGGCGTCATCCCTATGACAGAATGTCATCCACTGCCAACATGCAAAAAAACTTCCTGTATACGTGGTTATGTTGCTACAAACAATTTTAAAAATACATTTTAATACAGTTAAATTTGAAAGGGAAAGCAAGGGTCAATAATGCTTCATAAACTAATTGGTAGATGTACTGTATTAAGCTGTGGCAAAATTCTTTGCCTACCTTTACTTGTGTTGGATGCTTGTCTGCAAATGAAACCAATTCTGAGCACCATTGGGATATTATGTCAAAGGCTGGCACTGGCCAATCAAGACAAGAGGCACTGGAGAACTGTGATGATTGAAAAGATGATGGTAACAAACCCAGGCAATTGGCAAGCACAGTAAATTCTTCATCTTCCTGTTAAGCATAAAAGGAAGAAGAGTCACACGTGTCAGAAATTTAAGAAGGGAGCCAAACCAAAAGTGGCAATGATCTATAATAATGCATCTCATGAGAAACAATGCTGTTAGTTTGAACGCATAAATTCACCTTCATTATGTAGATTCATATACTATTTTGACACTTCACATAAAAATTACCAAGTCTAAACCTTGTATCTCAATGCAGTATCTTCAAAATATCTGTGGGATTTTCTTTCTATATATGTGTATTTCCTATATAACACAGTATGTTATGTTAGTGTGATTTAAAAGGCATTATTGTGATAGATTAAATAAATCAGCTTTTCATAATACCTGACAGCTGGGTAGCTCCCCTCCAAAGAGATGGTGCTGAAGAAGGCTAGTTATCCTGAGGAAAGGGAGGCAGAACTGCTGCAAATAAGTCTCTATGGAGTGTGGGCACCAAGCACTAGTGCTGTCCTAAATCAGAGTTTTGAAAGGGAAAAAAAAGTAGTAGTAAATCCTGATTAGTGGACTCCTGAAGAACCAACCATGCTATTTAGTACTACTGATGGTCTGCAAACAGATGCAACTTCATCCTCAGTTATTTAGATATTGTTAAAATAAGCTGTGGGTTGACAAATAAATATATATATACTATACCATGGCTAGATCTTCAGTTTCCTCTCGTTCATAGATCTTCCCTTTGAAGAGTTCACTGATCACATGGCTCAGTAATACTTCCCAAGACTTTTTTGCATTTGATATACTCTGTGATTAAGAAATTAATCAGACAATCAGAAGAATAAATAAATTCAGTCTCACCAATCCAACAAAAGTTCCAATACATCCATCAAGTTCCATGCCAATAAGGGTTCTTCTGTTCTCTTTATTATTATTATTTTATTATCAAAAGGAATAAAAAGAGTACAAAGGAATATGCTAAAACAGCTTGCCTAACCATTACAGGAATAACAATTAATATACCGCTTTTATAAACTTTTTAACCTAATACACTTCTAATTTGCTATAACCCTACCTTTTAATATAATTCAAGTCTTTCAGAAGGACATAAAATCCACTCCTATCCCTGAAATTCCCGACTATTCTTAATGTATTTGAGCACAAGGTCACAATGACTCAGCACTTCCGTACACTCCTTTTTTTTCATGATCATTGTTAGTGTAATGATTCCCATTTGCTCCCATAAACGTTCTAATCATCTCTATTTCAGTTGGTTTTCTTCTGTCCTTCTAATCTTTAGCATATAATATTCATGCTACTAAGTCTGTATAACTCCAGTATCTGACATCCTTTATGTATACTAACTTTCACAAAATTTAGTTCATTATTATTCCAGTCTGAAAAAGATTAATCACTCAGTTACCATACACCAGGATCTTTCTGTCACAAAACCAACACTGGCCATTTCCCACTTTACCCACCATTTTATGTTTTCAATGCGTCCAATGCCACTGCATTGCCATCTTAACTAAGTTTGTACAGCAATATATTTTTAGTCAACAGTGGGTACACTTAAGTTTTGAGAATGCTGAACCTAGTGAAGCTAAATGCAACTCAAATAGGATGTCAGGTCTTGCTTTAACTGGGAGATGTTTTAAAGACTTTTGTTGTTGTTATGTGCCTTCAAGTTGATTACGATTTATGGTGACCCTATGAATCAGTGACTTCCAATAGCATCTGTCATGAACCACCCTGTTCAGATCTTGTAAGGTCAGGTCTGTGGCTTCCTCTATGGAATCAACCCGTACAATCCCGTTTGGTCTTCCTCTTTTTCTACTCCCTTGTTTGCAGTGGAGGCATGTTACCAAATTCTTCCAAGCTACACAGGAAGTGGATTGGACTGTGAAAGACCAACCCAAATGGTGTTTGCATTTTGACCAATTTGTAGGGCAGTCCAATATCTCAGAGAGGTGGCCAGGTCTCCTGCTCCCCTGGTGCATTCATTATAGCTGCCCAATTTCCCTGCTTTTTAAAGTTTGATAGAAATATCTGTAGGCTATAGGTATGTTCTTAAATCGCAAGGTTTTTTGCCTATTAGTGAATTTCCCTGCTTTTTAATCCAGGGGGTAAGAAATGGGATCCTGTGCAAGTTTGCTGAGAATGGATTGATCATTTGCATGCTTATTGAGTTCAGTGGGATTTACTCCCATGCAATCATGCTTAGGATAGGTGAAACTGACCACAGGGGATGGGGAGGAGGAGGATGGGAAACACAGAGGGAAGGACTGGGATGGGAACAGGCAGGAGGGGGAGGGGAGGAGAAGGACAAGTTTGATCATTTGCATGTTTATTGAGTTCAGTGCGATTTACTCCCGTGCAATCACGCTTAGGATAGGTAAAACTGACCGGGGGGAGGGAGGGAGAGCTGGAGTGGGCACGGGAGGAGGAAGTGGGCAGGGGAGGAGGAAGGGAGAAGAGAGGAGAAGGAGGGGAAAAGCAGGTCTCATCATTTGCATGCTTATTGAGTTCAATGGGGTTTACTCCTATGCAATCATGGTTAGGATAGGTAAAACTGACCATGGGGGAGGAGGAGGGGGAAGGAGTGCATTGGAGGGGGGCAAAGTAAGGGGGAAGGGAGGACAGGTTTGATCATTTGCATGCTTATAGAGTTCAGTGGGATTTACCCCTCTGCAATCATGCTTAGGAAAGGTGAAACTGACCACAGGGGAGGAGGAGGAAGAGGAGGAGGGAGGGGAGGAAAAGGCAGAGGCTAGGACTGGGATGGGAGCAAGCAGGAGGGGGAGGGGAGAAGGGCAGGTTTGATCATTTCCATGTTTATTGAGTTCAGTGAGATTTACTCCTGTGCAACCATGCTTAGGATAGGTAAAACTGACCGGGGAAGGAAGGGAGAGCTGGAGTGGGCAGGGGAGGAGGAAGAATGAAGAGGGGGGAGGAGGAAGGGAGAGAAGGGAAGGAGGGGGAAAGCAGGTCTGATCATTTGCATGCTTATTGAGTTCAATGGGATTTACTCCTATGCAATCATGGTTAGGATAGGAAAAACTGACCATGGGGGAGGAGGAGGAGGAGGAGGGAGAAGGAGCACATTGGAGGGGGGCAAAGGAAGGGGGAGGGGAGGGCAGGTTTGATCATTTGCATGCTTAGAGAGTTCAGTGGTATTTACTTCCATGCAATCATGCTTAAGATAGGTAAAACTGACCATGGGGAGGAGGAAGGGGAGGGGGAGGAGGGGGAAGGAAGGGATTGGAAGGGGAGGGGAAGGAGGGGGAAGGAAGGGATTGGAAGGAGAGGGGGAGGAGGGGGAAGGAAGGGATTGGAAGGGGAGGGGGAGGGAGGGGGGAAGGAAGGGGAGGGGCAAAAGGTAGGGGATAGGAGGGAGGGTTTGATCATTTGCATACATTTTGAGTTCAATGGGATTTATTTCTGTGCAATCATGTTTGAAAATGGAAATGGACTGCCTTCAAGTTGACCGGACTTATGGAGACCCTATGAATAGGGTTTTCATGGTAAATGGTATTCAGAGGTCATTTTACCATTGCCTTCCTCTGAGGCTGAGAGGCAGTGACTGGCCCAAGGTCACCCAGTCAGCTTCATGGGGGTGTGGGGATTCAAACCCTGATCTCCCAGGTCATAGTCCAACACTAACCCGGGGGAGGGGCAGGGAGGGGTGGGGGATGAGGAGGTGAGAAGATTGGGTGGGTGGGCACTGGGTAGAGGGGAAGCCCCTTTCCTTTCCAAAAGGAAAACATTGTGAACAGTATCATTGCTTTTCAGCATTTCCCTCACCTTTTTATTCTACAGCAGGCACATTTAGCCTCCCACCTAAATTTAAACCAAAGCTGTCCCTGGCCACATCCACACCAGGCCTTTATTTCACTTTGGGCAGCCATGGCTTCTCTCAAAGAATCCTGGGAAGTGTAGTTAGTGAAGGGTGCTGAGAGTTGCTAGGAGATGCCCTGTTCCCCTCACAGACCTTCAATCAGAGTGGCTGACTGTTAAACCAGTCTGGCCACTGGAGCTCCCTCAGTGGAACAGGAGTCTTCTCTCAGCACCCTTCACAAACTACACTTCCCAGGATTCTCTGAGGGAAGCCATGACTGTCTCAAGTGAAATGAAAGTCTGGTGTGGGTGTGGCCCCCTGATTAGGCAAGCCAAGCAGCTGTGAGGCTTTTAGAACACTTACAGTTGGTTCTTACTGAGCATGCCCCGCGTTATCATAGGGTTCCAGCCAAAATTTCTTAAATTAATTAAAAATCAGCCAGGCATTTTTTAACTTTTAAACTGCAGACGATGAAGGTCAGAGTATGGGGCAAGGTCAGTATTAGGATTACAGGTACTCTGTGAACATGGCTGATTTTTAATTAATTTCAACAGATTATGAGAACTCAGAGAAAAAAGTCCAAAAGGGCTCTGGGTTTTTCCCCTATTTTTAGACTTTGAACTCTCTATTCTCTCCGACTGTTTTGTGTATCGCCATGAAAATTGAGACTGTTGTTAAGCAAGTGTTTCTGAGTTCAGGACTATAAGTTTTGTAAGGTTTTGTTTTGAAATGAGCTTATGGGAAGCATCAGAATGGCATGGGGGTATTTTCAATTTAACACTGCGGAATGTGAAAAATCCACACTGGCTATAGTATACAGCCACTCTCGTGGCTGTATAATTTACAGACTGTGGTCCCCTAGAACAGCCAACAAGCTCTTCTGCTGTTGCAGAAACACTCCCTGGGCCCTGACTTTTCAGGCCTTGAGGAGAGAGTCAGCTCTCTAAAATGTGTTGAAATGTGTTTTAATTCTTTTTCAAGTTGTATTTTAGATTTTGTAATCTGCCCTGGGACCTATTGGTGAAAGTCGGGCAATCAATATAAATAATAATAATGGGAAGCAATTCGATACTGATATTCTAGCACCTTCTGGGGAAAGGAGGTGGGAGAACTCCTCAGCTAGGGCTTACTTCCATGTCTCTGCCCAAATTACTCACATCCCTGTCTGTTCTGAGGAGAAAAAGTCTAACCTTTCCACACAAACAAACCTGGAACACATTAAGATTCCTCCCCAGATACCTCATCCCTTATGTTTCTGAGAGAGGAGGGTACAGACACAGCCAACCCGAAGGTTGACAATGTTTGGGAGAATCACTTTGTGTAACTCCTCCACACAGAAGAAACACACTGGGCATTCAGATAACCACATTCTGACATGATATATGGTCCTTCTCCAGTGAGTACTTTACACATATCCACAGTCCCTCACTGTCCAAAACCCTTGGGCATCAGGAACACAAGGAAGAAGAGATACACTGCAACCTATAGTGGGTTCTAACTTTAGGCATGACAAACTTGAGTAATTAACACAATCTCCCAAAATCTTGATTAGCACCCTTTCTCGCTTCAGCCGACAAAAGTCTGGGTAAAGGGACTCCCACATCAGCCATCAAGGCAGAAACAAGGGAAAACTAGACCAGTTCAAAAACTTCACAGAGATAACTCACTCAGCCCTTCAAACAGTATTGAAGGGTTGTAGGAAAAATAAATAAGCACAGTAGACTGTTTGGTAGCAGCAAAAGGGAACATTTTTATTTTATCTAAGCACCTGTAGAAAGGAACAGGGATGAGGGCTCAGGCATCACAAGGCTGTTCCTTAATTTACAGCAAAATCTGTCTGGCCATAGCCAAGTAGGCAGGGGGAAATGACGGGGGCAGATCCCAATTCCTCCCCTGAAAACCCAAAGCAGAAGCAGCCTCAGACTTCTTACTGGCTGGTTCCACATAAGCTGGAGAAAAACTGCTGAGAAAAACTGCTGGAGAAACTCAAAGGAGGAGATCCCATAAAGGAGATCCCTTGAAAGAGATCTGTGGGATCTCCTCCAAATATGACTTGTAGATCCAAGAACCCCTTGCCCTTATGTCTCCTTCACATAGGATATTTCCCCCAAGGGGGAGGCCCCTTAATCTCCTGAGAATATCCATAACCCCTAACCTAGGAAAAACACCTTCTGTAGGGAAGGACACTGGCACATCAGAAAGGGCAAGATTACTCACTCCTCCATGTTGATAATAGTACAACTGATTCATGATCAGCCAGAAAAGTTATAATGCTTTGTAGCTACCCTGAAAACTATTTAGTCTGATTAGGGTTAGCCCGTTCAGCTTTCCAGATAGCACCAAAAGTATGTACTGAAGTAAAAAATTACCCCCAGTATAATGAAAACTGTGGTAACACCAAAGGGGAAGAGGAGGAAGCAAAGTAAAAAAACACAGAAAATAGATGTTAGGAAAGGCACAAGACCAAGAAAAGGCAAATACTCAAGAGAGAACAAGAGGACCCAACCATCACCAGCTGCAGGCAGGGTTGGTCTGGTGAGAGGGATGACTCCTCCTGCAAAAGGCTTTAGTGGACCCTGTCTGTTCCTGCCAGTAGGAGGCGCCATCCCTATCAGGAATGTCATCCATCATCTTCAGGTAAACTGGCCTTCATGGTTTTCAATTCTCTTGTACAGGGAAAGACTTTCTCTTTCATGACCTTCCCAAATAGAGGGATGTGTGTGTGTGTGTGTTGTGCATTAATTACACTGGAGGAGTGTTTTGGTGACTGAATATACTCTCAGCTATGGGGGGGAGGGGAAGCTGCTCTGATCTGCAGGGTGGTCATCTCCAATCTATAGCTCCTTGCCAGATAGTTGGAGTGGAGGTGGGGCTCAACTGAAAGGTCTGTCTCCGTCCAGGAGAAAAAACAGGGAGAAAGCCCCAGTGAGGGGAGCTTTCAAGGCTATGTCATCAACCCACCCTCTTTTATGTGTCCACATCCCCCAGCAATGTTGGAGAAGGAAAAACTGGAATGAATAAAAGCAAAATGAAGTAAAATAATCTGCTGAAGGAGTTTCTGAGGAGCTCTACAAAAACTCTGCTTCCTGCCCCCAAAACAGCACAGGTCTAGGATGGTTGGGAGTTGCTCCTCATGGTAAAAACTGATGCTGCCTTTCAACCAAGATGTAAAAAGACTGAACACTTGGGAGAGAATGAAAGACAGCTTTAGACTGCAATGCAGTACAAAAGTTGCGTACATCTATATTCCAGTGAAGCCAACAGGACTTAAATGTGCTCAACTGGAGACAGAGTTGCATTCTTAGCAGTCTACTTACAGTTTTTCATACATTAACAAACCTTTTTCAGAGCTCCTGAGTTCATCCAAGTCATCCTGTCTTCAGCATTGCATTTAATAGAAAGTGCAACGTGAGCTTGTATATACAACAACGTGAAGAGCACCTTTATGATACACGTAAAGTGTTCTATAAAAGTACAAAAATAGATACTGTAATTCAAGCATTCTACATTAGATCTCAATTTTGTATATACCAATTCTACACTCTACAAATTTGTATTTTCCCCAAAGTAAATCTAAAACTTAAAATGCATCAAGTTATATTTTATAAGAAGCTAAACACACATCAATACATTAAGATAAAAGTCTTACATTTATGCCTGCTGGTTTAAATCAGTGTTTTATTATTGCTGCAATGGTTCATTTTATCTACTTTAATGTGTGGTTTTATTGCTTTGTTTTTACTGATGTTTTTAGTTTTTGGATTGTAGACACTTTGAGCCAACTGAATGAGATGGGACTTAAATACATTTACAAAAATGATAGTTCTTGTGCTGTCTGGACAATTTAACAGGTCAAAACTCTCAAAACTATTATCAAAATCATGAGATCACGTAAAAAAGAAAATAACACACGCCTTCCATTGCAAGCCAACGCAAAGTGTTTACTACTCTATAAATTTTTATTTATTTATTTATTTATTTATTTATTTATTTATTTATTTAACTTGTATACCGCCCCATAGCCGAAGCTCTCTGGGTGGTTTACAGCAATCAAAAACATTAAAACAAATATACAATTTAAAACACATATTTTAAAAACAATTTAAAACACAATTTTAAATTTTAAAACAATACAAAAACAATTTCAAACACATGCTAAAATGCCTGGGAGAAGAGGAAAGTCTTGACCTGGCACCAAAAAGATAACAGTGTTGGTGCCAGTCGCACCTCATCAGAGAGATCATTCCATAATTTGGGGGCCACCACTGAGAAGGCCCTCTCCCTTGTTGCCACCCTCCGAGCTTCCCTTGGAGTAGGCACCCGGAGTAGGGCCTTTGATCTTGAATGTAGTGTACGGGTGGGTTTGTATCGGGAGAGGCGTTCCATCAGGTATTGTGGTCCCAAGCCGTGTAAGGCTTTATAGGTCAAAACCAGCACCTTGAATTGAGCTCGGAAACATACAGGCAGCCAATGCAAGCGGGCCAGAATCGGTTTTTATTTGTTCAGACCATCTGGTCCCTGTTACCATTCTGGCCACTGCATTTTGCACAAGCTGCAGTTTCCGAACCGTCTTCAAAGGCAGCCCCACGTAGCCCCACGAAGAGTGCATTGCAGTAATCTAATTATAATTAAGTTATCAGGTTTAACTGGGGGGCTAATGTGCCTAAACAGACAGGAATGCAATAGTAAAAACAGAATAAGTAAGTTTTCTTTGCCTTGATTATCAGACGTGCTGTGCTGGGTCAAGTGAATGCAACAGGCATCATGC
Organism: Rhineura floridana; assembly: GCF_030035675.1. Taxonomy (NCBI): domain Eukaryota; kingdom Metazoa; phylum Chordata; class Lepidosauria; order Squamata; family Rhineuridae; genus Rhineura; species Rhineura floridana. The sequence continues at coordinate 45,528,350 of NC_084481.1, forward strand.
TGAATAATTTGGGAACTAGCATTTACTGCAGTGGTACCTGTCTAAATATAATCTTGCAGACAAATATAATTTGTTATGTATCCCTCAGGAACTCCTAATCTTACCAATGTTCCAAAGGCTTTCACTTTTAGATATAGCCACTTATTACAGCTCAGCAAATCCTGCCTGGCTGCCATTAAATACCAAGTTAAATGTCATGTGCTAGAAGGCTACAACTTCAGTAAAACAGCTTGTCTAGTAAGCGTAATAGGAAAGAGAACAGCTATTTCAAGTAGTCTGGAAATTGACATTTTGCCAGTATTTCACTAAATCTTTATTTACCAAAAAAAGAATGAAAGTCCACATCTTTGGAACAACTTAGGGAACTTGTATATTTAAGATTTTGCATTCAAAAGTAACATACTGGGTAAATATCATCCAGAAATTCAGGTATGACCAAACTGCCTGATGCTGCTATATCAGTTACCTAGAACCATTTTCAGAGAACAACAGCTGTTTTTATTTAGGAAACATTTAGGTGACTGCATACAATTGTAACTGACTGACTGGCAATTTAATTTTTTTTAAAAAAGTGTTTATTGCTCTATTTTATATTAATGGCTAACATTAAAATGTATTAGTCTAATATGTAGACCCACACACAGTGACTGAGAGTCACACATACCCTTTCTTAAGCTAAGCACACCCACATTTTCTCTCAAGGCTTTGTCTTTAGAATCTCTTGTCTTTCTACTTCTGTGAATCCTTTTAAACTTGTCAACATATTTCTTGATCTGGGGTATCCAGAGCTGAACTCAAAATGAAGTCTTGCTAGTCTTACTAATGCTGAATAGAACCATTCTGCAACTTCCCTGTTCTTTGAAATGATGTACCTGTTAGTACATACTAAAATGGCACTGGCTTTCTCTTCCACAATCATCCAAACAGATATAAGGCTGACTCTGCGTTAACCATGGTTAATTTAGGAATTTGCCTTGGGAACATAGTAGGGAATTTGCTCCAGAGAAAGAGACTATCACTTTAAATATAGTTCAGCAGATCAATGGACAATGAATATCAAAATTAAGATAAACCAGATCATTACACAATTACAAAAATCTCTCTTTTGCATTTTCAGTATGCATCCATTCTTCCCATCTTAATATTTTTAGGAAAATTCAACAAACTAAATGTCTTCAACATTGTGATAATCCTTTAAGTAACACAGAAAGTGTACACAACATAGAGAATGCTCATACCCTCTAACTCTGAGTTCTCCCTTTATAAAATGATGGAACTACTGATTGCAAATGCATTGACCTCTAATGTAAAGTTACTTTGCTTTAATCAATGCTGGATTGAAAAAGATAACCAAACCATTCAACAGTTAATAAGATAGTTAATACAATTCCCAAGGCCTTGCTTGAAGGGCAGGAGATGCTATTAGGGCACTGCTTGTTAAGTGCTATTTTCTCAAGGAATCTATATAGGTATTTTTAAACAAAAAGGAACTTTGTCATAATGACATATTATACTCCAAAAAAGAAGGGTATAAAACAACCTAGAAATATCCATCAGATGCATCTTACAGACCTAGTAATAGACCTGTGTATTACTTGGCACTCTGTCTCTCGATCAGCCTATCACTCCTTATCTTCCTCCTTCATTCCCAGAGGATGCTCTGCAATCTCTTCTTACCTTAAGTGCTATGACGTTTCTTCCAAGTCTGATTACCTTCGACTCCCCATTTCTTCTGCCTTTTTCCTCAAGCCACCTATGCTTTCTTTGAAGTTCCTTTTTCTCAGTCCTTTTTCTCCACAGCACCCTTCATTCAGCATCATTGCCTCTGGGCTCTCTATCCCTTAGCTTCCCCACAAAACTGGTACCTCTTCCCAGCCCTTCAGCCGCCCAGTGTGAGGTTTTAATTCACAATCAAAGTGACTAGTTTTCGGAAAGAGAATCTGCCAGTGTCAGAGGCGTCACTGCTACAAATACATCTAATTCAGAGCCAAGCTAGATGTGATGTTATTCACACATTAAAGTAAGGAAGATTCTATTGCCAAGTAAAAATTTTAACAGAGACAATTTAAGACACAGTTTTGGTTGAATTGTTAGAGTGCCCTATCTAACTGGTTTCTTAAGAATTTTATTCACAGAAGTGTTGTTTTCATGCATCCATAAGTTAAAATGCTCCTTTCATAGTTAATTATGCCTTTAAATGGAACATCCTTGATGTAAAAAAACATCACAAAAGAAGCCAGTAGCATGTCAACAAATTATAAAACTATTATCAAAATATATCTATATCACTGGGAGTAAAAAAAGAATGGGATTAGTATTTTTAAATCATAAAATTAACAGTTTTAAAACATGCCAAAATAAGCAGTAATAAATCATTTCTGCTTCAAAAGTATCTTGGGATTCCAGTAACATCTGCCTGAATTTAATAGGCAACAACCATTACAGATATTGTATTATAGCAATTATCTTTCCTGTGTGTGACACAATTGCTACAATTTGAGAAGTTACATTAAAATAAATTATTCTCTTTCACCCTTAGGCTTTCACAGTTCAATGTGAAATATTAAGCAGCCCCACTACAGCAAACAAATGAAGGTCAGACAAAAGGACCCACCCTCTCCCCCAACAGCTCAAGGAACTTAATAGTAATTTCTCAGGCCTCATTATTTTACTGTACTGTTGCCTGATAAAGGTGAGAAGACAGGAGTCACAGATAAGCCTGTCAAACCACAACAAAAATTTCTGTTCAATGTCAACTTCCAGAGATAAGGCAAAGTCATTATTTGAGCACTCAGCAGAGAAGCTTTATTTGCTGTCCTTTTAAAAAAGCCGCTGGTGGGAGAAACTCGCTGTGACTAGTTTATTATTTATGCATTTTTGTACCATACCTTTGCGCAATGGCTGTGGCATCGTTAAAATCTGGATGAGCAAAAGAGATGAGACATCTCTATAAAGCACTGGAACTTCTGGCTGTTCTTCACTGCTCATCCTGAAACATTACGGAAATAATTATATTTAGCACTATAACCCATCATATTTGAACTTTTATAAATGTTTCTTGATGGAATACCATTACATTGTAAGTATATCAGGACACACTAATATCTGTTTAGAAGCTTGTGCTTAGGAGTTCAGATCTACTTCAGAAGTTCACCTTCCAGCTTGTGGAGGGCAACAGGGATCAACGGAGGATGGAGCCTAATGCGCTCATCCTCCTTTTGTGTTACTTTCACAAGCAAGCAGACTGCCTAGGTCTAAGAGGACAAATCTCTGTCCAAACCAGAGATACAAAGCAAAGTGCGCAGGCAGCATTCTGCCCAATAATTCAGTGAAATACAAGCTTGCTTATTTATTTATTTATTATTTGATTTATATCCCTCCCTTCCTCCCAGTAGGAGTCCAGGATGGCAAACAAAAGCACTAAAAACACTTTAAAACATCATAAAAACAGACTTTAAAATATATTAAAACAAAACATCTTTAAAAACATTTTTTAAAAAAGCTTTAGAAACATCTCAAAATGCTTGCACCTTCCATTGTATCAGCCAAAGAGGGTAGCAGCAGTGATTGACATGGAAGCAATGATTTGTACAGAGACGGGGTAAACTGTAGAGTCTGTTTGCCTTGATTGCCTGCTTCTCTAAAACTGGCTTCTAAAAATAAGTCATTTTGAGTGGGGGGAAAAGTGGGGTGGAGCCAATGGGAGGACTTGCATCGCATCCTGGCACCATTCAGCTCCAGCCAGCAGCCCCCAGTCCCAGCAGATGCTACACTGGGAGAAAGAGTGGCGGAAGGAAACATACACTTGTTTTTCTTCCACCAAATTCTGCTGGTGCAGCCAGCATGCTCCCCTCTCCAGGGCTCCTGGAAAGGTAGGGTGTGGTGGCCCCTTCCGCCAGCTCCATTCCCTCTGGCCTCCTTCATGCTGGATTGCAACCAAAGACATTTAAAATAGCAAATAAAATTAGCCTAAGCTGTTATATTTTATAGTTGTAATCTTATGATTCTTTTCGAAAATTCAGATCTGTTTCAATGAATTTTAGTAAGTTGCTAAATTTAGAACAAACAACTTTAAAAATGAATTCTCAATTTTCAACTGGAATAAAATGGTAAACAATAATTGTATTTTACAGGATGCAGGTCAAATAATAATGTTTGCACAATTAATGCAACATTTCAATTTATATGGTTGATAGGATGCCTGACATTATAAAAATATGGAAGACTTGCAGAACAAGTGAACCATTTGGCTAAATGTATTCATTTTGCTAGAACTGAAGAAGTAAAATTATATAAAATGCCAAGGTTGAGATAAGCTCCTTTAAGCTTACGTCAAGCACCAGAGCACATTAAGCAGTTAAAAGCTGCTCTGTCATTTATTAAAAGTCTAAGTAACTTATTCATTGTGACATTGAAAACTTTTCTTTTATAAAGTCTTTTTAGAATATGGAAATGATTCATCCTGCTAATTCCTTCAATGCATATGAGGAAGGCTGATAAGTGTGGCTTCCCAAAACACTGCTACAGAAGCAGTTAATAAAAAGCAAAGTAAAGTAATGTCTGATAGTGATAGAGCACTTATTGTAAAGAGAATCAAAATGTACCACGCTGCAGGCATAAACAGTCTACAACTATGTAACATGTTGTATTTATTTTAAAAAATATTTGTATACTGCAATTTAACAAAAAATATCAAAGTGGTCCCCACATACAATAAAAAACCACATAAGAATTTAAAATCACAGCTTCCATCAACTATTACCGAAGATGTTTTCTTAATTCTATGCATAAGACTGCTGACATAGAAAAGTTTTCAGCAAACATTTAAAGGTTAAAACAGAAAGTGCCTGGTGAATCTCTATTGGAATAGCATTCCACAGGACTGGGCAGATGACACAAAAGGCTAATTTCATGTCAATGTCACATGAACCTCACCAACTTGGGGGATGACCAACCAGGCTCCTGCAAATAATCTCAATGACAGAGCTGGGATATAAGAGTTCAGGTGGAACTAAGTTGTTCAGGGCTTTGTAAATTAATACAAGGTTCTGAGATACTGACAAATTAGTTACCCAGTCTCTCTCTCTCTCTCTCTCTCTCTCTCTGTGTGTGTGTGTGTGTGTGTCTGTCTATGTATACATGTGTGTGTGTAGGTTTATCTACATGGTGGTTTACTGTTACAAGTGAACACAAGCTATTGCAGTTTTCTCCCTATAAATATGTACTAACCCAATCCACTGATAATATGAAAAGTGGAGAAAAATATGTCTCCACTCTGCTCCACTAGTAGTTGCAGACACTTTGCTTTGACATTTTTAGGTGAGTGTCAATCGTTACTTTATTATTACACTCCTTTCCATGCCCACTATATCCTCACTTCTTTCATTTTGTTTCCTGTAGATTGACAAGCAACTTCCTGCTGCTCTCCTCAACTCAAAATAAACTTGTCCAGCTAGTTTCTTTGTAATTGCCATGCTGGGTACCCGATTTAACGTATCTAAAGGCAGATGATTATATGGTGATGCATTAGGAGACTAGCTCTTCAACCTCAGCTTGTTGGGGTACTGAAGTAGCTTTTGTGTAGAGAAAGGTGAAAAGGTCTCAATATATTAGAATTCAAAGAAGAAATAATAGCAACAATACAAATAAATTTAAAAGCCATAGATCATTAGCACAACATATTACAACTGCGGAAACAGGAATAAAATCATTTCATGTGCCCACAAAGACGATTTGCAATTCGGATGAGGTACAATAGGGGACAAGGTTTCAGAACTTCTGATCTAGAGTGTTTACACTAATTTTGGGTCCTCCGGTCATGGTCAGTGTAAACAGAGAAAGGTGTATTCTTTCTCCATCTCCCTTTCACCCACCATTTTTGCTCCCCCCCCCCGGTTTTTTTAAAAAGGAATCTATTGCAGCTGTTAAAATAAACTGGGCATGCTTGGTTCCCTAGCAACCAGAGGGAATGGAAATGTAAAATTAGAGGGGGTGGTCATTAGGAAACTGTGTGATTGATCCTTCATAGAGGAAGGACTGCTCTTGTGTGAATGGAGACAACCATATTTGTAACTAGCACTGAGCACTCACCGCAAATGGTGCAAATAGAAAATGGAGGTCTTTAGTACGAAGTAATGCTCCCATGCGGATAAGCCCTATATATCAAGCTTACAATGGGACTTTAGTTCTGAGCAAAATCCTTGTGCTGCACAATAGGATTTTAAGAGAACAGGTATCTTTAAATTTATGTATATTTACTTCCGTATTTATAAATTACACTTTTATTAAAAATGTATCAAGGCAGTATACAACATATAACAATAAAATCAGCAAAAAACATCATTAAAAACATCAGATAAGTATAAAGGAGCAGAGATATACTGCTCTATTTGGTGCCTCGCAAGGTTAAAACACTAGGTTTCACAGAGAAATTAGTCTACAGAACTGTACTTACTGCGAATTCTCATCATGCATCAATTGGGTTAGTTTCTTCCATGGGTTGTATGCAGAATCAATGCTGTACAGTCGCATGTGCATAGCCAACACATGAAACAGCTGATCTGAATGGGTAAACAGAGAAGAATAGCTGATGAATTAACTATTTGGTTGGACGAAATTAAAATATTTCATATTTCTTTGCAACACGTTTAATTCTCTGTATGTACATTTTGTATTATTGTATTTCCCTAACTGATTACTAGTTGTTAATATATTAGCAATCCAAACGTCTATTGCTGCTTTAGCATGCATAGAGAGCTAGGGTCATATAGTAAATAGTTTGTTGGATTTAGAACAGGAAGAACTGGATACAAATCCTACATTGGCCAAGAAGTTTACTGGATGACCTTAGACCAATCACTATCTCTTAACAATGGGATAAACCTATGTATGCCACCCTGAGCTCTCTGGGAAAAGGAACGGGATACAAATGTAATATATAAATAATGTTTTGTATTGCAACAGTTCAAGCAGCATTGATGGGGTGCACCATGGTGGCAGAATCATGGTGCTCAGCCTTTGCTACAGGGAGGTGAAACAGAGGTGTCTCAGGCCTTCTCTAGAGAGTTGTAATCAAAGAGCCAATCACTGTTTCTAATTTCACTCAAGGGGCAAATTCTATTACCCATTTTCAGTATGTGGTTATCTTTTGGACAATGTCTTAAACTCTTTGCCTTTACAACATGCTTTGCTCAATCACAGCTTGCTCTCAAACCACAATCAAAACATGGTATGTGGGCAAACTAACGTATGAGCAAAGCATAGCTTCCTAAATGCAATCCAACGGAAGTTAAACATGCTAACCTTTCCCGCTGAATTGTTGGGATTTAAAAGTGGTTAATTTTGACTGGATTGTGACAGAATATTTATTTCTTTGGGATATTTATAAACTGCTAAACATTACAAAATACCATACCATAGTGGTGTATTATAATAAAAATGTGACAAATAAATATAACAAGTTTTCACACACGAGAGACAGAGAGAGAGAGAAATAGTGTGTTTAAAACTCCTGGTGTATAATACAGAGATGGCTATATTTTGATGCAGCTCAAAGTTTATTTTCTCTGGGGGATTCTTTGAAACAAAATGAACCAGCTTAGAACAAAGCATGACATGACTGCTGAGGCTTAGATCTTTTCTGGCTCTGCAGAAAACGACTGACGAAAGAATACAAAACTAATCCAGATATAGAAATCTATCCCTCATAATTTCTCTCTTCTATTCAAGCCAGGCTACCAATGCAGGTATGATAATCAGAGTTGCCCCATGGTTTGGGATCCGTGTAGAAATCTGAATTTCTTCTCATATGCTTCTTTGCCATTCTTTTGCAATTAAATCTATACAAAGCAAATAACATTTTTATGCAATTTTAAATTTAAACTTCTGTGTTCAAAATGCAACTTATTTTTATTAACTCTTTCATAATATCAAATATTTTTGTTGACAGTATCAGTTTATAGTTTGCCTAATGTTTTTCATGCCCAAAGAACTTTATCTGTTGTTTCCCTTACAAAATAGAAAACCATTATTTACAACGCTTCCCTTATTTTATTTATTACCTCTCATCTCTCTAGCTAGGATCTGAACAAGACTCCTAGAGATGTCACATTTAAATATAAATCATAAAAGGAATTAATTGATTTTCCACAAATAGACAATTATTCATAGGCACTTGGGAAGCTGAAACAGCCTCATGCTGAAGTCAGCTGATTTTAGTAGAGCTTGAGGGCTGTAATTAGTTCCTGGAGTCTGGGAAATAATTGAAGGCACAGATGACATTGGAACTGATTGCTATCACCTGTTTTCTGAATCGGATGCAATGAATGAGAGCAAGACAAGTTCCTCTTTCTCCTGGCAAAAGACTCTTTTTATTTATTTCTAATGAGAGCATTCTCTTATATATTTCTATTTTGCAGCCTTTCAGAAAAAAATACTCTGGCTGTTGAAACTGCAATGAGAATATGCGCTCCTCCCAGTTCTTAAAATATACTTTATACCATACAGCTTGTTGTTATGAAAACAGGAAGCTATAACTAGCAGAAAGTGGTTTATGGAAAATATATATGTTGCATACTCTAAACATTATCTGGCATTATGTGTACAAGAGGCTTGAGCCTTGTGCACTCCTTCTACCCACTCCTTCCCCTCATGTACTGCAATTTCCTTCCTTACTTTAGACTATTGACAAATCACAGCTTGCCTTTTCATCCCAATCCAAACTGAGGAAACTATAGTTTACTCAAACATAGCTTGCCCACAACCGGGAACAAAACATGACATGTGGGCAAAACAAGGTTTGAATAAACCATAATTTCCTCGGTTTGGATGAAAAAGCATGCTATGGTTTGCTGAGAATTCAGATGCAAGGTAAAAACTGTAGCACATGTGGGGAGGAAGGAGTGCCAACCTGAGACTTGGGCATGTAGCACCAAATTATAAGAACATAGGAATCCACATATATAAGAGCCAGAGCCAGGAACCTGCCAGGGAAGCCCAGCCTGCTGGAAGCTGGCATAAGGCTTGAAAAGGGGTGTTCCAAGGGGATGTTGGAGGAGGGACCAAGGCGGGGACTTAGGCCACTTCCAACTCATGTTTGGAGTGGCCTCCACGGTCGTGAGTCAGGGGAAATTATGATGGGAAAAAGGCCAATCTAAGAAAATATTTACAATGGAAGGCAATGGGAAAGGCCTGATCCACACTGGCCAACTTCAACCTGACCTGTCTGAAACAGCTTCCTGGATATGGCGGAGTCTGCAGCCCATCAAGCAGCAACCGCAGCAACCAGATTTCAACTGAGCATACCCCAGGCCCTCCCTACTCCACACACTCATTCATATGACATGGCATGCTGCTGGTCAGCCTCCCGAATTTAGTGCTCAGGAGAGGGCCAGGGCACTTCGGGAAAGGGCACTTTGTTCTGGGGAGACACATTCCACAAACACCAGGCACTTTCAGCACTTTTCCTACAAAATCCACACCTCCACAGAAAGGAGGAGCAAGCATGCCCCATATGCTAACACCTCTCTCTCTAGTTTCTTTCCCAAACAGGTGTCCACCAGCAGCAGCAGTAGCGCAGTTCTAGGCAGCCAGCATGACTACCACACACGCGAAATGGGAAACAGCAAGGGGACTTGCAAACAAGGTCAGTCGGAAAAGGTGCCCTCCCTCAAAGAATCTCGCCACCCCACTCCCCGCCACAGAGTGTTGGGGAGGCCCCAGACACCCCTCCCCCTGCACAGGCTGCCCTAGCCCTACCCCTCCCAGCAGCCCAGCGGTGGATGCCGCACGACCAGCCCCCACCAAAGTATGGGGAGAAGGCAACACTGGCCCAGACAACCCCTGCACAGGAGAGGTGGCCCTACGGCTGCAGCGGTGAGGCAGCCAGGGGAGCCTGGTAGGTGATGAGGGCCCCAACCACCAAGCCACACTACCGTCATGCTGTGCAATTCCCTTGCAGGCACACCATTACCATGGAGGCAGCAGTAGCAGCAGCACTCGCAGCCACACCAGAGGAGCCACCACACCTACATGCAAACGGGTAACGCCTCCGGACAGCCTCTCCCTGGCTCCCTCACTATACATGCTCTTGCTCTTGCAGGTCTCATCCCAGTCATCCTGGCCAAGCAGCGCGTTGACACCAGCACACCAACACACCAACACAAGCAGCAGTATCCAAGGTAAACTGCAAGCATTCCCAGGAAGCCAACCCACAGGAAAGGGGGAGAGGCCGGCCAGTGCTGCAGCCCAACACTGAGAGCTACCATTCCATAGCCCCCACAGACCTCCCCTGCTCCTGACTCCCTACCCTCCTCAATGATGTTGTCTCCCCACCTTTCTCCACAAGCCAACACCCACCCAGAGCAGCACCCAATATAGAGGCTTCCTGTCCCAGTGGAGAGGAGGGCTGATCATCGTGGAGAACCACCCACCTCCCCACCTGACCATGGGAGTGGCCTGCTGCCCTTTACGTGCAATAAAGTTGACTTGTGCTGCTACTAACTGTTGCATTTTTTCTTGGGAATCAGCTGGGTGGGGCAGGGGAGGTCTGCTAATGTGCCTGCAGGCCACAGCCCCCAGGATTGGGAGTTGAGCTCTGGAGGTGAGGAACCCCCTCCACACACACACACACAGAGCACACACACACACCCCTCTGCCCTCACAGCATAGAGACAGGCATTGTTAGGGCCAAAGGAGGCCTCCCCCTAGGCACGGGTGGGCAGGAAGGGAGGGGGTGGACAGTCCAAGAGGCATGGCAGGACCATAACCCCCCTAATGGGGAAGCAGGAGGGGCCAGATGGGGGGCTTGGGCTCTCGCCCCAGGGAAGGAGATCATTGGCCCGATCCTACCAACCAAGGGCATCTGTGTAACTGGAAAGTATTCCCTGACAGGTGAGCATGCAAGATGGCAGGGTGCCACAAACTTTGGCACAGACCTCACTGTGGCCCTCTGTCCTGCAGCTCCCACTGTCCCATCTGCCCTGGATGAGCACGCTGATGGCAGCCAAGTGCAGCGGCTGGAGGCGACCCCTCCTGTGAAGCGCAAGGGAGCTCCTGATGACACGCAGAAGACTGTTCTGGGGGAAAATGTGCAGAGTAGTGCCAGACTGTCCCTGGGAAGCAGCCGGACCACACACACCCTGTTTGAGAGCCCAAAGGACATGCCAGCTGAAGCCCTGAGCCCCTCCCACTGGCAGCTCCCGCCCAAGCAACAGAAGCCATGCCTGAGCACCTGCTGCCCTGCAGCCTGCTAAGGATCCACCTGCTGGCATTGCTGTTGCACCGCCCCTCCAGCTAGACCTGTTTCCAGGCAGTGACCTGTGCCCTTTCCTGGCCCATGGCCACACACATGTCACACAGGGATCTGGTGAAGGCTCCGTTGTGATGGCTGCTCCTCCCCCCATGGGCTCCCTAGCTCCCAGGAGGTGGCGATGCTGATGCAACAGCTGCCACAGGAATCAGTGCTGCAGACTCTAGAGGAGGTGCCTGGCCCATCCATGACACCCTTGCCGGCACTTCCTGAACCCACATGTTGCCTTCCTATCCGCCAGCTTCTCCCACAGTTGAGTTCCTCTGGATAGGATCGGCCTGCCCAGCTCACAGAGGAGCTGTTGCTACTTCCCCCAGCAGCCCCTATCCCAGCCACATCCCCTCCCTCCCCCAGCAACGGCCAGGAGGCCCACCCACAGCATCCAAGCTGCTGCCCAGCCCCTCCCTTGTTGCCTGCTGGTGACAGGAGGGATGCTCAGCCCAGCCTGAGCAACAGGGATCTAGAACCCCCTGCAACCCCCCTGCCTGAGAGACAAGGGTTGTTGGGGTGGGGGAGGAAATGGAAGTGGTAGTGGAGGAAGACAAGGCAGAGGGAGTGCCTGAGAAGTGGTGTGATGGTGAGACGGATGGGGAACATGTGCCCATAGAGGACAGGAAGAGATTATGCCCACGTGCCAGGGGCCCTCACTGCACAGCTGCTTCTGTGCACGATAGCCACACTATAGGCTCGCATGGAAGACGACTGTTGTGAGCCACCTCTGGCAGGATGTTGCCACTGCTTCAGCAGTTGTGGTACATGCCATCCATGAGGCAATTGGGGAGGTGGCCACGCAGCTGTGGGCAGTCACTGCATCCATGTGAGTGTGCTGGCCTTTGTGGATGGGAGCGTGGAGGCTGCCCGGGCCCAATCAGAGGTCCTCCACCAGAGCACGCAGCCGATGCGGAACAACATAGCAGTGGTGGTGGCCGAGGTGTCTGTGATGATCCCCGTCCTCCATACCTTGCTGGAGGTTGCACAGGGTGATGGGGCTGGCCATGTCCATGGATGTAGGGTGCAGGTATGTGGAGGGCAGACAGGGGAGGACAGGGTGGTGGTGCCACAGAGTGCCTGTTCGTGGGGCTGCCCAGCCTGAGATGCGAGTGAGCATTTGCTGTGGTATTTCTGGGGTGGGCATGGTGGGAGGTTTCCTCCAAGGCTGCTTTCTGTGCCAGGGTTGTAGCAATGTGTCTGTCCTTTGTGCCTTTCAATAAACTTTCTTTCTGCATCTTTTCATATGTGTTGGGGACTCTTTGGAGTGGCAGGTCGCTGCATGTGTGGTAGACGCTGCGGGGTGCACACTGCAGGTGCGATGGGGGGGTGCGTGGTGGTGGACCCCATGTGTGTTTGTTTACCCAATCATGCTGTGTCACACTGCATTGAGCTCTGTGTGTGAGTGCATGTGTGTGATTGGCAGAGGAGTGGTGGGCATCGCCTCCACATGTACCTGTTTACCCAATCGTGCTGTGTTGCACTGCCTGTGCAGGAGCTGGTGATTGGCAAAGAGGGTGGTGGGTGTGCATGCTGTGTGTATATGGGGTGCTGCTGTGCTGTCCTGTCAGGATGGCTGTGGCTGCTGGCTGTGGAGAGGAAGTGTGTGTGTGTGCATTCCACTATTGCCAATCCCGGGAGGCTTCCAAGGCATGTGGGGTTTCTGGCTGTCTGTGGTTGGCACTGGCAAGCTGCCTCAGGTACAGCCCCTGCGTTTACCCAGGGATGGCTGCTGTTGCCATGGCAACAGGCACTCCACTGGGGGCCAGTTTTTCCCTGCCATGTCAGCTGCAGACGCCTGTGTCTGTATACCGTGGACAAGGTGACTTGCATTTTGTGGCTCTTACTCCCCTGTCGGGGTGTTTGGGAGTGGAGGCTCGTACTTTCCCTGCACGCAGCTCTGCTGGCTAAGTCAGCATTCTGCTAGGCCGAGGCCTTCCAAACGGCAATTGGATGCCGCTGAGCTTTCTGCTGGCTCCTCTCCCAGAACCCCTTCCACCGGCTTCCCATGAGTTCGACTGCTCTGCCCCCTAAGAACAGCTCCCATTGAATTCAATGGGGCTTACTTCTGAACAGATATGTACTTTTTTGTTCTATAAATAAATATGTATAGAATTGCACTGTTCAATCAGATAGATATTTAAACCTGGCTTTTCACATTGTGGAATGTGGATGCACCATTCCCATATATTCTATGTTTATTTCAATGATGCTTACACAAAATTTCCCTTACTTGCTTATTATCCTTGGAAATTGTAGCTTTTCTCTTTCAGATAGTGAAGAAATGGAAGGACGCGTTTTGGTTCCCTGGCAGCATCTGGGCTAGCAAATGCAATCTTACTCATGCTAAGATCATTTCAGTGCTAAATTAGCTTTATCCAGGTCACAGTCTAAGAGTAACAGCCATAAAAGCTAGCTAAACTGAAGATGAAGTTTCTTTGTTTCTAGAGAAAACGTATCTTCTGTAATACTTTCAAAAACAAACTTGATTATATGGGAGCTTAGTTCTGCTTTTTTTGTCACTGGACAGAAAGAAAAAGACTAGCATTGCCCCCTAATGGGAACACAAAGGGGAAGAAGAAAAAATGAGAACTGGGCTTTTGCCCTTTATATTGTTGCTCTTTAAGAACATTTGTAGTTCTAAAAGATATTTTGCTTTCACAAATCAGATGACTAGCAGTTCATTCCTACTAACACATTCTACAAAACATTTTCAGCTTGATTTAATATTATGGTATCCAGCATTCAATTCTGTCAGCTGTTTATATATATATACACAATACAGCACAGAAACTAACTATACTTGAGAAGTGCAGCTGACAGTCCCATCTTGACTAGTCCCAACAAATAGTTTAATTACAAGATACTCTACTGCCACAGTTCTCTCCCCACAAAATAAACTACAAGCAGAGAACTAGGAGCAAGCACCAACACACTGCTCATTCACATTAAACCATAATTTGTTTTAAACTATAATGTAATGTGACATATGATTTGGACAATGGAAAGCAAGACATGGTTGGGACAATGGACAGCAAGACATGCTTGACAGTGCAATCCTAAGAACGTTTAACTAATTACAACTTGATTTAGTCTCTAGTAATAGAAAGGAAGCATCTCTTCCTCTAGGTTTTGTATCTGGAAGAACAGATGCACCTCTTGCAGTAGATGGGGTAGGGTTTCTCACACGGTGCATTGAGATCCAGTGCTGCCATGGTGTTACATAGCAAGGGTAGGTAATGAGAAGCCTGAAACAGCCTAAAGATGAAATTTCCTCCATTTCAGAATCATTACTCCATTCCCCATCACCTGTCTCCAAGTGATCTAAAGCAGGATCCTTAGTACCTTCCAACTCTAATACTGTATGGGTTGCTATATGCTTTACACCTGCTAAGCCCTGTGGTACTGCATGAGGATCTGGTGACGTATCCCTTCTAATATCAGCCAGAGGAGGTTGCTGGCCAGATGAAATGGCTAGCAAGTGGACAAAACTGGCAGAAGGGATAGGATTATTTTGTGCCGAGATGGAACTATTTTGCACCAATTTCTTTTATATACCAAACAGGAGAACTTCCTTATTTTGTTTCAGCACCTCAGGATTTAAAAAGGAAGCTTTCTTTGGTCATTTGGAACTGGGAACGAGAGTTGGAAGGGAACTCTTCAAATTCCAAAAAATCCTCCCCTGAAGTAGACCCAGGTAACTCTATTTGCTTCTTTCTCCTCAGACATATATTTGTCAGCAGTTTAGGAGGTAGCCTGCTGCAGCCTCTGGAGGTCTGTGCTTTTTGCAGTGTCTCTTCTGTATTTTGCCCTCCAGTTGCTCTAGGCTACTGCTTCTGAAGCGATTGGGTAAAAGTTTAATTCTTCTGTTTGGGTAAAAGTTTAATTTCTGATGGTTGGTTTTTTGTTTTGCTGTTATTGGGATTATGCTTTTGTATCTTATTGTTGGATTGTATTAGGAATTATAAGGATGTATCAATTTATGGTATGCTTTTATGATGTTTTTGTTAACTTATTGACCATTTGAATTTATTTCTTACAGTGAGTTGTGTAACTTTTTTTCCTGTTCATATTGTGAGCCACCTTGTGCATAAATTGTTATGGAAAGGCGGCATACAAATAAACAGTGAAGATTATGATTGTTGCCCCCACCAAAATATCATAAGCAGATACTTCCAATGCAGTTACTGCCATCATGGGAGGGCCCAAAATCATTCTAAACAGGATCACTGACAAGATGCGCCGGAAGACCTGCTCTTTCACAATTAATAGATTATGAGTGTGCTCTGGGGCCATCAGAGGCATAAGCATCATGGAGGATGTCACAGTGAACCAACTCTTCTTTCCCATTGTTGCTGCAGTGGGTTGATTCAGAGCAGATGGGAATGTGAAGAGACACACCGAAGAGAACGCAACAGGTTTTTGACACTGAGGAAAAAAGGGCTTTTTGGTTGGTTGCTTTTATTTCCAACAGAACCCTCCCTCAGGAAAGTACTGTAGCCAAGCCCAACAGAGGGGTATAGAAACAAACTCCAAAAACAGTCAAAGATCTCAAGGGCCCTGACTGACCCAACAGGCACACAGAGACAAACAAAACCAGCACAAGCCTGAGTTGGAACAGACAGAAGACAAGAGAGGTATTCAATTGTCTGTTCTGAGTGAAGGCAGGAGAAAATGGAGGCTTCAGAGGGAGAGAGAGCCAACAGTTTTTTTGAAGCAACAGCATTTCTGCCTTTGAGCGGGGGGGGGGGTGAGCTCAAACCCACCTGAGGCATCTTACATGGGAGAACAATAATCTGCATTTATTTTTCAATATAAAGGGTGATATTCAACTAAGTTATACACAGGGTACACTCAGTTACTCAAGTTCATTGATTTCAATAGGTCTACTCCACATATGACTAATGTTGGATATTACCAAAAATAAATAAGAGTTATAAACAGAAAACTCTTTTTTGAGCATAAGGAAGCTGACTGAAGACTTGCAAAATTCAAAAAACAATTCCTGCCTTGGCAGCCTTCTGTATAATAGCTGAAAATAATGGAGATTATAGGTACGCTTTTTGCTTTCCTGATATCAATAAAGATCTTCTGAAGATTATGTAGTACAAATATCATACATGTATCTAAAATACACCTCAGGTTTTAAGCCTTGAAAAGAGCCATTTAAACAGCATGATTTAGTTCACTGTTCTTGTCACACTGTCTAAGCCAATGGCATGAACTGCTACATTAATCATTCCTAATTTTACTTCCCAGCACACAGCTGCCCCCTCGGTGCAATCTTCTAAAACAGCACTTGACCTATTTGCTCCCACATCTTCATTGACACTCACTGCTGTAAGAGCTCACCTGGGACACCACATTCCATATCTAATCAACAAACTTTACAATTGTTACAAGGCTAATGCAGAACACTGTACTCAATCACAAGAAAGACACCTCATTAACCAAAATTCAAGGAAATGACTGAAAGATCAATGGGAGTAAAGATCTGCAAGGATTTTCACTGGGCTACACTTGAACAGAATCATGCCTGGTGAAAGAGAAGCAAACAAAATATCCTATCTCAGTAAATACAAGATTTGAATCTAAATGGAGAAAAGCAAAATTTGTTTTTGCTTTAAAATAGATTGTGTGTGTGGGTGTAGCCCCCAGTTTAAAAAATCAAATGTAAGCCTCCTATTTATTCAGTTATATATATATATATATATATATATACACACACACACACACACATACATACATTGAGACAAATAGCTACCATGGATATGATCATAACCTAAGATTTTATGGCAAACTACTGACTTTAGATATACTATTAGTTTACCCTAGGGAACCATATGTACCTCCTTGTCCTTTAAGATTTGAGGAGACTCTGCCCTGGGGGAGAGATCTGTGGGACAACAGAGCAAGAAAATGGTTGGTTTGAATGTAACATTAAATTGTAGTTTAATGCTACGTGAACAAAACTGGGTGAGTCTTATGTACTTCCCACTTCTACTCTGACACAGCTGCAAAGAGATCTAAAGCATCCATTTCATTTTTTAAATTATCCAGAGTTTATGTTACATCTGAGTAGGGTAAAATTGCAGTTTGTTGAAACAAGCCAGGATTAAACCATGGTGTGTGATCCTGACTTGTTTCAACAACCACAGTTTAAACTAAACAGAACCCTCCTCCCCCAACCCACTCCGAATTCAGATGCAATAATAAAGTCCAGGAATGCTTCTGATTTCCTCATAGATGCACTGGAAGAGGGCAGCAAGCGTGCAAGACCAAGGCTCATTTTTGTTCATTCATGTAGTGCTAAACCAAGTATGGGGAGCTTATAGCTTTCCAGCAGTTGTTGAACTACAACTCCCATCACAGCTATCCATTGGCCATGCTTGCTGGAGTTGATGGGAGTTGCAGTCTAGCAACCTCTGGAGGGCCAAAGGTTCCCCATACATGCACTAAAGCATGGTTTAGCTTTATATCTGAAATGGATTGTTATCTGTAGTAGCAAACTAGCTATGGGACAGTCTCTCCAAAGAAGCCTATCCTGACAACTTAACTTTGTAGTTTTTGCTGCCAAGTTATATTTCTTCTTCTGCAAGCCTTTCTAGCTTTAACCCAATTTAAACATCTAGTTTAAATTTTAATATGACTGTATATTCCTGGTAATAGAGGGTGCCCCCCTTCCCCACATGGTGGGAATCCTCATAGCTAAGCCCCCCAGTCCATATACACATGCAATGCATGATGCAAAGTCCTCTGATCATTCTCAACAACCCAAGGACCTCCCCACTCCTTTTGTATAGTAATCTAGGAGCCTCTCCAGGCCCACAGGCTACAGCAATAGAGAGCACAAGTACAAAGCATACAATGAGTCTGGAACGGAATAGGTCCTATGAGATGGCTGATGTCCAGGAGCGTGTAAGATCTTGGCACTTTTGCTGTTTTCTCAATCTGTTTCTTTTTATATTATTTTCCATTGTGCTATATTTTTATTACTTTTAATTTGTTCTTAGAATGTCATCTACTTCATAAATGTAGTCAATCTATACAGCCCTACAAATGCACCGCAAAACTCAAATCCCAAGTAAGCAGTTCTTCACATTCCTTCTGCATGCACTACACTATTTCAAAATGCTCTGAAGCTATCAAAGTTGCCGTCCACATTAAAATTAGAAATAAAATAAAAGCCTTGCCATACATATCAGCGTAATTTTAGTGACATTCTGGATCTTTAGGCATGTGCTTGCCTTTTTTCACTGTTAGGCAGTGATCATTTCAGTAGACTACATTGTCTCTATACAATAACATCTTTCACGAGATTCTGAAGCCTACTGAACCAATCAGTGAAAACAATTCAACATGCATGCAAGTGGAAAGTTGCCCAGAAAGTCCAGCATGGCCACATGTAAATTTCAAAGAGGGAAACTTCTCAAAATGAGGAGTTTCATTGTGCAGTTTCTTACATAATTACACGCTTGCAATGAGAAATATAAGGATCTGCACATACCAAACTTTCTACATGGAATTTAGGAGGCTGCCTTATACCGTTGGACCACTTGACTCAGTACTGTCTACAATGTCTACAACTACAGCAGTTCTTCAGAGTTTCAGGCAGGAGTTTCTCTCACCCTACATATATATATGCCAAGGACTGAACATGGGACCTTTGCATGCAAAGCAGTTCTACCACTGAGCTACAGCCCTTCCCCCAAAGGATATCACTACGTGTATCATATCACATAGGATACATTTATACAACATAGGAAGCTGCACCAAATCCATGTTTTCCATCTTTTGTTGTGTGTTATGTATTGTTTTATACTATTCCGATATTTGTATGACAAAGAAGAAATAAAATGTAAAAAAGAAGAAATGGCAATATTCTGGACATATATACATGCATCACACATAAGTGCATCACATGGGATACATTCTGTCTGTATGCAAAGCGATATTCATGCAAGAAATTTATTTTTAGTCACCACTATCTATGCCACATGGTCACTACATTTTGTTTTGTAGAAGTAAATGCTAATATTAAAAATGTATGGTATAAGTGACTTTGGGGTAAGAATGTGCAGTCTAAACAAAGCATGCTATAGTTATTTTTGTACTTTTAACAAATCCTGTCATAATACGCAGGAATAATGTGCTTTATCAATTTGAAATTAAACATTAAAATAAACAGAAAAAATAAATCATGTTAGCAAATCCTACATTGTTTAAAATAAGATTCACTTAATAGGCTAGTTTGTTTCGCCACTTTCTATTGGAGAATATCACCATTTGCACACAGAGTAAAAGATAGGCTGCATTACCCTACCATTTCTTTAAAACTTCAAGCCAAATACATTTCATCTACATGGGTATACACAGTAGCCTTGCGCGGGTCCCATTTCTCCCCCCTCCCACCTGCTGCCATCATGAGCACAACAATAAAGGGAGCCAGGTGATGTAGAATACAATAAATGTTGAATTTTCAATTACTTACAGAAGGTGATGTGCTTTACATATTTTTCCTCTTTATGCGTAGGTAAGCATGTATGTAACAGCCACTGGCAACTTGGAGATTTTCTGTACCCTTCATTATAATAGTCCAGATTGTACTTAGCTTCTTTTTCCATAATGTTCTTGACAAGGTGCGCCTGGCACCAACACTGTTATCTTTTCAGTGCCAGGTCAAGACTTTCCTCTTCTCCCAGGCATTTTAGCATGTGTTTTTAAATTGTTTTTATATTGTTTTGAATTTTAAAATTGTGTTTTAAATTGTTTTTAAAATATGTTTTTAAATTGTGTATTTGTTTTAATGTTTTTGATTGCTGTAAACCACCCAGAGAGCTTCGGCTATGGGGCGGTATACAAGTGCAATAAATAAATAATCTGAGGAAAGGCTCTATCTATTTTGTTGTTGTTGTATTTTTTTTTTAATTAATTGAGCTTGTGCCCTTCCTAAAAGATGTAGCACTGCAAGAGGAAAGGTGAGGGAGAAAGAGAAACTCTCTTGTTTTCACCAGGCAGTTCCCATAAAGTCTGCCCTACAGAGCCATTTCAAAGCACAGTTGCAGACCAGAAACCACCTTCAAACCAGATATAGCTGCATCTGCCTGATCAGGATCTGGGGCAAGAAGTGCTTCCAAGTGGGAAACTGACTGCTCTAGTAGTTTCTAATGCCAGATAACTTTCCTGACCAATATAGAGATCACAACTCTAGGTCGGAAACAAACTGCCCACCTATCTGAAATGTTAAACAGTTGGTGGAGAAAACACAACCAGGAAAAAAAGCATGAAGGTTCCTCAAAATATTTAAAGTTTGACCTTCTAAGCAGTTCATATTTAAATCAATCTAAATTACATTGAAAGTTGTTATACATACGTAAACATGATCTCTTTCCAGCTGTGCTTGCACCTCCTAGACACAGATTGCCTCCCCGATGAACCAGTTCAAGTTCCAAGTTTGTCCTGAATAATAATTAAAAAATGGAATAGCCTATAGGTAAATCATCTGAAGGTAAACATTCTAAACAAATAAAACTCCCCCTGTAAATTTCCCTTCACCTTAGTTGAGCCCTTCTTAAAAAGGGTTTTTAAATGTTTAACAACTAGCAAATTTGGTAGAATTAGGGCTCTCTTCTTATTCACCAATGAATAATGCAGAAATAACTATATAAATTAGAAGTAAAGTATTGTTATGTATGCAAATCAGAAGTGGCTTACCATGGAGTGTGGATGGGACTGCCGTAAATATATACCGTCAGGTATACAAGCTTGTAGGAGTATCATAACCCACCCCATGAAATATGGTGGGATAGTATTTAACAATGTACCCACACACACACACACACCCTGTGAAAAACTATCTAGATTTTCCATGGTCAATCAGGTAGCCCAGCAGATACTTGATTGTCCTCAGAAACACTGTTGCTTTAATACTCCAACAGCAAAAGGTGGCAAGCATCCAAAAGCAAAAAGAAAGAAAAAAGGGGAGGAAACCCAAAATGCTTGAAAAAATATATTTATTATGACAAAAGCCCAACGCGTTTCGGCCACTCTGTGGTTTGGCCTTCGTCAGGGACTGTAAACAAAATCATGAGAACACACCACATTATTTGTATAGGAATTTCATAAAACCATAATATATCTGTGAAAAAATAATAAACGGGTCTAAAATATTCTTCTCCAACAAAACTACTCACACTGATGAGGACCACGAAGAAGCATTCACTGAGCGTGCTCATATATATACACAAACCCAGGTGCCTGATTGCGGGTATAACAGGGAATTACATGAGTGTGGACGGGACTGCTGTAAATATATACCGACAGGTATTACATTCTGGGAAGAACTCTCAAGCTTGAAGGAGTATCATAACCCTCCCCATGAAATATGGTGGGATAGTATTTAACAAAGTGCCCCCACACAAACACCCTGTGATAAACTATCTAGATTTTCCAGGGTCAGTCAGGTAGCTCAGCAGATACTTGATTGTCCTCAGAAACAGCGTTGCTTTAATACTCCAGTCAACATAGTACAGCCCAGTTGCTTTGTTATTTTCCCCCCACAGGAAGAGGGATAGCAAAGATTTCATAACTTCAACAGACCGCTTAGGTGTGTTGTGTTAGCCACTGAATTGTGGCATTTCACTGAGTATAGCTAATCAGAAGAATGCAGAGAACTTGGAAGTATTTCATTCAAAGTAAAATATTTTGTAAATATTCCAACTGCATCAAGTCAGAAGATGACTCCTTGTATAGAATGTTTGTTAAAATATATTTGCACACTACTAAAACAGTAACATTTCAAAATATTAATATCCCCAGTTTTGCAGCTTATGTCACCAATTTTTGAAGGAATGCTTTAATCTTCACTCCTCCGGGAAAAAGCAATTTAACATTGATAATGTTTGGGCTCTGAGCTCCATCTGGTTGCTGCTGATAAGGCCATCTGTGTGACAAGGGAATTTTCCACTCTTCAGGCGATTTGCAGTGCTCACTGAACTTCTAGAAAGCTACCAGCAAAGATGCTGGGACAGAAATTTCGTATTAGTGGACAGAATAGGAACCGCAGATCACATGTTAATTCACCATGAATATTAATGAGACATTATATACTTGTTATGTGCCTTCAAGTCAATTTCAGCTTATGGCAACCCTATGAATCAGTTACCTCCAATAGCACCTGTTATAAACCACCGTGTTCAGATCTCATAAGTTCAGGTCTGTAGCTTCCCTTAACGATTTAATCCATCTCTTTTTTGGCCTTCCTCTTTTTCTACTCCCTTCTGTTTTCCCAGCATTATTGTCCTTTCGAGTGAATCATGTCTTCTCATTATGCGTCCAAAGTATAATAAACTCAGTTTCAACATTTTAGCTTCTAGTGATAGTTATGGTTTAATTGGGTTTCTGTTGTTGTTATGTGCCTTCAAGTCAATCACAACTTATGGCGACCCTATGAATCAGCGACCTCCAAGAGCATCTGTCATGAACCACCCTGTTCAGATCTTGGAAGTTCAGGTCTGTGGCTTCCTTTATGGAATCAGTCCATCTCTTGTTTGGTCTTCCTCTTTTTCTACGCCTTTCTGTTTTTCCCCAGCATTATTATCTTTTCTAGTGAATCATGTCTTTTCATTATGTGTCCAAAGTATGATAAGCTCAATTTCATCATTTTAGCTTCTAGTGATAGTTCTGGTTTGATTTGTTCTAGCACCCAATTATTTGTCTTTTTCGCAGTCCATGGTATCCACAAAGCTCTCCTCCATCACCACATTTCAACTGAGTTGATTTTTCTCTTACCCGCTTTTTTCACTGTCCAACTTTCACATCCATACATAGAGATCGAGAATACCATTGTCTGAATGATCCTGACTTTAGTGTTTACATCTTTGCATTTGAGCACCTTTTCTAGTTCTCTCATAGCTGCCCTCCCCAGTCCTAGTCTTCTTATTTCTTGATTATTGTCTCCATTTTGGTTAATGGCTGTGCCGGGGTATTGATAATCCTTGACAAGTTCAATGTCCTCATTGTCAATTTTGAAACATAAATCTTCTGTTATTACTTTATTCTTCTTGACGTTCAGCTGTAGTCCTGCTTTTATGCTTTCCTCCTTAATTTTCATCAGCATTCGTTTCAAATCATTACTGGTTTCTGCTAGTAGTATGGTATAATCTGCATATTTTACATTATTGCTATTTCTCCCTCCAATTTTACACCTCTTTCTTCTTGATCCAATCCCACTTTCCATATATGTTCTGCATATAGATTAAACAAATAGAGTGCTAAAATACACCCCTGTCTCACACTCTTTCCAATGGGGAAGCAATCAGTTTCTCCATATTCTGTCCTTACAGTAGCCTCTTGTCCAGAGTATAGGTTGTGCATCAGAACAATCACATGCTGTGGCACCCCCTTTTCTTTTAAAGCATTCCATAGTTTTTCAACCCTTTTAAGTTGAGACCTATCCCAGTCTGCGTCTGTGTTAGAATTGCTTGTTAATATGTTTTTTAATTAATGTTTTTAACCCTTTTTCAAAGATTTTTTTAAGCTTTTTAAAAAAATGTTTTTACCGTTGTTTTGTTTTAATGTATTTTAAGGTCTGTTTTATGATGTTTTAAAGTGTTTAGAGCTTCTGTTTGCCGCGCTGGGCTCCTGCCGGGGGGAAGGGCAGGATATAAATCAAATAATAAATAAATAAATGATCTACACAATCAATGGCTTTGCTGTAATCTATAAAGCACAAAGTAAATTTCTTCTGAAATTCCTTGGTCTGTTCCATTATCCATTATGTTTGTGATATGATTTCTTGTACCTGTTCACTTTCTAAATTCAGCTTGGACATCTGGCATTTCTCACTCCACAAGAGCCTTTGTTGTGGAATCTTGAGCATTACTTTACTTGCATAGGATATTAAGGCAACAGTTCAATAATTACTGCATTCCATGGGATCCCCTTTCTTTAGAATTGGGATATATATTGCGCACTTCCATCTGTGGGCCATTGTTTTATTTTCCATATTTGTTGAAAAATTTGTCAAACTTTGGACAGATTCAGTCTCAGTAGCTTGTAGCAACTCTACTGGTATACCATCTGTTCCTGGTTATTTATTTATTTCAAGAATTTTAAAAGCAGCTTTCAGCTCACATTCTAAAATTTCTGGTTCTTCATCATATGGTTTCTCTTTAAATGAATCTGTCATCCTTGCATCTCTTTAATATAGTTCTTCAGTGTATTCCTTCCATCTTCCTTTTATTTTATCTCTGTCAGTCAGTGTGTTACCCTGTTGATCAACATCCCTACTCTTGGTTTAAATTTCCCTTTAATTTCTCTAATCTTTTGGAATAGAGCTCTTGTTCTACCTTTCGTGTTGTCCTCTTCTATTTCTATACAATAACTATTGTAACAGCTCTCTTTGTCCGTATGTACTAGTCGGTGTATTATTGCTTTTAGGGTTCTGACCAAGTTTCTGTCTCCTTTTGCTTTTGCTTTCCTTCTTTCTTTAACCATTTTAAGAGTTCTGTCAGTCATCCATTGAGGTCTTTCTCTCTTTTTAACTAGAGGTATTATCTTTTTGCATTCTTCCCTGATAATATATCTGACTTTAATCCATAGTTCTTCTGGTTCTCTATCAACTAAGCTTAAAGTGTCAAATCTGATCCTTATCTGATCTTTATTTTCTTCTGGGATGTTATTTAAATTGTATTTTGGTATTATGATTGCTTTGTTGTTGTTCTTTAGCTTTACTCTGATTTTCGATATGACCAGTTCATGATCTGTACCATAGTCTGCTCCTGTTTTTGCAGGAAGTATGGAACTTCTCCATCCTCTGTTTCCAATTATATAATCGATTTGAATCCTATGTTCACCATTTGGTGATGTCCACATGTACAGTTGTCTTTTAGGTTGCTCAGACCATGCGTTTGCAAGAAACAAATTGGCTTCACAGAATTCAGTAAGTCTTTCTCCTGCTTCATTTCTATCTCCTAAGCCCCATTTCCCCACCATTTCTAGTTCTTCTCTGTTCCCTACTTTTCCATTCCAGTTCCCCATGATTATCAGAACATCTTGTTTTGGTGTGTGATCAATTTCTTCCTCTACTTCTGCATAAAATCTCTTCAATTCCTCTTCTTCTGTGTTTGCTGCTGGAGCATAGATTTGGATGATGGTTATGTTAATAGGTTTCCCATTTAATCTCATTTATATCATTCACTCAAACCTTGCGTTATAGCTCCAAATTGCTTTTGTTACATCACTTCTCACTATTAAAGCAACCCCGCTTCTTCTTAATTTCTCATTTCCTGCATAAATTTTTTTGTAGTTGCCTGATTGAAAATGTCCCATTGCCGTCCATTTTAATTCACTCACGCCTAGTATTGTAATGTTGATGTGTTCCATTTCTTGCTTAACAATTTCTAAGCTTCCTTGGTTCATGTTTCTCACATTACATGTTCCTATTGTGCACATTGTACAACTCCGGACTCTCCTTTCGCATCTGTGTGCATCAGCCTCTGGGCTTCCTTTCGGCTTTGACCCAGCTGCATCATTAGTCACAGCGCTACTTGTACTTGTCCATTGTTCTTCCCCAGTAGCTTGCTGAGTGCCTTCTGACCTGGGGGTCTCATCTTCCAGCATTATCTCATGTTGCATTTTGGATACTCTGTTCATAGGGTTTTCATGGTAAGAGGTATTCAGAGGTGGTTTACCATTGCTTTCCTTTGAGTTTGAATGCATCTTAGTCTGCTGTCTCAGCTTTGACCATTCCGCCATGGGTGCCCCTGCTAGGAGTCTAGCCTCTTAGTCTAGACTCTTGATGGCATTGCTGTCAGCTTCTTCAACATTCTCAAACCCTCTCACCGCATTAAGGTGTGCATCCTAGGAGCTTATACACTTGACACGGTAACTATTAAAGCAGGCCTGCTGCAAATATGTAGGAGGTGGCTACTGAAACTAACCTTCTTATTCTATGGCAATTGCAAGTCACTCCCTCCCCAAAGGGTTTTTTTTTCTTGATAGCAAGGGCACAAGTCCTTTGTTGTGAAATGTCCCTCTTTCCTAAATATCATCTGCTGTTTGTAACTGTTCTGCTAAATCAAACATTCCTATAATTTGAAAGTCAAGTGTACTGACTTAGTCCAATGCAAGTAATATCTGTACCTTTTGGACTTTCTCTCCCAACATTCTCTTTCCCTTCCATTTATACTATGGCTCCAGAGCTTTTCTAGACAGTCTTCTCCTGACAGAATATTCAGACCTTACATAAGCTTGCAAAAACCCCTCTTTCATCGACTTAGCATAACACTCAAATGCTTAAAAGTGATCCCATATTGGTGCTGGCTAAAAATGTGCCTCTAAACTCAGTTGTTTTCCTTTGCAGTGAACCATTCTCAAGACGAGAATACAGCATAAAAGATTCTCTTAGTAAGCAGCTTTCAATGTACTCTTTGCCAATAGTTACATAACTGGATTTCTGTCAAGCATTTATGTCTGTGTGTGTCCTCCTTGAGAAATACTTGGGGACAGGATGAAATCAAGCCTCATTTTTCTTAACACTGTATTTTTTAAAAAAAATGCTGTTCTATTAGCAGATTCAATAACCTATATAACAGAGGACAATTTACTATACAAATAAACTTAAAAGATTTTGCAATGGAAAAAAGACATGACAGAATTCGAAAGTATTCCGTTTACTTCTCAATACCAGCGCTGGAAACTGCAGGAGGAGAGAGTGCTCTTACACTCAGGCCCTGCTTTTGGGCTTTTATAGTCATCTGGTTGCCCACTGTGAGAACAGCACACTGGATTAGATGGGCCAAAGTCCTGATCCAGCAGACTCTTCTTATGTTTCTAAAGGTAGATGCGAAGCCTGTTACTCTACCAATTTGTAACAGACAGCTGCCTGACACAATGGGAAATGACCCAGTGTTTTCTTCTTTAAAAGCAGTTTCTTTTAAAGCTACCTCTGATATTGATGTCTCCATCAGTCCTCATGCAAATCACTGAGAAAATGTTTTGATAGGGGGAATTTGCTTTGGTATGTATCTGAATGACGAGATGGAAGATCTCACAACAGCTTGTAAAAACAGTTGTAAGCCTCGTTTAGTTCACATGTTCTCTACTCATTATTGCTACATGTAGTCACAGTTCAGTTATGTAAACATGCTGCAGTGAGCCTTGGACTTATATGCTCCTTTTTTTTGTATTGCTGCCACAAGCATCTCTTCCACTTTTAAACAAATCACAATTCCTCATTGTAGGGTTTAGCAATGGTTAAGTCAAACAATAGGAACTGTGGTTTATTTAAACTCTAGTTAATAAGAACAAGCCAGAATCAAACCATAGTTTCAGATACTGGCTTGTTCACAAACCTCTGGCCACTGGGCTGGAAGGGGTAGGAATGTACTGGCAAAGATGATAAATGGCTCACATGCTCAGTATCAGCTGGTGGGGAAGTTGATGTCAGCAGATGCACCCAATGAGAAGTGGTGAAAACAACCCCTGCCACGCGTAGAGGGGCCCAGGGCTCACTACAGTTATCTTGCCCAGCACTTGAAACTTGAAGTTGGCCCTATACTAACAGAGACTGAAAAGCCATTTGTGATATGACATGGGAACAACCGTTCAATGGGGAAGGGGGAGTAAAAACATTCACTGGCTAGCACAAGCACCTGGCATAAACCAAATACTCTCTTTAGATCAATGTGCTTTAAGTTGCAATCTTCGGGTGCACATTAAAAACACTGCTTTTAAAGTTAATTTAGTCAAATCTTACTTTAACATCTACTAGGGTTGGTTTTGAACAGTAGATGTTTTCTCTCTGCAAAGGGTTGGCCTATATTACCTTTAAAGATCCCTAAGACCTCTAATGTCCTGTGATGGAGACCACAGTCCTGAAACCCCTTAAGAAAAATCCCCATTTAGGAATAACTAACTAAACCTGGAACAAGAGATTTGAGGACTGCAGTACACTTTTTACAACCAACTTCAGTTCTTGATATTTTTATAAAGGTTAAGGTATAAAGTCATTCATCAATTTGGTAAAAAAATCATTGCTCTTCTTTATAGCTTCACCAGCTTAGTCTCAACAGAATGGATTCCTGAAGGTTCAAGAAAAGGTTGCTCATCCTCCTTTTGAAACACCCATATGCACCAGTAATTTTGATGTACTATACAAAAAAAAAAAAAGAGGTGGAGGGTGCCTTGAGGCATCTCCACCAACTTGCAAAGCAGCTGGTGATGTGTATTGTCAACGTGGGGAAAAAGCCTTTTGATCAAGAGAAGGTAGCAGAAAAAAATATTAAATTATCTAAGGCGAATTAGTGCATTTGACTAATACCAACTAAAATTTTTTTAAAAAAAATATATCTAAAAACAGACCGTTGGTCTCACTTGGGTGTCAGGCCATTAGAAGAACTTTGGAAATTGTAATTTCTCTTTAACAAACTCAGGAATTGCACCACTGCAGAAAGCAAGTAGGTTGACTGGCAGTCTGTACTAGTTCATTGCACAGTTTGACAGAAATAATCTGTAATGAAAACTTGGAAGAACTCCTTCACTATCACCATCCCTCTTACCTGCCATTTATTCTCCTCCCCAAATTTTTCACACTTTTCCAAACTTACAAGTTGGGCAGGGGAGAGAAAGTAAAACTGTAGTCAAGAGTGTTCTCTGTAAGTTTCCAGCTTTCTGCAATGAACACTTCTGAGCATGCCTGAATGGAACTCTAGGAACTGTAATTTTTATTCTTCCTCAGTGTATTAAAAAGTGAATCAAAAACCACACTTCCCAGAGTTAGCAATGAAAGCTTCAATACACTTGCCCACAAGTGTCTATTGCTGAGTGAGGAACAGATTAACCCTGTAAACTGCAGTGTATATACAATTGAGCAGAGCTTGGAAAAGTTAGTTTTTTGAACTACAACTCCCAATGCAGTGGCCATGCTGGCTGGGGCTGATGGGAATTGTAGTTCAAAAAGTAACTTTTCCAAGCTCTGCAACTGAGGCTCAGAAGGGCTCAGGGATTTCCTCCTCTACCCCCATTTCCAGAATTGTTCTCTTTCCCTACAACTAACTACAAAATATCTTGAGAGAAGAGTCCATACCATCTTAAGCAACAAATAGAAAGTTACAGGTCTAAAGTACAGAAGTACTCTCTGCTGTCTTACATGAAATCCAAACCTCAAACTATCAAAATTCTGTGATTGTGTGTGTGTACGTGCACAAGTTTATGCCTACCCCCACATTCATACATTACTTTTATCCAACATGACCATTTAAATAAATGAAGTTGACCTTCATAGCTAGATCATATCTCCTTTTGCAGAGAATCAGTTATTTTTTAAAGTTAATGCAGAAAAGCTAAGATAAGAAAACTACACATAATATAGAATCTAGAAGCAACACTTACGGCTCTTATGCATGAATGCACACTTTAAAATGGCAATGAGGCAGAACGCAGAGTTGTTAAAACCAATGGGAGCTTTACCACTGACTTCAATGTGACATGGATTACATCTTATGCAGAGTGATCCAGCATTTCCTTGTAATGCAAACAAATTCTGAGGCCCTAGAACACAGAAGGGGACTCCTCTTCATTCCAAGGGAAGTGGAATCTCCATGTATCTATGAGCACTTAAGCACTTCATTGAAGGGAATGAAAAGATCTGCTCAAACGGAAGCTCAAACATTCACACTGGAGCTCCTGTGACATTCTAGATCTCAAGAACATAGTGTAAGACAGCATAAAAATGACCTTCTCTATCAGAGGCGGTATGCTTCTGAATATCACTTGCTGGAAACTGCTGGAGGGGTGAGTGCTGCTGCGTTGAGGTCCTACTTGCAGGTTTCCCATAGGCATCTGTTTGGCCACTCTGAGAACAGGATGCTGGACTAGATGGACCACTAGCCTGATCCACAGGCTCTTCTTATATCCTTATGTAACTCTTGACTCCACACATGACATTATCAGAGTATCTTTCCTTCAAAACTCAGTTAAGAAAATCGTGCCAAGATAAAGTGAATAGTTCCTATTTTTTGTTTTTAACCAATGAGGTAACAAGCAGTTGACAAACATAAAAGATCTGTGAAGTAGATTTCTTACCCACCTGGCTACAGAATACATGAAAAGAAAGTCATTGTCTGGTGATCCAGGAGACTTGCTATAGTCAGTGTATTTCTTCTGGGTAGTACTTTTGATATCCTTCATTACAGACTCCATTTCTTTACTTAAATTGGTTTCTGACTATAAAAAAAGAAAAGAAAGAAAGACAGCTGATTTCACTTAGCTACAGTCAGAGGTGATTACAGAATTAAGACACCTTCAGAAAGTAAGAATTCCTTCTACAAATTATGTAAGTCATACATATACATGATTTCAAAAGCTGAAATATTAAATTATTCAGAATGAAACAAAATTTAAATAGTCATGGAGACAAAGTACTCTTAATATTTATGATTTTACAGTTATTTCTCTGTTTTACTGTAAAATACTTTGAAAGAGTTTACTCTCAAAGACAGCATATTATAAATAAATAAATAATATTCAACTAAATGTACACTGGAATAAGTAAAAAAGAATGACACAGAATTTTTGAAGCACTAATACTTTGCAAGGAAAGTATCATTTTAACATACCTCTGACTCAAGCACCCACATTACTAAGACTACAGTACACTAAAGCTTATAATTTTAACTATATCTTTTTGGACTGTGAAACTTCAAAATGTATAATCTGCACTCTTAAAATGTTCTCTTGACTGACCCACTTCAAGTGGCTTCCAGCTACCAGTGACTGATGCTTTATACCATAAAGAAATTCTGAGTTCCATGCAGGGCCAGCTAGGCATGACTGGACGCTTGGGCACCTGAAGCGCCTGTCTGTGCATCCCATCTACCTCTTGCATTGCGTAGTCTCATGTCAGCCCCTTAGAAAAGCCCTGTTGCCATCTTGATTGATGGCAGGCATGCACAGCATTCATAGCAACGAGAGAGGTAGGTGGAGCCTGCATGCAAGCTTATTGAAGCCCGCACGCTGTTTGTTTTGGGGGGGTGCCTGGAAGCTCCCTCTCTGCAATCTGTGGCAGGGTCCAGAGCCGATGCTGCTACGGATCGTGGAGAGGGAGTGCTACCCTCCCACCCTAAGGAGAAACCCTTCAGGGGTCCTTGGCCAGGGCCCGACCTGGCCATGGTCTGGCACCAGTCCTGGTTCTATGTAATCAAGTCAGTTTTGTATAAGACGAGAATCTGGAAAGCATGAATTTAATGACCAATTAATACATATACTGAAATGCAGGAGCAAAATGCTCACATCATATCCTTTTTTAAAACAGCACTTACTGTTAAAATATTAATGTAATTTAAGCTCATAAGTGCTTAATAGAGAAATGGGAGAGAACATTCAGCTTTTAAAATCTATAAAATGTAAATGAGTTGGGGGTAAAAAGAGAGAAAGAGAATGAAATGAAAGGTTGAAAGGTGGAGTCAAATTAACAAGGATCTTTCTGCCTTACACTGATGCTTACTGGGAAAGTTCCCAGCTGCTCTTGAAGCTCTTCCACCTCTTTTATGAGATCTTGCATATTTTTGTTACTGTGACATTGCCAAAGGCTTCTCTCCACACTGTTGCCAGGATAACATGGAAGGACACTGTTAGCAAACTGCCTACACAGAGGACAAGTAAATTCTCCTTTGTCCACTGAAAAACCCTGGAGAACCTGGTCATTCTGAAAGAAATGAAAATGCAAGTGAATTTCTGAAATGACAAGCAATTCTAACACTAAAAATCCCAGAGGCAGAAATAAAAGTTACCCATCTACAAGTTTAAGTGTAGTTATTTTTGTAACACACTAAGATTGAATACGTGCTTAATTTAAGACTTCTAATTACTCAGCCAATCTTATTATGGAACTAAACATTGTAATACAAACAAAAGAGTTCCCAACTTCGTGTTTGCCTTTTAATGCTAATGTAAGATCCATTTGTAGGAGAAAAACAACAGGGAGGAGAAGGATATTTAACCCTCCCTGTGCCTACAGACTGTCCCCTGCAAATGCATCCTGGTAGTTTCAGGTTGTTTTTATTTTTCTCCCTGGCAGCCTGCAAGTCCAGGAGGTTGTCTTGAGAGGGGAAAAAGACGCAGAAGAGAATCATCAAATGTAGAGGCCTGAGCGAGTCCCTCCTACCAGTTCTCCCCTTCAAATATCCCTGTAGCCCTGCATTCATAGTAACCATCTGGCATTGCTTTACATGCAGTTCCATCTCATGCCAGTGTGCTATATAGCAGCTAAGCAGCCTTCAAATACCCTACAGATTTTTTTAACTACAATATCTATCAGCCCCAGGCAGCACAGTCAATGGTCAGGGATGATGGGAATTGTAATATGAAAATATCTGGAAGAGTATACTGGTTGGGGGGGGGAGGCTAAAGAAAGAGTCCTTAGTTGATAAGTACTCATAGAATAGTAGTTAGAAGGGGCCTAAAAGGTCATTGTGTCCAACCCCCTGCTTAATGCAGGAATTCAAGTTAAAACACAACCAAGAGCATACTGTGTGTTTGTAAATTATGTAAAAAATTATGGCAGTAAATGTTCAATTCTCGATCAACGTAGCAACAACAGTCCTCCAGGAAAAGAGACTGAATCACCACTTTCTTACCCTGGGTATCTGAAACAACCTCAACATAACACTTTCAATTCCTTCCCTAATTCTAATTCTCTTAATGTTACGAAACAAGTGGAAACCTATGACGTTTTACATAGTTGTAGGAAGGAGAACTCTGTCACAAGCAATGGAGGGCAACATTGGTGGCTACAGCATATTGGTAAGTGCCTTCATAAGTTGTCTACCTTTGACTGCACTTCCTTCCCCTTTTCTTTAATTGTTATGGCAATCAGTACATTTATACAGCTCTACTTCCTTTTTCACAGAACCAATGAAAGCTCAGGGGGTAGGGCTATCTGTGTACTTTCTTCATGATAAGCACCAAGCATCATTGGCAGAAGCCCCACTTTAATTCTTAAGATCATTGGCCCTATTTAACCCACTCTGTGAACTGTGATCAATGTTTAAAGCTGTAAGATTCTACTCCCCACTCCCAGAGTGATGTTGCGGGCCACTTCACAATTCAGGCACGTGCAAGTTATTTTATTTGACTCAGTTAGATGAAGGCTGGGAAGCAATAATCCAAGCTGAAGAATGGACAGCCACAGCCACTCCTCCATCAATTGGACAGCCCATCAACACATACCACAGAGTCAGGATAAAATTGCCTTCAACAAATTAAACACAAAAATATTTATTTTTATATTATGTTCTTTATTCCTATATGCAAAGGATTCTCAATTTAGTATTTGTATCTAATTAAGAATTGTACCGAGTAACATTGTCCCAATTTTAATAATCAATCCACAAGTTTGAAGAATAAGAATATTTACCACTACATGGAATTGCATATACAAAGTTTCATTTAAAAACAAACAAACACTGGCTTAAATAGTTTTGAAAGGGAATTAGAAAAACTGAAGGATAGGTAACAGCTATTGCTGGAAATAGGACCTATTGTATTCTCAATCTGATCTAGCAAAGATCTTAACGTTTTTCTGTAACATTGAAGTATCCCCTTCCTGCTAATTACTTTATTCTTAAAAACTAAATTCAAACAGTCCAAAAAAGAGTGCTTCCAGCGTATCAGATCTGAGAGCCTGTATGGGAAGTGGATATAATGTCAGACTATGGCATGGGACACTAGGGTTCAAATCCCTATTCAGCCATGAAGTTCACTGGGTGACCTTGGGCCAGTCACTGCCTCTCAGCCAAGCCTACCTCACAGGGTTATTTTAAGGATAAAATGGAGAGAGGGAGAAACATGTACATCATACTGAGTTCCTTGGAAGAAAAGGTGGGATATAAATTAATAAATAATAATAAAATATTTAAATGTTCCCAAATACAATAGGGCTATGGTATAATAAAGCTCATCAAATTTCAGTGAAATAGAATAGCACCGACAACTTAACAAAAAAGTTATTTCTGTATTTTTCATGGTCAGTACCATATTATAGCACTGCCCCGACTAGGAAATTTGCATTGTAAATGAGAATATTTAAATAGGGAGAGACATAAAAATACAGCAATATATATAAAATTTATGGATTTTGTATCTTGCTCTTTAAAAACTCCTTTTAGTACATAAAGACACCATTAGGATTCTACCAATGTGAACATTAAAGCCTACAGTAATTAAGTAAAAGATCAATATCCAAAAAGTTTCATTTTAACTTACCCGTAATGATTCCATGTAGGATTTATGACAATCGATGTGTAACGTATGTCCACAGGTTTGTACATACACACCTCCTTCCCAACCAATTGATACTGATTGCAGACAGGAACTCTTTAAAAAGTAACAACGTAAGAGAATTCATATATTGTGGAATTGCCTCCCCGAAGAAATACGCCTGGCGCCTACACTTCTATCTTTTCGGCGCCAGGTTAAGACCTGGCTATGCTCCCAGGCATTTTAATGTGTTTAATTTTTATATTTCTGTTGTTCCTTGTTGTGTTTATTATTGTTTGGTTGATTTTATCACAATATTTTGTATTTTAATCTTTTTGTACACCGCCCAGAGAGCTATTCGCTATGGGCGGTTTAAAAATGAAACAAATAAATAAAAATAAAATAAATATATACTTGCCACCATTTAAATTTTAAATTAAACTGAATTGAATTAAATTAAATGTTATTATTTGTTTAATTAAACACAGACTATTGCCCTTATATTGTGGCTTAAATAAAACTTGGTGGTATAGATGGCCACTGGCAATTCTAATACTTAATTTCAAGAAAAAGTACAACTATACAAAGACATTTTTGATAGAAAATGAAATAGCAAGATGTGTTATATACTTCAAGAAGAGTTACTAGGAGGTGCTCCTGTAGTCTAATAAAACAGTATGACCTATATTGCTGTT
This sequence comes from Rhineura floridana, assembly GCF_030035675.1. Classification (NCBI taxonomy): domain Eukaryota; kingdom Metazoa; phylum Chordata; class Lepidosauria; order Squamata; family Rhineuridae; genus Rhineura; species Rhineura floridana. Next base: position 45,563,600 of record NC_084481.1, read on the forward strand.
CTCTGCACACAGATCCCTCAATTTCCTTGGTGTCATGAGCCCCGTAGAAAGGGGGTGGAGCAGTGAGAACAAGGAGGACTTTGAATGGGATAACAGTTTCAGTGATGGGCCTACAGGCACAGTAGACTTGTACCATGGACAGTGAAGCTCCACACACACCCCAGCTCCAGTTAGCAGCGAGGAGGCTCAGTCCAGTCAGGAAGTTGCCTTTCTGCCCAACTTTCACCCCCTTCCGAGGCCTGCTTTGCCGCCAATACAGCGTAGTCCCCCTACCTCTGATGGGGAGGATCTTGCTGAGGCAGCGCAGCCACCCTTGCCTCGTACATGGAGGCTGTTGTGCCAGCAAACTCAACGCACCCCAGCAGCTTCTCTGAGGAGGAGCGCTTGTGTGCATGCACGTTGTCAAGAGTGACACTCAGTTCATGCAAGTAGGGTGCCTACCCATCCTTACTTAAGTACGGTGATGGGGATGTGACTAGCTGCTGCAACAACTTCTTAGTGCAATGTAGCCGTGCCTAGTTACTCCTAGTAATGAGGCTGAATTCTGTGTGAGCTGATTCATGAAGTGTTCTGAACTGAAACTTTCTATAAAATCAACTAAAGAAAAGCTACGTTCATGTCTGACTTCAGTGGGTTCGGGCAGAACACTCGGGTTTGAAGGCATGAAAGTTTAGCGAATTTGTCTCTACTTGCTGCTTTGCCCTGCAGGAGGGCACAATCTCCTAACCTTCCAAGGTATGGTGGACTCTGGTATCAACCAATCAAGCTGCTCATCTTCTTAGTGGGAAAATTATAATTCTTAAAGGTCATGGGGTATGTGTGTTCTGTCCTAGTATGCCACCCAAGTGCCAGAGAGGAGATGCAGACCTCCCTCCTTCCCTCATGGTCAGAGTACTGCCTAAGCGCTAGACACTAATTTTCCTTTATAGAGGCTGAAGATTGGGTGGAAAGAGAGAAATCCAGCCCTTTAAAATATCTGTTTTCTGACTGACCCTGCCTTCAGTCACCAGAGAAAGGGAACCTTCACCCATATAGGTTCAGACTATCACCCTAAACCTGAGAGAGATAATATCTTCATTTCTGTCTTTGTGGCATGAGAGGTTACTGATAATTCTTAAAGACATCATACAACCCATGAATGCATAAATATTGTCTTACTGCTGTCACTATGGAGATAAGTCTGGAGAGCACTCTGCTATATACACCAACTATAAAAACTTTCTTCAGCCTGGTGCCCTTCAGATGTTTTGGACTGCAACACCCATCAGCATGGCCAATAGTCAGGGATGACTGGAGTTGTAGTCCAGCAACTTCTGGAGGGCATGAAGTTGGAAAAGCCTGGACTACGCTTTTGAAATAGAATGGGTATTTTCCTTTTAGTAAAGTATACGGTTTCCATTTTATATCTTACAAACCATTTTTACCACAAAGGAAAATGATTCTTTGAAGCCTTCTGTAATAATTGCCACTACAGTAATACCTATTGCTGAGGTAGTGCAGATCATCAACAGGATCTTTTTTATTGCTTAGCTCAGCAGAACAAACTATTCAAGGGATTAAGTGAGGTTTCTGTTTTTATGCAACAGAAATTTAAAGATTAATTCTTCCCTGCTGTGACCATTCTAGCACAATAATTATCTAGACAGATGAAAGAAAGCAAAAACATCTGATCCAACTAATGTCTGAGTTGGACTATACTTTTTTTTAATCAAACAGTAATCCAGTTTCCCCAAGGATGAATGATTCCCAAATTGCATAAGATGCTGCTTTCCAGAATGATCTAATGTTATGAATAAAGTCTTCTGCTACTACATACAAAAGCACTTTGACTGCTTTCATACCATCAAATTCTAAGTTTAATAAGCCAGTACATGCACAGCCGCATGCACATGCATGCAGTCCCTTTGCTTCTACTTGGCTCCCCCCTTTATGTGAGCAGCAAAACAAGCAAGGAATCCAGAGTTAACCACAGCTTCCCATTATGTGGAAACTGGGAACTACTGTTAGTTTCCAGCAAGCTGGATTCTCAAGCCAACTTCCAAATCCTATTATGTTTGGAAAATATTAACCTTAGATCCTGGTCTGCGTGTTACAGGCAACTATAACATTTCAGCTTTGTTTTACCCACTTGTACAAAGGCAGGAGCAAAATGGCAGCAAAAAAGCTGTGTGCACGTACACAAAGCTCATGCATATCTTCACTTTTTGTTTTGCCACTTGGTTTGTAATTTTATTTTCCTTTTCTTTAATTTTACTGGTTGTGTTGTAAACAAATTGACTGCAAGAATGTAATTTGCTCAAAATTAATAAAAGTGATTATATAAAAAAAATTAAGTCAGTGTGCTATACATACCACACACACATGCACGCCAAGCTGTAGTTACATTAATTGATTAGCTAGAAAGGAAGCTACGCTTCTAGAATTTAGAGAGGAGAGCAATCATGTTCTTTTATATTTAATTATAAGCTGCTCTTTCAGGAATATGTCTTCCTTAACATTTTCTGCAAAACTGTATTGCTGAAACGTCAAGTTTTACTTCTCAGTGTATTGAAAGAAATCAACTAATGAAAACTATGGATACTCTTCTAATTGACCACTTTCAGTCTTACTAGCTTTTGCTGAAATAAAACCTAAATGCTTTGAAATGTAACTGAAGCTGAACAGTTTCTTCTCAATTTAACTTCTACTGACAAATGATCCAAATAAAAACAATTTAAGTAAATTTTGGTTTTATGGGAAGATTTAATTAGTCACCAGAACCATTGATGTAATAGCAGATTCATGTACACTTGAGCTGTTGAAGAAAGGCCACATTAAATGCTTCCCATTTGCTCTGAGTGAAAAGTTCAAGGGAGTTCATTTGAAACTATTGCGTTTCCTCCCTTTAGAAGGAAATATTATTGAATGTAGCTTTGGGTTCTTCAGCAAACACAAATGAGAATTAGAATATATGTCAACAAAGCAGAGGCAGGAAAGGACACCTGATCTCTTAGTATGTCACTCCAAACAAATCTTTTAAAAACAAAAACAAAAACAAACCCCATCACCAGTACACCCATTTCACAAACAAGGTGTTATGATCAGGGGACAGAAAAAACGGTCCCTAAATTCACCACTCTCTTTGTAGGTGTCAAGCTGTGGAAGTAATTTCAATGATGTTTCAGAGCTGCAATTTCAGGCCCCTGAAACAGTTCAACAGGGAGTCAGATTTACCAGAACAACAAAGGCTTCTTCTCTCGTTTTTTGTGTGGACCCACTACTATTGTTCAAGGGGCATTCTGGGGAGGAAACATGACGACAGCCAGAGATTTCCTCCTTCACCGCTGACACCACTACCAGAGTCAGTAGTTTTTAAACAGATTTAAAGAGAGAGAAAAGTGATGAAGCCACTGCCATAGTAAGCACTTCATCCCTCCCAAATTGCATTCCTGTTCTGGGGGACAAAATATCCTTCAAACCGCTGATTTGCCAGAGCCCTGACTGTGATACTGATCAGCCACTGATTTCACTGTTGAGCAAACATTTTAACATACACTTCCCAAACTGATCAGTGCATACAGTTAGGGAAACTGGCTCTCAAGGCTGCTATTTCAGAATCAAAGCCACTATCCAAACCCCTAATCCCTGTGGAACACTCACAGTGATATTTTAAAACTTCACAGTTGCTATTTAATTCAACAAATTTGTAACAAAAATCATGGTAGTTAATATAGTTAAATATTTAAATGTAGTCTAAGAAATAGAATACTATCACGCATACTATTGCTGAAAACTTACATCTTTAAAGAGGTGCTGTAAAGTTGCAAGGCGTGCTTCATATACTGTTGCACATGTATCCCAAGGATAAATCTGCTCCTTTTCAGAGGTTGGCAGCTTCTTAGGCTCAGTAGTATTGCGGCATTGGCCCAAAACTGTAGAAAGCATAAGATATCAGCAATTTGCCAGGAAGCAAATGACACCTTATATAGTTCTACCTTTTAGCCAAGCAAGTCAAAAGTGGTCACACAACTGACTAGAGAGATTCCATTGGGGAAGCAGTCTGCAGGGCCAGCAATACCACATAAAGTGCAAAATATTGTATTTTGCTTCAAGTAAATAGGTTTTTATACTTATGAAGCAGAATATTTTTTCCAACCTCTAATTATTCTATCGTGGATCAGAAATGGGGCAGAAAGGTGGCAAGTATTACATGCCTCTCTCTCAGTCCTTCCAATAAAAAAGTTAATAGTTGTGGAATGTGTGAACATATAGATTATAAAAGGCTATTACTATATATGTAGTGAGAAAAGCCAGATGTCCAAGCTGGATTTAGAAAGGGAAGAGGCACCAGAGATCATATTGCAAACGTACGTTGGATAATGGAACGGAGCAAGGAATTTCAGAAGAAAATCACCCTGTGCTTTATAGATTACAGCAAAGCCATTGACTGTGTAGATCATGAAAAACTATGGAGTGCTTTAAAAGAAATGGGAGTGCCACAGCATCTGATTGTCCTGATGCGCAACCTATACTGTGGACAAGAGGCTACTGTAAGGACAGAATATGGAGAAACCGATTGGTTCCCCATCGAAAAGGGTGTGAGACAGTGTGTATGCAGAACATATCATATGGAAAGCAGGAATGGACCAAGATGAAGGAGATGTGAAAACTGGAGGGAGAAATATCAATAATTTAAGATATGCAGATGATACCATACTACTAGTGGAAACCAGTAATGCTGATGAAAGTTAAAGAGGAAAGCACAAAAGCAGGACTACAGCTGAACGTCAAGAAGAACAAAGTAATAACAGAAGATTTATGTAACTCTAAAGTTGACAATGAGGACATTGAACTTGTCAAGGATTATCAATACCTTGGCACAGCCATTAACCAAAATAGAGACAATAGTCAAGAAATCAGAAGAAGGCTAGGACTGGGGAGGGCAGCTATGAGAGAACTAGGAAAGGTCCTCAAATGCAAAGATGTATCACTGAACACTAAAGTCAGGATCATTCAGATCATGGTATTTCCGATCTCTATGTATGGATGTGAAAGCTGGATGGTGAAAAAAGCGGGTAAGAGAAAAATCGATTCATTTGAAATGTGGTGTTGGGGGAGAGCTTTGCACATACCATGAACTGCGAAAAAGACAAATAATTGGGTGTTGGGACAAATTAAACCAGAACTATCACTAGAAGCTAAAATGATGAAACTGAGGTAATCATACTTTGGACACATAATGAGAAGACATGATTCACTAGAAAAAACAATAATGCTGGGAAAACCAGAAAGGAGTAGAAAAAGAGGAAGACCAAGCTAGAGATGGATTGCTTCCATAAAGGAAGCCACAGACCTAAAAGTACAAGATCTGAACAGGGTGGTTCATGACAGATGCTATAGAAGGTCACTGATTCATAGGGTTGCCATAAATCGAAATAGACTTGAAGGCACATAACAACAACAAGAGATTATAACCTCAGAATAAAAGCTCTAGAATATCTTACTGAATATCGGGGTGTATCTGTATTTCAGGGTGGGGAAATTCAAGCCCAGGAGCTGAATACTGCTCTCCAGGTCTCTCTATCCAACACTCAGGACTCTTCCTAGGCCACATACTCCTCCACAGCCTGGTCCAAAGCCTCCTTATGTGCTTTTGCTTGGCTGGAATGTGTTCTTCAGGTGTATTAATGCCCCTTGCTTTCCTGGATGGAGGATGGAGAGGAGTGTGAGTAGAAAACTTGTACTTGGGCTGGAATGTAGTGAACTGCACAAAGGTAAGAGCCACAGCTGTTGCCCTGCCCACTTATGCCTCTGACTCTGCCCATGACTGACATGTGGCCCTCAAAGTTGCCATGATGGAACATAGCCACTCTGGTTCTATGTATCAAGAGGCTCAAGAATTTAACCATGTGGGATGAGCATAAGTCCACCCTCTTGGTCTCTTGTAGTTCCTTTGAAGAAGAGAAGAGGACTTTGGTCGTTACCTGAAATAAATTTCTCCTGGATGGTAGTCTATCAATGGGTATAGGGCACCACCTAGTGTCCATAGGCAGGAAAGACAACTGAATTGCGGGGAGTAGGTTGCCTCAAGCACGTGATCTCCTCAGTCCCTTCATGACAAGTCAGAGGATATAAAACCTAGATGCACTCTGACAAGGAAAAAGCAACAGGTAAGATCCAAACAACTGAAGATGTACTCCCGAGACGTAATAAAAACACACTGAGACTACAGGAAAACGGTTCAACCACGTAAATTGTATTGAAGGAAAACCTCATGGAACAACCATGAACAAATGTATGCATAGTCTTACTAGCATGGTTCATGAGGATTAGACAAAGAGCCCCAGTGAGGTGGGCCTTGATGGACTATCATCCAGGAGAAATTCATTTCAGGTAGGGATCAAAGTCCCCTTCTCCCTGGATGACAGTCCATCAAGTGGGATATACACAAGCAGTTCCCACCTAGACCGGGGGGGGGGGTAATGTGGCTCAGGGTATAGCAACATGTTGCAGAACATGTTGACCAAAAGCAGCTTCAGCCAAGACATAGGTATCCATTTTATAGTGAGATGCAAGTGTATTGAGAGAAGACCAAGCGGCCACCCGGCAAATCTCCAACAGCGGGGCATTAACAGAAAATGCGGCCATGGTTGCAGTTGAACGTGCTGTTATATGTTGGGGAACAGGTACCTTTAAAACATCATAAGCTAATTTGATACACACTCGCAACCAACAAGACAAGGTGGAATTAGATACTCTTTTCCCCAAGGACACAGGATGAAAAGAGACAAACAGTGAATTGGACATTCTAAAGACCTTAGTTCGATTGATGTAAATCTTTAAAGCTCTCCTAACATCAAGAGAATGCCAGGCCTTCTCCTGTGGACGGACTGGCTTTGTGCAAAAGGATGGCAGGACGAGCTCTTGTTGACCAAGAAAGAACTAATTCACTTAGGGCACAAATGAAGAATCCATTCTTAAAATGACTGTCCTCGTGAAAGATGCAAAGATGTTTTGCTACTGATAATGCATTCATCTCCGAGATGCATCTGGCAGAGGTAATCACCACTAGAAAAAGCACCTTAAAGGACAAGAAGCGAAGATCAACGGTGCTAAGTGGTTCGAAGGGTGGTTTCTGAAGTGCAGCCAGGACTGTTTCAAGACTCCATGAAGGGTATCTATGAACGGTGGGTGGGCAGAATGCCATTGCCCCTCTGAGAAAATGCTTACTCGATGGATGAGAACCCATTACTCCTGGAGAACAGAGAGAAAGAACCGACGATAAGGCTGAAACTTGACACTGCAGGGTGTTGACCTTCAAGCCCATACTGAGTCCATCTTGCAGAAAGCTAAGTATGTCCAAAACCGAGGCCTTGGTTATACAGATGTTCCTTTGGAGGCTCCAGGCAACGAAGCTTCACCATGTGGAGCTGTACAGTCCTTTTGTAGATGGGCAGCGTGAAGCTAAGACAGTAGATATTATCTCCTATGACAAGCCCACTTCACTTAAGCAGCGCCACTCAATCGCCAGGCTGTCAGCTTCAGCCAGGCTTGATCAGGGTGGTGAATCAGTTCTTGCATCAAGAGATCTGGCTGAGACAGGAGCGTCTAAGGGACTTCGGATGAGAGGTAGAGTATCTCCGAAAACTACAGACGACACGGTCAGTATGGAGCTATCAAAACTATTTCTGCACACCCGTCCCTCAGCTTCCTCAGGTTGTGTGATATCAGAGGAATTGGAGGGAAAGTATAAAGTAGCTCTGGGGGCCAAGTGGCTAAGAGTGCATCTTTTGCCTCTGTATGACTTGACAGATAACGGACAAAAAATCATGGAAACTGACAACTGACTGGAGAGGTGAAGAATTCCAAGTTCAATTTTCTGAATCTGTGCTGGACCAGGGCAAACACCTCGGGGTGAAGCATCCACTCCCCCGCCTGAAGATGCTGGCGACTCAGCCAATCCACGTGAGGGTTCTGTCCCTGCTGAGGTGCTCTGCTGACACTGAGTCCATGGAAAGTTCTGCCCAAGAGAAGAGTAGGGTGGCTTCGTGCTGGAGACTCTAAATGCGTCCCCCCCTTGTTTGTTGATATGAGGTTTCATGCAAGCATTGTCGGTACAAAGGAGAATGTGGCGAAGGTGGAGTATCGGAGCAAAATGCTGAATGGGTAGACTGGCCACCCTGAGTTCTAGCCAGTTGATGCTGTGATGTAACATCTGCTGCTGACCATCTTCCCTGGACGACCACGGAGAGGCAATGTGCACCCCATCCCAAGAGACTGGCATCTGTGGTAATCACAGCATGTGGCGGATCTCAGAAAGAAATATCCTTCTGAAGGTTGGGGGAGGCTGTCCACCATCTGAACAAGTTTCTTAGGCGAGTGGGAATGTGTAGCTGATGGTTCTGTAGGCCATTATGTCCTGCTGACAGGGAAGGAGGAATCATTGCAATGGACAAGAGTGATGGCGTGCCCACAGGACAATCTGGATTGCAGAGATTACAAGACCCAGAGCCTTGGCCAAGAACACGAGATCCGCTGAATCCAAGCCAAGTAGATTCCTCGCAACCCCCTGCAGAATCTCTATCCTCTCTGGTGACCATAGGATCATGGCTGTCCGAGTGTCAAGGACTACCCTCAGATGTTGGAGCGGCTGTGTGGGGACCAGGTGACTTTTGGTGTGGTTGATCAGGAAACCATTGGATGCCAAGACCTGCAGGGTGAGGCAAATGTCCCACTTCACTTGAGAAAGGCTCTCCGCTTGAATTAACAGGTTGTTGAGGTAAGGGTAAAGGTGGACACCTTAGCAGCAAAGACAGGCCACCACGGAAACCATCACCTTCATGAAAACTCGAGGAGCGGATGAGAGGCCAAAGGGCATTGCCCAGTATTGATACTGATGGCATCTGTAGGAGAAGCAGAGGTACCTCCAGTGTCGTGGGTGAATAGGGATAAGCAGACAGGCCTCCTGGAGATCTACTGATGCCAGATAATCATGATGGTACAGGGCTTCCCTGATGAATGAGATGGACTGCATCCTGAACCTTTAGTACCGGACAAACTAGTTTAGAAACTTCAAATCCAAGATGGCCCTCCACATTGTTTTGTCGCATTTTGGCACAACTAAGAAGATAGACATCTGAGAATAGTTCTTCAGCAGGCATCTCCTATATTGCCTGAATCTGGAGATGTTGAATGCCCTCTGTCAGCGCCTGCCGTTTTGGGGGGCAGCTAGAGACAGGGGAAGGCACAAAGTTGTTTTGTGGAACACTTTCTAGTTCTATTGTGTAACCTTCCCGAATGGCTTCCAGCACTCACCGGTCTGTGGTTATATGAGACCAGCTCCGAGAAAAGAGTAGAAGCCGAGCCCCCACTGGAGGGATGTCAGCATCAGTACTTGTGAGGTGGTTGTTGAGACCTGCTGCCCTTGGATCCTGAAGATGCAGGGGCGAACTTGCTTCCAGCATGTAGATTGGGTTTTCTGGAAAAATGGTTTCTGAACCAGTTGTGTTGACCAGGCTTGTAATTGCATCCTCTTCCTGATGAACGATTGGGACAAAAAGGTTGCAAGGACTGGAAGGATGACGGGTAGGGGGCATAGCGGCAAAAAGATCTCCACTCATCCCAGCAGAGCAGCCAAGAATGGTTTGTGCTTTTCCTTAGGGTCCACCAGGATCTCCTGGAGGGCCTGGTCCCTGAAAGGTTTCAGTGCTACATACAAGGCGGTAGACAAATTGACCCGTGCTCCTGAGTTGGCATCCCAGTGGTGCAGTCACAAAGTGTGTCTTGCAATTATTTGTGCTGCTATGGACCTTGTAGAGAATTGAACTGCATCCAAAGTGGCATCTGTGTGAAGGCTGCTGTCCTGTAAAGCATGAGAATTCTTTTGCAGACTCTGTTAGGACCCCTGTTGAGGTCCTGAGGTGAAGGGTCCAGCAGTTCATTCAGCCAAAGCAAGGAGGCCTATGAAAAGATAGATGCCACACAAGAGGCCCTTACAGCAAAGGCAGCTCCCTCATGAGTCTTGCAGAGACAGATGTCTAGTCGTCACTCCAACCTTTCCTTGAATTGCACATCTCCTTCCTGAGATAACAAGGAACAAGAAACTAAGGTCAATATAGGACCATCTACGCTGGGAACTTTGAGTAGGTCTATGAAGTTAGGTTCCAACAAGTGGACGCATGTGGCCAGAGCAGGCGTGCGCCTAGTCTGAAGAGGGACTTGCCATTCAGACTGAGCTATTGCTTTAAAAGCTTTAGGAACTGGAATAGTAACCACAGTGGCCTTAGGAGCCTTCAGATCAGACGCTCCTTTTGAAGGGGCCGGCGGTGGATCTGGTGACGGAGAGTTGATGTCCAGCGCTGACAGAGACTTACACAGGACAGGCAAATAATTATCCGCATGAAACAGCCTGTGTGAAGTAGAGTTGGATGGAGAAGACACTTCCTCCATCCCAGAGCCTGCACTCTACTCATCATCACACTCAGGGTCCACAAATGGATCCAAGGAGTCTCTGGGTGGTATGTTGACTAGACGGCCCTTGGAGGCTGCAAAAGGATTTGGATATGGTAAGTCCTCGTCCTCTGATGAATGCCCCCAAACTCTCTGAGCAGTGGCTGCCTGGAACCCCTGAAGTCTGACAAAGGCTGTCGGGTCCCTTGATTTGTGGCTGGCCCTGTAGCTGTTTTAGTGGCTGTAGACTTTTAAGATCCCTTGACTGTTGAAGATCTGGTTGTAGGTGAACCAACCTCGCAGTGTGGAACAAGAGAGACACGTACTATCTGACATTATTTTAACTAAACTACTGGGGGTGGTAGGGCCTGTCTGTTTGGCACACAGGGGGGAGGACATGTGTAGATCGGAAGGGAATGTTGTGGGAGGACTGGGGGGCCACCACATTAAACGGCTGGGTGGCAGATCCTGGAGGGGTGGTGGTAGGCCATGCCAATCTAGGGGAACGAGGGATAGATACGTCATACCCATCCTTTGTTCCAGGCCTATCCACGACCAGAAGATAACTGGGGGAGGCAGGACTCCATCCAATCTTCGGCTGTTGTTATGCAATGCCAGATCTGTGGTACAGAAGACCTCCATCATCCATGATATGATATGATCCTGGATGAGGACCCAGATCTGGTATGTATTACGGAGACCTGGCTGGACGAGGCCTCAGCTCCCATACTTGAGGCCATGTGTCCGGCTGGTTTCCGATATGCACAACAACCGAGGATTGGTAGGCGGGGAGGGGGTGTGGCAGTTATATATCGAGGGTCCTTGGTTTTCACCAGGCCCCCCCTCCCGGAGACCAAGTTTGTTGATGGCATGTACTGGAGGTTGAGCCCAAAGGACAGTTTAGGGATTCTACTAGTGTACCGCCTGCCCCGCTGCACAGTGGACTCCCTGGCCGAGGTGCTCGAGATGGTCTCGGCTGTGCGATTGCTCTCCCCTAACCTGTTGCTCCTGGGGGACTTTAACGTACATGCTGATGCCGTTCTCATGGGGGCACCTCGGGAAACCATGGCTTCTTGGGAACTGCACCTTAGTAATAGTGGGCCCACCCATGTAGCCGGTCATGCCATTGACCTTGTGTTTGTCTCGGGCGGGGAGGTAAGTGCTCTGGAAATGGGGGCTATTCATTCTAACCCCGTGTCATGGTCAGATCACCACCTGGTGAATATGGACCTCTCAATGCCACACACCCTCCGCAGGGGTCAAGGACCCATTAGGATGGTCCGCCCCACACGCCTGATGGAATCTAAAGGATTCCTGACTGCACTGGGGGATTTGGAGCTTGCTGAAGGGCACCCAGTCGAAACCCTGGTGGGGGAGTGGAATAGGGAAATCGCTAGGGTGGTAGACCGGGTGGCTCCGAAACGTCCTCTCCCCCTGAATAGGACTCAGACAGCACCCTGGTACACACCATGGTTGCGAGGTCTGAGGCAGGAGGTGAGATGATTAGAGCGCCGGTGGCGGAAATCTTGCACTGAAGACGATTGGACACTGGTTAGAGCAGCAATAGCAGCCTACCAGGTGGCAACAAAGGCAGCGAAGAGACACTTCTTCGCTGCCTCTATTGCATCGGCAGAGTGCTGTCCCAGGAGGCTGTTCCAAGTGGTCCAGAGCCTGGTCGGTCCAGTTGCCCAGGAACCAATGGAACATTCTAAAGCCTCCTATGACTTATTTGCTGGACACTTTGCTGATAAAATCGAGGACCTGAAGAACATGATTCCGCACGCCGTGGATACAAGAAGTGGGCCAGAGTCGGCCAGTTGCATTCCGGTCCAATGGGATCGGTTTCAGCCTCTCCTCGCTGAGGACGTGGACAAGGTGCTCTCTACTGTGAAGCCAACCACCTGTCTGCTGGATCCTTGCCCTTCTTGGCTCATTATGAGCTGTAAAGAAAGACTGGGCGAAGGGACCAAGGCAGTGGTCAATGCATCCTTGGAAGAGGGTGCAGTGCCATTAGCCCTCAAGGAGGCGGTAATAAAACCTATCCTGAAAAAACCCTCCTTAGATCCCCAAGAGCTGAACAACTTCCGCCCAGTCTCTAATTTACCATTCTTGGGCAAGGTGATAGAGCGAGTGGTGGCTAAGCAATTACAGACACACTTGGATGAAGCAGATTATTTAGATCCATTCCGATCGGGCTTCAGAACTGGACATGGAACTGAAACAGCCTTGGTCGCTCTGGTGGATGATATGAGGAGGGCATTGGATAAGGGTGAATATACCTTCCTTGTCCTCCTCAAGCTCTCAGCGGCTTTTGATACCGTTGACCAGGGTATCTTGTTAAATCGCCTGAAGGGATTGGGAATAGGGGGCACTGTTTTACGGTGGTTCCATACCTATCTCTCAGGTAGATACCAACGGGTGGCATTGGGGGATGAGGTTTCAGACCCTTGGCCTCTTAATTGTGGTGTGCCACAGGGCTCTATCCTCTCTCCCATGCTATTTAACATCTATATGAAGCCGCTGGGAGCTATCATCAGGAGTTTGGGGCTGCAGTGTCACCAATATGCGGATGACACTCAGCTCTATCTCTCATTCAAATCTTCACCAGAGTTGGCTGTGAAAACCATGTCCAAGTGCCTGGAGTCCGTAAGTGGATGGATGGGCGAGAATAGGCTGAAGCTAAACCCTGATAAGACTGAGGTGCTACTCGTGGGTGATAAGGGAAGGCTGGGAGACATCGACGTGGTGCTTAATGGGGTGAAATTACCCCTAAAAGACCAGGTCCACAGCCTAGGGGTCATCCTTGACTCCCAGCTGTCCATGGAGGCTCAGGTTTCGGCAGTGAGTCGGGCAGCTTGGTATCAACTACATCTGATACAACAGCTGCGGCCCTACCTCCCTATACATCTTCTCCCACGAGTGGTACATGCCCTGGTCTCCTCTCGCTTGGACTATTGTAATGTGCTCTATGTGGGGTTACCCTTGAAAACGGTCCGGAAGCTACAACTGGTACAGAATGCGGCGGCACGCTTGATTAAGCATAGCCACCGCCGGGATCACATCACTCCGGTGTTGTTAGATCTACACTGGTTACCAGTGGTCTACCGAGCCCAATTCAAGGTGTTGGTGTTGACCTTTAAAACCCTATACAGTTCCGGTCCAGTTTATCTGAAGGACCGCCTCCAGTATCACCAAATAGGCTGCCTTACCAGATCAGCCACGCAGGATTTTCTCTCGGTCCCACCAGTCAAAACAGCTAGGCTGGTGCGGACCAGAAAGAGAGCGTTCTCGGTGGTGGCCCCCACCCTCTGGAATTCTCTCCCCTACGATCTCCGACATGCCTCCTCCCTGTTGAGTTTTCGCCGAGCCTTAAAGACCTGGCTATTCAGGCAGGCCTATAACAATGTTGGAGTGGAGTAGTTTTTTTGTATCTCTAAATTGCTGTTTTTATGATGTTAGATTGATTGATGAATATGTTGTTTTATATTGTATTTTAAAATGTTATGTAAGTCGCCTAGAGTGTTCGTTCGGTCGAATAAAATTTATTATTATTATTATTAGTCGCAGGTCTCAGGTTGGAAGTCAAGGACTGTGCCGAAGCAGGAGCCAGGAGTTCAGTGGACAGGGCCCCAATAAAAGCCTCCCAAATACAAGACAGGGCCTCAGGCATTAACTGGAAGGGTATCAAGCCTTGAGGATTCCCCCCCCCCGATCCCTGGAGCATGGGATGGCTGGGTGGAAGAGGAGGTCCGTGCCAGGGAACCTCCTACTTCCCCGAAGCCTTCAAAGTCCTCCTCTGATGAAGCAGTGGGAGAATCAAGTAATGTTATGAGCTTTGGGTCTGCAGTGAGCTCATCCTCCAGCAAGGGCTTCTGAATATGTTCCCTGACAGGGTTGCTGCCAGTAAGATGGGAGGAAGAAGCCCTAAGGTGGACCATAGGGCCCTCTGACTTCTGGCACTGGAGGAGGGAGCTATGTGCTGGCTCAGAGGTGGCCTTTGGAGGTGTCACCTCTACCAGTAGACTGTTGACCCCTAAAGCCTGGTTGACAGCCATTCCATTCATTGACTAATCCATGGGAGGGCCTGACATAGCAGTTGCTTTCCTTTTGGCCGGTCCCACTGAGGGGGTCGTGTCCAATATGGTGGCCATCTTCTTTTTGGTGGGCTCTGCTGAAGTGGCCAAATGTAAAATGTCAGGTGCTGCACTGCTGGCTGCGTTCACAAAGATAGCCATCTGATTTGCTTCTGCTATGGAGGAGGGAGCTGCCTGATGTTTGGATTTTTTAAGCACCTTACGCAGCCCTGACCCGCTCTCTGCTGCAGTTGCTGGTGTGATGGGAGGTTTACGCACAAGCAAGCCAGTCTCCGCTGCCACTACTGACAGAGTTATGGTGGCCATATTCAAGACGCCTGTGGCAGGGTCGGGGTGTGACCACTTTGATGGGAGACTAGTGGCATCCATCCCACTCAACTCATGTGCCTTTCTGAGATGTGGAGGAGACTCAAGGGTAAGCAGAGAAAACGGCAGACAAGTTCCCTGTTAGCTTGCACAACACGCTCTAATTTGGCCTGGTGGGTAAACCACCTTCTCTCCTGCTCTGAGCGGCCAGGCGGAGGGGGAGGGGGAAAGACAGGAACAGAAAAAAGCAAGGGCTAACAACTTTTTTTGTTTAATAAGGAAGAACAGTGACAGAGAACTCACCACACTGAGACAGAGACAAGAAAAAGGAAGCTGAGGCAGACAGAATTTGGAGCAAAGGAAAAAGACAGCCACCTAGGATGACAAGGCAGGAAAGGACTGGGGAGATCACATGCTTGAAGCAACCTACTTCCCGCAATTCAGTTGTTTTTCCTGGCTATGGACACTAGGTGGTGTCCTATACCCACCTGATGGACTATCATCCATGGAGAAACCTCTTAGTCATCATTAAAATATGCTAAGATATACAGATATTTTCTTCAAGTCAAGTAAACTGTTTCTTCAACCATACCTGAAGAGGCCTGTAAAAGCACAACTAATCCTGCTGGTCGCTCCTCAGTGGAAGGGCCACTCTGTCCACAAATAACACAATCATACACAGCTTCAGAAACATGCTGTTCTGCTGTTGCTATCTCCATAGCAATATCTGCATCTGGCAATTCTAAAGATTACAGGAAAGAAAAGATATTAACAAAGAACCAACACTCTAGGAAGAAATGGGTTAAAATAAAACAAATGCCTGACATTTGAACCATTACATTATAATAATGATTGTAAAATGCAGTGTGTAATTTTTCCACTTAAGGATGCTACACTTATTTAATTTTGCCAGCACAGAGCTTAATCTCCATGCTAAAATAAAACAAGTTCTTTGTAACATTTCGGTGGTAAATGAAGCTTGTCTCCACCAACATCCCTTAATATAGGAAGAGACTAGGAAGCTGCTACAACTACCAGTTTTGCAATCTATGTAGCTGCAGTCTACACACACACACAAACAAAAGAAAAAAATGAATGCTGAAGAAAGCATAAAGGGAAGTCTACTACATCACTGACATTAATTAGTGTGGAGTCACATTTGGAGGGCTCCATATGTTTCATCTCAACTGCCCCTTTTCTGACTCCTATTTTTCAATCCAAACTGAAAAGCTGGGACTTAGCAAAGGTAGTGAGAGAAATCAGGACAACATTTAGAAAGCATAATATGGACCTTCTTGGCCTAGTGGGCCAGATGGTTATCTGTCCCAACCCCCATGAGTCAACTTTGACAAGTGGGTGGGACAGCCCACATGTCAATCACCTGATGTCATTAAAACATCTGTCAAACTCTCTTGCACAGCTTTTCCGAAGCCCCCCAAACCAGCTTGTTGCTGGGCACTTGGGAACCACAGCACAATGAGCTATATCAGAGCTATCGTTGGCAAAGTGCCAAGCAGAGGGCTGCCAAATTTAGCCAAATGATTGAGTTCCCCACAGGGAACTCGGTTGCACAGCCGCTCCAGCAAGGCTGAACTCATTGCTCATCAGCTGATAGACAGTGTCGGAAGGCAGAGCTGGGGTCCCAATCCCGGGGAGCTGGATCCCGGAGAGTTGGGAGAAGAGTATTCGGATGGATGGCAGAGGGAAGGGGGAGGAACTTCCCCCCTTTGGAGCGAAGACGAAACAGAGGAACTGCCAGTGATAAGGTCGCTTAGCGACGGGGAGCCTGAGCCCTCCCTGGACATTCTCACGCCTCCCCCTCTTTCAGGCTCAGAGCAAGAGGGGAAAGAGGGAGGGCTGCTCACAGCCCAAAAGCGGGGAGGCAGTTTACCATCAGCCCCTCCCCTATCCCCCATCCTGGAATCGGAAACTTCAGAAGAGGAGGGGGTGATGCTTCCCCCCTCACCGCGCTCACGCAGACAGCTGAAAAGACAGGAGAGAAGGGGGGGAAGGCGGGCAGTACCTGAGGGGCAGTTAAGGAGGAGCGAAAGATTGCGCACCCATTTGGCCCCTTCTTAAAGAACAGGTGGGACGAAGTCCCTTGCTCTGTCAACTTTCTCCCAATGCCGCAGGACCTGTATCCCTGTATTGCTTCATGAGAAAACGCAGTCTTTGTTTGGACATTACCCTAATAAAACACGAATTAACTACAGCCGTTGGTCTGGTTCCTGAGTCACATCCTGGGCCTGACAGCTTAACAGAGCCACCTAAATCACCCTCAACGCTCTCTTCACTTGACTGGGACAAGATGTCAAAGGGAGCAGCGGGGGGGACGAACCCCACTTCTGAGACGGAAGAAGTGGAACTCTTGAGGACTAAGGTAGCTGATTTGCAGACGGATGTTCAAGCCCTGCTAGCAGCAGTCAAGGCGCTGAAGACGGATAATCAAACCTTGAAGGCCACGATAGGCCAGATGCGAACAGCCCCTCCAGCTGCCGTAGTAAAGGTTCCCATTGGATTGCCCCCAAAATACGCGGGACAAAGTGATCAGTTGGCAACCTTCGTGGCTCAATGTGAGTTATATCTGGATGTCGGGCACACAGAATTTCCAGACGATGGGGCTAAAGTAGCTTTCGTGATTAGCCTCCTGGAGGGAGAAGCTGCAAAATGGGTGACTCCGTATCTCGTGAGAAAGGATACTGTCTTAAGAAGGTACAGAGGATTTATACAGGAGATAACCGAGATGTTTCAAGACCCGCAAAGGGCTGAAACAGTAGCGCGGCAACTAGGCGCTCTGAAGCACGCTAAAGGGACTGTTTCCAAGTACACTAACGCTTTTAAAATTCTGTCCCAGGAAACTGGTTACAATGACGCCGCCCTGATGTTTATGTACCGGAGTGGATTAAATGCTGAAATCCTGGATGAGTTGGCCAGGACCTCCCCCCCGCTGACCTACCAGGGCTCATCCGGCTATGCCTACAGATAGATCACCGGATGGAAGGAAGGCGCCTGGAAAGGAAGCAGGAGGTCCCGAGATACTCAGCCTCGGCATCCCGCAACAAGACCCTTCCCACTGCAGGGATGGCAGGTAATGCAACTGAGGGACAGGGAGGGGCTAGGCCAAGACTGTCGGAAGAAGAAAAGGAAAGACGACGCCGGGAACGTTTATGCTTTTATTGTTCAAAGCCGGGCCATGTGGCCAGAGACTGTGGACTGAAAGGGGGGAAAGCTGAGCCGTCGGGAAACTAGAACACCCAGTCCACGTGCAGGCCGGTGGACTGGGGGCAGCGTTGTATAAAGGCCCCCCAACGATCCAACCTCCCTCAAAGGGGGTGTTGGTCTTGCCTATTCGGATTACAACTTCCAGAGGAGTGGTGTTTAATTCCACTGCCTTAATTGACAATGGAGCCTCCACAAATTTTATTGATGCAAAATTAGTCAAGCGTCATGGAATTTCCCGGTGGAAACTGGACGCTCCCCTAGCTGTGGAGACTATCGATGGGAGACCCCTGAAGTCAGGAGGGGTGACACAAGCCACGGAGGAAGTGAAACTTCAAATCCCTGGGCACGAAGAGTTCATTTCGCTATACGTGTCAGATCTCTCGAACTTTGAGGTGATTCTGGGAATGCCCTGGCTAGCAAAGCATGAACCCAAAATAAGTTGGAAGGAGGCGGTGGTGTGGTTCACCTCACAGTATTGCCAGGAGAACTGTCAACCTGAAGGAATCAAGAACACCTTAGCGGGGGCAGTGCAAGAGATCGAGCAAGTGACCCTGCCGCCAAAGTATGAAGAATTCAAAGATGTGTTTGATGAAAAAGAGGCAGAGACTTTACCCCCCCACCGCCCTTACGACTGTGCGATTGACCTAGTGCCAGGAGCCAGCATCCCATCAGGGAGAATCTACTCTCTCACAGAGAATGAGAGGGAGGCCCTGAAGGAATTCCTGGATAAAAACCTGAGGCAAGGATTCATACGCCCCTCACAATCCCCTGCTGGAGCGCCACTATTGTTTGTGAAAAAGAAGGGGGGGGAACTCAGACCCTGTAATGACTATCGCGCATTGAACCAGATCACCATCCCCAACAGCTACCCGCTGCCCCTGATCTCAGAGTTGCTGGACCGACTGCGCTCTGCAAAAATCTTCACGAAGTTGGATTTGAGAGGAGCGTACAATCTGATCAGAATGAAGGAGGGAGATGAATGGAAAACAGGATTCTTGACCGCTTACGGACAGTATGAATACCTGGTCATGCCGTTCGGGCTTTGTGGAAGTCCAGGAATTTTTCAAAAATTCATGAACGACGTGTTTAGAGACTTGTTGGACACGTATGTAATCTGTTACTTAGATGATATCCTGGTGTTCTCAAAGAACCAGGAAGACCATGACCAGCATGTGAAGATGGTGTTGAAGAGACTGAGAGAAAATCACCTGTATGCTAAATTAGAGAAATGTGGATTTGACCTCAAGTCTCTAGACTTCCTTGGATATCGAATCTCAGCGGAAGGCGTGGAGATGGACCCAGGGAAAGTAAGCTGCATATTGGACTGGGGCCAACCTGTCACCAAAAAGGATGTACAACGGTTTTTGGGGTTTGCCAATTATTACAGAAAGTTCATTCCAGGGTTTTCCAAATTAACAGCTCCTCTGACTGACTGTTTAAGGGGGAAGAAGAAGTTTCAATGGACAGAGAACGCCACCGAGGCCTTTGAGGAGCTGAAAAGAAGGTTTGCTACTGAGCCCATTCTGCGCTTTGCTGATCCGAACCACCCTTTCGTAGTGGAAGCAGATGCTTCAGATTTTGCCATCGGGGGGGTCCTGCTACAATTAGACCAAGAAGGGAAGGAGCTGCACCCCTGTGCGTACTTCTCTCGGAAGTTAAAGCCTGCAGAGAAGAACTACACAGTTTGGGAGAAGGAGCTGCTGGCCATCAAGGACTCTTTTGAAAACTGGAGACAATACCTAGAGGGGACCTCTCATCGAATTGAAGTCCGCTCCGACCACAAGAATCTTGAAAGCCTCCAAACAGCCAGAAAGCTGAACCAGAGACAGATAAGATGGTCCCAGTTCTTCACTAGGTTTAACTTCCAGATTACTTACCATGCCCAAGCCAAAAACCAGAGAGCGGATGCCTTATCCAGACAGCCACAATACAAAGAAAGTGAATCCAAGGACCAGCCTCAGTATGTAATCCCGCCAGAGAAATTAACGTTGGGAGTATGCCAGCCTTCATGGGAAGAGGAACTCAAAAAGGCACAACAAGAAGATGCAGACATGCTAAAATATCAGCAGGAGACGGGACAAGGTCAAGACTCAGAAGTAACCTTTCACTGGAGAAATGGACTGTTATGGTTCAAAACCGCCAGATATGTGCCAGAAGGGGAATTAAGGCTCAGAATCCTATGCCAGTGTCATGATTCCATCACAGCGGGACACTTTGGGATTTACAAGACCATTCAGAACGTGGCCAAGGACTTCTGGTGGCCTAAAATGCGTCGGGATATTGAGAGTTATGTAAAGTCCTGCTCTGTCTGTCTGCGGACAAAAACACAAACAGGGACACCAGCAGGACTGTTACAACCGTTGCCTGTCCCACACGAACCCTGGAAGGACCTCTCCATGGATTTTATAACTGATCTACCCAAGTCCCAAGGAATGACAGCCATCTTAGTAGTGGTGGATCTACTTACCAAAATGGCACACTTTCTTCCTTGTGCAGGGGCCTTAGAGGCTAAAGGAACGGCCAAGTTATTCATAAAAGAAGTCTACCGGCTGCATGGATTGCCAAACAGCGTAATCTCAGACCGAGGAACTCAGTTCACAGCCAAATTTTGGAGAGCAATGTGGAAACAGTTGCAGACAGAACGCTTGAACGCCGTTTTGGAAAGATATTTACGAAGTTATGTGTCCTATCAACAGACTGACTGGGTATCATATTTGCATTTTGCAGAGTTCGCCTACAACAATTCTCTGCACTCCAGCACTCAACAAACCCCGTTCTTTGCTAATTATGGATTCCATCCTAAAGTCTTTCCAAGCAGCTCAGAAGGAATGCTGGTACCGGCAGCTGAGAACTTCCTTAAGGAATTGCAAGCGGCGCAACAGACACTGAAACAGCAGTTAAATGAAGCCAAAATGGAGTACAAGCGAGTTGCTGACCTGCACAGGAAGGAGGGGCCCCCCCTTCAACCGGGAGACCAGGTATGGCTGTCCACCCGCTTCCTCCAGATGCCGGGCAAATGTAGAAAATTACAAGACAAGAGGGTGGGTCCTTTCGAAATAGGAACTCAAATTAATCCCGTGGCGTACCTACTGAAGCTGCCTGACACGTTTAAAATACATCCTGTGTTCCATCGATCCCTCTTAACGAAAGCCGCCCCTCCCAGTGAGTTACGGCCAGAGGAACCTCCCGGAGCTCCACTCCTGGTAAATGAGCAGCTTGAGTTTGAAGTTGAGGAGATCTTAGATTCCAGGATCAGACGCCACAAGCTGCAGTACTTGATTCACTGGAAAGGCTATGGGGTGGCTGACAGATCATGGGAAGAGGCAGCTGATGTGCATGCTCCAGAATTGGTAAAACTTTTCCATCAACGTTTTCCCCACCATCCCAAGCCAGACAAGGGGAGGAGGGCACAGCCTGGGAGGGGGGATGGTGTCGGAAGGCAGAGCTGGGGTCCCAATCCCGGGGAGCTGGATCCCGGAGAGTTGGGAGAAGAGTATTCGGATGGATGGCAGAGGGAAGGGGGAGGAACTTCCCCCCTTTGGAGTGAAGACGAAACAGAGGAACTGCCAGTGATAAGGTCGCTTAGCGACGGGGAGCCTGAGCCCTCCCTGGACATTCTCACGCCTCCCCCTCTTTCAGGCTCAGAGCAAGAGGGGAAAGAGGGAGGGCTGCTCACAGCCCAAAAGTGGGGAGGCAGTTTACCATCAGCCCCTCCCCTATCCCCCATCCTGGAATCGGAAACTTCAGAAGAGGAGGGGGTGATGCTTCCCCCCTCACCGCGCACACGCAGACAGCTGAAAAGACAGGAGAGAAGGGGGGGAAGGCGGGCAGTACCTGAGGGGCAGTTAAGGAGGAGCGAAAGATTGCGCGCCCGTTTGGCCCCTTCTTAAAGAACAGGCGGGACGAAGTCCCTTGCTCTGTCAACTTTCTCCCAATGCTGCAGGACCTGTATCCCTGTATTGCTTCATGAGAAAACGCAGTCTTTGTTTGGACATTACCCTAATAAAACACGAATTAACTACAGCCGTTGGTCTGGTTCCTGAGTCACATCCTGGGCCTGACAGACAGTGACTTCAAGCTTGCTTCCTTCATGGATTCGCTATGATTGTGCAGCCATTCTAGTAGCATTTCCACCTGTCCCACAACTGAGATCACATATGATGTCAGAAGTGAGACAGGTGGTCATGACTGGGGGGAAATGGCCTTACGGACCAGACTGGGACTCATGCCAGGCTAAATGTTGTTCACAAGTCAGAGGTTGTCCACCGCTGGACTAAAATATATTGATTCCTAGTAACAAAGGAGATAGATAATTGCTGCAGTCTTACTCACAAAGCAAAGAGTAATCTCTTGACTTAAAGATTCAGATGCATGTCCAGCCACTTTACTTGATTTTTTTTAAAAAAAATAGCAAACAATGTTTCTATGATAACAGTATCTCTGTTGTCTTTTCAGCGCCAACTGAAGGCTTTCCTCTTTCAACAAGCCTTTTAAGTAGATAACTTATTCCAGTCTGCATCTGTATTGAATTGTTTTTAAAGATGTTTTTCAAGATGCTTCATTATTAAGATTGTTAAAGATGTTTTGTTTTTAAGATTTTTTAGTGCTTCATCATCTGTTGGCTGCCTTGGGCTCCCTTTGGAATATTAATAAATATTGTAACAGCAGCAACAACCTATTTATTGGTCTGGACAAAGTAAGTTATTAGAAAAAGATAACTACAAATAAGGTTTTTCATCTTGCTTCTCCAAAGACAGACTTGTTAAATATCTCATCGCTGACTAAACCAGGTCTTATCACTTGATCTAGAAACATGCCAGATACATCTTCACAGACATACAACTTTAAGTACCTGCTCTAGATTTTAAAAAATGCTGCATTTCTACAAATGTTCGCTATAAAAATATTTTGATTTGATTAAGGATTTCCTCTCATGCTGATTTTACACTATTAAACATTTTCCATTTAGAACAAATTCTAATCTTATTTTTTTTCTGCAAATGGTATTACAGTTGGTGTCACATGACAGAAGACTGATGTAAAACATGTTAGGGGAATGGCCTTAGGACACTCAGAAGCATTGGCTTCATATTTCAACTTAGCCCTATTATTTACCAGAGAATGTCTGCCATCATGCTAACGACTTTTTCATCCCCAAACATAGGATCATGCCATTTTTATCTTTCTGGAAGTGATATATAGTCCAAATAAACAATCATTTATCACTGCTTGTGCTCTATTTATGCTATTTTTGTTCTATTTAAGCATAATCTGGCTTATCTGCTAGCTGTGCAGTGATGAGGTTAGTGTCACGGATTTGGGGAAAAGTGTAAATCTGGTCACAATAAAGATGACTTTTTCATTTAGCTTCTTAATGACGCTGCTGCAAATAGGGGAGCAGTCACTGATCCCAAAGGATAAAATTAAAAAAGACCAGGAAGTAAAAAGAAAAGAGCATATTTCTGTAAGGCATACTTATTGTCATTGACACTATATACACTTTTACCACCATCTGGTGGCAACCAGAAGAATAGCAAATGAAATAAATATTTTTTTTTTAAAGTCATGCCTTTCTACAATAATTTCTCTCAAGGAAGCTAGACATAATGAGATGATAGGAAAACAAAACTTCTCTTGTATTTTTTCAACCTATAAAGAATTTCAGGTAACCACTAAGCTTTCAAGTTTTCTCCTACTAAATGCATTTTAAAAAGAAAAGAAAAAAATGAAGTGTTTTCCAGTGAGTATTGAATATAAACCAATTCAAATATTAAGACTTGCTGTGGTACAGAAATCAACCACACTATACATATTAATAATCAACTTACAAAATCATAGGATTATATTTGTATACAAAACAATTAAGTTCTTATGTTAATAATTACATCTGGTACCCCTTCAGCCATAGCTTACACTGTCATGCAGAAGCAGCATTAAACACTGGGCATTCATGTATGTCAATGGATTCACACAATCTAGCAAATACTTTATGAAATCCTAGCGGTTTTAAAGGGAGTATGAAAATGTATGTTTCAACCTGTCCTATTGAAATCAATGAGATTTAAAAGTGTGTTGCTTCAATTTGTACCTATGTAGCAACATAACAGGACTACACATACGAACAATAAGCTAGTCACCTCTGTCTAGGAAAAAACCCTTAACTTAAAGCAATCATCCTCAAAAATGTCACCTTTATTGCTACAGCTGCTCCAAACTGATTAAATCAACCAGTTAGCTAAAACTAGCATATGCTGGTCCTCATTGTTATAATAATCAGCACACTTATTTGACACCAGGGGCAGGTTTAGGTTTTGGACCAAAATTCATGTGTTATTTAATTATATCTCAAAAGTAGTTTTCCAAGCAAGATTTCAAAGCCATTGTAGTAATGGTCTAAATTAATAACGTGAACTTTTTTTTAATTTAAAAACTATCAAACCAAGTTATATGTAGTTGACCATACGAAGACTGAAGTCTAGCTAAGAGCTATAGCAGCTAAAAAATAATATTCACAAGCATTATTCTTATTTGCAATTAGTGGTTTCTGTGCACAGCTTTATTGTAAGAGAGGTAAACATTCTCAATTGTTCAGTAACAGCCATGCTATTTTCCATTATAGTATATAGTGGGCAATGCACCATTATTGGGATTTCCTGGCAGCTGATAGAATTAATGTACAGAATTGTTGCTACTAGCCTCAACTGCTTTTTTTAACCAGTCAATTGCAGATGATGGAGGACTGTGAAGAAAATGGGTCGTATTTATAATTGCCTATCTACAGCTTTCAGAAATGTGTAGCATATGCAACTAACACAAAACAAAACAAAAACCCCACAAATCAAATACCAAACAGTAGGTTACTGGAACCAATGTTGGCCAATGTATCTGATCCTCAAGAGTAATGCAGAATTTGACACTAAGTATTTTGTGTTTCTGCAACTCCTCAGTTTAAGCACTAGAAACAATGAATATTCCAACATGCCAAGTAAAATTTACAATGTGTAACTGGAAGCAACATTGCTCTTGCAGAACGTTGTGTGTCACAGTGGTCCCCAAGCACTGAAGCAGCTATCAGAAAGTTAATATCTTCTGCCCTAACACAGCATGTGTATTCTCAGAAGATCAGTAAAAGCTAATCTATTTTCTTACAAAATTCACTAGGCGCTGGAAAACCTGTGTCAGTTTGCTATTAAGATGAATACGTACCTTCCCTACCCCCCCCCAATAATTTGCTTCAAGAATTGAAAGGTAGTCTGCTGAATCACAATAAGTTAATAAGGGACTAGAAAAACAGTATTACTCTTTGTCAAAAGGATGTTCCATGTGAATTCTCTGGGTAACACTAGACTACAATACATCAATTTCTATAATAAAATGTTCTTTAAAATATCAGAAGTGATAAAATTCTAAGCTGAGTTGATAAAGTGGACTGAATATGTATTTCTGCACTTACAAAAGCAATGCCACAAAGTTCCTCCACTTACATTAGGGACGGTGAACCTCTGGGCCTCCAGATGCTGTTTGACTCCAGCTCCCATCAGCCCTAGCCAAAATGGCCAATGCTCAGGTATGATGGGAGTCATAGTCCAGAAACATCAGGAGGACCACAGGTTTCCCATCCCTGGCTTACACCATTCATCCCATCATGCCTAAAAGTTGGCCATCCATGAGTTCTATTTTACATAGTGCACTGAGATCCTGCCTTTCTTCCAAGGAACCCAAGATGGCATACACAGATTTCTCAGGCAGTTTCCCACTCAGGCACTGATCAGACCCAGCCTGTTTTAGACAAAGGCTACGATGATGACAGATTACTTTGCTATATTTACAAAGCATTTATAAAGAATAATTTAAAGTCGACCTTTGGACAATGCAGATCATCTCCTTCTTGCATTGCCTATCTCACTCCCCAAATCACTTCTGTTTGGTATCCAAGTCTAAATCTACCAGTATATTTATTTATTTATAGATTTATATCCCGCTCTAGTTCAGAGAATCCAAATTCAGAGCGGTGAACAAAGTAAAATAATTCATTAGTACAGAATCAAAGAAAGTATAACAATAATTACTAAAAAGTTGGAGACATTTCCCTCTAACAATTAAAAGCTTGATAAAATAAAAAAGTTTTGGTCCGACGACGAAAGTCCATAAGGGAGGGAGAGAGCCGTATCTCAAGTGGTAGATTGTTCCAAAAGGTAGGTGCTGTGACAGAAAAAGCTTGTTTTCTAACGGCCATTTGGCGGATGGTAAAAGATGATGGAACCCTAAGGGTGTATTCGGCACTTGATCTCATCGGTCGATGGGTTTTAAATTTAAAGAGATGGTTCGCTAAATACGCCGGTGCTAACCCATGTAGGGCTTTAAACGTTAGAACCAGTAACTTAAACTGGTGTCGAAGTTCTATGGAGAGCCAGTGTAGATGATATAGAAGAGGCATGGTATGGGTCCGAGGGCCAGTTCTTGTGATCATCCTTGCCGCTGCTTTTTGTACCAATTTGAGCGGTCGAAGCGATCTAATCGGGAGTCCAACATACAAGGAATTACAATAATCCAGCCGCGAAGTTACCAAGGCTTGGGTTACTTTTCTTAGATCAGCCATTCCTAAAAATGGTTGCAGTTGGCGGACCAGCTTTAATTTGGCAAATGCAGCTCTTGAGACAGCCGCAACTTGAGGTTCTAAGGTCAAATTTGAGTCCAGAATTATGCCCAAGCTACGGACTTGAGTCTTCAGCGGGAGTAGTATTCCATTCAGTAATGGTAAAAATTCAGTTTCTTGAAGAGAACTTTTTCCAATCAGGATGACCTCTGTCTTTTCTGGATTTAACTTCAATTTGTTTCTGGTCATCCAATTCTGAATTGCTGTGAGACATAAGTTAAGAGGAAGAATAGCCTCTTTGTCATTTGGTGAAAAAGAGCAATAAAGCTGTGTATCGTCCGCATACTTATGGTAATGAATTCCAAATTTTTGAATGATCTTGCCTAGAGGCCTCATATAAATGTTAAATAACATCGGGGATAGGACAGAGCCCTGCGGAACGCCATATCTTAAAGGCCAGGGTTCTGAACAATAATCCCGAGGGCAACTTTTTGAAGTCTGCCTTCTAAGAAGGAGCGGAGCCACTGTAGGGTCATGCCTTTAAGTCCAATTTCCGAGAGACGATCTAGCAAGATGTCATGATCGATAGTGTCGAAAGCGGCTGATAAATCTAATAGAACTAGTAGTGACAGATTACCCTTATCTAATTCTAGCCGAAGGTCGTCAATTAATGCGACTAAGGCTGTTTCTGTCCCATGATTTGGCCTGAAACCTGATTGTAAGGAGTCGTAGCAGTCGATGGTGTCAATGAACGTTTGTAGCTGTGTAGCTACGGCTCTTTCGATGACTTTACTCAGGAAAGGCAAGTTGGACACCGGTCGGAAATTATTAAGCACTGTGGGATCAAGAGAGGTTTTTTTTAATAGTGGTATAACAATAGCTTCTTTCAGGCACTCAGGTAAGCGGCCTTGTTGTAAAGAAGAATTAACAATTATACTAAGCCAATTTGCCAATTCAGCTTTTGATGTTTTTATAAGCCAGGAGGGGCATGGATCAAGTAAACAGGTAGTTGGATTCATTCTGCTGAGAAACTGAGGAATGTCATCCGGGAGAACAGGTTGGAATGTGGAAAAGACGGAAGGGCAGACCGTTTCTGATATGACAGTATTTGCGTCTGTCACCTCCGTATGATCTAAGGTAGATCGGATCTGTTCAACCTTTGCCTCAAAGAATGTGGCAAATTCCTGGCAACGGGCCTGGGAATAAACTGAGTGGGAAGCAGATTGAGGCAGATGCAGAAGACCATTTACTATGCGATAAAGTTCTTTTGGTTGGTTTCCCGCTGAGGCAATTGCTGTCGAATAAAAGCGTCATTGGGCTGTCAGTCTGGCCGAGGCGTAGAATTTGGCAAATTTCTTTGCTTATATTCGATCAGATGGACTTTTTGTCTTTTGCCAATGCCTTTCTAGACATCGATAGGAACGTTTTATTTTCAAAAGATCACTCGAAAACCAAGGGGCGGATTTAGATCTGGTTGTTTTCAGTGGACGGAGAGGAGCTATTGCATCCACTATCTCAGTCATCATATTGTTCCATGAGTTGGTCTCGATATCAATGTGCACTCCCATAGACGGGCTTGTATAATTTTTAAGCTTAGTTATAAACGTATCAGGGTCTAATAATCTTTTAGGGAGGTATAATTTAGTAGGAGGCGTAATCCTGGGAGACGAAAATGATGCTGATAATTTAAATCAAATCAGATGATGATCAGACCATAGTAGTGGAGAGATCGTAATGTTATCAATACGAAAATCGTTTAAGTCTAGGTGTGATTGAAAAATGAGATCAAGAGTATGGCCTGCAGTGTGAGTTGAGGCCTGTACTAATTGCTGTAACCCCAGAGTGGACATCATAGTCAAGAAATCTTGTACTGATCGAAGAGAAGGGGAGTCTACATGAATGTTGAAATCTCCCAATATTAAAAGTTTGGGGGATTCCAACATCAGTCCTGAGATTAAATCACACAGTTCCGACATTGAATCAGTTGGGGAGTGAGGAGGACGATAAATTAATAAGATTACAATAGGATCCTGATGACCAAGCTTTAGGCCAAGGAGTTCAAAACCTGGATAATTTTTGTAAGGTAATCTAGATAACAAGATGGATTTGCGATAAATAAAGGCTACACCCCCCCCTTGATTGTCTAGTCCCGGCTGGTGAAGAGCAGCGTATCCCGGGGGGCAGAGGCCATTTAGATTAGCTCCACCTGAGTCTTCAAGCCAAGTTTCGGTTATACATGCGAAATCAGCGCATTCATCTTTAATCAGATCACAGATGAAAGCTGTCTTGTTATTTACTGATCTCGCATTAAAAAGTAACATTGAATATATCTGCAGTCAGAACATGGGTCTTGAGAAGCACGTTACTGTCTTGCTGATATACTTATCAAGGCTGCCCTTGAGGTTGGTCCAGAAGTTGCAGCTGGTGCAAAATGCGTCAGCGAGACTGCTCTGGGGCAGGGCATCACCAACATGTCACCCCACTGCTCAAAGAATTGCACTGGCTTCCCATTTGCTACCGAGCCAAGTTCAAGGTTCTAGTTTTGGTGTACAAAGCCCTATACAGCTTGGGACCAGGATACCTGAAAGACCGTCTTATCCCTTATATACCCAGTCGACCACTGCGCTCTGCAGGTGAAGGCCTCCTGCAGATACCTTCTTATCAGGAAGTCCGTTCTGCACAACATGGGAAATGGACCTTTAGTGTGGTGGCACCTACCCTGTGGAATTCCCTCCCCTTAAATATTAGACAGGCGCCATCTCTTATCTTTTCGGTGCCTATTGAAGACTTTCCTCTTTCAACAAGCCTTTTAAGTTGAGACCTATTCCAGTCTGAGTCTGTGTTGGAATTGCTTTTTAAGATGTTCTTAAACCTTCTTTTTAAAAATGTTTTTAATCTTAGATGTTTTGAAAGCCTTTTTTAAGTAACGTTTTTGAAGATGTTTTGTTTTAATGTGTTTTAAAGTTTGTTTTTATGATGTTTTAATGTTTTTAGTGCTTTTATTTGCCACCCTGGGCTCCTGGCTGAGGGGGTGGGGGCGGGAAAGAAATCAAATGATAATGATGATGATATGAATCAGTTTGAGTAAGCATTGCCTACCTGTACTATTTGTTTTAATGTACTTATATCCTGTCCTTTAAAGAGTTCTCAGGATGGCTTACAAAATTCTAATTCAAAAGATGTGGGAACCATCTGCAGACTGTACTATGTCTATCCTGACTGGTAAAGTCTGGCTAAAGAATGATGCAACAGGTGACTGGGTGGTGTTTGATCAAAAAGCCACTTGCTGAATTCCCTGCTTAGCTAACCCTAATTTCCCACCTTCCATTTTTGAGAAGTGGCCTGGATAGGATTACGGCAAAAAGCCTATGTAATCTAGTCAGAACCTTAGGGAGAAAGGAGGAGTCGGTACAAAGGATCACTTGTATCTGTATGAAAAATACAAAGGTGTTTAGCCACTGATAATGCATTTAATTCTGAAATTCTATGGGCAGAGGTTATCGCCACGAGAAAAAGGACATTCAGTGACAGAAGTCTAAGGAAAACCTTGCTGAGAGGTTCAAAATATGGCTTCTGTAAGGCTCTGAGCACCTTATGGAGATCCCAAGATGGTTATCTATGCACTGTAGGAGGACATTTAAGGGTCACCCCCCCCAGGAATCTCTTCAATAGTGGGTGATGGGAGATACTGAGGGAAGAGAAGCTAGAGAGGATATAGCTGCAGCCTGCCTCTTCAGGATGTTGGGTATGAGGTTTTTTCAAATCCAGCCTGGAGAAAGGCCAGAACAGTAGTAAACTTTGGATTGCATGCAGAGAGACATTCAGAAGAGCACCAGGATGTGAAAGTCTCCCAGGTAGAGGAGTAGATGCGGATTGTGGAAGGATACCTGGATGCTAAGATAGTGTCAATCATATCTGCATCGAGGCCAAGTTTTCTTAGGCATCTCCTCTCAAGAGCCAGGCTGTCAGCTGGAACCAGTTGGGATCCAGATGATGTAGAGGGCCTTGTGAGATCAGATTCGAACATTGTGGTAGCCTCCATGGAGAGGACACCGCCATGTCCAGAATGTCCGAGATCCAACGATGCTGAGGCCAGAATTGTGCCACAAAAATCAGCGTGCCTTCATCTCCTTGATCGTGTGAAGTACTCCAGGAAGAATTGGGATTGGAGGAAATGTGTATAGCAGTCCTGGAGGCCAAGGAGTCAGTAGAGCATCCGTCACTTCTGCTTTGAGAGAGTGGAACCTTGAGAAGAACTGGAGATGATTCTACAGAGAGGCGAAGAGGTCCATTAGGGTTTGCCCAAGGCGAGATCTGATTTGGTGGAATACCATTTGGTTCAGCACCCATTCTCCTGGGTCAATCATTCTGTGGCTCAACCAGCCGGCTTGGATGTTTAAGAAGCCGCTGATATATTCAGCAACTAGGGAAGAGAAATGGAGTTCTGCCCAGTTCAAGAGAAGGCAAGCCTCCGCCTGCAGCTCCACCAACCTCATCCCCCCCTCCTTGTTGATGTGAGCTTTCACAGTATTGTTGTCAGTTCTGATAAGAACATGGGAGAGGTGGAGTTGAAGAACAAAGCTGCAGGGCAAGATGTGCCTCCCGGAGCTCGAGCAAGTGGATATTCATCATTCTTTTGGTCAGAGACCAGTAACCTTGGATGAAATGGCCTTGGCAGTGGGCACCCCACCCTAGGAGACTGGTGTCTGTAGTGAGGAAGACCCATATCAGATCTCTGAAAGGATTACCCTTCTGCAGGTGGTGGGGGCTGGTCCACCAGGTCATTGTTTTCTGGAGGTCTGGAGAGATACAAATCTGGAGATGCCGCTTGGCAGCAATGGCATCCTGATAAGGTAGGAGAGACCACTGTAACTAGCAAGAATGGTGCTTGGCCCATGGCATCACTTGTGAGGCTGATACCAGGAGGCCCAGAACCCTTGCTAGAAACATGAGATCTGCATGTTTGGAGCATGATAGGAGAAAAGCTGCTGACCTCATGCTTTGAATTCTATCTTGTGAAAGTGAAATCATGCCTTCGGTAGTGTCTGGGAAGGCCCCCAGATAAGTCAGGGTCTGAATTGGATTTAGGTGGCTTTTTTGAAAATCTTGCTAAAAAGCCATGGTCTTGTAGGCAAGCCAGGGTAACTTGTAGTTCTCGAAGAGCCCTCTGTCTGGACAGAGAGCGAATCAGCAAATCGTCCAGGTAGGGGTAAATATGGATGCCCTGGAGGTGGAGATGCACAAGTAGGGCAACCATGATCTTTGTAAATGCCCTTGGGGCTGAGGCCAACCTGAAGGGAAGGGTCCAAAAATGAAATGAAAGTGTTGACCAATGTAGAAAAATCAGGGGAACTTCCAATGGTCGGGATGACTGGGTATAGGAAGATAAGCCTCCCTGAGGTCTATTCTTGACTCCCAGCTGTCCATGGAGGCTCAGGTTTCGGCGGTGAGTCGGGCAGCTTGGTATCAATTACATCTGATACAGAGGCTGCGACCCTACCTCCCTGTTCATCTGCTCCCACAGGTGATACATACCCTGGTCTCCTCTCGCTTAGACTACTGAAATGCGCTCTACGTGGGGTTACCCTTGAAAACGGTCCGGAAATTACAGCTGGTACAGAATGCGGCGGCGCACTTGATCAAGCACAGCCGTCGCCGTGATCACATCACTCCAGTACTAATAGATCTTCACTGGTTACCAGTTGTTTACCGGGCCCAATTCAAGGTGTTGGTGTTGACCTTTAAAACCCTATATGGTTTCGGCCCAGTTTATCTGAAGGAGCGCCTCCAGAATCACCAAATATGCCGCCTCACAAGATCAGCCTCTCAAGACCTTCTCTCGGTCCCACCGGCTAAAACAGCTAGGCTGGTGCTGACCAGAGAGAGGGCATTTTTGGTTGTGGCCCCCACCCTCTGGAATTCCCTTCCGTATGATCTCCGACATGCTCCCTCCCTGATAGGTTTTCGTCGAGCCTTAAAAACCTGGCTATTCAGGCAGGCCTATGGGATTGAGGAGGATTAATTTTATGATGTTTTAACTGGAAATTGGTTTTAAATTGTTAGGACTGTAGATTCTTTTTGTATATTGTATATTATGTATAGCTTTTAGCTAGTGTAAGTCGCCTAGAGTGTCCACTAACCTGGACAGATAGGCGACCAATAAATAAAATTATTATTATTATTATCATTATTATTATTGACATGAGGAAGTCTTGAGGATAAAGGGCTTCCCTGATGGAGGCCAATGTTTTCATCCTGACCTTTTTATACACAACCCATTGGTTCAGAAATCTGAGGTCAAGAAGAGCCCTCCAGGCATTTCAATCCTTCTTCAGGACCACAACGAATATTAAGAGGATGCCGAAGGAGGACGCTTCTGGAGGCACCAGCTCAATGGCCGCCATGGAGAGCAGATGAAGGATAGCATTCTGGACAATATCCCTCTTTTCCTGAGAGTGGGAAACTGGAGAAGGAAGAAATCAGGAGAGTGGAAGAAATTGGGAGGAATCAGCAGAGATCCCATTTGTAGCCTTGAAGAATGATGTTTAGAACCTATTTGTTGATGGTTAAAGACTCCCAGACTTGTGGAACTGTGGGGTCATTGTGATTGCCGATTCTGTCCACCCTCACTGGAGGTGGAGGGCTTGGAATTGTGCTGAAAACATGAGAGAAGCGGGGTCTGTTCCAGTTGCCTCTGTTTGGTCTGGTATCCTTGTATCTTGATGGCAGATGGGAACCACAAAAGGAGTGAGTTGATTGGTACGATGAATACCTGCGAGGAAATAGCCTGTCATCTTTGTGTGAGAGCAAAACCTTTCTCTTATCCTGCGATTCTACCAGAATTCTCGTATAAGGAGCTGTGGAAAGGCTGAGTCTTGAGGTGGTGTCTGCATCTCAGTGCTTTAGCCATCAGTTCCTCCTAGTCATCACATCTGTTACAAGGGACTGGGCTGCAAACTGGATGGCATCCAGAGTTCATCTGCCGCATAGGCTGCTGTCCTAGAAATTTTCAACAAGATCTTGAGTAGATGATCCATATCCTGATTAGGATTGTCAATTAAGTCATCCAGCCAAACTAAGGCCACATGAGTGAAGACAGAAGCAGCACAGGATGCACACATAGTCACAGCTGCAGCTTCATGCGCTCTATGTATGGCATAATCCCAGGCACCTCTCATTAGGATCTTTGAGATGAGCATCCCAATCTTTCGGCAGGACATTTTTGGCAATGAGAGCCTTAACAGGATGATCAATGGCTAGAATTTTCAGTAAGTCTCTGTACTCCGAGTCCAGGTTATAAAATTTATTAGCTAAAGAAACTGTTTTTTTTATACAGAAGGGGGTATCCCATTTTATACTGAAGGGGGTATCCCATTCAGCCTTGGTAATAGCATTAAAGGAGTTAGGTACTGGAATATGTTTGACTGAGGCTTTTGGTTCCAGAAGCACTGCCTTGCCTTTAAGACTGGGCTGGAGGTGGGTCAACAGGAGGATAATTAAGTTCCAGAGTGATCAGTACTCTGTGCAGCAATGCAGCAAAGTAAGAGTCATGGAACAGGCGATGGGGCATGTGTTCTTCCCCAAAGAGCCCTCACTCCGACCCAGGATCTACAAAGGGGTCCAGAGGATCTGCATTCATAGAAAGGGTGACCTGGTCATTCCTGAGGGAGGTGACCCTGGTTGAACCCCTATCCAAAGCAAAGGGGTTAGGAGAAAAAGAGGTAGAGGCACGTTCTGTGGAAATAGAGGCTTACCTATGGTTAGAGCAATTAGCGTGTACCAGCAGCTGTCTAGGAGGCCTGGCCTGGGATGAGAAAGGCACACCAGGGTCTCCAGAGCCATGAAGCATATTGTGTTGTGCTACAGAAGCAGGAGGAGGGTCGGCCCTTACCTATGCAGATAATTCTCCCATTAGGGCTTCTTTAATTTTCCTCAGTATGTTAGCACTAAGAAGGAGTCATCAGAACCCTAAATATGGGATGGAGGCTGTCTGAAGGCTGGAAGGGTTTGTTGAGCTAGTGGAGACTCTGAAAAGCCCAGAAAGTCCTCCTCCTCAGAGGAATGAGAAGATGGAGACCACTGTTGTTGAACCTGGGATCCTGTATCACCATGGCAGTGGGAAAGGCACCCCTCCCTTTTCGTGCTTCGCAGCCACGAGGTATAAATAAATACTTGTGGTTCATGGTGTGAGATGGACGGATCCAAGGTACACTGCTTTTTTGCCCCCAGGGCTTAGCCTTGCCATGGGGAGGCTCCAATGTCTGTGCTTCTGCTTGGCCTTGTGGGTCAGGGAGCACAGCAGTTGTGGATGCCTTTGGTGAATAAGCGCTGGACACCATTACCATGATCCCGGCTGAGGTAAGAGACAAGTGGAGTGCAACACACACTCCCAACACTAAATCACAGTGGACTCAGGCAGAAAAAGGTAAGTTGTAGTCGAAGGGAAGAGATGACAGCTTCATTCTCCATCTTCCCCCCGCCAAACAAGGCCGAGACAGGAGTAGCAAGCAGAGAAAGGGTAAGAGCTGGAAAGAGACAGATTTTTTTTTTTAAGAAAAACAATCACTGGAACAGTGTAGCAGGATAAAAGGGAGGAAGAAAGGCTTTAGAAGAGAACCAATGATAGTCAAAAGAAGAAAAAACCTGAGGAAAAAGGGGAGCAAAGGCAGAATGCGACCAGTTCAATGGAGGAACGAAAGCGAACTGAGGAATGATAGGAGCAACCTATTTCCCTCAACTCATCTTTCCTACCTGCAACCACAGGGTGGTGCTCTAACACAAACTGATGAATTTCTCCAATAACACAAGAACCTTCAGTGAGGTATCAGGGCTCCATCATGTCGTCCCCCCCTTCCCTATCATTTCAATATTTACACAAAGCTGCTGGGGCAAGGTTACATGCAGGTTTTGAGTGGGAAACCATCGCTACACTTGTTACATTTTGAAACTGAGCCACTACTTTCATGGCAAAAGTGGGTGGGGGGGTACTTGAGGGTTCTAAAATGGAGTCCAGCGGGGAAGTTTTTTCTTGCTCCCTTCAAAAAGATCTTCTTATTAAATGTATGTACAATTTTTAATTACTCCTTTAGCCTAATTTGTGAATACTTTGAGAATTAAAGTACATTAAAAAATGGAGAACCTACCAACATCCATAGCAGTTTCCATAAAGCTTTTCTGCCTTGATGCAAATTCAGCCAACAATTTTTGTTGCCTCTCCCTGGCCTTCTGTCGTCTAGATGAAAGCAAAGAAAATGGAAGGTTAGGAATAAATGCCTATAGGAGCAACAGCAAACTTTATATACTCTTTTTTTAGGTTGGTAGAGTACAAGAAGCTCTTTAATGTGTTATAAAATCTGAAAGACCATTTTTACTAGATATCATCAAATGTCCATCTCCCAAGCCCAAGACCTTTAATTACAGTTCACATCAGAAGTCCCTTCAATCTCTACATGCTTCATCTCTACTTCTTTCTCCTAACCAGACAAACCTAGGACAGGAGCTGAGTGTGCTCCATGGAAGATTAACATTTGTACTACAGTAAAAGGCTTGTTGGAGCACACTTTGTTTATTGAAATATCTATATAAAACCCATCCTCTACCCAATGATTTCAGGACATGGCACAGCAATACAAACAAATTCAACTGCAGTTCAGGAATGGATAAACAATATAAAAGTAAATAATCTTAAAAACAGAAGTGACAGTCATTACAAATTAAGTAGTAATCATTAAATAACCAGGTTTTAACCTAGGGCCAAGATTAAAACAAGGCTAGTGCTAGGTGGATTTCAAAGGAGAGGGCATTCCCCAAGCAGGGCACCACTGCGAAGACAGCCCTCTCCCACATCATCATATATTGTGTAACACCCCAAGACAGGATGCTAAGGAGGGCCTCCCTGGAAGATTTCAATGCCTACACAAGACAGTATAGGAAGAGGTGCTACTTTGGGTATTGAAGTTGTTTAGGGCTTCATAGGTCACTTGTGAAAAGATGTGTACGATTTTGTGTGTTACATTGACAATCACAAAGACTTGAAATATGAACAGAACATGAATACTGCTATTATTAGAAACCTGACTCAGTTACCACTGGTGGTTTGCACGGCTGAAAACCACACATCTTTACTGTCTCGAAGGAGGACACATGCTTCCCTAAAGGTTCTACAGAAATGGCACAAAAGCCGACAGAAAATGTATTATTCACATAAGGTTGTTGGAAGAAATTTTAACTCAGTAGCACAAACACATCAGAATAATTATGCCCTTAGTACAATGCTTTTTGCCATTATCCTATCATAAAATTTAAGAACAATGGAATGATTAGCTGTCAACAGTCATAAAGGAATATGACATATTATTTTTCATAGCTTTAACAAGAGTTCAAATCCCATCCAAATTTAGACTTGTAACAATAGGAATATATAAGAATATAGCAATTTGTTAAATCTCATTATAAATTTATCTACAAAATTAATATTTACTTCCAAGACTTTAAAAATATCTGTATGCACAACTTAGGCACACATTTGGGAAAACAGTCAATTTATTTTCAATGTAAGGTCAAAGAACTTGCAAGGGAAGAAACTGCAAAACTGTAAGAACTATGAATTTAGATTCCCATTCAACCACTTTGAATTTAGATTCCCATTCAAATCACTTTGAATTCTGTAGTAACTTTGAATTACAGAAAAAAATTACATGGCTGCTGCATTGTATTCAGGATCCAACCTTCTAGATCTTCAAGGAAACCAAAAGTTTAGTTTATATAATTTTAATATCACTGTCACATCATCATCACCTACTTTATGACAAGTGCAGCTGAGTACCCAAGCACAATTCAGTCCCATTTAAGTGGGATGTATCAAGAATATGAGAGAGCTTTCGTAATACCAATCCTCACCCCCCCCCAGAATTTCTCTCTACCTTTGCTATGCCTTTGCTAAACAGGCTAACTGTAAATATAGACCCTTAACAAGGAGACCAAAACAAACTGACAAATTCAGTACAACTCAGTGATTTTCTGCAATGGCCCAAGGGGCTCCAGACCAAGACTGAAAAATATTGCAAAGCAGCTCTGCTAAATTCTTCTTTAACTCTGTGCCTTAGTTTCTATGGCAACGACTTATGTAGGTGATGTCAAGTTTGCCTTTGTAGGATGAAGGAACTAGAAAATAGGTCATAATTAACTGCTCACAGCCTGTTCAACCTTCATTACTGAAAACTAGACTCTGTTTTCCCACCTACTTCCTTCCAAACTGAGGCCATGCAAAACAGCTTAATTTCCAATTTAGATTAATCTTAATTTTGAATGTGCACAAAAACATATGTACTCAGCTCCTCACTCCCCTTCCTCTCTTCTCCTGTCAAAATTTCTGCAAGCATTATTTCCTCTATTCCAAGTGTTCAGAGGTGGGAGCCACTGGTTTATATAGCTAAAAGAGCACTATCTGTGCAATAGAGGTCAATATCTGCACACTTGGAGAACCTCAAGGTTTGTCTAAGTGCAAGAAATATTTAATTGACAAACCCTGACTGGGGTACCCCAAAATGAGGACTGAGCATGCTCAGTGGCTACAGAATGCTGATTGACTGTTAAAGGGAAAAGGGGAAATGGAACTGAGCAGCTAGAATCCTAAACAGGGAGCACTTTGCACACTACAACACTTTATTGCCCCACTTGATTCTCACTATTGAGAATCTCGCATTACTTTTGTGGCATGAGAGTTGCTGCAACACAATTCTTTGCTGTACCATCAGCATTATTTTCCGAAGCCCCATGACAGACTGGGGTGGGGGAGAGAAGAGTCCACACTGTGGTTCTTCTGCATACCAGAATTGCCCCAATTCCCAGGGAAAATTAGTGGTGGTTTGAGGAGGAGCTGCAGCATGGGTCTCTCTTACAGGCCCCGTGACTTTTGATGCTCCCTTCACAGGAAGGAAAGGAGACATGCTGCAAGGGCTCCCAAACGACAAAGGGGCACTTGGCAATTTAAAGGTCGGAGAGGGGAAGGAGTATCACGAAGGGTGTGGAGGAAGAGACCTGGTCCCAATTTCACTACACAGAGGGACATGTGGTGTGGGGGTGGAAGTATCACTCCACAAAAAAGTGGGGGGGAGCAGTCACAATGACACACTGTCTTGCACACTCAAGTTATTCTAACACGTAATATTCAAACAAGCACAAAGATCTATATTACAACTTCTATATTACAGAAGCTCATGCACAGATATCCCACTGAGCACACACAGCGAGTATGATTTAGAGCAGTGGTTCCCAAAATTTCCCCTCAGAGACCACTTGAAGATTGCTGAAGGTCTTGGTGGAACACTAAATGATTTTTCTGCCCGTTGTAGCAATTGTAACGAGCTGCGCTAGATGCTGTATGGTTTTTAGTTGTATTTTTATTGCTTCTTTTTTTCTTATCTATTGTAATACAGTAAAATGCAATGTAAGAAAAGCAATAAAATACAATTAAAAATGAGTATGAATATTTAATGCAATGAATGTGCCATCTCCCAACTTCAACTACAATTGCACAGACATCCGAGGACCATCTAAATGAAGCTCACAAAGCTGAGGCGAGCAGAGCGAGAAGGGGGCAGAGCCTCCCTCATACAAATATGCTTGGAACTGCAGTCCTGTAGGACTGCAGAAGGAAGTAATGACAACATGTCTCTGACAACATTTTCCCTCTTGAGCTGCTGGGCTATCGCAGCAGTGTCAGAGGGCAAGGGAGGAGGAAGGCGACAGTGGGCAGCCCAGGTGAGCTGCAGAGGAATAGTCACAACAGGCCGGGGCAGTTCCTCAGCAACCGTCCTACTCTGCTGCCACCACCGCCTCAGCCTCAGCAGTAAAGGAGGAGGAGGAGGGTAGTGCCGGATGGCAGGAGAGCAGAAAAGTTGCTGAGGAGCTCCCCTGTCCTGTCCTGAGTATCCCTCTGCAGCTCACCTAGGCCACCTGGATCCATCTCCCTCCCCTGCTTCCCTCTTCCTCATAGGAAAAGGTCTAATCCAACTTAGTGCTGGGTTTGGGTACATGATAGAGACCCCTGCAGGGATTTCTTTTCCTCACCTGAATCCAGCCTGAGCAAGATCCTCCACCACTCCCTGCATCAACTGATGCGAAAGGATAGTGATCCTGCTTGGTCTAGTGTGCAACAGAGGTCCTTGCAGTGCAAGGCTTGGTGATGTCTAAATAGAGGGGGGTGGGAGGCATGGCAAGTCCTGTGGGACAGTAGGGCTTTGGCAAGGGGATGGGTATAGGTGGGTTGGCATTCTTTGCGCCTCCAACGTCAGTGGGGCAAAGGAAAAGCAGGGATGGATTGCAAAAGGTTGACTGTATCCTTTCACGCGCTTCCCCTTTCAACCACTTTTGTTGGTATTTTGACATGTGGGGGGGCAACCCTCCTGTCAATCACATGACATTACAATTATGTTATATGACTGACATATGGATTGCCCCACCCATCCGTCAAAGTTGGCCCACCATGTGGGAGCCAAAAAAGTTCCCCATCCCTGGTCTAATGAGTTGGGGAGGGTGGAGAGGTCTAGGGGGCCTGCTGGGGGGCAGGGTTGTAGGTGAGTTGTGGAGGCACAGTCAGGACAGGCTGTAGCCACCCCCAGCAGCTGCCCTGTTTCACTGCTTCCTCCACCTGCCAGCCCCAGGGTCCCTACTACCAGGAACCAGATCCCCAGGCCAGCTAGCACTGCTACTGGCCACCTTCCTCCTCCCCAGCCGGCCTGGAGATTCACTGCTGCTTCTGCCACCGCATCCCAGACAGCCGTCACAAGGAGCAGCATGATAATGAGCAAAGTGGCCAGGAGTGGTGGCCAGCTAGCCAGCCTAGGGATCCACTACTGCTGCTGCTGCATCCAAAGTGGCACACGAGTCAGCGGCATGCCTGAAGCAACACTTTCAGTGTTCCTAAAACGCGCTTCACCCGCCTCCCCAGCCTGCTCCCTATATTGTCTGATTGCAGGGAGAGGACAGAATGCCCAAGGTAGACCAGGCCTCATGCTCCCTTCTGCTACCTCATGTGGGGCAACTCTTCATTCTGCCCGCCCGCTGCCCGGTCTAAGAGCAGTAGGGGGAGTCAGGGGTTGGCAAGCAAAGCAAGCAGCTGAAAACCAAGACTAACTCATTCCCAGCTTTATACTTTTTCCATCATTCAAACTTAAAGTAGTTTATTATAAAAAATGTGTTCTGTATTAATGAAACCACATAAGATGTTCCATTTACAAATCGTTCTATTTACAAAATTTCACTTGATTAGAATAAAGACTGTCAAGACTCAGAACCACTAAAATGGTCTGAGGACAGAAGCTATATCGTGCATTCAAGATATTATATTCAGTTTGAACTTTAACTGTACAACCACATTTTTGTGGATATTTAAAGTTCAGTAGGTTCAATTCAGCTTTCCTTCAGATCCCACAGAGCTGCTCTAGAGGTGGAAAAGTATATGAAAAAATGAGATTTTGTATCATGAGGGGAAAAAATCTGATAAATTATACAATTTTTAGATCCTAGTATTAACCTGGCTAGTATTAACCACAATTAAGGTCAATGCTACATATCTTTTAATTCAGTGACATTCATTCCCACAAGGAAAAGGTGGCAGGAGAAAGCCCAAAGCTTGATTCCTGATCTTTTAACTATGGCTAAGGCGGAGCCAATCTTATATCTGCAACAGTCTACTGTGTTCATTATTAGAATAGTCTGATGGTCAGTCTATTGCCAGCCAGACCCCTACATCCATAAAGGTTCCAAACAAAGTAGAATAAACTTGTTAACATAAAATATGGTCAAATCTATAGGTTCAAACACTGACATTATTCCACCAACACTAACATTACCTTTCTTCTTTGTCCAAAGTTTTCTTCTCGGCTGGGCTAATCTTCTTTGGTGGCACAGGTGGAGTCACTTTTCTACATATTTCCTCAATGATTCGTTTGTTTAATCTGCTTTGAAGTGCAGCTTTTAATAAAATCCTTTCTACAGCAGTCATTCCATCCCCATGTAAATATTTAGGGTTTTCGCACTGAATTAAAGTTTCCATGTCATCCAACCAGGGAGGATAGTAAGAGTTTTGCTTTCCTGACAGTTTATGATGAAGCTTAACTAGCAAGGATAATATGCTTTCCTTGATTTCCAAGATGGCTGTGGTTAGCTGGGGAGTTGCACCTGGAGCAGACCATTTCATTGAACTCTTGGGTCGAACTGCCTGATTGGCTTCAGTAGTATTGCGATTAATGATTTCCTGAAATTTCTTTCTGCGCTCTGCAACCAGACTGAACACTTGTACTGTCCCTGAATTCTTAAAGAAAAATAAAA
Source organism: Rhineura floridana (assembly GCF_030035675.1). Classification (NCBI taxonomy): domain Eukaryota; kingdom Metazoa; phylum Chordata; class Lepidosauria; order Squamata; family Rhineuridae; genus Rhineura; species Rhineura floridana. The sequence goes on from NC_084481.1 coordinate 45,605,579, forward strand.
AAGACATTAAATATAGTAATCAATAAGTATTTATAAAAACTCAAGCTACCATGATTAAATTAATTCAAATTTATTTCTTACCTGTGTAAAACAAAAGTTGTCTGACACAACTCATAAGTACTTCCACATTCAAAATATACTTCATGTTCTCATAAGGCTGGTGCACACATACAATTCCCAATTGCTTAACCCAGTAATGAAATTACAAACAGGCCACAGGATAAATATGCCTCTCCACCCTTTCTTTCTGGAGCAGTTCCCCCTACACCCCCACACAGGTATTACCCACAGTTAAGCATTACATTTGTGCAGATGTTGACTACGTTTGGACATACACTAAGCCACAGCTTGCTTTAGCCATGGTCTGAAGAAGAAGCCAGAATCCTGCTTGCGGATGATCAAACAAATCATAGTTTGTTTAACCTAATTTTAGTTTCCTGTACCCTGCCTCCTCTGTGAATATCCAGTTTCCATACCAAAGTGTTTTGTGAAAAGGCATCATAGCATCACTAGTTCTCTTGCTATTGGCCAGCTGCAACTGGGGTGGAAAACATGAACACTCTCCTCCTTGGAGCTCTTCAGTCACTCTGGATGTGCTCCTGAGCGACACTCAGCCCTAAAGTGTCTTTGGTAATGCTTTCCTCCCAACCCTTCAGAACACAAGTCCTTCCTGCTGTGGCCACTCTTTCAATAAACACACAAAATTTTAAGTGAGTTTTTAACATGTATCCCTCATTAAATATATGTGGTCCCTTTAATCTTTGTTCCCTTCATAAAATAGAGCTGGGCTGGGAAGAGGAGGGTTGAATAATAAGCCTGTCACCAAGCATAGGGGTGGAAAGGTCTGTGAAAGTCTCTTAGCACTGAGAACAGTTTCATGTTCTAGACACTTGTGCCTTGCAACTCCATAACCAAGTGGGTGGTGGAAATAGAGGAACACAACAAACTAAGAGTAAGCCAAGATACTGAGTTTGGACATAACAAATTACACTTATAGCAAACCAACTTCAAACCACGATTTGAAATTGTGGTTTGTTGGCCCCACGCAAACCATAGTTAGTTGGCTGGGGTGGGTTATTGCTGAACAAGTTTGGGTTTAGAGTTGCAACCAAACCAAACATTAATAGCAGTGAAATCTAACCAAAGTTCCCTCAGCTTTCAAAACTTGGTTAGCCTTAGTTGTGATTATTACAGTGCTTAATGTAGTACATATGTAAAGTTTAGCCATGGTTAGAACCAACAGAGGAAGGGAAATTAACACTTTTGAAAGTAGGCAGCAAGTGATCCCATAGGCTGTTCCAAATGCTTAACACTTTTTAAAACTTCCAATATGTATACACACTTTAGCAAGTAGTAAAAAAAAGCAAGCAACCCCCCCCCCAGGTTTACAAGTAACACATACAGTAGGGCCCCGCTCATATAGCCGGTTACGTTCCGGACCCCCGCTGTAAAGCGAAAACCGCTGTAAAGCAGATCCCATTGACGTACATTGACCAAAATGGCGCCCGGCGGCAAAAAACCACCGTAAAAGCGGAACAAGCGCTGTAAAGCGGGGCCTTTCTACAATTCACAACCGCTGTATTAGCAGAATGCTGTAAAGCAAAGCGCTGTGAAGCGGGGCCCTACTGTATTATTAAAAGGATTTTTATTTCCTTTCAAAAGTTTTGAGAACAGTTGTAGATATGCTACATTTACTGTTATAATTTTGAGACCTGGTACTTCCAAGAAAGAATATGTTAACATTATTTAAAGAGTTACAACTTACCAGGGGTGTGCATTAGCTCTGCATGTGGGTTGAATAACAAGATGAATTGGGATGATATCCCAACCCAAGTAAGGTATCAATAAATGCCCCATGTTTGATTGGGCATCCCACAAAGCCACAGAGCACTCTGCAGCTCTGTTTCTGGGCCAACACAGCTCGGTGTTTTTCTATATAACATCTGTATCTTTCTGTAGATCCATGGGCTTTGCAATATTGGCTGTGGAGCACTGAAGAGCTTTGGATTGTTTTTGTTGTTGTTAAAGCAGAGCAGCAGAGATTTTTTTAAAAAGCTTCATTTCACTTAAAAATATCCTACATTACTTTGTACTTTCTTATTATAGTAAAGAACTGAACATTTATTTTTGCAGATCAACAATACCAGCTCAGCATTGAGGAAAGAGCAGAATATAGTCAAAGCACTCTTACAAGGCAAAGGGGTAGCAACAGTAAGTCTGGTTCAGGATCAAGGCCAAAGTTCAGGTGTCTGGTACCAGTGGCAAGATTTCCAAGACTCTGTGGGAGCTGTGAAGTTGTTCCAATTAGTTTTCTCGTCCACCTGCCAAACTTTTGAGCAGAGGCACAGAATGCCCAGCAATTATTTGCAAGAATCCCTGGCCCTGCAGGAATTCTTGGCCTGAGGCAGGTGCACTGACTTGAGAAACAACAAGTCTCTTTTCTTTTGATGTGCTGCCTCTCCCTGGGAAACATTGCCAGACCTGCCTCCTCATCCTCTGGTGGGGAAACAGACTCCACAGTCTCTAATGGTCCCCTCTCCTCCACCATAGAGGCAGAGGTAGCCTCTGGGATTCCCAGCTCATCAGTAGATACGGGCACATTCAGAGGCAGATGGGAGGGGAGGTTTCATCAGAAAGGCTCTGCTCCAACATTATCTCATTCCCCCTTCCTCCAACTTCCCTCCCCGCTCATACTGGACCGTGGAAGAAAGAGAATCCCTTTTATTCCCCTCACAAAAAATCCCCAGACCTATTTATATGCAGTTTGGCAGACTTAACCCACTTAGGAGGGGCTCCTGTACCACTAAATTTCATCCACTTTGGCCACAATGGTAAAAAACATATAGCCATTTAGATTTCAAACATAGTAAATTGGGAAATACATCGTTTCAGTTTATACAGAGCAGCTCAAGAGCCAAATCACATACGGATGCAGTGAGTACACAGAGCAACTCGGAAACAGATCAGGAGTTTTAAAAAACCCACATGGATGCAAGGTGAATCTTGGGATCTGTGAACACCCCTATTACATACAAAACTACATGCCTGATGTTCCAAACATTTTTAAGGTTTAACAAAACTTCCAGCAGGTACTTGAATAAAACTCCATTTTATATAGTGAATAGTGTTTTACAGCTGTTATTTCTGCTACATTTATATTTTAAATCCTATACCATGACAAATGTGAATATCTCACAGAGTTGCTGCTCTGTCTAAAATAATGACTGATACTTGCATTCCATTTAGCATTTTCCCTTTAGCATAGCCTTGATGCTAATGAAATACATAGTAGCACATACTTGATTTACTATTAGAAAATGAGCCATGGCTCTGTTCCGCACTTTCTCTCCACCCGGGAAGGTGGCAACCCCATTATGAATTGGCTATAAATCATTTAAACAAGTTAATTATGTGTTCACAAAGATAAATCAACTAACCATTTATCATTCCAAGTAATTTTTAACAAGACTGAGGGCTAAATTTATTGAAAATGGGTAGCTAAAGAGCAGCGTTATGTTAGAAATGCTGCAGCAAAAATTCACACACACTCTAAACAAAGCAGCCGGCATTTATTTAGCAACAGGCTAGCAATTAAAAGAAGTTATCTCCAGCAGAAGGCACAATGCATTGGAACCAAATTGTATTGCCAGGTTCTAGGCCAATGCACTTTTTTGCAACACAATCATTACAAATCTGCAATGATAACTATTTCTTAATAAAATTCTTGAAAAGATTGTGGAATTGCAGAAAAGTTAGAATCAGTACAGTTAAAGACATCTTGCCATTAGAATACAAGATACACACAACTCTACCTCTCTCTGAAGTCCTTTAGGTCGCCTTGGATTCTAGTGAATTGGAGGGAAAAGAATGCTATTAAAAAATTCTAAGAAATATTATGTTATATACTGGACACATAGTATGGAGAAATGGAAGTTTAACAAAGGTTAATTCAACTACATAAGGGCAAAAGGCCTTAAGGTTAACATTGCCTTAAGAGATCTGGAACAATAATAATAATCCAAAAGACCTCATCCTTACCTGAGAAGCTGCTGAGCCATCAGAACTTGTACTTGCAGGTGGTTCTCTTTTCACCTCTGGAGCTGTCTCTGGGACTCTTACGCGCACGTAATTAATCAAGTGACGCATGTTAGACACCAAGTTATTCCCTGGAAACCAACTATCATGGCAGCGTTCTTGTCCTCCCACTGAATCCTGGCACATCAGCCATTACACAAACAAAAACAAAACAAAGCATCAACATAGGTTGTGGTCAGCACAATCCATGCAAGTGAAGAAGCATTAAGGAGACTTATTCCTAAATAAGTATGCATAAGACTGTCACATTAGTATTTAAAGAGCACCTTAAGTTTTTGGGGAAACTACTCTCTAATGCAGCCTTTCCCAACCAGTGTGCCTCCAGATGTTGTTGGACCACAACTCCCATCTTTCCTGACCATTGGCAATGCTGGCTGAGGCTGATGGGAGTTGTGGTCCAACAACATGTGGAGGCACACTGGTTGGGAAAGGCTGCGTCTAATGACTAAGGTGGCAATACTATGCATGTTGTACTTCACATACATTCTCCTAATAACCCTTACAAAGAGCCTTGTAAAGTATTGTTGTCCCTATATTTCACCTGATAAACTGAAAGTATTAACCTAAACTCACCCAATGGGCTTATTGACTTGGGACTTTCAGGCTCTAAGCTCAGTTTTTGAGTTGCCACATTATATTACCTGTCACTTGAGTTATGCCTATGACCCCACTTCCACTCGCAGAGAGCCACCCACAATCCAGTTAAGGGCCTCAAAAGATAATGAGCTGGATCCAGAATATCCTTTCCACCAACAGAAAATTTCCTTCTGTTTGTGGAAAGATCTAAAATAGCCTTCTTCAGGCCTTGAGGTCCTAGATGGGGTTGTAGTCCAACAACACCTGAGGATCCAATATTATAGAAGGCTGGTCTAGGGCCTAAGATTCAGTAGTGGCTCTAACTGTAGGAAAGAGGGTGGCAAGGCAATTTTCAATAATTGCCCTCTCCCTATGGTGCCCAATGCTACCTCCCACACTGTTCTGAAGTGTCCTCCAACCTATCAGAGTAGCTTTCCAGTAGACAGAAGGGGAAGGAGAGATTTGTTGAAATTGCCTTCATCCCCCCTCTCCAGGAGGACTGTGCTGTGAGTGGCGTTCTGCTCATAGGAACTCTGAATCCAACATTATATATTTTATATATTAAATGTAAATGTAGTTATATACACCAAAAGCTCAAAAAATGTCAGCACTTACCTCTTCATCAGATTCCTGCTCAGGTGAGTTCTCTAGTCCCAACTCAATCAAATATAAAACCATGCAAAGGACATGTTCTGACAGATTTTGATGATCCATTAATATCTAAAACAAAAGAAAATATTACTTTCCTTTTTCCATTTCCAAAATTTCCACTTTAGACTTACGGGAGGAAAAAGGAAGGAAATTATGTTTGTCTACATTCTATGCCTATAATCCAAAATTTAGTAAAGGAAAATCTCTCAGAATGTAACTTTTTACCCACAGAAGAACAGAGGTCAGATTCAGTATTTAGACACACGTAGCCCCACCCTCCCACACACAGCTAGAAAACATTCATGTTGTGAATTATGTCAGCTTTCATTTTTACAGAACAAACTAAAGTACACACACAAGCCTAACAAAATTTCATACATTCTAGTTAGCCCAGCTAATTTAGCTTGAACCTGTGCAGATGAAAAATGCAAGTGTATAACGTCTCAGGACAGGATCAAACAGGCCTTTATGGCAGTATTTTTTCCCCAACATTAAATTTAACCATGTATGCACTTATGTACCATTTTGCCTCAGAAAAATGAATAATAAAAAATGGTGGCTGAGGTGGGAAATTACTCAGCTTAACTTTTTTAAAAAATCACTATTTCAAAAATGTACCTAAAGCAACCTAATTCACATCACAAAATTATATAAAGTTGGAAGTAACTTTGACTCTCTTGGTTTCCCTCACCCCCACCCTGAATATTCAGTAGTACCTTGTAGAGCAGAGTGAATAATACAATGTGCAAAGTTTTGCAGTGCAAGAGCCTCATGAGACCTTTATAGCTTGAGTGCAAATGTGTCCGTTTCTTGTAAGGAGGCCAGGGGTTTCCATTAACTTTACCACTTTGTTTTAAACTGTAAAAAAAACACAACAAATAACCAAAGTTAAATGCTAACAGAAGATGCAACTGAGAACTGTGGTATTTAAAAGTTACACATTTAGCTGCATGCTCTTTTAAACATTTCAGGTAGTAAAGAAATACTTGTGCTGAACACTTTGAACACCAGGTGCCAATTATAACATAGGCTAACCTTCAACTGAGGTACCAAAATGCTGTTATCTGATTCTGTTATCTTGCCAAAGTACATCCCTTAGACGTTAGAACTTCAGTACGAATTACTGGAAAACACTGTGTGTTGTACCCAACGAAGCAGAGACTTCCGCTTGCACAACAGAACATCTTCTCTTCCTCCCCCAATGCACGCCTCTAATTTGTTCTGAGGTTTTCCCCAACCCCCTGGAGCAGTTTTGAAGGACAGGGGACACGGGGAGAGGATGTGCAAGGATTTCCACTCGCGCAACATAAGACAACTTTATTGGATACAACCCTGGTGCATGGCTGACTAATTCTACATCTAATCCCAAGGTCAACAGCAATTCAAATAACATGGCTAATTAAACTTTCTTTAACTGCACAAAAAGAGTGAGGTGGCCACCATCTATACTTGTATTCCACATCACAGACAGACCTATGTTGATGACCTGTTATGTGACTGTGAGAAAGACTCAAAGACTTTACTCAATTGCCAGGCATTGCCCAGTATGTCTTTAGAATGATCTGTGATATTTTGAAGATGGGATAGCAAGCATAGACACTAACATGATGTGTGAACTAGGTCAGTGTAATCCAAACTGTGGCTTAGTACACATGCTCCCAAAGCGGACATCGCAGCTGTTTTGCTCCTTCACGGTCATTCTACTGCTGCACTGCACTGAGCTAAGCCATGGTTTCGCTTAGCGTACCATCCAAACCCAGGCTCTTGGTTTAGCTCTCCTAGACAAACCACAAGTTGTGAATGACAGGACAAATCTTGATCACAGCTCCGGGTTACTCTAAAAAGGACTAAACCACAAGCATGGGTTTAGATGACACACCAAGCCAAACTATGGCTTGACTCAGTGCAGCACAGCAGCATAACAACCAGGAATGAGCAAAGCAGGTATGTTATCCTCTGCAACAGTTCATGCGTTCTTACTAAACCATAGTATGACTTAGCAAGACATGCAAATCAAACTCTAAACAATGGTTGACACTGCAATTCCTACATTTACTCAAAAGTAAATCTTAAGTTCAAAGGTAAACCCCTCCTTTGTAATGTGCTGAGGATTACAGACTTTAGAATTCAGGAGCAGATAGCAACCCATATGTTTCTTTCCCATCCCTCCTTTCATGTGAATTCCCAATTCCTGTCCTTGTCACTGTTAATCTAGATGTAGCAAGATGCATATGCAACACTGCTTTAGACGGGGTGTGAAAACTAGCTTCAAAGCCTGGCTTCATAATTGGCAGTAACGTTGGTGCTGATTACACCAACAAAGAAAGGGAGGAGGAAATGTAAAAGCCAATGGCCTGCTTCCAATCTCTTAACCCTGGTTAAGAAATTAGGAGCCTAAAGTCTGTACTGGGCTCAAGTCCAGGGGTGCTGAGGGAGGGAGAATAGTCAGGCAACAGAATGTTCCCTTAATGGAAATTGCTTAAACCAAGATGACCATTGTTGTCAGAGTGAAATTCAGTCCAAGATTTTCATCTAAATCTGTTTAAGACAACATGCTACCATTGTTGTCAGAGTGAGATTTAGGTCAACAAATGTTATGTTAAATCTGTAACTTACAGGTGACAAAAGGAAAGCAGAAGCAAGGAAATGAAAAAACTTAAAAACCAATTTGTACTTTGTTTTCTGATTATATCTACCAATGATAAATTGTCCTTTTAATAATATTGATAGAAAACATAGTTCTATGACATTGACTGCTTGTGAATGAGGAACAACTATAAACATCAAGTTGGAGAACATTTCCAGTTATTTTATGAAGAACAGTTCTTAAGGATGCAAATGTGAGGGGGGGAGGAAGAAGAAGAGAGGAGTAACTCAAAAGGTTGACTTCCAGTTTGTTTTTACTTGGCCTCAAGGAACATAGTATTCAATTCACTAAAAAATGAAAAGGTTATGTATTTCTTGAGGATGGCAGGTAATACATCATTTTGACATGTCACTTCATGAAACCAAACCAGTTTTGTAAAAAGAGTTTCAAAGTATAATTATCACAGAATTTGTACAAGTGAGAATGGACCGCTGATCTCACCTGAAAGGTGGTTTCCCCAGGTAGCATGACATCAGGTGGGTTATAGAGCTGTCTAGTGTCCAAACACAGGATTGCATAGGAGTACAGACTTGAACTGCTCCCTCTAGTCTTCACCCCAGTCTATTCTTGCCTTCCTCCGTGGCAGTTCCTTACAGTCTTAGCTCTGCTAATCCTTGTCTGTAGTGAATCTTACTTTGTTGTGTGTGAGATGTGTGTTGCGTGCGAGTGTGTGTTTTTGGAGGAGTTCCTTGGCTGTTTCTCCCATCAATAGAGGCAGTTTGCACCTGCCCCTATACCAGCAGGCAAGAGGGTGCTAAGGCGACCTTGTCAGTGGCAGGCAGGGTGGTTGCAATAATAATTCCTTTCAAGTGAACCCCCCCCCCAAACAAATTACTAATTCACCTTGTACAGCGCACCGCATACCAGTGGGACTCTCAAGTTTACCCTGGAGTAGGACAGGACAAAGCACAGGCCACTCCAAAACAAGAAGTTAGAAAGAAACAAAAGATAGAAGAGAGTATGAACAGGAAGGATACTCCAGTGGTTGTGACCTGCAAGGTGTGTGCCATGTTTGTTTTCTTGCCTGAGAACAACATGGCGTACATGTGCAACAAGTGCAAGCTCGTGGCACTCTTGGAAGAAAAAGTGAGAGGTGGGTGGCCACACTGAGAACTATAAGAGAAGATGAAGGGTTCTTAGAAAGAACGCTGGAACAACAGCAGCAAAGAGAAGTGGAGGTGGAAGAGCAACAGCATGTGGTAGCAGAAGAGGAGACTGCTTTGGAGAGGAGCAACGAAGTGGAGGTGACTCCGTGGGAAAGGGTGACAGTTAGGAGCAGAAGAGCTAGAAGACACCCTTCACCAGCGGAACTACGGAACCACTTTCAACCACTTGATGGTGAGACTGGAGGACAGCCTGTGGTGGAAGAATTACAGGGGACCCCGTGTGACAACGAGCAAGAGGCTGAAGCTCAACCAAGCAGGGCCAATGAAACCTCACCCCACAACAAGAAGAGTACTAGTAGTGGGAGACTCCCTACTGCATGGGATCAAAACCCAAGTATGCAGAGAAGATCCGTGGACTCGCCAGGTATGCTGTCTACCAGGAGGACAGATTAGAGATGTGACGGAAGGGTTGCCATCACTCATCAAGTCCACCAACAGGTATCCCTTTCTCCTCATCCATGTAGGAACAAATGATACTGCCAAATGGAACTATGAAGAAATCACATCAGACTTTGAAGCTCTGGGAAGGAAACTCAAGAACTTTGGGGCCCAGATAGTTTTCTCGTCCATCCTTCCAGTACTTAGAAGAGGAGGAGAAAGGGAAAGAAAAATACTCTGTGTGAATGAATGGCTACGAAGGTGGTGCCGACATGGGAGATTTGGATTCTGGGACCATGGGCTATGCTTCCTGGAAGATAGATTGCTGGCAAGTGATGGGTTGCATTTCACAAGGACTGAAAAGGATGTGTTTGGCCACAGCATGGAGAAGTTCATCAGGAGGACTTTAAACTGAATCCTAAGGGGGAGGGAGACGTAAACTTGGTGGTAACGACTGATGAAGGCTTGTGCACAGTAACGGGAACAGAGAGATCAGCTGTAATAGGGACCAGTGACAGTCCTCAGAAAAAAGTAGTAAGGAAGCCAAGCCATAAATCACATGGTCTTCGATGTCTGTATCCTAATGCACAGAGCATGGAAAACAAGCAGGACGAACCTGAACTCTTAATACAGGGGGGCAATTACGACTTGATAGGTATAGCTGAAACTTGGTGGGATGACTCCCATGACTGGAATACAGCAATTGAAGGATATAACTTGTTCAAAAAGAACAGAAGGAATAAAAAGGGAGGTGGAGTCACGGTATATATTAAAAATATATATGCCTGCACAGAAATACAGGAAGATGAGCTTGGTAGTTCCACCGAGGGTATCTGGATTAAAATTAATGGGGCAAGTAATCAAAGGAATGTGGTGCTTGGAGTCTACTACCGACCACCCAATCAAGGAGAAGATGAGAATGTAACTTTTGAAAAGCAAATTGCCAATGTTTCAAGGAGGCATGATGTAGTAATAACGGGGGATTTCAATTATCCCAATATCTGTTGGGAGCCAAATTCTGCCAAACACGGCCCCTCCAAGAAATTTCTGACTTGTGTTGCAGATAACTTTCACCTACAGAAAGTGGAGAAAGCAACCAGAGGATCAGCTATCCTGGACTTGATTCTAACCCATACAGATGATTTGGTGGATGAAACGGCAGTTACGGGAACACTGGGGGAAAGTGACCACACCATACTTGAATTCTTGATTTTAACAGAAGCGAAAGCTGAGAGTAGCCATATGCGCACCATGAACTTCAGGAAAGCTGATTTTAATAAACTCAGAACAATTGTAAGTATGGTTCCATGACAAGCAACCCTAATGAGAAAAGGAGTCCAAGATGGGTGGGAGTTTCTAAAAAAGGAAATTCTAAAAGCGCAATGGCAAGCAATTCCAACATGGAAAAAAGGGGGGAAACAACAGAAGAAGCCAATGTGGCTTCACAAAAAGCTTAGAGGTGACCTGAAAACAAAAAAGGACACATACAGGAAGTGGAAAGAAGGCCAGGCCACAAAGGAAGAGTACAGGCAGGTATCACGGAATTGCAGGGATGGTGTCAGGAAGGCTAAAGCTGAGAATGAGCTGAGGTTAGCGAGGGATGCTAAAAGCAACAAAAAAGCTTTCTTCAGGTACGTCCATAGTAAAAGACAGATAAAAGAAACGGTGGCACAGCTACTCAATGAGGATGGCAAAATGATAACAGATGACAAAGAAAAGGCAGAAGTCCTCAATTCCTACTTTGGCTCAGTCTTCTCCCAAAAAAGGATCTGTGACCCTCCCGGGAAACATGAAGTAGAAGGGGCAGGATTGGAGCTTGAGACTGATAGACAAACGGTCAAGGAATACCTAATCACTTTGAACGAGTTCAAATCGGCAGGGACCGATAAACTGCATCCTAGAGTATTGAAGGAACAGGCTGAAGAACTCTCAGAACTGCTGTCTATTATCTTTGCAAAATCGTGGAGGACTGGTGAAGTGCCGGATGACTGGAGGAGAGCTAATGTTGTCCCTATCTTCAAAAAGGGCAAAAAAGAGGAACCGGAGAACTACAGAACAGTCAGTCTAACATCAATCCCTGGAAAAACTCTGGAGCAGATTATAAAGCAGTCAAACTGTAAACACCTTGAAAACAATGCAGTGATTACTAGGAGCCGACATGGATTTATGAAGAACAAATCCTGCCAAACTAATCTTATCTCATTTTTTGACCGGGTAACCTCCCTTGTAGACTGTGGGAATGCTGTGGACATAATGTACCTCGACTTCAGCAAAGCTTTTGACAAAGTGCCCCATGATATTCTGATTAGCAAGCTAGCTAAATGTGGGCTGGATGGGACAATTATCAGGTGGATCCACAGTTGGCTCCAGAATGGTCCATTGGACTCACCTGAAGGGTGATTTTCACAGGTACGCCTGCCATCAACTTGGGCTTTACTGCCATCTAGTGTCCAAAGGCAAGAATGCACTCGAGTTAAAAGCTGGGCCTCGGGCCCCTCCCACTCCATTTCATTCGGGACGAGTCCGAAGTGGCATATCTGAAAAGAACAGAGGCCGCAGGCCCAAACAGCAAGGAAAACGGAGAAAAAGCATGGCAACATGGAAAACACAGAACTTGCAACCTAAGCATAGAGGTTTTAACCGAGGGAAAACAGAGCAAGGCACAACAACTTACAACAAATAGACTATAAAGATGGAACCAATCAACCAGAGACCCCACAAGGGAGGGACGTGATGGCAGGCGTACCTGTGAAAATCACCCTTCAGGTGAGTCCAATGGACCATTTTCCATAGGTAACCTGCCATCAACTTGGGATGTACCAAAGCAGCCCCCTAATCGGGAGGGACTACACACAGCTTACTATTCAGAAAGGACATGTTGGAGGACACGTCTCCCAAAGGAGGCGTCAGCAGAAGCATATCTGTCGATCTTATAATGCTTCACAAAAGAGTTAGGAGAAGACCAAACCGCAGCCCTACATATATCTGCAAGGGGTGCATTAGTTAGAAACGCAGCCGAAGTGGCTGCTGATCTGGTGGAGTGAGCCATGATGTTAGCCAGCACTGGAAGGTTAAGGGACTGATAACCCAGGGCAATGCAGGCCCGCAACCAGCAGGACAATGTGGATTTGGAGACCTTTTTCCCCAAGGTCCTAGGGTGAAAGGATACGAATAAGGAATCTGTCTGCCTAATGTCTTGGGTGCGAGATAGATACAGTTTGAGGGCTCTCCGAACATCCAGCGAATGCCAGGCCTTTCCCAGGGGATGCACCGGCTTTGGGCAGAATGACGGAAGCACAATGTCCTGGCTACAGTGAAATAAAGAGTTGACCTCGGGGCAGAAGGATGGATCCGGTCGCAAGACCACAGAATCCTTATGAAAAATGCAGAGATGACGGGCCGAGGACAGGGCGTGTAGTTCTGAGATCCGTCTCGCTGTGGTAATGACAACAAGGAACAGGACCTTGAAAGTTAACAGTCTGAGTGGCACTGAGGCAAATGGTTCAAACGGAGGGTGCTGTAGGGCCTGCAGGACCTTCGAGAGGCTCCAGGAAGGAAAGTAGTGGCGCACAGCTGGTGAGAGGCGGGCGGCTCCTCTTAAAAAGCGTTTGATGAGTGGATGAGCGCCCAAAGGGGCGGTCGATAAGGAGACGGACAGTATGGAAGAGATGGTGGAAGCATGGCGATGCAGGGTGTTCGGCCGCAGTCCCTTAGACAGTCCTCTGTATAAGAACTGGAGAACGTGCTGAACAGTGGCTTGAGAAGCTGGAAAGCCCTTAGAGGAACACCATTTGGAAAATGCACACCAAGTACTCCGATAAATGTGATTTGTCAACGGTCGTCTTGATGCTAGAATAGTATCCAACACTCCCTGGGAAAGTCCCGCGGCGGTCAGGTGCTGCCGTTCAAAAGCCAGGCCGGATCCGGATGCCAAATTGGTCCCTGCACTAGAAGATCCGGCCTGACAGGGAGGATCCAGGGATCCGCGACTGACAGTGAGAGAAGATCCGAGAACCAAGGTCGGCGAGGCCAGTACAGGGCTATCAGGAGAAGCCGAGCCCCCTCGTGCCAGAGCTTCATCAGTGTCTTGCCAGTAAGGAGATCGGAGGGAAGGCGTACAGGAGGCTGCCTGGCCAAGGTGCCGTCAGTGCATCCACTGCTTCCGCCGTTGGCTCCAGGTACCTCGAGAAGAAGCGAGGCAGCTGGCAGTTGTGGCTCGACACGAAGAGGTCCACCGAGAGGGCGCCAAATCTGAGTTGGAGGAGGTTGAACACTGCTGGATGAAGCTTCCACTCTCCCGGGCGTACTTGCTGCCTGCTGAGCCAATCGGCAGTGACGTTCAGCAGCCCGCTGAGGTGTTCCGCCCGTATAGATAGTAGGTGTTTTTCGGCCCAGCTAAAGATTTGGGCCGCCTCTGCCTGAAGAGCTCTGGACCTGGTCCCCCCTTGCCTGTTGAGATGAGATTTCACGCAAACATTGTCCGTTCGGATCAGCACGTGCTGCAGGGAGAACAGTGGCTGGAAATGTCGAAGGGCAAGATGAACCGCCCTGAGCTCCAACCAGTTTATGTTGTGAGTTAGGTCTGCTGGGGACAACACTCCCTGGACAAAGCTGGCGTTGCAGTGTGCTCCCCAGCCTGATAGGCTGGCATCTGTAGTGATGATAACCCTGACAGGCTCCCTGAAGGGCGTACCCTTGCTGAGATGTGCTGTCACTGTCCACCAGCGGAATGATGCCCTCAGAGAGGGTGCCAGCGGAATCACGCGGTGATTGGACTTGGCAATGTCCCCCTGGAAGGGTAGGAGGGCCCATTGTAAAGTTCTCGTGTGATGTTGAGCCCACGGGACAATATGAATGGTGGAGACCAGCATTCCTAGCATCTGGGCCAGAAGCATGACGTCTGCCCTTGAACGATGAGTCAGAAAGGTTGCCATGGCTGTGATGGAGGCGATATGGTCTGACGACAGGAAGATCATGGCTAGGGACGTGTCCAGTATGGCTCCCAGGTGTAGGAGGCGCTGGGTTGGCTGAAGATGACTCTTTTCCACGTTGACTAGCCAGCCGTGCGAAGTTAGGGCATCTAGAGTGAACTGGAGCTGTCTGTCGGCTAGGTCCCAGGAGCACACTCGGAGAAGAAGGTCGTCCAGGTAGGGGTAAATATGCACCCCCTGTAGGCGGAGAAAGGCCACCATGGTGGCAATCACTTCGGTAAAGACTCGAGGAGCCGATGTAAGGCCGAATGGCATGGCGCGGTACTGGAAGTGGTGTTGGCCGAGGGAAAAACTGAGGAAACGTCTGTGAGCCGGGCAGATTGGGATGTGTAAGTAGGCATCCTTCAAGTCGACGGATGCTAGGAAATCCCCTTGTTGCAGAGCTTCCACAATTGAGGCCAGTGACTCCATCTTGAAGCGGTGGTACTTGACAAAGCGGTTGACAAACTTGAGGTCTAAGACCGCCCTCCATGAAGAATCTCGCTTGGGAACCACGAAGAGGACGGAGTAGACGCCTTGCAGCCTTTCGGATGGAGGAACTGGCTCTATAGCGGCTATGTCTAGCTTATGATGTAGGGCATCCTGCATTACCGTCCTGCATGACTTGGAGATGGGGGAGAGGCAAAATCTGTCCAGGGGGGTCCGCCAAAATTCTATGTTGTACCCCTGGGTGAAGATGGCCCTGACCCAGGTGATGTGTCAGGGTGAGCCAGGAGCTTGCGTAAGAGGCCAGTCTGCCTCCTATGGGGATGGCGTCAGAACTGCCTACGCTGACGGGCTCCTCTGCCATCGGAAGAGGAGGAGGCTGGCCTGTTTTGATATTGGGGTCTGCCCTGGAAGTGTTGTCTAGGCCAGGGTGCCCTGGAGGAGCGAAAGTCTGTGGACCTGGCGTCTCGTCCCCGCCCGCCAGGCCACCCCCCCCGAAAGGGCTGGAAGGAGCGGTAAGGAGTAAATCGTCGAAAGGGTCTGCGGTCATCCCTTTTGACTGTGGCCAAGGTAGGTTTACGATTGTCCTTGGGGTCAACCAAGACCGCTTTAAGAGCATCGTCAACAAAGAGCATAGAGCCCGAGTATGGGGCCATGGACAGGTTAGTTCTGGCAGCAGTGTCGGCATCCCAATGTCGGAGCCATAGGGTTCGTCGAGAGTCTATCTCAGCAGCAAGGGCTCATGCTCCTTGGTGGGTAGCGTCCAAAGTGGCATCAGCCACGAAGGCAGCAGCTTTATGCAATTTGAGTAGGCTTTTACATAACTTGGCTGGATCAGGATTGGGATCGTCCAACAGGTCATCGAGCCACATCATGGAGGCGCATGAGAAGATGGAGGCAGCGGCTGAGGCCCGGATGGAGTGGGCAGATGCCTCGTGGTTTTTACGTAGTATGAAGTCAAGCCGCCTCTCAGAGGGGTCTTTAAGCTGAGATTCTCCCTCTTTAGGGAGGAGAGATCGAGACACATAATCGGAGATAGGCTGGTCCACCCCAGGGACATTCAGGAAGGACATAAATTCTGGGGCCAATGGGTACAGTTTGTTGGCCAACGGTGAGAAGCGACGTGGGCGCAAGGGGCGGGCCCATTCTTCCCTGGCTAGCTTGTTAATGGGATCTGGCAGAGGGATAAAATGATCCGTTGATCTGGGGGTCTTTAGAACTCTAGCGCCCTTGACTGGGGGGGTGGTAGGTTGCGTTTGAGCAGGTTGAATGCCCAGGGTATCCATTACCCTGCATGAGAGTGGGGGGTAATCAGCTGAGTCGAAGAGGCGACAGAAGAAGTCCTCATCTAGATCGGATTCTCCACTCCACTCATCAGGATCAGCCTACAGGAAAGGTAAGTAATCCTGCATCTCCGAGGGCTCGCCACCAAGTCTGCCTCTAGAAACATCAAACGGATTAGGCGAGGAGGGAGGGATATCCTCATAACAAGCCGGTTGTCTTACAGAGCTGGACTGCCGTGAAACTCCGGGCTGGGGCGACGGCTGTGCTTGGGGCAGAAGTTGAGCTTGGGAGAGACACCCTAGTACCTCTCGCAGCTGTAAAAGGAATTCCGGAGACAACTGGAGCCCTGAAGGAGGAGCAGAGGGCACAGGATGCTCTTGTGTAGGCAAAAGAGGCTGCACTGGAGGAGTCGGAGGAATCAGAGGGACATCAGAATGTGAAGCCTTCAACTTCGTCCTCTGACGACCCAGAGGGGGATTGAAAAAGAGTGGGTATTGTTTCTTGTGCAGGTTTCTCTAAGGACGGAGCAGAAACGTAACGGGCCCTCTTAGGAGCGCCATGGTGAGATAAATGTTTAGTCTTGGCCAAGGCCTTAGAGTGCTTATGCTTGGAAGGCTTGTGCTGAGGTAAAGAGATGCGCTGGTGGCTTGACCCTGCGGAATGCGCCTCCTGCAGCTGCTGGTCTGCCATGGTGGAGTCTAGATACACGCACACAGTGGGGAAGGTGCGGTAACACTCGTATGCTGAGAGGAGATGAGAAGTAGGCTGTGCACTAAGGTGCCAGGTGCCAAGAGAAAAAAGGCTTGTTCGCTATGGCACTGCAAAAAGGGAGGGAGTGGGAACTCACCACAAGAGAGGCACTAATATCACCCTGATCAGTCAGGGAGCCAAGAAAGTAAGTCAAGCTGCAATATTGGCCACTGGCTAAGTACACGCACACAATGGGGAAGGTGCGAGACCGCTACAATACACTGCCAGGAAAAAATTGCCTTTTGAAAAAATGCAGTGTGGCCCAAGGCTAAATACACGCGCACAAAGGGGAAGGTGCGGTACCGCCAATGTGCACAGAGAGACTAGATTATCGGTAGAAAAACTTGCGTATAACAAAATTGAGTGCACAGAAGTAGATACACACGCACAATGGGGAAGGCGTGGTATCTCAAAAAACACAGCTTGCTCAAAATGTGCAGCACTCCGCTGCAGATAGGTATTACAACCCTAGGAAAAGGCACTGAAAAATAGCTGGATAATAAAAAACAAACAGGAAAAAACAAAAGCCAAAAAACAAGAGCCAAAAAACAAGACTAAGAAATAAAAGGAGTACTGGAAACCAGACCTCCTAAAAAAGGCCCCTGCAAGGGTTAACGGCAGCCAGAAAGAAACGCTGCCGGCTAGGGCCGAGCAAGAAGCCCGCACGTGGCTACGAACCGCCGGAGGAGCCGCGGCGGCGTGGAGAAACAAAAAACGCCACTTCCAGAAGACGGAGGCCAGAAGAAGCAGCCCAGCCAAGGAAAAAAGGGGACTGCAAAGTCTTGAAGAGGGCGAAAAAACGCTGCCCAGGAGCCAGCACGGGAGGACGGCCGAGGAGGGAGCCGCAGCCGCGAGGTACCCTACTTCAAACGAAAACGGCCCCGGGAGGGGGGGGGAACCGCAGCCGTGGATCCCCCGAACAAGAAGGGAGCAGCCGCCGCTGCTAAAGGAGGCCGCAGCCGTGCACCCCCAAACAAAAGGGAGGCAAAAACAAAAGGGGAAGCAGCCGCGCTGCCAACACAAACTGAAAGGGTCAAAGAAAAAAGAAAAAAGCAAGAAAAATGAGCAAAAAACTCCCGAAAGGGAAAAAACAGACCCAAAATTCCCACACACTCCTAAGCAAAAAAGGGGAGGGGGGGAATACAAAGGGAACAGCAAAAATCAGAACAAAGAGAAACTTAGCTACGCTAGTCAGGAATCAAAGTTCTTCGGACAAAGGCAAGAATGGAATGGAGTGGGAGGGGCCCGAGGCCCAGCTTTTAACTCGAGTGCATTCTTGCCTTTGGACACTAGATGGCAGTAAAGCCCAAGTTGATGACAGGCTACCTGTGGAAAATCATACTCAAAGAGTGCTTATCAACGGTTCGTTCTCAAACTGGGTGGAAGTAACAAGTGGGGTACCACAAGGCTCGTTCCTGGGCCCAGTGCTCTTCAACATTTCTATTAACAACTTGGATGAGAAGGTACAGAACATGCTTATTAAATGTGCAGATGATAGAAAATTGGGGGGGCATAGCTAATACTGTAGAAGACAGAAACAAAATTCAAAGGGACCTTGATAGGCTGGAGCATTGGGCTGAAAACAGAATGAAATTCAACAGGGATAAATGCAAAGTTCTACACATGGGAAAAAGAAACCAAATGCACAGTTATAAGATGGGGGATACTTGGCTCAGCAGTACAACATGTGAGAAGGATCTTGGAATTGTCGTTGATCACAAGCTGAATATGAGCCAACAGTGTGATGTGGCTGCAAAAAAGGCAAATGCTATATTAGGCTGCATTAACAGAAGTATAGTTTCCAAATTGTGTGAAGTATTAGTTGCCCTCTATTCAGCACACTGGTTAGACCTCATCTTGAATACTGCATCCAGTTCTGGTCTCCGCACTTCAAGAAGGATGCAGACAAACTGGAACAGGTTCAGTGGAGGGCAACAAGGATGATCAGGGGACTGGAATAAAGCCCTATGAGGAGAGACTGAAAGAACTGGGCATGTTTAGCCTGAAGAAGAGAAGACTGAGGGGAGATATGATGATAGCACTCTTCAAGTACATGAAAGGTTGTCACATAGAGGAGGGCCAGGATCTCTTCTTGATTGTCCCAGAGTGCAGGACACGGAATAATGGGCTCAAGTTGCAGGAAGCCAGATTTCGACTGGACATCAGGAAAAACTTCCTAACTGTTAGAACCATACGACAATGGAATTAATTACCTAGAGAGGTAGTGGGCTCTCCGACATTGGAGGCATTCAAGAGGCAGCTGGACAGTGATCTGTCGGGAATGCTTTGATTTGGATTCCTGCATTGCACAGGGGGTTGGACTTGATGGCCTTATAGGCCCCTTCCAACTCTACTATTCTACAATTCTATGAGAAGCCTGTTTTATTTAAGCCAGTTTTTTATAATACTTGCATTCTTCACACTACAAATAACCAGCAATCTCAGAAAAATAGCAGTAAGTTCACAAAGCACGTTCTAACATTGAACTGGTTCGCATGTCACACTTAGCCATAATTTGTTTTAAATTGTTTTAGTGTACTATACATGGCATAAATAAGCCATGGTATGACTTATTTTTGTCATGCAAGCCAGATCATGGTTTGTTTATATCAAACAAACCATAAGTAGTAAGCCAGAATAAGCCAATAACAAATGTTGGCTTATTTCTGACTTATCCTTCCCAGTTTCTTTGAAACAAACAACAATACAACAAGCCATACTAAGAAAGGCTAAGCACATTCATGATTGAGCCATGGTTTAAACCAAGCTGGTTTAATGCACCATGTGAACCAGCTCACAGTCTAAAAACAAAAGGCATTGTATATTACTATTACATAATACAATAATAAATTCTTATTATTTTGAATATATTCAACTTACAATGCTGTATATCTGTCCATTGCAGATTGTACATCTCTACGATAAACAGTTCGAAGAATTACCATGACTGGGTCAAATTCCTTATCCCAGACTTCAGCTATTGTTAAAAGAAACAGAACACGTTTGTCAGTAAATTCTGACATTTATTCCAGATTTAATATTTTAACTGCTTATAAAGATAAATACAAACTTCACAAAACAAATTACATACTTACAAACACACCATAACTTCACTTGACCATTTAAATATTTTAAAACGCTAAAATATGAAATCCAATTACAAGCACTAAAACACTGAAATAGTTTTTAACTTATGTGATGGTGTTTAAAATGTGGCAGATTATCACTAAATGTAGAACTAAAGTAGCTGTTTAAAAATTGTTTCTTAATCATGCACTTCAATTATCATCATCATCATCATAAGAGATACATTCAAGAGAAAAATATAATGTTGATGCCATAAGGCTATTCACCATTTTACTTCAGCATAACTCAGCTTCCCTAGGGAACTCCATTCTATAGTTGTTTTCTCAAAAGACAGAAGTAACAGTGAGTTCAATGGAGCTTACTGCAAGAGTCAGTCTTATTTTTTTTGGTAAGAATGTAAGCGCCTGTTGAATCAGGCCAGTGGCCCATATAGCCCAGCATCCTGTTCTCACAGTGGCCATGAGAAGCCCACATGCAGGACATCAGTGCAAAGAGAACACTCTCCCCTCCTGCGGTTTCCAGCAGCTGGTATTTGGAAACATACTGCCTCTGACTATGGAGGCAGAGCATTGCCGGCAATCAGATCTGCATCCTTTCTGGAAAAAAATGTCTACGCTTATCCTAATAGAGTAAGAAGAATGACTAGTACTTAAAATCATTTTTGTTTCGTGGTCCTATTGAAGGACAAGACACTATCCATCTGCAACTTTTAAGTCATCATCTGTTTGTGATTTAGTTCTTACCATTCCTAATGTACAGCTGCTGCATCTGCAGCTTGACAGTCAATATTATGTACTATTTCCTAGACCAGGCTTTCCCAACCAGTGTGCCTCCAGATGTTGTTGGACCACAACTCCCATCAGCCTCAGCCAGCATTGCCAATGGCTGAGGCTGATGGGAGTTGTGGTCCAACAACATCTAGAGGCACACTGGTTGGGAAAGGCTGTCCTAGACTAACAAAAATCAAGTTATCTAGACAGTTGCACAAAGTGTACCTTCCTTGTAAAATGTTATATTGAGTTGTAAATTAACGTTTTAGAAATCAGATTCGCACCATTGTTTAAGAAATATGTGAAGAACTGTAAGAGACAAACTTAATTTAAATAAAGCATTTCTCTTGGTGATTTAAATCAATCCACCCTGACAACAACCTCTAAGAGGTTTATATATTTCTGGAACTGTAATTTATACCAGCTCATTAAGAATCCATACATATATTGCAGATGTACACTATCGAACAAAAACAGAACATACCTTTAGGTGTATACATTCCCTGCTGCATAGAGCCCCCAGGCTCAAACACAGGAGCTTTAAAATCCGCCACAGCTGACAACATTGATTCAAAGCTTAAACTTCCAGGAATAATGCCACTTTTAGGATTAGGATTTTCTGGAATGTGATTCTTGCGTTAAGATAGACAACAAAAATTGCCAATATATTTTTGATAGAAATATATTTCCCATGAGCACTCTATTGACTCTTTTCAGGTTGCATCCAACAACAGCTTTGCATTAATGGAATAGGGGGAGGGTTGCTGAAATTGAATGCCTTGCCTTGTGCAAGCAGAAGTGCTTTCCATTAGGAAAAAGCACCACTGGATACAAACTAGGTTTTAGTTAGGTTTTAGTGTTATTGTTGGAATTTTAAGGTTTTAATGTGAATTATATGTTTTTATGTTGTATGTCACCCAGAGTGGCTGGTAAACCAGCCAGATGGGCAACTAATAAATTTAATAAATAATAATAACAACTTTCATCTAGAGTTCCCGATCTGTGGTTCACAAGCTTCATGCTGCTGATCCGCAGCATGTCTGTGAAGGGCGGAAGCAGTGCCTACTCTATCATTCTAAGGGTTTGCACTGTCTTCCAGCCTCCACATTCCCCCTTGTTTCACACTCTCTCTCACTCTCTTCTAACTCTATTTCATTTTGGAGATGTGGAAGATTACTGGATGGGTGGACTGGTAGCAACAGCAACATCTTTGACCCAGCCCTCTACTCCTAACTGCAGTAGCCACAGAAGGTGGGTAGTCTGTCTCTCCCTCCTCACCACTGACATCCATCCTGGTCGCCCTTCTCATCCTCTTTTGTTTCTGGTTTTTGTGCATGCCTGCCTGCCATGGGTCTGGCAGTCACCAAGTCAAATCAAACGAGAGGGCTTGACAAACAGCACTCTTCATTTCTTACAACTGCTGTGATCCCCATCTTACACCCTTCATACTTCCTCACCCCCATTTTCTAGCTCCCTTTAATGTACCACACCCCGTGCCACTTTCAAAGCACAAGGGTTCCTCCTCAGCAGCCTGCATGGCTGCAATGAGAGACACCAGGAAAGGAGAGGTAAAGCCAAGAGATTTCAAAGCTGCAAACTACAATGTTTACTTGCAAGTAAGTGCCATAGAACACAGCTAGGCTTATTGAGCAAAGTGCATGGACTCGCTTTTAAGACTGCTGTCCTATGCACATCTACTACTGATCTCTGGGGGGCTTCCTTCCAAGTAAGATGCATGGGATTGGCTGCATGATGAGGTTTGGGATGAAAAAGGGACAAAACAGATTATTTTGGTGAGGGAAAGGGCGAAGGGATTTTTGTAGATCACATCTGTGAAGTGCTTTGAGAGCAAGCCTTTTCAACACTTTTCCACCTCTTATTACTTCCCTTCTGAAACCAATCCCACCTACACACATAAATCCCTCATGTTCTTTATGCATCCCTCATATTAAAATTTGTATTTTTATTGTATTATATTGCTTCTTTTAGCTCTTATATATTGTATTACAATTTGAATTCAAACTGCAATACAATAAAATACAATATAAAAGATTAAATAAAAATACAATTAAAAATCATACAACATCTAGCACAGGGCATGATAATTGCTACAACAGGCAGAAAAATCATTGTGTTCTTCCAAGATCCTCAAGAATGTTCAAGTGGTCCATGGGGAAAAGTTTGGGAACCACTGATCTAGAAATAAATGTTTACATGTTTTCTAGTGGACTGAAGCAGTTGAAGTTTCTGCAATTGCTTCATTTTACCACAAGAGGTCTATATTTTACAATAAATCCTGTTCAATCAATCATTTTAAGAGTTAATAGAGAACTTTTTCTTGGAAGTGGCACATACTTTTCTGTACAGTACATGGTTTATCACCTCCCCCGATATGAACCTACCCGTACACTATGCTCAACATCGAAGACCCTCCTCCGAGTGCCTACTCATAGGGAAGCTCGGAGGGTGGCAACAAGAAAAAGGGCTTTTTCAGTGGTGGCCCCTGTCTTATGGAACAACCTCCCTGAGGAGATACGCCTGGCGCCAACACTTCTATCCTTCCAGCACCAGGTTAAAACTTTCCTCTTCGCCCAGGCATTTTAATACGTTTTAATATGTTTTAGTATGTGTTGGAATTGTTTCATCTTTTAAAATTTTAAATCTTTTAACGTGTTTAAATTGTTAATATGTGTTTATTGTATTTTGATGTTAGTCTTGTGCACCGCCCAGAGAGCTTCGGCTATGGGGCGGTATATAAGTTTAATAAATAAATAAATAAAAATATTCTATTTGTACAACTAAGATTAAGTGACTGATTAGATACACAATTGAACACTTATTCATGAGGTGCTGGTAAACAACCAAAAAAGCCCACTGTTTGGAAAAATGATAGCACCACATAAAAATACAGAACGCTAATTGGCATAAGGACATAATTTTATAAATCTAGCACTTAGTAGTATTACTAATCCATCTTAATCCACATTACAGTAGATTAAGAACATGCACATTTATAAGAACAAGAAAACAAACAGGCTACAGCTATCCTTAGCCCCTAACAACACTAAAGCAGAGGCTAGTTTTGTATTTCACCCTTCTGTTGGGATCAGAGGATCAAGACGCATTTCACATCTTCAAATATGGAAGATTATATCACCAGAAAAATAACACTAGACTGGGCCTTTGTACACATTTGTTGTTGTTATGTGCCTTCAAGTCGATTATGACTTATGGCGACCCTATGAATCAGTGACCTCCAACAGCATCTGTCATGAACCACCCTGTTCAGATCTTGGAAGTTCAGGTCTGTGGTTTCCTTTATGGAATCAATCCATCTCTTGTCTGGCCTTCCTCTTTTTCTACTCCCTTCTGTTTTTCCCAGCATTTCAAATAAACCAGCAAAACTGATTTCAAATAAACCAGCTAATGCTAGTATTGCTATTTGGTCCTGGTTTATTGCTCAGTTACTCCCTAGAATGCCAGAAACCAATCTGGGCAAGACAGCTTAACTCAAAGGAAAAACAAAAAAAGAATTTACAACTATCTCCCTTCTTTAGAAACGGTGTGACAGAAAGGTGATGACTTTTATTATTATTATCTCTAGACCACAGCTAGAAAGACTAGAGTGATGATTTTTTTTTTAACCAGCTCAGCAGAGCATTAAATTACATGGAACATTCAAGACTCATTGCAAACTTAACATGCAATGTTTCAAATGAAAAAATAATAGTATTGATAAGCCTAAACTTACTTCTAGGCATTCAAATATGCTATTATCCGTAATTTTACTTGTTAGGCACCAAAGGAAAGCACAACACACCAATCATATTCATTAATCATACAAAAATGTATTTAATGACGTTCTAAGGATATGAGGTCCAGCAGCGAACTATGAGTCCTGTCATTCATGCAGAGCTGAGCTACCATCTCTGCTCTCAGAATCTCATCATCAGTCATTCCTAGGAGTAAATGAAAGGTAAATTAACACTAACGTATAATACCACCCATAAGATATAAACTGGGAATTGGGAGTTATTTCTACTTAAAAGGACAGTCAGTTCAACATTACAAGAGGTTTTTTTAAAAAAATCATGACTGAATTAACAAGTTAGATTGTAAATCCAAGGAGTATCAATAAGAAGTTAGGATATTAGGATTTACAGCTGAATGCTATGTCTGTTTAACAATTGATATGTTAACAATTCTCTTAGTAAACATTTTTAGAAAAGAACAAATTGAAGACAGTTATAAAAGAACTCTGTCCCAATTTGAAGCATACTGAATAAGACCAAAACTTAGTAGAACAGTCTCATACATATTTTAACGATTGAGAACCAATCCAGTTTAATGCAATCCTATGCATACATAGGAGAAAGCCTCAACTAACTCACTTGGACTTACTTCAGAGTAAAACACATAGGATTATGCTATCCCCAGTCACCAGCATGCAGGTGTCCTAACTCATTAACACATGCTGTATTACAGTAATATAAATTTTCTCCAATTTAATTGGCATTCTGGAGGGGAGGGGAAAAAACCAAGAAGCTAACAACATAATGGAAAGTTGACACAGAGTTTATTGTCCTGGTCAACCACAAGGAATTACTAAAACAAAAGATTAATACATGATGGAATTCTTGGGTTCATTAACTCGCTTACCAATAGTGAAAATAAGAACTGGAAATGCAGAAAACAAGCAGCCAAAACCTCCAAACTGATTACTATACCTACTGATTATAGAACTGCATAAGACATTGATTCAAATGGATTTGTACAAATATACTGGATATGAATTACCAAATGCGATGTAAGGCTACCTGGCCATATGCTCCAAAACAAATTTTGAACTTGGCCATATTACAGAAGGAGGCATTCTTCCCCTAGAAGGGGAAAGATTGGTGCTGACGATTTTACTAGCAGGTAGTCACAGGTCTCCAAGTGCCTCTGCCTGCCAACACCCAAGCAAGTCCAGCCTGGGGAGGAGTTGTATCTCAGTGAAAGAGCAAATGTATTACATGCAGAAGGTCCCAGGCTCAATCCCTGACATCTCCAGGTAGGGGTAGCAAAGACCCATCTGCAACAGAAGATCAGGGACCGAGACTGCAACCCTGTGCACACTAACCTGAATGAGCCTCACTGCACAAAATTCAACTGGTTAGGACACAGTACAGGACCTTTCTGGTTGTGGCACCCAGTTTATGGAATTCTATTCCAGGGAAGGCCCATGTGTCTCTATTATTTTATATATTTATTTAAAATATTTGTTAACTGCCTGCCATCAAAAAATTCTAGGATGATATACAAAAGTATGAATAAAGTTAATTCATACAACATACAAATTTTAAAACCATTAAGTAAGCATAACAAAAAGCAGAAAACTAAAAAGCTAAAAACAGAATGGAATATAATTCCAAACATTATCTACATCTAAAATGTCTGGCTTTTAGACATATTTATTATTATTATTATTATTATTTATTACATTTGTATACCGCCCTATAGCCAAAGCTCTCTGGGCGGTTTACAACAATTAAAAACATTAAAAACAAATTGTATATTTAAAAAAAAAAAAAACCAATTAAAAATACATGTTAAAATGCCTGGAAGAAGAGAGGACATGATACAAAGAAATCACAATGCATGCTCAATAAACAGCAGGAATTATATAACCTCTCCACAAACTTTGTGCAAACAAATAATGGTGAATGCTCAAAAAACAGGTTGTCTGGAAGTGATGAGGTTTTGACTGCATTCTTGAGTCCTGCTAGATTAGGCAGAAGAGTCCATCTTGGCCTGTATCCTGTTTCCAACAGCAACCAGGCTGCCAGGGAAGGCTTGAAATCATCTGGTATGAGGAGTTTTGACATTCGCAGAAAATTCAGGATATATCTGAACATTTGGCCATCTCTGTCAATGAAGTAGTGCTGCTTCAGGCTGTCCAAAACAATTGGCTCTGTGCCATCAAAAAGCCTATTTCAACAAGCATTTGGTTTGATGAGATGTCTGTCTCACTGTTTGATTATGTTTTCTTGGATTCTATTTTAATGTACGCAGGTTTTTATTGTTACATTGTGTTATTTATATTTAATTATTGCAAGCCACTTTGGGAGCCCTTTCAGGCTGAATGGTGGGGTATAAATACTCTTATACACACATAAAAACAATGGGACTTATTGCCAAGTCAAAAAGCAAAGGATTGTGCTGAAAAGGAGATTCAGGATTCTGGCAATCACAACCTCTGGCTTGTTTGCTTAGGCCAGCCAAGGTTTATAAACCTTTGCTCACACATGATAATTATTAAAAATCCACCTAAAGGCACAAAGAGATCATCCAAATGCAATATTGCCTTCCAAATCTCTCCCTCTATGTTCTAGATTAAGATATAGATGAGAGAGAGAGAGAGAGAGAGAGAGAATTTTGCTACTAAAAGGCTAAAGTTCTGAGAAACAGTTCAAGAATGTCAGTCAGCAAGTGGTTTTAGATGTTGTTTCCATGGCCATTCCTACCCAAACACTGCTTGAGATTCAGTATATGTCTGTACTTTGGGGCTAACCTGTAATACCACTCAAAGGTTGTGCGGCCCTGAGGGGGGGGTGGAGCAGGAAGGCCTCCCTAACCACCCTGCAGGGATGGGGCCCAGAAGAGGGGCTTGGGCTTGGCCCACCCCCTTTTCCCATGACAGGGTGCCCTCACCCGCTGGGGGATGAGATGAGTTCCACACTTGTCTCTGCAGATCATTCTACTATGCAATCAAGCATGTAATTGGCTTTATTCCAATAAATGTGGCCCTTGATTTACCCACACCTCATCTTGTCTTGCCTCTTCATTTCCCGGCTATGCGCTGCAATCAGTGTATGTCTGAGATCATTCATACTGAGACACAGAAATTACTAGAATTAAAGCATAAGGCAGAAAAACTACCAATCTTACCCAAGTGTAAACGAAGACTTAAAAGAATTACAAGAAATGTTAAGGCGCCTTCTAACATTGATTTCTCATGCTCTGAATCTAGCATTGTATTCTGATGTTGTGAAGCCATTGTTAAAAGGTCAACCACCTTGAACCTAGAGAAGGGGGAAAAATCAAATTCATAATATTTAGTATGAATTTTGGTAGCAGATGGCCTTCAACAATAAAGATTTATTTCATTTCAAAATTTAGTATGATTAACAACTTGAGAGCATTTTTTGCTGCTCCTTCAGAAACCTCATGAGGCTCCGAGGCATTTGCCCATCCAGACATGATCAAGTGGAGGAAACAATGCAAAAAATTGTTGCAAATGCAACTTATTTGCCCAGACATTTTGAAGTTGTTTATTATTTAGTCTGTTCTGCTTGTTGGAGTTGCGTCCAATTGTTTTTATGGCAATGATAATCTATTACTCTAATGCGTTTTTGGTATGACACATTTTATTCTTGCTGATTGTACAGTAATACCTCAGTTAACAAATTCTGCAGGAAAGAAGTTCCTTTTATTTATTTATTATTTGATTTATATCCCACCCTTCCTCCCAGCAGGAGCCCAGGGCAGCAAACAAAAGCACTAAAAACAGACTTTAAAACACATTAAAACAAATGCATTTGCATTTTGACAAATTTGTAGGGCAGTACAATATCTCAAAAAGGAGGTCAGGTCTCCTGCTCCCCTGGTGCATTTACTAGAGCTGCCCAATTTTCCTGCTTTTTAAAGTTGGATAGAAATATCTGTTGGCTATAGGTACATCCTTAAACTGCAAGGTTTTTTGCCTATTAGTTAATTTCCCTGCTTTTTAGTCCGGGAGGTAAGAAATGGGATCCTGTGCAAGTTTGCTGACAATGGATAGATCATTTGCATGCTTATTGAGTTCAGTTGAATTTACTCCTGTGCAATCATGCTTAGGATAGGTAAAACTGACCATGGGGAGGGAAGCCTGGAGTGGGCAGGGGAGGAGGAAGAAGGAAGAGGGGAGGAGGAAGAAGGAAGAGGGGAGGGGAGGAAAAAGGGAGGATGAAGGGAGAGGAGAGGGGAAGGAGGGGAAAAGCAAAAGGGAGGTGATGAGAGGAAGAGGAGGGGAGGGCAGGTTTCATCATTTGCACACTTATTGAGTTCAATGGGATTTACTCCTATGCAATCATGCTTGAAAAAGAAATGGACTGCCTTCAAGTCGATTCCGACTTATGGCGACCCTAGGAATAGCATTTTCATGATAAGCAGTATTCAGAGGTGGTTTACCATTGCCTGCCTCTGAGGCTGAGAAGCAGTGACTGGCCCAAGGTTACCCAATGAGCTTCATGGCTGTGTGGGAATTTGAACTCTGGTCTCCCAGGTTGTAGTCCTAGGATAGGTAAAACTGACCATGGGGGAAGAGGATGGGGAAGAAGGGAACTGGAAGGAGATGGGGAGGGGAGGGCAGGTTTGATCATTTGCATGCTTTTTGAGTTCAGTGGGATTTACTCCTGTGCAATCATGCATAGGATAGGTGAAACTGACCTGTGGGAGGAGCGGGAGGAAGGAGGAGGGCAGGGAGGGGAGGGGAGATTGGGTGGGTGGGCACTGGGCAGATTGTGAACAGTATCATTCTTTTTCAGGGTTTCTTCTACCTTTTTATTCTACAGCAGGCACATGTAGCCTCCCACTCAAATTTAAAGCAAAGCTGTCCCTGGCCACATCCACACTAGACCTTTATTTCACTTTAGGCAGTCATGCCTTTTCCCAAAGAATCCTGGGAAGTGTAGTAAGGGAAGGGTGCAGAGAGTTGCTAGGAGAGGCCCTGTTCCCCTCACAGACCTTCAATCAGAGTGGCTGACTGTTAAACCACTCTGGCCACTGGAGCTCCCTCAGTGGAACAGGAGTCTTCTCTCAGCACCCTTCACAAACTACACTTCCCAGGATTCTTTGAGGGAAGCCATGACTATCTAAAGTGAAATAAAGATCTGGCGTGGGTATGGCCCCTTGATTAGGCAAACCCAGCAGCTGTGAGTCTGGCTTTGAAAACACTGACAGTTGGTTCTTACTGAGCATGCCCAACATTATCATTGAGTTCAAGCCAAAATTTCTTAATTAAAAATCAGCCAGGCATTTTTTAAAACTTTTAAACTGCAGAGGATGAAGGTTAGAGTATGGGGCAAGGTGAACATGACTGATTTTTAATTAATTTCAACAGATTATGAGAACTCTGACAGAAAAAAGTCCAACAAGGGTCTGGTTTTTCTCTCTCTCTTTTTATACTTTGAACTCTCGATTCTCTCTGACTGTTTTGTGTATCACCATGAAAATGTAAAGGGTTGTTAAGCATTTCTGAGTTCAGGACTATAAGTTTGGTATGGTTTTGTTTTGAAATGAGCTTATGGGAAGGATCAGAATGGCATGGGGGTTAATTTCAATTTATCATTGCGGAATGCAAAAAATCCATGCTGACCACTCTCATGGCTGTATAAATAACCCATTCAAAATTTTCACTTTCCTCAATGCGGGGAAGTGCTGTTGATGCAAAAAACAGCTCCCCTTCTGGGGGAGTTTCTGGAGTGTTAAAGTCCCACCTCCACCTATACTACAGGTCCTAATCCAGACTGTGGAGGCAAAAAATGTTTTCATTTACTCTCCATCTATTCCATCTGTACCAGAAATTAAGATAATCAGAACAACTAAATACAAGTAAGAACTTTGTAGCCCTGGTTTTCCTTCACCTTCTATTTTCAAGGAATAATCCTGTAGATATTTAAAATATCATGAGAAATGTAACTGTAAGATGTATTGTAGACATTTTTACCATGTCCATAGGAAAAACAGAATAGTGATAGAAATAATTCTACACACTTGCTGTCTCTTTTCCACAATCATATGGTGCATGTAAACCACAAGGGCATTAGTCAAAATGTTGAATTGTCTTATTACTCATACATTGTTTATATGGTATGTTCTTTTACTCAGTATCTTACCTTTCAAAAACTGAGGAAATGAAATAATCTGGGTCAATTCTTGAAGCACAGACCTGTTTTTCAAAACAGGAAAAAAGTGTATTATGTTAGTCACCACCATTTAGCTATCTAACAACATAGAGCAGATGAGGTCACAAAAAGTACTGACCTACCTGCAACAGATAAATGTCAGGATCAATCATGGAATTACAGAAGTGAGACTGCACGTAAGTCATGGCTTGTCCTTTAATCTGCAGGCCATTCCTTACCCACATATTACTATGAATTTCAGAGAGGCTTGCCTACCAAAAAGAGCAAAAGAAAACTGTTTCAGCCCAATATGCGATTTGTTGCTCAGGCATACTTTTTCAGTTTCAAAAACAAAGGATAAGTTAAGAACATATTTTTGAAATAAATCATACAGCTTTTGCAGAATATTTC
Source organism: Rhineura floridana (assembly GCF_030035675.1). NCBI lineage: Eukaryota > Metazoa > Chordata > Lepidosauria > Squamata > Rhineuridae > Rhineura > Rhineura floridana. Next base: position 45,636,737 of record NC_084481.1, read on the forward strand.
AGTCAATGACGGTATATTAGACTTCTAGGATACTGCTAAGCCATTAGGGCAAACATAGCATTATTTCTGGTGTCTGGTTTTCACCAATAACTATGAAGGATGCCATCCAGAGACAGCATCAGCATAACGAAAGACCTAATCATTAAGTGCAGCCACTGAACAGCTGTTCCATCGGATCTAGATGTTTTCATTCATTGCATTTCTGCTGCTCATCCTTTTCTGTGTTGTTTTCGTCTTATCTTTTTGCCTTCACTGTACCCCTTGCTAACTCAATAGGATTACTGAATCATTTCTGTCTCCTTATTATGCCTGTGTATGGAAAACAAGGAATGCTGTTTATACAAGGCTAGAATGAATTTGTATAGCTAATCTATGTGAGACCAATGGTTGTGATCCAATGTAGTACAGGCAAAATCCACTCATGCAGTGGAGCTTTTCCTTCCTCTCCTCTTCCCTCCCCGCCCTCACAATATCCCCTATCTGCTCTAGAGGACTGAGAGATACACCAAAACATATTTTGGTACCAAGAGCCTGAAGGGGAGAGAAAAGAAACAAATCCCACTGTGCAAGCAGATTTCTGTTGTGCAAGTGGGAAGACTTCGCTAGATGTTAGCGTCTGTCTCCGACGTTTAACTGTGATGACCACTTTAAACATCACAAAACTGATAGATACCAAGGAAAAATTCTTGGCCAACTTACCTGAATTTGGAGTGGATGAACCATTAGCTTCATCAACATTTCCTGGTCTGGAAGAAGGGAATCCAGATCTAGTTCTTGGCATTTGACAGCCTACAAACAAAAATATGTACATATTTGATCAGGCCATAAACTACAAGTCTACATAAAGAATTCCCCTTTCTCCCTTGCAAACACCTTCCACCTACCTTACTCAGAAACATAGCATAGTAACGATGTAGTGGCAGATGAAAAGTGACCTGATTAGGAGTAGGCTGCAATGAAAACAAATGATATTCACAATTCAAAAGAATAAACCATTCTACTTTATGCACTATTAAACCATTTTCTATTTCCTCTGTTCTGGTTTCTGGGAAAAACTAGAATACCACAGACAGAAGAATTTACACATGTGCATATATATATATCCACTTGCTCTTCGATGCTTCTAAAATCCATGCCATCTCATCACAACTGCTCTAAATACAGACACCCCAGAAAACAGATTTATTTATTTACATTTATACTCTGCCTTTCTTTTCATGATAGAAACCCAAGGCGGCTCACATATGGTTCCCAGGCAGTCTCCCACCCAGGCACTGACCAGACCTGACCCTGCTTAGCTTCAATAGGGTGCTGGCCTCATGTGCCTTCAGACCATAGCCTGGTTCATAGTCTCTGATTCAGCATGGACACCTGGACTTTAAAGGGAAAATGTGAAGATGCACAAGGGAAAGTATATTGATCAATGTTGATTAGGAATGGTGTAAAATATTTAAATAAAAAAGTAATGCCATTATTCTTGTAGTCTGAAATTGTACTTGGGTGATCAGAAACTCTCTATCTATAAAAGCTTGTTTCCATCGTTCCACACTTAATGCGGTGAAGAAACAGAACTAGGGATAAGGCTACGTGGAGCGTAACAGGTTAGCCAACCACCTCAGGGAAGTCTTTGAGTACTCCCCTTTATTTTCTTTATCTCCCCTTTATAAAAATGAATGATGGCAATTCACTACAGGGGGAAAATGTGAACCTGAGCTGGAACATTTACTGCTGTAGGGGCAAAAACTACCCTCCTCCCACGACACTGGGTGGCTTGGCTCTCACAGACAGGGAACCTCTTGAACAAGAGGGGGTACAGTGGGATGGGAGTGCATGCAGTACAGACATTCTCTCTGCACACATACCCCATATGTCAGGACAACAAGCATATTGCTAGTTTATTAGAATCCTGTGAATTCCTGCTCTAACTTGATTATTTTAAAAGATATCTTCGGAGAAAAATTTTTAAACCCCATGCACAGCATATCCAAATGAATATTTTCCAAACATGGCCACCAGAGCAAAGCACATTCCTCACATGCCCAGCTTTTGAGAGTGCAGAAACGCTCCAAAACACATGCAAGAACAAGTCAAATCAACATTTCTGGGCTTCTGGTTTGCAGGCTATTTTTTTTAGAGGGCATCCCATTTTAATTCCAATGGTGGTGCGAAGGGAAGGCACTTCCAAATTTTAATACAGGTCTTTTCCCACAATGCAAAGTTAAATACATTATACACACAAACCTCATCCACAAAGTTGATTGCGTCAAACCAGTCCTGAAGTGCTTCTATGCAGTATCTAACAACATTTCGGGTGTACTCTTGTGTCTCCTGAAGTAGGATATAAATGTTGCACAAACTGAAAAATGAACTCTCTCTGAAGTTAAAAAACAAAGAAAAATAAACTAGAGGGTGCAAGCTTCCCTCTTTTCTCCTCTCTAAAGTACAGTTTGGGACAGAGTTGTCTATATTACATAAACTAGTCATAAACTAGAGATTCAATCAGCAGCGCTGAGTAGCAGGTGGCAAAACATATCCCACCAAGAGGGAGTCTGTTAGTGATTTGTTATTTGGCCCCTGAAATTGTACCTAGAAATGAACCTCAGAGTTGCATGTTTTACCCTCTGTTCCCTCACTGTGAGAAAAAAGTAGTGGGAAAACTAGGACATCCCCCATTTGTTTGAATGCAGCCTCTCCTAGACTCTATATGAAAGAATGAATGAATGAATGAATGAATGCTTATATTTCGGTCACAGACCAGCCATTGTATCACTAATTCCAGTACAAAAAATTGGATCATACACAAAAACTTGGAATACAAATGGGTTAATATAAAAGAATTTACAATTTACAATTAAAATTTAAAAACATACAAAATTGGCTAAAAAAATAAAAAAATTAACCAAGATCCATAACCATTTTCCTACACTTGATAGCTGCTGCACAGAATCTGGCCACGTTACTAGTGACCCAGGGGATTTTATCTGCTAACATAAAGGAGGAATAATCAGATTCCCAAACCACAGGGAATGCTTGTAAGATTGGGGTGATGAAAGCAAGGCGGATGTCCCTGTAGACGGAGCAATGTAAAAGGACATGTCCTATTGACTCCACCTCCCCGTTATCACATGGGCAGACTCAATCACCATGGGGGACTCCGTTGTATCTTCCCTCCAACAAAGCAGAAGGCAAGACATTGTGTCTGGCTAGGGTAAATGCCTTTCTATATTTTACAATAGTTAGATCTACAAGGTAATTTGCCGGTAGAAATACCCTACGAGTCAGGCCAGGATTAGGATATGCCGCCAGCAAACTCAGATTGGTTTGAAGCTCAATGTCCTTTATCCGTTGGGAGATAAGCATTTTGGCCTTAGTTAGCCCGAGTTTAATAAGCATCTCTGGAGAGAAACCTAAGGCGTATATTTTCTTATACACCATCCGCTTCCATTTTGACTGGAAGGGGTCTTCTAATGTAAGAGGGGCTAATCCTCTTGGCGTGTGTGCGTTGTTGCGTGAAACAGCATACATTACGTTGGAGTTAAGTTGAGCAAGAAACTTCTTCAGAGCATTAGAGCATGTTAAGAGTCTTTATTAAGACATTATGGCCAGAGGCTTAAGAGTAAATACATGTAGAGTTTCTTCAGTCATCCCCCCCTCTGGTACATCTCTCTCCAAAGGTAAACACAAAAGACAACCTCTCAGTTCAGAGGCAATATTCAGAAGACCAGCCTCACAGTTCAGAGGCATAATTCAGAAGACACAACTTACAGATTCTGTTAGAACTTTCCCAGTCTATCAGATGGTTACCATAGCAACGGCCTTGGCAGTCCGTTCCCAGACTGGGCTAAGACAAAACTCCCCCCTAGTTACAGTTTTGCAGACTTGATGGAAAACTACTAGGCCTCATGCCAACAAGTCCCCCAGGGGTAAAGATCAGCTTTAGCCAGTAGCTGATCCTGAGGGTCCACACCCGAGACTCTATCAGAGAAAGTCCCACCTCTAAACGGCAAGCCACATTGGGGATACAAGGGGGGAGCCCCAGAATGGCTCTAAGAAATTTAGCTTGTACAGCTTCCAAACACCCGAAGTTGCTGTAGGCACAGAATTGCCCTCCATATAGCAGTTGTGCTATTATCTTGGCGCTGAATACCTGTAGCGCGGCGGGGATGTACTGACCCCCTTTGCTGTAATAAAAGGAGAGCAATGCCTTTACGCTCCTCTGTACTTTCTCAGTGGCATTGGAACACTGAGGCTTCCAGGAGCAGGAGGCGTGGAAGACTACTCCCAAGTATCTATACACTAGTGCCTGCTGGATCGGGCGATCATTCATTCGCCATTGATGTCTAACCTTTTTCTTTGTAAATATCACCACCTTAGTTTTATCGTAGTTTATTTCCAATCTTTCCTCGGTGCAGAAAGAAGTAAAGGCCCCTAGGAGCCGACGCAAACCGACACAGGTTTGGGACAATAGCACTGCGTCATCTGCATAAAGCAGTATAGACACAGGTGTATTTCCCAATTTGGGGGGATGAGAGTTTACTGCTGCTAGATGACGAACAATCGGATTGATGTATAAGTTAAAAACGGTTGGTGCAAGAATGCACCCCTGCTTAACCCCATTATAGGTACGGACGAGTGCTGACAAATGCCCCGCACTATCGGATCTGACCCTGAGGCTGGTGTTCTCATGCAGGCTTCGAATTAAATATAACAACCTTTTATCCATATTGGTGCTTCCTAATTTGGCCCAGAGTCTGTCCCTGGAGATGGAATCAAAGGCTGCTTTTAAATCGATGAAGGCCGCATATAGTTTCCCAGCTGGTGCGGTGCCGTACTTTTCTGCCAAGTGTTGTAGTAACTATCCCCCTCTCGTGGACAGAAATGAGATACCTCGAAGACAATGAACTGGCCCCGGCAGATGTTCGACCGCAGGGTTTAACAAACACAGTGGCTATCTTTCCCCTAGTGTCCTCTAATGTTATTTGCCAGAACTCTAACCTAGACTTTATTGAGTCTCTGGATGAGGGGGCAACGGATTGGGAGAGTAAAGGGGCCATAATTACCAAGACAGATTGTCTTAATGAACCCTGTCCTAGTAAAACAGAGGAAGAAGTATCCGCTCTCAATCGACCCAAACGTCTTATGGGTCAACAAGAGCTAAGCCCTTGTAATAAGGCAGTGGCCCGGGAACAGCTTCCTATGTTTAAGTGACCCTTGCTGCATCAAGCCCCTTTGATGATGCTCTCCTGGAACATTGCAGGATGGACAAATAAATGTTCAGACCCACTTTTTCTAGAATATGTTAGAACGCAGGACATTATATTGCTTCAGGAGACTTGGCTTGTTGAGGAACTGGCTCTTGGGGGTTTTGTGGCTTATCCGCTTGCTGCAGTTCCTAGCGTGGCAGGCGGCCGCCCTAAAGGGGGTCTAGCGACGCTAATCGCCACCAAACTGGGAGGTGCGCACAGGAGACTGGTAAATCTCTATATGAAAGAAACTGATTTTCAAATGAATGTATGCTTTCTTGGTTAGTTCTTGTGGGGGGGGGGTAAGAAGGAAAGATCACAAAAGCTTGAGGCTTGGTTCCAGTCTCACCCCATATACAATCTCAGGGCCAAGTAGGGATGGATGAGAATTTTGATTCAGTTCGCATTTCAAGCCAAATTTATCAAATTGGCACATTCTGAAACAGTATGAGAACTGAAACACAGCCACCTTCAAAATTCACACATTCCAATTTTGCAATGCAGTTCACCAACCAAACAATATTTACAAAAATGCATGTGTTAGAGGAAAGTATACATAAAAATGAATAACAGTGAAACAATATGAAAAAATGCATTATGTGACAAGAAATTGCTTGCAAAAATGTATAAATTGTCAAAACTGCCTACAAAAATGTGTTAGCAAAAATATGCAGTAAAATGCTTAGGAGTTTTCATGAGGATTTTTTTTAAAAAAATTGCAAATTGCTGCAGAAATGTGGAGGACTAAATTTAAGGTTGAAAAAATGAGGAACTGGGGAACTGAAATTGACAAATCTTTGTATTCCTAAGGCCAGGAACAGACCCTTATTTATGGATATGATCTGCAAGTCAATACCTAGGGGAGGGGAGATTGTTGAACCTACCAATAACAGTTCTGCAATACTGTGTAACTAAACAGCAACAACACCACAAATGCTGACAACGATTTTTTAGCAGTGTTACATCATTTTGTGCTCTCAAGGAGTAACTTTGAATATTCTTTCAAATTAGAGTCAACATCACAGACAATGCTTATTCATTGCAGACAAATCTTTTTTGTCAAAACCAAAAAAGCATTCTTATTTACACAAGGTAAAATCAAGCACCTGAAAGCATCTTCAGTCATAGGAAAACAGATTAACTAGCATAGACAAAATAATTTTACTGTTCACCTTGACAAATATAATTTTTTATTTAGAAATTTCAGGGCATTAAATTAAAAAAGCATAAAGCTTCCTTTTTACGAATACTACTCAGTTGTCATTTTCAAAAATAAAAGGCAGAAGACTTCACCATCTGAGAGCTTTGAATAGCAGGAGAGATCAGTGCCAACCAGCAACAGATAGCAGCAGTATCTATCGTAAAGGGGGGCAATATCATTTTTATCAGCTTACCCTGAAGTTTGGTGGACAGATTTTGTGGATCCCAACAAATGCATTGAGAACAAAGGATGCTCCTCTATTTTTGAGCTACTTGGCTCAAGACACTGGGAGAAACACACACACGGACGCCATAGCACTATTAATAGCCTTAAATCCTCACTACAGACAACAGCCTTTCTGGCCTAACTATAGCAGTGAGCATTATAATTTAGTCTTCTACAAAATAATTTTCCTTCATTATTCCAGGAAATTTCCTGGGAAATAAGAGAAGTCCTTTTACCTCATATTTCCCATTAGTATATTTAACTGAGGATGAAACAAGTGGAAATGAAATATTTCTCTCCTGTGACAAAAACAGCGCAATAATGTTACAACTGACCCATAATTAAATTTAAAAGATCTGCTGGGTTTCATGGGCTTCTCAAGAAAGTATGCTTCCACAGCACCTGTGTGCACAGTGGCACTGGAATAGATCTCAAGCTCACATGCCTTCTCCTCCCACACCCACAGATCAATGCCAGCACATATCTTGGAGATAGCACACACAAAGAGTTTCAGCAGTAGGGTTTCCTGCATTTGAAGAAGTGTGGGATCTCCAGAATTTGATGTTTATTTCTAGGCCTGGCAAGAGTGAGGAAACAGGCTAATCCAAGAGCCACTTCTAGTCTCACCCCAAATTGCTGGGAACAGCAGTTCTTATAGTCTGAACTAGCCTGCATGTGTACGCACATGTGTCTAGATAATTTTTATGTTATAGATTTGGAAAAAAGTAATGGGTGGCATCCAACTAAATAGATCGGCTAGCGCATGGATTTCTCCTTGTACAACAGAACTTCCCCACCTTCTCCTGTCACTGTACACCCCCTAAACTTGTTCTGGGGGTTCTTCCAACACTCTGAAGCAGAACTGGGTGGGTTGTGCAAGACACATGGGGAGAGGAGAGGGAGCAGATATATCTAGTTGGATATTGCCCTTTGTAAGCAAGTAATGCTATATATTTGGGAATGAGCGAATGCCCCCATAAATTATAATCTCTCCATTCTTAACTTGTCTTTTCCTACAGCTGACTATCTTAACTTTTATTCAGATCAACTGAGCTGGGGAAAGCCTCATTCCCCCATATCCACAGATCAATGCCAACACATAATAGATACCACACACAAAGAGTTATTATACTTGCAGAGTGGGTCCTAGGTTGTATATCAGACTGGCGAACACAAGATGGTGTACAATTTGCTAAAACGACATATTTCTTTTCTTTTTTTTTTAATGTAATCACTGAAGAACCAGAGGGGGGAAAAGAGCTCAACTTACCCTGACTTTGCAGTGTGAAAGTAGCCCCCACATTGGCTGGGCACAGGCCTCAAGCTCAGCAGCAAAAGCAGCATAGTAAGTTTGGGATTCAAACTCAACATGCTCATTAAGTTCTCGCTTGTTTAAATTCATACCTTAAAATATTGAGATAATATTAGAGCTAAATAGTACTGTACCGTTTTCACATTGTATACAAGATATGAAGAGATGTCACTCAGACAAAGTAGAAAAAGGTTTATATTCAGTAGGTGATGTGTATTTGACCAAAACTGCTATATACAAGAAGCAATAGCTTCGATGGTGTAGCAGAAAGAGAATGGTATTAGACTGTAATTCCAGGTGTCCATCTTAAGTTCTGATTCTCCCATTACTTTTTGTACAAGGATATTTCTCTCAATGTAAAATTTACGCACAGACAACCAGGTGTAAATTTTGGTCTTGACAGCCTTTTCATAGAGCAAAGATTCACAGTAGGTGCCCAAAATATCATGCATGTACAACAGTTTCTATTTGCCAGGAAGAACAGGATATAAATCAAATAATAAAATAAAATAAATAAATTACTTTCTATTTTACATAACAATTTTATAGACAATTTTCCCACCATAGCAAGACTTTTTGCCACACCAATCCGAGTGGAACAGTTATATGAAAAAGCTCAACACATCATCAGGTCCATGATTTGCCTTAAGCAGTTTCCTGGATTTAACTATATTTGGTACTTTATCACATTGCATTAATATCTTGCCATGAAATAATTTCAAACACACACAAAAGGAATGCTGGTCATTTACACCCCATCTATTAAAATATATATAGTTGGACTCGCAGCAGGCCCAGCATCAGTACTGGGATATTTAGACAGCTACCAGGACTGATGCCAATCCTATCAGGGCCACACTTGGCATCAACACACACACACACACAGCAGTGCTGCAATCATGGTGCTACCACACACACACACACCATCCCCCTGGATGTGCTCACCCAACAGCAGTAACACTTTTAGATGGGAACCAAAAAGTCACTCAGCTCCCAAGTGTATACCAGGCAGCCACCATCTTGTATCTCCCAAAATGCAATCCCCAATATCAGGAATTGCATTTTGGGAGATATACAATGGTGGGCCTACCCAGACCATTACCAGGTGAGCACATCTGGTGGGAGCAACTAGTATTGGTAGCGCTGGCAGGGGCTCAAGTGGTGGCGGCATGATGGGTAGGAACCCCATGATGGGTAGGAACCCAATAGTGGTGGGGTCCCAGTTTAGTGCTGGTGGAGGGTCCAGTGGTGGCACCATGCTAAGTGTTTACTGAAACCTGGTACCAGCCCTGATTGACAGACTGCATGGTGGCTTCTAGGGCCAATGCAGATATTTAGGGACTTTATTCTGTTTGCTAGCCACAGTGAAAGATGCTACACATCCCTGTTTTCTTCCTTGCCTCGAAGACTTGAGTAGCTCACTGAGTTCAACCTCATCCTCAGGCAGTAAGCCTCCAGTTTCTGAAAGAACCCCGATTAAGAGGGGGACCTGGTTATTCTTAGTTGACTACATTATTGTAGTCAGACAGTTAAGACATCATTGCTCAGTGGCATCTTAAGGGCTATAGCTCAGTGGTAGAGCACATGCTTTGCTTGCAAAAGAGCCCAAGTTCAATCCTAGTCATGTCCAAGTAAGGCTGGGAGAGACTCCCAAGGCCAAGGGGGGGGGGGAAGCCAGTACAAATTACTAGGGCCTGTCCAGAAGGATGCCTGGGACCCAACTATGTTGCATATGTTTTTGTCTTTTTTGGCAGTATCATTCTTTATCTATTGTTTTTGGCATCCATTGTAAAATCAGTGAAAATCAGTGAATAATCAGAAAATAATAATGATATAAAAGATTAAAGTGTAAAGATTTTTAGCTAATCCGCCCTTGCTGGGGGGCCCCAAATGTTTTTTTCACAAGGACTTGAACACATTCTCAGTGGCCCTGGAGACTCCTGCCTGAAACCTAGAGAACCATCACCAGTCACTATTGACAATACAGGGCTAAACTGACTAGTTGTTTGACTCAGTACAAGGAAGCTTCTTATGTTCTTTATTGGGGCTGGGGTAAGGGAGTGCACAACTGCAGGGCCCCTTCCTGTTCTCCTAAGCAACATTAAAACGTCTCCCCATAATAAAGCAGAAACCACTCTGAAAGGAATCATTTTCTAAACTTTTTAAAACAGTTTGTCCAGAACTACAGTTTTATGCTTTAAGAATATTCAGAGTTCTAACATTTTTCTCAATAACAGTGAAGTTTATTTTATTTAATTTGTTTAAAGAAGCCATTGTTTCAAATCCACCCTAGAAATCTAATGAAATAAAATCTACATTTGATGGTAAATTACAATGTTTGTAACTGAACATTTGAAGAATTATTACTATAAGCAAGCATTAGGTCACTTGCAAACATCTTTACAGTTTTCATCAATTTGCCTTCTGCCAGCCAAATCAAGGGCATATAGTTAAACAAACACATCACATACCTTGAAAAAATGATACAAAGTTCATCCATGTTACTAATAGTCTATGATCTTCCAAGAATTTCTTAGCCACACTCTGATGTGAAAGGATATTAATGAAGTCACTGACAAGTGGCCAGTATGTATTGTTCTTGAGTAGTGCTTCCCCACAGTTCACAACTACATGTAAACTGTTTTCTTCATCTAAAAGAAAAATAAGATGTTTTCAAATGGGCTATGTTCAAGGTGCTGGTTTTGGTGTACAAAGCCCTATACAGCTTGGGACCAGGATATCTGAAATATTGTCTTACCCTTTATATACCCAGTCAATCACTGCGCCCTGCAGATGAGAGCCTCCTGCAGATACCATCTTATCAGGAGGTCTGTTCCGCACAACACAGGAAGCACTACACAACAAAGGTGTAGTGGCACCTACACTTTGGAATTACCTCCCCTTAAATATTATCTTTTTGGCGCCTACTAAAAAAGATGTTTTGTTTAATATGTTTTCAAGGATGTTTTGGTGTTGTAATGTATTTTAAAGTCTGTTTTTATGATGTTTTAGAGTGGTTTTAATGCTTTCATTTGCCGCCCTGGGCTCCTACTGGGAGGAAGGGCGGGATATAAATCAATCAATTTATTAATTTAATTAATCAATTAAATAAATAAATAAATAAATAATGTACATTGCAAAGACCCCTTGCACTCCAGAGTATCTACCTGTTTCAGCATTTTCCCACTCACTTTACAGCTACACTCCTGTTTTCTCCTAAAGCTCACGGGGAGCCTGTGTGTACTTAAGTTCCATGTGGACTTCCAGCATGCAGTGAATGCTGAACTGGGCCTTTATGTCCAAGACTACATGTTACACATAGCCATAATTATCTTCTCTGACATTTTCTCTCTTTTACCAAAAGCAGTCTCCAAGTCTGCAAGTCTCAGTAGAGCAATAGAAGGGGACAAGAAGGGGGTGTATCCTTTCCTTTCTAGCCACTTTTCACTAATTGAACAGAACAGCAGCTGGAAGAGTTTAAAACAGACCCTCCTCCACTATATGCTACTGTAGCCCACAGGTGAGCAAACTGTGGCACTTGGCCTAATTTCATGTGACTGATAAGGATAGGGAAATGGGAGGGAAAGGAGGCAGCAGGAAAAAAGAGAGAAAATGGTGTGGCCCCAGCCACCTTTGGCTCCAACCCTGTCCTGCATGAAAACCCCAACAGATTGCACTCCCAACAAACAAAAGGTGGCCCAGCCCTTATGTAGCCCAGTGGCTAAATACAGAATAAGAATAAACTGTGCATGCCTCTTGAATACTCTTAAAGCAAACCTTTAATTCAACTCACCTTGCAGCTCACTTTTAATGAGGCAACTCTCCATCATATACAGCAGGACTGTAACCATAATATCAAGCAGCTGGCATTCTTCTGTCACTTGACGTGCCAACTCCTCATTACTGAACAGCTGGACGCTAATATGTACAATTCTGTTAGACATGGTATCAGATTCATGGCTTTTCTTCAGGGTTTTCATAATAAAAGCATAATGCTGCACGAAAGTTTTAGTAAATGCAATCTGTAAGGTATAAAAGAAATGTTAGCATTGTCATTTGCTTTCTTTTAAATAAGTCCCAAGAAGTGTTACTGAAAGAATAAACCAGTAGTTACACAAAGACTAAGATGCCATGTAATGCAGTTAATTTTCCAGCAGCAACAGCAGCAGCAACACAAACAAGAGTTCCATTAAATGTACATTTCAGAATGAAACAGCATCCTAAGAGGCCTTTCTTAAGCGCCTATCCTTTTAAACTGAAGCAGATTGTTTTCTCATGGCCTGAATAGATTGTTTAATGGTTTAACAGTGCAACCCAAAGATTTGCTGCCCCAGTAAACAAAGGCACAGGATGGGAAGTAGCATATCATAAAACTGGAACATAATTTAACTTTTCCAGTACTTAACAACATGCACAAAATGTTAATAAAGAAAAGACAACCACACAATGAAAATAAGGCTTGGGAAAAGACAGACAGGCCAAAACCAGATAACCCTGTGGCCCTCTGGATACTGTTGGACTCCAGCTCCCATCAGCTCCAGACAGCATGGCCAGTGGTGAAGGATGAGAGCTATAGTCCAGCAACATCTGGAGGACCACAAGTTCCACAGTACTGGCCAAAAAAAGAAAAGAAACAGAGAAGATGCTGTACAGTATGTACAGGTGTGGGTAGGGAAGTATGATGGGTAGAGAAGTAAAATATGCTTTTCAAGTACAGTAGGGCCCCACTCATACGGCGGGTTATGTTCCAGACCCCCACCGAAAAGCAAAACCCACTGAAAAGCGGAAATCCGTCAATAAAATGGCGCCCGACGCCTGAAAAACGCCGTAAAAGTGGAACAAGCGCTCTATGAGTGTGGCCTTACTCTAATTACCCTAATTGAAAGCCGCTGTATTAGCAGAATGCCAAAAATGAAAAGCGGGGCCCTACTGTATACAGGTTGCCTGTTCCATTGATTTCAATAGACTTTCGGTGTACCACACTCTGCATAGGATCAGGCTATACTTCTGCTAACATGAATGCTTTTCTAAATCTGTAAATGAGGACCAAATGTTCAAATTAGTGTCACCTGGAGGACACAATGGATACGTTTATGTTCAGCTAGTAGTATAATAAGCTGCAACATGAACAAATCATGCACCACTGCACCCAACCACTTAACTCCTCCCTTTTATCCAGGGAAGCCAACGAACAAGCAAGGAAGTCTTCAGTTAACTATAGCTTCCTGTTCCATCCCAACATGGAAACTATGGTTAAGGGCTTTGGAACAAGCCAGGATATGAAGTCAACCTTGAACCATGGCTTCATATACTGATTTGTTCTGAAGCAATTATCCATAGTTTGCTGATTCAGATGTAATGTAAACTACAGTTAACCCTAGACTTCCAGGTTTATATGCCAAGCAACACAAAGGGGAGGAGGACAGCTGTTGTGTGATGGGGCACAAGCCTTGTTCATATTGCAGCTTATTTAGCAGAGATAACAACTGCCTGAACTTGCACCTCTTACCATAAATGATAGACCCTTTAATAATAAATTTGAGGATTTATTAGTAAGTTCAAACCACTCAAATACTGAGAAGCCATTACATGTGTACAATTCTTATTCTTTTCTTGTGGGTTCCACAAGCAAATTAAATTTTACACTGTGATTCAGAAAACTAGAGGTACAGTTAATCTTCACTGTTAGCTATGAAAGACTAAGAAGAATAAATGCAAGCTATTTCATAGCCAACCATGAGAAAGCACCAGCTATAGCTATGGTACTCCTTCAAATTATGACATATAAAAGTAGCAGTCATTTTTACAGGTTTTTAAATCTGTTCCTTCTAACTTTGTACTATTTATATTCTTCTACACTATTTTCTACCACCAACCATGCTATGGTAAGAAGTTCTGGCTTTGAACTTCTTCCGTAACAACCTATCCAGTGCCACAATCAAACCACAATGGGGAAGCATTTTGAAAGAACAGAAAAGAGGAAACATACAAATACCTTATAATCTTGATCTGGAAGCATGTTGAGTAAGAAAGTTACCATTTTCTGGGGAAATTCATATTTTATTGTCCAAAATAATAATTCTTCAAGAAAACATTTATGCTTCAAAACATCCATGATGGATTGATCTGTACAAAAATTAGTAATAAAATTGAGGGAGACTATTAAAGAGTGATAATAATATTTCTTAACATTTTTCCACTTGTAAAGGAAGACACAAGACTAAAAGTTTGGAGCTTATCACTTCATTTTTGTTAGTGCTCAAGGAAAAAAACTAGATTTCAGTTTATATCTTCCATACAATTCAAATCATACGCAGCAACTACAAATCCCACTGTATGGACAAACTGGCAATTTTCATCCCATTTGCTCAAAGATTAAGATGCAATTAAGAGTTACTTGCAACAATTGCTGAAAATGGAAGGCTGGCAGAAAAATCCTGCAATAGTCACATAGCTGCATGCTGATCATTCATATTGAATAATTAAAGGTTATAGATACAAGGGTATACAACCTATGGTCTACAGCCTGCAAGCCGACCGCTGTGCCTATGGCACTTCTTGGTGCAAGCAGACTGTCAGAATTGCAGCTTTAATCAAATCCTACGTTTCTATTGAAGCCAAGATCATCCAAGCCCAACATCTTGCCCTAAAGTAGGTCTAGCAGGCATTAAAACCAAAGCTCACACTGCACCTTTGCATACAGAAGAACCTACCTCAACCTGAAAGTGCTTTGTTTAAAGTGCATTTATAATGTATTGTAAAGTAGGAGGAAAAAAGGAAGCTAGTATACCTAAATTCATTGTTTTTCCAACTGCTGATGTTTGAATGATTTGTGGGGAGTTATCTTTAAGGATAACAATTTGAGCATAATAATATTTAGAACTTGCACAACACATCCATCAACTGTAGCTTGACATGAACCATATCCATATTTATGAAAATGATATGTAAATTATAGTAATTGCATGCCACCTGGTACCTTTCTTCCTTTTTTAAACAGCCATCATTCATGGTTAGACCACTCTTTAAAGCTATAATCAAGGCCGTTCCTTGAAGGCTTCAGCTATTGCATAATTCTGTGGAATTCTGAAGGGGTTAACTGCTCAGAACAGTTTACACCAGTATTTCTCAGACAGGACCCAACAGTGCACCTTGGACCACTTTCAGGTGGGTCTCAGTGCTACAGTCTTCCCAGTGCCTCCTCACTTGCCTGCCCTGCTCCACAGGCACACCATAGCCTTTTAGTTGGACCACCACCAGTAAGTCCTTGCATGGTGAGTAAAGGTGGCCATGAGGCAGAGAAGTGGAAGGAGGAGTGAGAAGGGAAGGAAGGTCTTCCTCCTCTGAGGGGAAAGGGCCAGAAGAGATGTCAAAGGAAATTAGAAAGTGAGATTATCATGTAATAATGAATATTAACCTTTTATTATTAATATGATAACAAACAAACAATCTAGGAATAGGAGAGGAGAGCTATAACAGGAGGGAAGAAGTGAATGTAAAAAGGACCAGAGAAGAGAGCTGAAAGAAAATGGTAGTGGCTTCTTTTCAGCGGGGGCAGGGATGGTAGAAATAAGGTACAAGTTGAGAATGAAAGGAAAATGGGAGAAGAAACTACAGGAGATGGGTGAAAATACTCTGGAGTGGCTTGTGAGGGTGGGTAGGATAAAATATAAAAGAAAAAGCCTTATCCATGCAAACCCTCTGGATCAGCAAATTGTGTCTGAAATGGGGAGGATGAGTCACAATTCCTCCAGATCAGATGTCTGCACTTAGCTTGAAGAAAGCTGAGCCATGGAACTCCTTGCCCAAAGAAAAACACTATGGCAAAGAATTTAGCAATTTCCAAAGATGGATTAGGTGTCAGTAACTACCAGCTGATTATGCTAAACTTTGTCTCTATCTGCCACCATTGAATGACTGGCTCTGACCTTGCATCATCATTTTGGGACTGGTGGGCCAGAATAATTTCAGCTGTTTCAAGTGGCCCTGGGGATACAAGGTTTGAAAATCCCTGGTTTACACCAACATTTTAGGATCTGTACTATGGTACATCTGTACAGCAAGGTTCACAAAGATAATGCTTCTCAGTGGCTGCTTCACAGTTCTGGATTTCCTTTCACCTTCAACTTCATGTAACCCCAGCTGTGAGCCTTTCAGAACAACCAATTACATTTGGACTGGCTTTCAGTATTTGAGCTACATTTGGTACACAACTGGGTAAACCAAGAATGCTCCTAATGAACTTAGATTGTATGCATTCCAGGGGAGCATAGTTACCCTTACCCTAAGAGCAGAGCTGTGAGCCATATAATAGCTGAGGAACGACCCTGGCATTAAAGACCTGCATAGCCAAGGGGGTGTACTGGCCCCATTGGAAAAGAAAAAAGCAAGTAATGCCCTTACACTTCTCTGGGCGTTTCAGCCACATTATTTAATTGGGTTTTCCAAGAGCCAGAGGAGTGGAAAGTAATTCCCAAGTACTTAAAGGTGGAAACTTGTTCGATCGAGTGATTATTTAATAGCCATCAATGTTTAAGCCTAAACACTAAGATCTTAGATTTGTCGTGACTTCCGGGAAGGGTGACTTAGCCTGTGCCTGCTTTTGAGACGGGCTCCTGCCTCAAAAGAAGCTTATTCAGATATATCAGTCAGATTTTTTTTTTTTTTTGACTGATTAAACTTCTCCCGGGTAGGGAGAAACGAAGAGATTAACCTCAAAGCCTATTTTTGTTGGGACGACCAGATCTCATTAATTTATGGGACGAGGTCCAGCCGACGAAGGTGGGACGGATTTTCAACAACAAGCTCTATCTGATAAAGCGAACGTTCATCTTATCTTCTAAGAGAGAACGCACTAACAGGCAAGCACCCTTCTTTCTATATTTTTCTTTTACTTGACTTAAATTGTTGCTGTTTAAAAGAGATTTGCCAGATTGATCGGTTTTTGACATCTCACTGGGGAGCCATAACTTCTCTCTGCTACTCACTAATTAATAGCTTATCTCTGTTTTTGTTGCAAAAAGCTGTCCTGGATTTGCATTCTAAAGATATACACAGAAGAGGGATTTCTATTCCAGATTTTTATTTTGAAGAATATTATATTGTCTGAGACTACTCTCTTTTTGGTCTATTTTATTTTGACGAATCTGTTTCCTGACGACCGCCATTAATTGTTTCGATCCTGGGAACTGCATTTTGTTTACTTAAGCATGGAGAGATAAGGCTGTCTGCTCTGTTTATACTGTGATGTCACCAAGTTTGGAGTATTAACCCAATTGTTGCTGAAATAAGAAGTGGTTTTCCTATATTTTTCTTTTAAAATGGCAATTAAGAAAGTGGCTGAGAATCTGGAAATAACTATGTTTCAGAAAATAATGGATGAGATTGAGATAACGAAACAAAACCTGCGACAGGGTTGTAAGGAGCTGAAAATTGAATTGAGTAAAATGAAGCAGGAGATTAAAGATATAGGGGTCCCTGTGAGAGAGGTGACCCTGGAAGGGGTCCCTGTGAGAGAGGAGACCCCGGAGATTGGAACAAACGTGGAACAGGAAAAAGATTTGGAGTCTATGGACTTTAGAAACAAAATCTATTGTTTGGAGACACAGGAGATTAAAGACATAGGGGTCCTTGTGAGAGAGGAGACCCTGGAGACTGGAACAGGGGTCCCTGTGAGAGAGGAGACCCTGGAGACTGGAACAGGGGTCCCTGTGAGAGAGGAGATCCCGGAGATTGGAACAAACGTGGAACAGGAACAAGATTTGGAGTCTATGGACTTTAGAAATAAAATCTATTGTTTGGAACTCAATGTTATCTCTGAAGAAATTAATGAAGATTCTAGAGATAAAGTTATCAATGGCATGGATAATCTTCTGGACTGGAATGATGTGATGGAGCCCAATATAGAGAAAATCTATGGAATTAACTGCAGCCATGTGACAATGGAAAAACTTTCAAGAGATGACCCAGTGTATTTTGAAAAAAAGAACAGAGATATGATTTTACAGCAGTATTTCAGCAACCTATTTAGAATGGATGGCAAGAAAATATTTGGGATAGAGGTAATTCCCATCAGACTCTTACTATATGACTATGGCTCTGACAGCAAGATTATTATGGAATACTGATAATGGAAGATTGGATACTGAAATTACTGGACTTAACAAGACTACTGAAGATGGAAGATGGAAAATGGAACTAATAGGGATAATAGAACAATGGCTACTGAAATTACTGAACCTAACAGATTCTGATGTGATGGATTAATTGAAATGTTTATTTTGACTATGGTTATGACAATAAGATTATCATAATTAGTAATGAGATGGATTAATCGATATGCTTATCTGGAAAAAAAAATTGATAGATATATTTCTTAAAGAATTGAAACCTCTCTTTGACTTTTTGTGGAAAGAATAAAGTAATGTTTATGAGATTTGATGATTAAGTAAGATAACTACTGGAGGAAAGTGATTTTATAATATGACTTAAGAGACAGGATTGTTATATATTATAGACTTATAACTGATTTGATCTTTGACAAATGGGAAGTCAATATTTTACTCTTTATTTTTTTTTTTGTTTTTTTTTTCTTTTTCTTTTTTTTTTGTTTAACTATTTTTGATTTTGTTTTTTGTCTTTGAATGTTTTATGATTTTGTCTTGTATGTTTTATGAAAATCTGAATAAAAATTATTGGAAAAAAAAAAAAGATCTTAGATTTGTCGTAATTAATTTCCAACTTTTCTATCGTACAATAGGAACTAAGTGCTCTCAGAAGGCGACGCAACCCACACTTGTTAAGGACAAAAGGGCAGCGTCATCAGCATAGAGCAGGGAAGACAAGGTCTACCTGCCAGCTTAGGAGGATGGGCATTCACCTCCGCTAGATGTTTAATTAGGGAATTGATGTAGAAGTTAAAAAGAGATGGGGCGAGTATACATCCCTGCTTAACTCCGTTGTGAGTTGGAATGGGGGCGGTTAGCTGGCCCTCTCGGTTACATCTTACCTTCATGCATGTATTTCCATAAAGACTCTGAATTAAAATCAATAACCGCCTATCAATATTAGACTCCTCCATTTTTCTCCAGAGTCTGTCCCTAGGGATCAAGTCAAATGGGGACTTAAAGTCTATAAACACCACATATAACGTTCCCTCAGGGGGAGACATATATTTCTCCACAAGATGTTGGAGTACTAGACCCTGGTCAAGAGTGGAACGTCCTGCTCTGAAACCGGCTTGTTCGTCAGCTATGATCTTTTCGTCCTCCAGCCAGTCAAGGAATTTCTCAAGGACTACATAGATACAAGCTGTTTTGAATTTACTAGTATATTATATGGCAAATTCAGACCATGGTTATTATTGAGCATTTTTATTTATTGTTTGTTTGTTTATTACATTTAGACCCCATCCTTCCTCAAAAGAAGCCCAGCTAGTTTAATGAGATCTAGATTGCAGCCTTATTTTAATATAAGCAAGGGCTTTGGGGGCTATTCTGTGTGCCTCTGTGACTGACAATTGTGCAATACACACCCCAGTTAATTGCACCGCAATATTCCAATATATTTCTATCACCATTTGGATGGGCAATGCAATTATATTTAACTAAGAATGTGTACTTCAACTTGCATATTTCCCCATTCCTTCCCATTCATTTTCCTTTCGTTATCATTTTTAGACTATGAGCCTGAGGTACGCCCTTGTATTTAGTGATCTGTAAGCCACTCAAGGAGCCATGTTTGAAACAAAAAAATAATGCCAGCTTCCCAAACCCTTCAGAATGGGGTAAGTTAAAAAAACTGAGTACAAATAAGTATTTCACTACTGATTATATCTTTACAATGTGGCTTCAAAGGGGAAATAGCTACTCAATCTTACGATAGTATCAATTTCTCCTACTCTTATACTTTGGAGGAGTCCCAGTAGCTGATCAATAGGATTTTGGATGATTCACTGACTTTAACTTGTTACTAAAAAGAGATTACAGGTCTGTAGCATAAAAATGGGCAAGGGAAATGTGTTAGTGAAACCGTTGGCTCAGATTTACACAGGAGAAAATTGTTTAGACCAATATTACAGAAAATACGTTTCAATACTACAAACATACCCAAATAAATTATGTACTGGGAAAGACTGCTGCATTACATCAAGGAGTCTGCCTATTTGCCAAGAAAAAATCTGTTATTTGATACAAAAACATTTTAGAATAATCTGAATTGTGAATATGAATAAAAATTTTACACCGGTGGAAATATTTGGAAATGAATAAGAACAGAGGTTTATCTTTCCCCATGTCTCCCTCCTCTGGGCTCAAATTTGGAACTATTAACACATTGACAATTGTATTCATTATAAGTAGCTTTAGAGAAGGAAGACTAAAACCCTAATGGGGAAAGGGTTAGTTAGGAGAGCTAAGGCAGAAAGACCCAGCCTAGGACAAAGACAAGAATCGACTAGGATTACACCAGAAAGAGCATCAGAAGTCTTTACTCCCATGCATTCCTGCCTTTGGACACTAGGTGGTGCTAATATCCGCCTGATGGCATGCTACCTGGGGAAAACTGTATTTACAGCCCAATCCCTTCTTAGTTTCAATAGTCTCTAGATCAGCCTTTCCCAACCGGTGTGCCTCCAGACGTTGTTGGACCACAACTCCCATCAGCCTCATGGGAGTTGTGGTCCAACAACGTCTGGAGGCACACCGGTTGGGAAAGGCTGCTCTAGATAGTCTAGTCTTCTTTTTGGTTTAAATATATATATATTTGTTTTAAAGTGAAACATACCTGGTTTAAATCTAATGCAGATTAAAATTCCAGCCTGCTAGAACTACTTCTTGCATCCTTTGCTACAAACAGGGAATATGGATGGAACTATACCACACAAACATTAGTTTAGGAATCCCATACTTGCACTGCAATGCTAATTAAGGGGCAGAAAAGGGCATCTGTAGAATTGGGGATGGGAAAAGATTGTAAACTTTAACCCTCCACCCCAGCCATTTCAAGCCATTTTTCTTCCCAGCTGGGTTCTTGGGGGAATGGGGGGACAGCCTGAGAAAAACTGGGAAGAACCGGTGGACAAGAATTAAGCACTCCATCAATTCTTCCTTGAAAAGGCCCAACCCTACATTTGTGTTACTTCATCAAATATAGATTTGTGAGCCCAAGGTGAGTAGGTAACTTGCAGATTCATTTCATGACAAGATTCCAACAAATTTCATAACATTTCAAGTTATTTCACTGACAGATCCATATTTGTTAAGGTAAAAAATCCCAGATTCTGAGACATTACCATGGAATAGACTTCTCAAACTTGCTTACTTGTAGTTGGGCTGATGATGCCGATTTACACTGATATATATTATACTGAGCAACTAGTATTTTGAGGGAAAAGGAGACAAGATTGGTAGCACATACAACATGAGATACTACAGGGGGAATAAATGACTTAGCTGTAGAAATCTCCCTCCTCATGTCTCTATCATGCCATTTTTTAACTGCAGTTAACATTCCAACCTGCTACTTTGTTGATTACACTGGGCATTTTATCAGATGAAGCATTTGTGCCTGAAATTGTTCTGAGCGGCTAAGATTTTTCTCAGAAGCCAAAGTATGGGGCTTCAGCTTTCTGAGTACAAAATTCTCTTCTCTGCACATTTTTTCAAACCATCACTTTTTCCTCATCAGCCGACAACTGCATTATCTTCCGCCCATACAGACACCATCACATGCCATCTTCAGTGCCTCCAGATAATAAAAGTCTACATTTCTTCTTTCTAGACTTGTCAACGTAGCAGCTAAAGCAATCTTTATGTGACTTTTCACTTCAAATGAATCCATCCTTCCAAGACTTTACATCACTTGTGTTGTCATCACAATTTTCATTTTTGATGCTCATCCCTCTCTTGTCAAGAGATGCTCAGACTTCCACCATTTCATGCAATAATCCTTTTGCTTAAGTAGCAAAACGGCAATAATTAACCTCTGCTGCTACTATCAATAAGTTTTAACAGGAACAAAGGAGAATAAATTAAAGACATCTTTCCTTGTCCTTCCCACCCAAGGAAGGAATTCAAAGTATATCTTTCTTGGCTATTTACATAGGCTTAGACAGAAAAAAATGTTAAAGTCAAGTGAAACCTTTGCTCCCAACAATGGAATCTTTGGGCAGATGTGTCAGCACTGATTTAGCAAAAGATACAGTTCATAGAAACAGTGCACAAAAGTGATGAGACACAAAGGACAGAAACCTTTGTATGCAGGTGCACATCTGTTTCCACATGGATAATTTTCCTTAAGGCTTATTTCTCCCCTTTGGCACAAGGACACTCAGTAGCCTAGGCTGCTATGGACAGTGCACATCCCTCCATACCCAGCCCTCTTTGCTCCACTCAATCAAATAATGATCAGATCTCATATTCCTTGACTGAACAGAGGAAAATGTCTACACAGTGATATGGGAAGCATGCACAGATCTCCCATTTATAGTAATGATCTGGTGTGCCACATGGCCAAGAGTGCATGTCCACAGAGGAGAAGAAGAGGAGGAACAGGGATCTGTTATGTCTTATGGGTGACTATCTGCACACACAGGCACCGTGATGATTGCATGGGGAAGGATAATCCTCAAATCCTTTATCTGTGCTACACACATTTTTTAAAAAATAATTTTGCTTCTATAACATCTACACTTTTTATGGCACTGAACATGATTAAATGTTAAGGATTGTATCTAACACTGCAGCTCTACTGCCGCAAGAGGCTGCCATGCATGCAACAGAACTTTCTCTTCCTGTCCTGTCCTCTCCAGTCTGCCGGGCACTCTCAAAGTTCCTCCAGAGCAGATTTGGAGGGCAGATGGGGGGAGAGGAATGCTAAGTCATGTTTGATACACAATCCTAATAACTCAGGAAACTCTTTTCATTGTTCGCTCAAATGTCTGCTTGAAAACTTATTGCCCACCTAAAGGCCACCTACACAAATAGAAGGCAATAGAGGTAGTAAACATTTTTGGTGAAAGTATACTATATTAGCATAGTTATCTTTTCTCATAGTGCTTCAGTCAACAGTGATCAAAAACTGATCAGGCTTGGTTACTTCCAAGGTACAAAAACACAAAAGTATCTGACAAACTATATGCCATGTACCTTTGGTGCTGCTGCTTAGTTTCACCCTCTTGCGCTTTCCCACACCTTGGCTACCATTCTGGTCCTCCTGAGACAGGGGAAGAGTTTGAAAGTGGATAAATATAAAATGTCTTAATGTCAGAGACCTTATGCTCTTTTAACATGCTTTTGAAAGGAAAATGAAATGAGTGAAACCGTTTGACTACTACAGCAACTGTTTCCAAAAACACTTTCACAATTCATTCATTTAATAACATATTCTATATTAGAAAGGTCTTAATTGACCTCTTTAAATTTTGTTTTTGCTGCTGCTAATAATCTTTACAAATGCATAATTTAAACTATGGGAGGTGCCCTTTTCCTTGGGGGAACCTGGTTCTGTAAAATTGTCTTCAAAGAACTATTGTGGCCAAGAACTAAAAGAAAGAATGACACAGCATTTTATAATAAATTTAAAGGTTTGATTCAAGTTCTCAAGTTTACCCTTTAAGGCATAACATGCCAACTGCCCCAATCCTAAACTTGTTCAGTTAGATATAAATACTGTAGTTCCAGTGGCACTTGATTAGAAACATGTGCACTTAGAAACGTGTGCACAGTCAACTAGAAAGTGATAATAAAACATTTCAACATTTAAAATACTATTAGTATCTTCTAACAGCTGATTTTATTCAGCACAATGAATTTCTTGTCATCAATGTGTTGAAACTTTAGGCAACAGCAAGCTGATATCCAAAAAGAACTTCAAGTCTTTCCATGTTTATCCTTCCTACACGTTAACCAAATATATCTGTTTCCCTTGCCTGTTCTCAAAGCTTTGAACACAGGGATGCAATTATTGCTATTCCACGGCTCAAACCCACCTTCTCCTAGTACAGGGCTTTTGGGGAACAGCTTTTATGTCTCAGAGTCAACTCTAAACTGTCACTTAATATCACAAGAGGAATTGTGAGGCAGCAAATAGAACAAGTAGGAAACATTTTTTTGCTCCCTCATGGGAAGTCTGTCTTTATATACAGTACCTGCTTACCAATATGTAATAATGCAAGAGGTATGTGAGGGCAAAAAAAGTTAAAATATATCCATGTTCCAAGAAAAGTAAACACAACAATACTTTTTACTTGCCTATAGGTATATGCAATTAGATCTACTTAATACCTACAGTTGAAATACCACGCACACAATTTAAACAACTGAAAAAATCTACTAGTATCTAATAGTATCATATGTCCTTGTTTTAGATTATTTGTATGCAGGAGCCTTGAACTAGACAGGTAAGTACTAACTCATAGTTTCTGGGTAAGATTACAACTATGTTATCTGAGACCCTGACTTTGCTCTCTTGTAGGCAAGTGCTTTTTGATTTAATAAACCTGTCTATCATACGTATTTTACATCTACTTTGTAGACACACATACAAGATTGTATCCTACTGTAGCTTTGCACTAATGGAAATTCTTACTAATGTAAGGCAGGGCACACAATTTTCATTGATCCTCCCTATCTGCTACAGCCCTCTGCAATATCCCACATTGTTCAGGAAGGTCTCCCAACCTCCAAGAGCAGTGCTGTGGGGGGAATGGGGGCTACAGTGAATGTAGGAGACTAGTGAAGATTGGGTGCTCTGCCTTGCACATGTAGAAGTACTTTTTGCTAGTACACATTCACCATTGGATCCAACATGGCCACTCAAAAATAGGTTAATTCACAAAAAGTGGGTACTCTACCTTGCACAAGCAGCTAGCACAGACTCATAATCAGATACACACGCATAGGTTAATAAGCTATTTAGTGACCAGCATTCACTTAAATATCAGAAGGGCAAAATTTATTTATTTATTTATTATGTGATTTATATCCCGCCCTTCCTCCCGGCAGGAGCCCAGGGTGGCAATAATAATCCAGTTTTCACAAGTAGAAAGCACTTAAAGATTCATTTCCTGTACTGCTTCCCTAAATACTTAAGTTCCTTTCCCTTTTAAAATTTCCAGTTGTATATCTTGCATTGAAGTGGTTCAGTATCTCTTCTTCCGAACACCACAAAAAGTAACCCAGGGTGTGCTACTTTCCCAGTCTCACTTTCTCCAGTAGAGATCATTGTTTCAGATTCCTGTACAAATCCTAATCTAACATGTTCCTTTCCTCTTAACAAATTAACTAAATAAAAAAATGCATGTCTTAAGTATCATTTTGAGTTGGTCTCATAAATTTAGAGAATTAATTTCAACTTCAGTTACATTGCCTCTTTTTTTAGTAGCTATTATTTTGTTTTTTTAAACTGTAAAAGTACAGTGGTATTTTGAAAAATGTTAGCTTACAAATGCCACTGCTAAGAGCACAGCAGACTGCTGCACATCTGTTTAAATACAATTCAGCATTAACCAGTTAATCCTTTACAAATGTTATAAACATGCAACATGTTCCTTTCAAAACTACTCTGAAGCAGCCATCAGTACATTCATTTTCTGAAACTGAGAACTAAAATCCAAAATACTGCTAATAGTCTTGAACTGTGTTTTTCAAATGGAGATACCACCTTTTCAACCAGCTCTGTTCTGGCAACTTTTATTGTAGCCTGACATGCTGAAATTTAGCTGGTAAAACTTTTTCCAACACTGATCTCAATATCAAGGAAACCTTCACTGACCAAATTCCTGCATGTCAGGTTACCGTTAATGGCACAGGAATCGAACAAGTATTATTTAAAGACTGGGCTATTCTTTGTCATGGTAGACTCCCTTCATTTACACATATTAAGAGGGGAAAGCACCAAACTACACTTCCTAGGATTCTTGGGGGGAAATAATGTGCTTTAAACATATGGTGTGTACAAAAAAAGAAGCAGAGGATGGTCTCTGCACACCCTTACAATATATGATGCCTGGTTGCTTGCATATGTGGAAAGTATATGAGCAAAATCTTTACTGTCCAGTAGCCAAGAGCCCAGTTCCAGATTAGAACCATAGATGGAACTGCTAAAACTACATGCTCTTTCCCCAATTTCCCACTTTTCTCATTTCACTCTTGTACTGCACAGATGGTTTACAGGGTAAGAGGACTTCAGGAAGATACTTATCCAGCAGCTAATCTAGCAACTTTATGGAGGCCCACCTCATGTTCTGAGAAAAAACCTATCTACAACTCACAGATCCTGTTATTCTTGTCTTAAAACTGTATACACAACTCATATGCTATTAGTTATTTGCCTAGCATAGTTAACACAGAGAACAATACTATGCATGCCTACTCAGAAATGTCCTGTAGAGTTCAATGGTACTTACTCCCAGTTAAATCAACCTCAATGGGACTTATTCCTGAGTAAACATGCTTAGGAGTGCCGTTAGAAGTAAATATCCTATTCTACAAGTACCAAGTAAAGGAACCTGGTTGAGAAAGATCCATTATTGCCAACACAAGAGCCCTAGAAACATGCAGTTGGCACACAACCATTGGTGTATCAACACTAGTTAAAACTTGCTCAAAGCAAGTGAAACTAGCATGGTAATGAGCTAGCATATTTCCAGAAGTTGCTATCTACACTGCAATTCACTGTGTTGCTAAAATTAGTTCAATGAAAGCAGTATTAGCAACAACTCTCCTGGGGGAGAAAGCAGAGATGGACTGGTCCTGCATAAATACAAAGATATGTATTTTCTATTTAACAGATTAGTTTTGAACCAATCCGTCCATTTGTTAGCAAAAGCAAGCAAGATGAAGCTCAGGGTATTTTAATTTATTTCACATGATACTACACTTTATTTAATTTCTGCTCACCTCATCTGAAGAGTCACCTTGCCCTGAAGTTGATGTAGCACCTGCAAAACCTTGAGAGATTTAAAATTAAAATATCTTTAATAATTCATGTACAAATGAACAAATGAGAATTTTATTTAAAAAACAAAATCTACCTATGTCTTTCTATAAAACTCTGCATTAATCATTCAAGCAAGAGCTGCATTAGGCCTAACAGTACTAGAAAGAAAAGCCTAGGGGGGAAATGCTAAATACTTAAGAAAGTGCTACATGCTGTTTGGTACTATGCCGACAACAGTGCGCAAATGCATGTTGCTATACTTTATGAAATGATATCTTGTGCCACAATTACTAAGTAGTCATTCAAAATGTTACATTTTCTAGTAAATAGAAGTAAGCGGACCCAAGACTTCCATTGTAACTTCTGTTCTGTAAGAAGTTGGAGAAATTGAAAAGGGATTCAAATTTACTTTTTGTATCTACTGTTGTTTAATTTCAACTGCATTCAATGAATTACTTCAGAAGCGGATACATGGTAACAGGTCAAGCTGCAAAATGCTTCAAGTCTTAATTTTAATAACATTTATTCAAACAACAACAACAACAAAATAGAGAGACCTTGGACTACTGAAGTGCTAGCTCCAGCTGCTTGTTCCTGCACTCCACATGCAAGCTTGTCTTCAGGAAATGTCAGTCCAGAACCTTTCAGAGCTACAAGGTATTTTTCATGGCTTTTCTTCGCACATGTGTTTTCTCCACCACCTTAAATATATTTCATAGATGTTAATTCATTCTAGGGACCAGCTCTACCAAGCCTTAATGCAGGAGTGAGGGCAACATGCGGTGCTTTGAAGTTGGTTGGAAGTTACATGTTGGTGGGCAGGGCTGTGGCCAGCATTCTGCCAACATCACCCCCCCCCACCCACCCCCACCCACCCCCCCCACACACACCCTTCCGCTCTCTCACACACACATGGCATCTTAGCCTCCCCTTTGCAGCTGCATGAGGAACTCTGAGGTTAAACTTTAACTGGTAAAACCTGCACTTCCCAGGAATCCCAATTCTTGCCCTCCATGCTGCTATTAGTAGCGTAGAGATTGCAATCTTGGCTAAACTGAGAGTTCTGGGGAGACAGATTAAAGCTTGAGCTACCCAGTGAACCTAGCCGCATGAGGAGCACAAGTGGCAGGGTATACCCTGCACTCCTCTGCGATCCCAAGGCAGCTAAAATTGCTGGCCCCACATTGCAGAGCAGCATGATAACAGCAACCTTTCCCCCATTGTCTAACTGAGAGCTGATCAGCTGGAGAAAGTGGGCTGGACTTCCTGGGGCTCGGCAGAATATGCTAAGAGCAACCAAGCAGCAACATGCAGCCCATGAGTTGCTCACATGTGCCTAATAGTATGAAACAGGTTAGAAACTTTGGCTAGCCAATTATGCAATAAGTGATCCACAGAATTAAATAAGTTGTGGGCTTTCCCATATAATAAATGCCCTATAACTCATTTGAAATATGGGATACACAAACCTTCCTTCAAGTAGGGTTTCAAATGTGTAAATATTGTATTTTTCCAGCATTCAAAGTGCAACAGTTTGTTGTGAGGAAAATCTGAATCCTCTGTAAGGAGCACATCTGCAACTACTGTAAGCCCAGTGTAGAATTGTGGTTGCGTGTCACACACCTCTCTTGGACCGTGACTATGTCATCACTAGCAATGAGAAATATTACACCTCTCTCCCACACCTACACTATTTTGTGACTTTTAAAAATTTGGTTTAATTCTCAAAGGTTGGGCAATCCCTCATGGTACCACTCTGGCACAGGAATGCTAATCTAGCCTTTGAAACAAAGTAGAGTATACCAACAAGCCTATGAGTTCACCTGTAGCAAATGTCCCATTAATTTGTGGCCCTTTTGCTTTTTAAATTATTTGCATTTGTTTTAGGTCTTCATCCTTCCCTACTCCTCTCCAGTAGAATTATTCTACCAACAGAAAAATTTAACCAAGTCTACAAAATACCTACATTCTAACATACAGCAATGGAGTTTAAGGAGGAAATATGTCCTTTTAAGGTTTGAATAGCCACATTGTTCATGCAAAAAACATGCAAAAAACTCAAGGTGTTTATTTTCATACAGTTGTCTGGCTTAGTACTAATTGCACCCAGGGAAGCAGATGAGAGACAGTAGGTACCGGGCTCTACTATCCCCATGCTGAATTCCCCAGTAGCAGTGCTATCCCTGCTTTAAAGGATAATGGATCCCTAGTCCTTTAAAGCCAAGACTGGAAGCTAAATAGCCTGGCTGCCCTGATGCTTCCAGCAGGAGAAACAGTGTAGCCTCTTTAGGGAGATACACACCATTTCTGCAGACACCCCAAAAAAGAACACACTGTTTCAGTGCTCTTTCTTCTGGCCCTTAAAGAGAGAGAGAGAAAGATCAAACAACTCACTGCTTGCCCCACTGCAGCAAGGGTGAATGTAAAAGGACAGAACATTAACAAAAACTCCTCAAGACAAAATAACACACCAACTCACCAGAGCTAAGATCTTTATAGAATTGCTGATTTGTCAAAACCTGCGTAAGGACTGAACGCATTGCTCCTCCCATTTTTGTGAGATCTTCCAGAAATGAAATGTGAGGTTCCAATATCTGAAGGATTTTAAGAAGGTCTTTTTCTGATGGTACATCAAGAACTGCAAAAAACAACAACAAGCAGTTTGTAGCAGATTGAGCAAGCAGTTCTAATTATTTTATAACCTCTTACTGGTTATTCTGTTCATACTTTATCCCATTTTTATAATTACAATGTTAGACCATATACCCCTTGCTGATTATCACTAGCTTTTTACATCTCTACGATTAATAAAAAGAGCAAAATGCATCATACGCTTTTTAGCCAAGCAATTGGCTAAACGCTTTCCTCTTATATTTAACAAACAAGCTTGTGGTTGTTCTTATTACCTTTCCACACCATAGTGCCCCTCATTTCCTTGATTCTAACATTATCAGACATCCAAACACTCCCCTTTCTCTTAAACAATCATAGCTCTCAATATCTCATCTTCTGTCTTATTCTACTCATCAAATAGACACAACGTACTATGCTCATGCACCACCCACTATTGACTTCTCTGTGTAATCCAGGAAACTCAGTGCATCAACCTTCCTTAGGATTTCAGCTTTACTCCCATTTAATAAAATATATGGAGTTGTATACATTGGGAGGGGTGGAAGAGAGAGAAACCTCAACTTCACTCACAACATTCAAATGCTCATATCACGCTTTGTTAATAACCCACTTGCAGTTCATATCACCAATTGTTTGAAAAGATACATACCTTGAGAACAAAACAGACTGTAAAGGAAATGATCAAAAAATACGAGGTGTGGACATTCGTTGATAATAAGAAAAAAAGGGGGAGAACCCCAGAATGTCAAAAGAGGGAAATTCCAAATTATGTAGATTTTTTTTATTGATTTCTATAAAAGAGAATAAATTTCTTTCAAATCAAATACCCAACACGTTTCAGCCCTACACAAGGGCTTTCATCAGGGGATTTAAGTTGTTAAAGTGCTTTACAAAGACATTGATGCCATTCATAGCAAAAGTGAGACAGAAGACTCTATTGAATAAAGCACTTTAACAACTTAAATCCCCTGATGAAAGCCCTTGTGTAGGGCTGAAACGCGTTGGGTATTTGATCTGAAAGAAATTTATTCTCTTTTAGAAATCAATAAAAAAAATCTACATAATTTGGAATTTCCCTCTTTTGACATTCTGGGGTTCTCCCCCTTTTTTTCTTATTGTAAAGGAAATGAAACTAACAAAACTTACTGGCTGTTTTAGGGATCTATATTGTGAACCTTTCCAAAATATGAATATTATCCATACCTGGTTCATCATAGCCTTCCCTTAAATACTGGATAAGACAGAAGATAAATTGGGGAAGAACTAGTTCTGACATTAGCAACAGGTCTTTTGGAACAGATGGAACTTCTGAGCTTGATTTTATTCGGTGCCTTTTACAAAACCTGTAAGCCAAATTATACAAAATTAAACATTGCAAGACACCTAATTAATAATACAGAAGAGACAGTTAAATATTTCTAAACTTCATGCTACAGTTCCATATGTAAACATAAGAGTAAGAATATAAGAACAGCATGCTGGATAAGGCCAAATGCCCATTGAGTCTAGCATCCTGTTCTGACAATGGCCCACCACAAGAAGAACCCAAGTGCAACAGCACTCTCCCCACCTGCGATTCCCAGCAACTGGTATTCAGAGGCATACTGCTCTAACAGTAAACATAGTACACTGGCATCATGGTAAGTAGCCACTGATAATCTATCCTCCATAAATTTGTCTAATCCTCTTTTAAAGCCAGAGAAGTTGGTGGCCATCACTAACTCTTGTGGGAACAAGTTCCATAGTTTAACTATGTGCTGTGTGAAGTACTCTTTTGCTTATCATGAATCTTCCAACATTCAGCTTCATTGGATGTTTCCAAGTTCTAGTATTATGAGAGAGAGAGAGAAACTTCTCTGTCCGCTTTCTCCATGCCATACATAATTTTATACATCTCTATCATGTCACCTCTTACTCATCTTTTCTATAAACTAAAAAGCCCCAATTGCTGAAGCCTTTCTTCACAGGGGAGTTGCTCCATCCCTTTGATAATTTTGGTTGCCCTTTTCTGAACATTTTCCAGTTCTATAGTATAGTCTTTTTGAGGTGAAGCAACCAGAACTGTACGCAGTATTCCAAGTGTGGTCGCACCATATATTTGTATAATGGCACCATGCTATTGGCAGCTTTATTTTCAATTTCTTTCCTAATAATCCCTAGCATGGAATTCACCTTTTTCACAGCTACCAAGCAATCATTTGACATCTTTGCTGAGCTATCCACTATGACCCCAAGGCCTCAATTCTAGTGAGTCACCACCAGTTGAGACCCCATGAGCATATATGTGAAAATAGGGAGGGGGGATTTGCTCCAATGTCCATGACCTTGCTTACTGTAGTGAATTAAATTTGCCATTTTATTGCCCATTCACCCTGTCTGAAAGATCCTGTGAAGCTCTCTGCAATCTCTTTGCAAACCTTGAACAATCATTAGCAAACGTGGCTACCTCACTGCCTAACTCTAGATCATTTATGAACAAGTGAAGAAGCCTACATATACTAACAGATGAGTTTAGCATACTTCATATTTATTCTCAGCAAACTGCAAAGGTAGTTTTGCTTCCCAATTAGCATTTCCCCCTCATCTATATCTTACAGAACGTTACTGAGTGATAGTATTTCTACAATTCAGAACCCGACTATGCCAACCATTGTATCCCTTAACAAGTTATGGCAGGGATGTCACACAAAAAAAACCCCACAGTGGTAATATTAGTTTTACTCACACACTTCAGACTGGGAACCCATTTTCAGGAGAAGAGGTAGATACTGATGACAGTAGTATTTTTTTTTAAATGTTGATCTCAGACAAATTTGAGGTTTAAGTACTTGCAGAATCATTTTCTTTCTCATTTTCAAATATTTATTATTTATTTAATTTGTATCCCGCCCTTCCTCATATCAATAAGGTGTGTGACTTTTGTTAATAATCTATACCTTAACATTATTTGAATTTTTAAAAAGATTTATTAGGAATAATTATTTGTCCCTCCTGCCAATCTTTCAATGAAGATTTTACTTTGTCTTTTATTTTACATTTTTTCAGAAATTTGACCATCATCCTAGCTTAGCTACAACTGGCCATTCTGTACTTTACTTAGTTACATCTCTCTTCTATGAGATTTCATCATGGATTCAGCTTTTCTTCGCACAGTTAAAATAGGAATTGTTCATACAGCGTATTACTCAGTCTGAAATACTCTCACAGAAAATAAACTAGTAGCTACACAAATCAACTTCCACTCTGCAGTAAGGAGCCAAAAGGCAACAGTACTACAACTATTCTACCTGGCCATTGTAAAACGTGATTAACAAAAAAAAGCTACGCTTCCAGGTAACACTGGGGAAATGCCACTTGTACAGAATAGCTGGTAAATATCAAGCTCATATGCCAACCACTCACATATTAAGACTTAAATCCCATGCATGTTTGCTTGCCAGAAATTCCCATTTGACTCAATGGACTTACTTAGAAACATGCACAGGATCAGGCTTTTAATTTGATAGTTGCTAAAAAGGGCCATGCTTATAACATAGCTGTATTGAGCAAAATTCAATGTCTTATGTAAATTATGATTAAACCAATTTGCATAGATTTGTTTATTCTGTGTAACATTCTTTTTACAGTAGTCACAGTAATGGACAAGAAGCTGTACAGAGCACTGAAGCTCTGGTGACAAGATCCTGGTGTTTTCACAAGTCCCTAATATTTTTGCAACGCTAGAAAACCAAACTGCATACTGGCAATCACAGAATATGCACGGCTTTGCTGACAGAAGATTATTATGTACAAATAAATATGTAAATACCAGTATCTTTCATTAAACAAAATACCTTATTTAGAACTAACTAGTCTTGTTCTGAATCTAGCCCTGTGCAAGATTTTGAAGTTATTACACTTTTCCTGTGGCACAGTTCTTATAAAAGCTATTAGATATTAATTTCTCTTGCTTTTCTCTTTATACCCACAAAGTAATGCAAAACTATTCCTTACAGCAGGGGTCGAGAAACTGTGGCCCTCCAAATGTAGTTGGACTCCATCTCCCATAGGATTTGTAGTCCAGCTATACCTGTGGGCCACAGGTTCCCCATTCCTACCATAAATTGTAGAGAAACAGTGAAAAAAGTGCGAAGAAAAACTCTAACCACAAGCATTTGTCACGGCCAACTGATGCACTTGCCATAGAACCATCTGTACTGGCTTCCTACTAGACAAACTACTGCTGGACCTTGCAGCTTAGAATGTTTTTATTGGCATGCATTTAAAATGCACAGGGTCATACCCAGCTGTAAATACCACAACAGAAGCAGAGCGACAATTTCAGCGGAAATGGAAGAGAAAGTAGAATTCATGACTATTATTGTTGCTATACACCTTCAAGTCGATTATGACTTATAGCGACCCTATGAATCTTTTGGATGTATTCATAGGGTTTTCATGGTAAGAGGTATTCAGAGGTGGTTTACCATTGTGCTTAAATCAATAGTGAAAACACAAGTCTGGAAATCAAATGTAGTTCTTTCAACACAAAAGACAAAACATAAACTCAACATGAAATCAAGCTATCTGCAGGCAATTTAGAACTTTTGTAAGAGAATGTATGAATTGCCTTCACAGTACAACACACACACACACAGAGGGAGAGAGAGAAGGGCAATTCCTGCAGTGGCAAATAATACCAACACAACAAGAAAGGCTGCAGATAGTCTCCATTATTTATTGAGGAAATAGAGGCCCTACAAATTTCAACAAGAACACAGTCTGTATAATTTCTCATAAGACAACTGAAGAATGTTGCAGTTAAAGGGCTGGTATGGAATACATCTTTAGTTATGGCATGTAAGACTTCATGCCCTGGTTACAGAGTTCTTCAATGCACAAAAGTAAAGTCACAGATAAGCACAAGATTAAAAGAAAAATATTAATACAAAGATTAAACCAATATGTGCATTCATACCAATAATTACAAGCATAGGTATGTACAATACTGTACCTGGTTTAATACATAATAAATCTGTGTGCATTGCAAATAAATGGATTTAAAAAGTCACTCCACAGTTGCCTGGATTTACTGAAAATCATCTCTCAACATTTGACTACCTAGGCTTTTCTTTCTTTTTGGTATGAGATGAAAGCCACTTTGCAACAATAAACAGGTGATTCTGAGCTTCTATACTCTTATTTATAACCCTCAAATTTCCAAAGTGTCAAGAGGAAAAGGTAGATGAGTACTTAAATCATCCTTGATTTCAAAGCTGAAATGCATCCAACCAAATCAAACATTAGAGATTTTAGTTTGACAAGAGAACATGTATAGGTACAAAGCATTGTGAATCATAGCTTTATTGAAAACAGCTCATTGGATCAGAAGGCAAGGAGGCTGTCTTAAGAGATGTTATACTGCACACAATCCATAATTTCTAACTTCAGAAGGCAATCTCTGGGGTTCTTGCCAAGAAAAGCAGTGCCAGGCAGAATAGTACTTGTACTTCATTTCTTAGCATGCTAAGAATTCTTGCCTTAGCAAAAGTTTCAAGAAACCTGATCTTTCACATAGCTGTTAATGTTTAACTGTAGGAGAGGGCAACTGCTTACTATGATGGAAAACTTAACACTTAAAACAGATAAAGCATTATCTTGATTAATACAGTCTTGACCAATCTGCTGGACAGACATACCAACCATGGGAAGGGTAGACTACATTTAGGAGAGGGTGAAGAATGAATTAGAACAATGAGAAAGGGAAGTGACTAGAATGGAAGAGGCAAATTACCATTCCAGAACTTGAAACAATCCAAAAGATCTCAGCCATAAACTAAGGAGTAACACATAAGCACACAAAATTCTTCACCTTCCTCCAACCCTTTCCATTACCAAAAAAGGACTGGGGGCTTTATCTTTTCAACTTGATAGATTCACTGTTTACACTCTTGTCAAGATAACCTAAGGGGCTATCAGTCAGTAGGGTGGAAGGACCAGCAGATTTGCCAAGACATAAAAATCACCAGAAAGTCCCATTAGAAAGATGCTGGAACTACAGCAATAGCATACTCAACACATTCACTATTTTCAGAAGACACATCAATGAATGCATGACTGTTGGAAATTAAATACCCCACTTTAACATACGCAATGGGACCGGAGGGTGTATGTAAAGTGAAAATGTACTTAAAGTGAAGCAATTACCTATGCATGTACTGCACTGCAATCACCACTAGATGGCAGCGGCGTCATGCCATTAAGTGTCCGTTATTGCAAAACGCGTACGTTAAAGTGGGGTATGTGGGAGTATGGAGCATGTACGTTATAGCGAGGTGACTTTAAGTGAAGCGACTTTAAGCAGGGTATGCCTGTACTAGTTCTCACAAGTATCGGAGAGGGTGGTAAGCCTGTTTCTGGAAAGTGGGGTTCATGTGTTTCAATTCTCACTTTTTTAAAGAAGAAGTTTCCCCAAACACAGAAAACTAGGTATGGTGAGATGGGATTTACCCTATCCTTTTCTCTAACATGCCAGTTTTCTATATGGAGGAATGTTTTTTCATGCGACATAGTCATGTGAGCTCCCACCTACACTTTCAAATGGTAGATTTATCAATTCATTTGTTGTTTATGAAAACTAGGCCTAACTGAATTCTTTCAGACATCAACTTCAGGTACATAATCCAGGAAACATCTTTATTGAAACAAACCTCCCACTGGACTTACCAAAACATACTGCCATTTGTATTCCAGAAGAATAGTCAGCACATCTGAAAGCCTAATTGCAGGCTGTCACTACACTAACACTAAATTAAAATAATTTCCATCAGTTCTCCTGTTCCCATTTCATTGTCCATGGTTAGAGGAAATATTGCATGCAGTAGTAGAAGAAAAAGTTATCATGCCATAGTCACATTGTGCCAATAATACAGACACAAACAACAAGATTCCAACATCACGGTCTCTCATGACAATTTAGCAGTCAAACAGATCAGGAAGCATTGTTTGTAGAAACTATGACAACTGCATTATGTTCCTTTTTGCCATTCAATTTATAAAGCAGAGCTGCATTTTAATTACAGGCTTGTCTGCTGAGACGACACAGCATTAGTGCATGAAAATAAAAATGACAAGGTTCCACAGTTGGCTTTGCCTTCTCTCTCTCTAGCTTTCACACTAACAATGGACAGTGTCTGTCACAGTGAGCAGACAACACTTGAGAACTGTTTACATACTGGCATTCCTTCAGAGTTCATGCTTCAATCCTTACTAAAATGAGAGTAGAGGATAGTGTGACTCCAACTATCACATGCTTTCGATGTGACAGCAAATGACTCCTTCCAAAATTTGGCAGCACTTGATCATCTTGTCCTGCCAATAAAGTACTACTGTGGAGCTGAAATTATGCCCTCACAGCTTTACATCTGCACATTATGGCAGCAGCCACAGGTATCCCTACCCGCAATGCTTCCACAAAACCCCTTAGCACATTATACCCTTCCAACACAGAACAGTTTACACTGTGTCCTTTCTGTCCTACATTCATCTCAGCCTGTATCTCCCTGCATCCTTTCCCCCCCAGTCAGCCCCACTTTCAGGCCAGCCTTCTAGACACCACCCTTACCCCTTTAACCACTTACTCCATCCGTCTTTGTCCAGTCTCATTTTCACAGCCTCTTTCTTGTTAAAGGCCTTCCAATCTACCCCACTGGCCCTTTTTCAGGGCCACTTCAAATGTTCCTTTTCCCTACATTCTATTTTGTCAGGACTGACCAACAAGGTGTCCTCCAGATTTTGTGGACTACAACACCCACAGCCCCAGCCAGCATGGCAAATGGGAACTGTAGTCTACAACATCTGAAAGGCACCAAGTTGGCTACTCGTACCATACATTGTATCGTTTGAAGCAAGTTACA
The DNA here is from genome assembly GCF_030035675.1 of Rhineura floridana. NCBI lineage: Eukaryota > Metazoa > Chordata > Lepidosauria > Squamata > Rhineuridae > Rhineura > Rhineura floridana. The sequence continues at coordinate 45,674,186 of NC_084481.1, forward strand.
AATGCTTTTCTTTCACTATAACTAGGTAGGGGGAAAGGGAATTTTGAAAGGACATTCACTCATGTGGCCCAACATTTCTCTGCCCTGAGATTCTATCTGGGGTGAGATTAGAAGCAAGCCTTCAACTCATGAGCTCTGTCCCCCATTCTTTCCTCACTAGAGGTTGAAGAAACATAGGGAACTGAGCTTTTTAAAAATTTGGAATTTCCCCAACCCTGAGAAATAGGAATGCAACTCTAAGCTAGATTCTGTGCAGTCTCATCAGCATAGGAACTGAACTGCAACAATAGGTTTTCTTCCCATACCACTCTAGTAACATAAAATGTCATGCAGGAGGGGGCACCAACAAGAAGGATATCAACAAACTGGAATATGTCCAGAGGATGGTGACAAAGACGGGAGGGGCCTGGAGACCTATGAGGACAGTAGTATGTTTAGCTTGGGGAAAAGATGATTAAGAGGGATGCGAGAATCATCATGCAGATGATGGAGCAAATTGGTTTTCTGTTGCTCCAAAGGATAGGATCCACACCAATAGACTCAAATTCCCCCCAAAAAGAAAAAGGATTTAGACAAAACATTAGGAAGAACTTCCTGAACATATGAGCTGTTTGACAGTGGAACAGACTTCCTCAGAAGGTGGTGAGCTCTCCCTTATTTGGATTTTTAAGCAGAGGCTGGATTGCTACCTATCAGGGATGTTGTAATAGTGGATTTCCTCCACTGGCAGGGGGTTTAGCTCAATGACCTCTGAGATCTTCCAACTCAGATTCTATGCTTACTTTCTGTGCCAGTGTTACCACTTCTAAAAGATGGGGCAACAGCAGCATGGAAAATAACAGTGTTGTCAGCTCATGCCCTTTTATTTTTCTTTGCATAATTTTTATTTCTGATGTTCAGTTGTTTGACATGTTATGCAGTGTTCAGGTTAATATGCTCAGATAAGGGTTAAGGTAAATGAGTGTCAATGTTCAGCTGTGGTCACAGATTAACAATTGTTGATTTGGAGAAGTTTCTGCCCCTGTATTACATTGTGCACTTCTTCTAGTTGTAGATTTTACTCTGTGAAGAGTTCCCAAAATGCACTCCAAGTCTCTTGGAAGTTAATTTTTTTGTCTAATTTATACAGGCAGAATTTCCTCATGGGCTGCTAGTTGCAAAAGGTCTTGTATCCAGTTGTCTGTGCTTGGTGTGGACTGGGCTTTCTAATGATGGATGGACTGCCTTCAAGTCGATCCCAACTTATGGTGACCCTATGAATAGGGTGTTCATGGTAAGTATTCAGAGGGGGTATTCAGAGGCCAGTCCTACCCAGCTGGCTGGGGCCTACTCAGCTTGCCACAGCTGCACAAGCCAGCCCCTTCCTTGTCCACAACTGCCAGCTGGGGGGCAACTGGGCTCCTTGGGACTATATAGCTTGCCCACGGCTGCACAGGAGGCAGGGCACGTAACCCCTGAGCCATTCACTGAGGGCATGATCTTTAGCTGGCCCTTGACACCCAGGAGACACGAGTGGAGATTTGAACTCACAGACTCTGGACTCCCAGCCAGGCTTTCCTCCCCATTGTGCTATACCAGCTGTGGGTTTTCTAATATTGAAGGACAATTAGGTTGTGAACAACTAGTCACCAGAACAAAGTGTTTCCATCAGCCACACCTGGAGGGGGAACAGGCTGATCTGCTGGTAAGTTGCAAAATCTCTATGATTAAAAAAAAAAAAGCACTCAAGCTGTTCCCACCAGGTTACATCCAAAGCACCCAGAGGGTTGGCAAAGGGTAAATGCAGCACTCGGGCCAAAACAGGTTAGTCACCCCTGTTGCAGGAACAGACATCAGAGCAACTCCTTTCCACACATACCTTCTACCTACGATGAGGGAGGAGAGGGTCAGCATGAAGACTGCTCCCAACTTACCCTGAGTCAAATCCTGGAACAAAGCAACACCTGAAAAGGTTTACGGTGTTCTGTGCATCACTCTCTCTCCCCAACCCACAAATTATTTCTGCACCCTACCTACGTGCCTGTCTTTCTTCCCATACAGAGTGTGTTTGCGTGAGACTGAGCAATAAGCACAATGGGAGATGCAACAAATGTTTCTCTCTTCTTTAGTACACTAATGTATATGTTTCTACTTTTATGCCACACACAGGACAGTAGAAAGAAGCTCTGGGCTATGGAACACAAAAACTGCATAGCAATCAAGAAGAAAAACCAAGTAGGTGTAACAGAGTATACACCAAGTTTTGTATCATCACACTGTACCTCCTTGACCGACAAAACCCACCCAGGCACAAATACACCAATGCAACCACAGAGCAGAAGCTAGAAGAATGGTATTGTATGAATAGCATGGTTGTAGGTGCAAACTGAAGACAATCGTGGATTGGTTATTCTTTATCATCATAGAATAATAGAGTTGGAAGGGGCCTATAAGACCATCAAGTCCAACCCCTTGCTCAATGCAGGAATCCAAATCAAAGCATACCCGACATGTGGCTGTCCAGCTGCCTCTCAAATGCCTCCAGTGTTGGAGAGGCAACCACCTCCCTAGGTAATTAGTTCCACTATCGTACCGCTCTAACAGTTAGAAAAAAATTCCTGATGTTCAGTTGAAATCTGACTTCCTGCAACTTGAGCCCATTATTCTGTGTCCTGCACTCTGGGATGATCGAGAAGAGATCCTGGCCCTCCTCTATGTGACAACCTTTCATGTACTTGAAGAGTGCTATCATATCTCCCCTCAGTCTTCTCTTCTCAAGGCTAAATATGCCCAGGTCTTTCAGTCTCTCCTCACAGGGCTTTGTTTCCAGCCCCCGATCATCCTTGTTGTCCTCCTTTGAACCCATTCCAATTTATCTGCATCCTTCTCAAAGGGTGGTGTCCAGAACTGGACCATATCATAGGAACTGATCATAGGAAGCTGCCTTATACCAAGTCAGACCATTGGTCCACCCAGCTCAGTATTACTGGCAGCAGCTCTGCATGGTTTCAGGCAGGGAATCCCTCCCAGCCATACCTAGAGATGTTGGAGATTGAACACGGGACCTTCTGCATGCAAAAGAAATACTACTACTGAACTACAGCTCTTCCCCTATCATGCGTTTGTACTGTCTGTGATTATCCCATGTGGATTAAAGGTATGTGTAAAAACACAAAATTGTAAATTTACTGCCATCCTTGGTAAGTATGATGACATGTGTGATCATGTCTATCAATTTCATGGGCATGTAGCCATCTGTTTTTTTCTGTATGTATATTTTTCTTATATGTATTCCATCACATACTCAGGCAGTCTTTGGTTTGAATCTTACCTTTGACATACATCTGGATGAAATAGAAATGGACTGCCTTTAAGTCGATCCCAACTCATGGTGACCCTATGAATAAGCTGTTCGTGGTAAGCGGTATTCAAAGGAGGGTTACTATTGCCTTCCTCTGAGGCTAGTCCTCCCCAGCTGGCTGGGGCCTGCTCAGCTTGCCACAGCTGCACAAGTCAGCCCCTTCCTTGTCCACAACTGCCAGCTGGGGGGCAACTGGGCTCCTTGGAACTATGCAGCTTGCCCATGGCTGCACAGGTGGCAGGGCACGTAACCCCTGAGCCACTCACTGTGGGGGTGATCTTTAGCTGGCCCTTGACAACCAGGAGACACGAGCGGGGATTTGAACTCACAGACTCTGGACTCCCAGCCAGGCTCTCCTCCCCACTGTGCTATACCAGCACTACATCTGGATAATGTGTGTTAAATTTGAAAGTGCTATAAAAATGTTAAGTACTACTACTCTTTGGTGCTGATTTTCACTCTCAGTTCTTTCACATGCATGCACCTCATCAGCTTGCAACATGCATAAATTATGCATTTACAAGACCACTAAACATAGATTAATCACCTGTCAGATTTAATGTATGGGTGCAAAGATAGCTATTTTCTCCTCTTGGACCACATAGTTCTGGATGAAGTGGGGATTGTAACACACACAACAAATTGCAGAGCAAACACATACTATTCAGATTGTGACACAAATTTCCATAAACTAGAGCCCACTCATCTTACCCACAAAAGCTCATGCCACAACCAGTTCTATAAACAATTATTGTATAACATTATTATTATTGCATCGAAAGTTTGTATAGGACAAGAGAAGTTTCTAAATAAAAATAGGATTGTACGCACATCTGCTTTTTAAAGGACCACAAGGCTCTTGTACATTTGTTGAGCCAGAACAGGGATTATGACAGCAGAAACAGGGTCAGGTAATTCCTCACATTACTTAATATGATGTAAGAGTTTAGGATTTTATACACCACAGCAGTTACCAGTTCTCCCAGTCCCAGATCAGTCACAACCATACACTATTATTTTTAGCATTAACAGCATGTACGCCTTTTTTAAAAAAGCAGTGTGTGTGTGTGTGTGTGTGTGAGAGAGAGAGAGAGAGAGAGAGAGAGAGAGAGAGAGCGCACTCCCTTTTCCAAATACACACACTCATTTACATGCTCCCGGGGCCTTCCCTTTCCCTACCCGTCCCTGACAGTGTCCTCCTACCTACACACACACCAAACATACAGACGCTCCTTCACACTCACCCGGCCTCCCGCATGACGTTGCCGTCGCCGCAGTCACAGGCACCCCCCGCCTGGCTGCGGAACATGTTGTAATCGTGCCCGGCGTGCTCGCCTTGGTGAAAGCACTCGGCGCAGAGGCTCATGCATGGCGAGATGCCGCAGGTGCGGCAGCGGTAGGCCACGAAGTTGGCTGTCCACACCAGGCCGCAGAGCGTGGCCGGGTCGTAGGCCCTCACCGCCTGCACGAAGCTGTCCCAGGGCTCGCCACCCGCCAGCAGGCAACGGCACCAAGCCAGCGCCTCAGACACCGCCTCGCTACCGCTGCCCGCCGAAGGGCTCAGCGCCCGCTCCAGGAGCGCCTGCAGTTCCCCGGCAGCCTCGCTGTCCTCGGCAGCGCTGAAGCTGAGGGCCGCTTTCAGGCGCGCTGCCGTGGCCCGCTTCTCCTGGGCACTCGCTCCGGCTCCGACCCCCGCCATGACGGCAACCTGCGACTTCCCGCAGCAGCCGCCGCTACGGGCGGCAGAATCCGCCGGCTCTAGCTAGCCTCCCTTCCTGGCCCTCTCGGCTTCTTTTCCCCTCCCTTCCCCTCCTAGCTGCGCCTCTCGCGATAGCCGGGAAAGCCGGCACCCTGCCCGCCACACACCGCCTACTCTTCGCGGTCCTCCACCTTCTGCCACGGTGCCTGGCTGGCTCCTGGCTGCTTCTCCCCGCCCTCGCTCGCTTCTCTTTTGACCCCCCCCCCGGTGTTTGTCTCGGAGCAACCTCTCTCTCTAGTACTGTATGCCACCACCACTACAATACGTTATATGTTTGTGAGTGTATACATGTGTGAACGATACACGCACATATACGTGCGCAAACACTATAGTAGCCTCCATACAGGACACGCATTAGGGCCAGTTAAGTGGCGTATTTTAAATGCCCCCTTGAAAGGATAACCTCTGCCCTACACACTTTACGATTCTTCTCATGTTTACTTAGAAGTGAAATGTCATGACTGAGTTCGACTTAACTCCTTAGGGGAATCGTGTTGACATGCGCAGGCTGTCGTGCGGCATGTTTTTCGTTAGACGCACAAGTAAAGTCAACTTTTTGACTGGTGATCCTTCTGTTCCAACGCCCACTAGCTTAGACGGTATTAAAAGGGGATAGGACAAAAAAAAAATCGTCATCGCGATGGCCATATGGAACATAAGGCAGTAACTATGCTACTGAATTGGGCGGGGGGGGGGAGTAGGAGACGTGGGTTGTTACCTCCATGTCTTCCTTGTGCACTTTAATCCAGTCCCAAAGGCATCTGTTCGGACACTGGAAAGCAAAATGCTAAACTAGACTGCCCTTTGGACTGATGTAGCAGAGCTTTTCTTATGTTCCTTTGCTCTGACAGGAGATTTCTAACATGAAACTTTCTCGGATATTCAGTACTGGGGGAAAAGATTTAATGCCTAGTCTAGCCATTCCAAGTGTAAATCACAGGCAGCGAAGCTTTTTCCAGCTGGAGAGCCACATTCTCTTGTGGGCATGCCAGCAATGGGCGGGGCCAGAGGCGAAAGTGCAACACCTGTAAATTTTACCTCCTTACAGTAGGCTACTCCGTCCTCCATCCAGGCAAGCAAGTGACATTTTTAGGGTTCTATGGCTCAAGGAGGCTGTACAGGAGGGGGATTGCCTGGGGAGAGGAAGGATGGCTGGGGGAGAGCTGTGGTGTGAAGAGACATTTGGAGAGAGAGGCATGAGTTCCCCACCCGATATAAATGCTTAAACAAAATATCTGATAAAGCCTTAATTCTGGGATCAAGCAAGATCATCTGAGATGCTCAAAATGAAGACATTACTAAAGGGGAACCTATATTAAATCTGTTGCATCAAAAACAGCAGAGTCTTGTGGCACTTTACATATAAAACTAACAAGTTTAATTTGACCTAACTTTGGATTGGAACCCAAAGTTGAGGAAAAAATCTGAGCATGTGAGACAGTCCATTTGAATGTTCAAGACAAATGCAGGTAGGCAGCAATACCTAAAATCTTGATAGTAATTAGGCCAAAAATATCTAAGCGGTGATCAAGAAATACATAAAACAATATTATGTATAATTATGCAATACATCAAGCTTGAGTAAAAGCGTCTGAAACTAACAAGATGCTTGTTCATAGGGAGGGAATTCCATAACAGAAGTGCTGCTATCCTGGATGCTCCTGACAGTCGAGCAGCAGGCATCATACATCACTATTAACAGCCTCGGTTGTGTCACGCAGTGGTCGGGCAGGGGTATTTTGTTGTTGTTATGTGCCTCCAAGTCGACTACGGGCAGAAAAACAAATGGTTGCAAGCATGCGAAGGCCGCAATAAGTTTTAAAACAATGTGTCTGGTTGTCTTTCCACTCCTACCCCACTGGGACTGCAAGCCTATACACACTCATCTGGAAGTAAATCCCATTGGACTCAATAGGGCTTACTTCTGAGTGGACATGCACTGTCAATCCATGAAACCGACGGGCTTGGGTTTAAAAAAAAACTGTTTAACGCAGTTTATGTACCGCAATAGTAAAAACTTCTAAGCGGCTTTCATAAAATCTGATTGTTAAACCTGCAATCTATACTGAAGTATGCTTAAATCCTTGGATTTAAGTGGGTTTAGATGCTAAAACTCTAAAATCAGACTGCACCACTGCGATAAGAACGACATATTCAGCCGATCCAATGCATATTTACGCAGAAGTAAAAACAACTGTCTGTGTTCAGTGGGCCTTGCTCCCAAGTGTTTAGATTTCAGCCTAACTATTCAATCCAAATTCTAGTTAAACAGGATTTCTCGGGCTCAAATCCAAGCTGTTTCTCCCTGGCATATGTATCCGAAGTGCTATTAACCATCAACCTTGGTTTTCTTCTATTTGCCGTGTTTCCAGAGGAAGGGGCAAGTACAGACGGATTCCTTCGCTGAGTTTGCTAGAACAGTGTAGGAACTAAAAGCGAGGAGCTGTGTTTCTTTTGTGTTTAGGGGATCGCTTAAGACATTGCACAAAGCGGAAATGTGATCTTTGGAGTAGCTGGAGGAGAGGTAAATGAATGTTTCTAGATTTTGTAGAAAATAGTTGAGGACATGGCTTTGAGAGCTTTTTCGTATTTATTATTTTATTTTCAAAAGATTTTGCAGCTGTTTGTAGTATCGTGAGAATGCGGATTAAATATTGAGAGAACCTTGTTTTCCTTCTTGAAGGATGTAGTCCTATACATGCTTACTTTGGTGTAACTGCAACTTACTTTTGAGTAAACATGTATAGGATCAAACTGCGGAGAGTTAAACCGTCAGCTCTTATAAAGGGTACCGCTAACGGTGCTTGCGTTTGATCGCAGTGTATTAACGATTCAGAGGTGAGACACATCCCAATGGCTCAAATCTCGCGATTCTTGAAGCACACAAAAATCATAGGTAGCTGTACTGTATTGGTTTATTACATTGCAGGCTCTTGTGCTTCAGCATAACGTACAGCCTTTTCTCACTTTTGCCTCTCCCTTTCTTAACATCCACCCTGAAGAAGAGTTCACTTGTTTGTGCTGTTTTTTAACTGGTTGGCTACTGTGACAATAGGATGCAGGACTGGACTAGATGGTCCACTGGACCGATCTAGCAGGCTCTTCTTAAGTTCTTATTAAAAGTTTTACCCTATTTTAGTTTTTAGCGGGTAGAGTGCCACATTTTGCTGTTTAACTTTTTTTGTTATATGCTTTATTTCTTTGTTCACTGTTCCAACTGTTGTGGTGCTGCAGCATTATAGGTGTTTTACTTTCTATGCAGCTCTGCCCAGAGGACTGTTATAAATTGACTGAATAGTAAGTTAAAATCTTGAGGGTTAGGAATTGAAAAAAAAGTTATTGTTTCATCATGTTGGGTAACACTTTATCTTTAAAAATTTTTGGGTGAGGTCTTTTATGTTCCTTCCTAAAACTAATAAATATAGGAGGAAGGATAAAAACAAATTTAATAAACAGACATGGTGCTTTTGGGCCTAATGAATGTAAAAAGCATATCCATGTTTAATTGCTATGATTACAAACTTATCTCTCCAAGCTTAAACCATAAGCATGAAGAAGTTGAAGCTTAAAGAACTTGAGAGCAGTCTTCAACAAGTTGATGATTTTGAGAATCCAAAACTTCTGCTTGAACAATATCCAACAAGACCACATATTGCAGGTAAATCTCAATATTCTTTTTATCCTATATAGCAGTATGAGTTGTAGTTTACATACTTGGAGTAGACCTATTGAAATCAACAGGTTTAATAATCACTAACTTATCCACTGATTTCAGTGAATCTGCTCTGACTTTAGATATAACCCTGTAGTGGTCAGAGTAGTGGGCTAGGACCTGACAGACCAGGGTTCAAATCTCCACTCTGCCATGAAGTTTGCTGGGTGACCTTAGGCCAGTCACAGCCTCTCAGCCTAACCTACCTCACAAGGTTGTTGTGAGGATAAAATGGAGAGGGAGGAGAACCATATGTGCCACCTTGAGCTCCTTGGAGGAAAGGTGGGATATAAATATAGTAAATAAATCTATTTTGCAAGCTACATGCTATTTGTAGAAAATACCCTCATTCTAGAAGCCATGGTGGTTGGTGTGAATGATATATTGATACCCGTTTGTGTTTAATATTAAATGTAAATCATATGGCTAGTGAAATCTCTCATTTTGTCAAGATGACAATATGTTTTAGGTTGTAGGTCAGAAATAATTTTTCCTGGAAGCCAAAAATGTAGATACTCCTGAAACAGAAGATGCTAATTGATTATGATGATGAATTATGGCTGCCTAATTGTTCACCTGTTCCACTCCTTTGAAAATCAAGGGTCCATGTTTGAAACTATCAGGTGCTTGATGGAAGAGCTTTCTAGATGATTCCTGTATTTTTGGTCATAAACAACTTTCACAACCCTTGTATGGTTCTTGTTTGCCCCTTTTATCCTTTGGTATTAATCACTTGCTTGAGCCATCTGAATTTTTAAAAATTATTTGCCTTGCCGTTATATTTCATTTAGTCTTCTTAGCTGACCTTGCCCATTATAAAGTTGGCTGAAATGTTAGGGGGATTTGGACCTAAAGGAAACTGCTTCAGCTGAAGGAAAGGGACCTGCATTTAATTCCAACCTTGCAATATAGTTTGTGTTTGCCCTGAACCTGTCACCTATATTTCTTTGTTTTTATCATCTAGCATGTATGCTTTATACAATTCACAATACTTTTGATGATATTGAAAACAAGACTGTTGCAGATCTTGGGTGCGGTTGTGGTGTGTTGAGCATTGGAAGTGCCATGTTGGGAGCAGGGTAGGTGACTTACAACCATGGGCTTCTTGTTTTCTTACTAAGGGTCCAATACTGGGTATAGTTCTGTAAAGCTATTAATAAAGCATGTAACTAGAAAGCCTTGATGAAACCAGAACACCTATACAAATGCAGTTAATAAAGTTTTAGAAATTCTTTTATGTTTGGGGCTAACATCCTGATCTGGCAAAGGGGACCTACACGTGTACATAGGAACCTCCTTTATACTGAGAATATTGGTCTGTCCAGCTCAGTACTGTCTACAATGACAGGCAGAAGCTTTCCAGGGTTTCATATTAGGGACAGTTGCAGTCCTACCTGGAGATACTGTGGATTGAACCTGGGCCTTCTGCATACTTGCTTGTATCTATGTTGGATTGGAAACTGCAGACATAAATCTGATACATGTCTGAGAAAGGATGCAGTCTAGCCATGCTTTGTTGCTTTGAGCAGAATGTGCATCCCTAATCACCTTGGCCACGTTCAAACGTAACACTGAGCCCACTAAGTATGGTTTGTTTAACTGTACTGTGCACAAGCTGTGTGCTGGTACATGCAGCTCAGAGTGTTTCTACATTGCTCCTCCCTTAGCGAATCAGGGAAATGAAGCACAATTCTTGGCTTAGTGTTATATATGAACTAGAGATCATGGTTTCTTTGGAGAAAGACAAATTGCAAGCACTGGTCAGATGTAACAGTAAGACAGCTCCTCTGCTGTTTGTTTACCCACTTGACTAAGGGGGGAGCAAAGTGAGAATGCTCTGAGCTGCATACACTAGCACAAAGTTTATGCACAGTATTTTAAAAAACCATACTTCTTTGTTATGTTATATCTGAATGTTGCCATTGTTGCACAGCTGATAATGTGAACAGCTTGTTTATACATTACTAAAATGCTAGCCTTTCACACAAAAGCACACTTGCCCTAAGAATTGATGCACAAGAAGTCATTCATATGAACAAAAGATTGGTCATTGATAAAATTATACAATTTATATAACTATAACCTTAAAACCACTTCTGAGTTGCTCCAGTGACTTGAAGATTATCAGTATGCTTAAGTACCATATTCTTCTTCAAAGACAAATTAGTTAGGTAAGGGATAGTTGCTTACATGCTAAATGCCTGGATGGGCCAGGGTGCATAGTTTGGCTAGCTTGCTTAGAAAAAATTCAAATAGAAATAGGGGAAAATGTCCTTTTTTTGTTGTCTACATCTTGTAATCATTCACTTACGCATTCAGTTTAATACATTTTTTTCCTTTAACAGAAAAGGCATTCAAAATTGCATCAATGATAGTATTGAGCTTTTTCTTTCGTAATATAGTATACCAGTAGTAATCTGTATGTTTGTTGCCGTAACTGTTGTTTTTCATTTTTTCCTTTTCCAGGTTATGTATAGGATTTGACATAGATGCTGATGCCCTGGAAGTATTTAACAAGAATGCTGAAGAATTTGAGCTCACAAATATCGATATGGTTCAATGCGATGTATGTTCTTTGCCTGACAAAGTGGCAAAAACATTTGATACAGTCGTTATGAACCCTCCGTTTGGAACCAAGCACAATAAAGGTTGGTAATCCTGTCATGGACATTTCTTGTAGAATGGAAAAAAATATAAGAGCCCTTTCCAAAGGTATCCTTGTCAAAAGTTGATGCACCCTCATTTCCAGTGATAAAGCAACTTACTGGGGGGGGGTGCCTTAAAAGTTCTTCAGTAGGTCCTCCCTGCTAGAAGCCTGAATCCACCAGATATTGCCCAACTAAATATTTATCTAGCCACACTTCTCAGCAGCGTCTTCCAGTACTTAACTTTTTAACTGTGTAAGGGTGGCAATTTCCAACAGTGGTTCCTAATCTTTTCTCCCCCGTGGACCACTCGAAATTACCTGATGATCTTAGTGGACCACTTAATGATTTTTCTGCCTGTAGTAGCAATTGTAATGCACTGTGGTAGGTGCTGTATGATTTTTTATTGTACTTTTATTGCTGCTTTTATTTTTTATATATTTTATTGTATTGCAGTTTGAATTCTATAGAACTATAACATATAAGAAGTAAAACAAGCAACAAATATACAATTAAAAATCAGTATGAATATTTCATATGATGGATGTACCTTCCCCCATCTTCAACCACAAATTCAGACAAGCTGTGAACCACCTGAATGAAGCTTGTAGACCAGTTTGGGAAGCCCTGGTCTAGCGTATTTCTTTTTGGCTATACTTATGGTTTTAATGATGAGAATTTATCCCCTTGCAGCCTTCATATATTGGAAGGTTCTGTCACCAGTCCTCTCTTATCCTCATCCCAGGCTGCACAAATCTATTGCTTCAGGTTTCATTCTCCACCCGCCTCATCATTTTTACTGCTTTTTTGTTTTATTTTGTTCAAATTTTGTTTTATTCTTCTGAAGCAGAGAACCCAGAAATGAAACCAAGCCAAATGGTGGAAATATGATTGCAGTCCAAGACATGGATGCTAACCCCTTACCTTAGAAGTACACTCCATTGAAATAAATTAGACTTCTTAGTAGACACAATTAGAATTGCAGCCTAACTCTTAATTCGGCATACTAGGTTGTTTTCTTTTTGAATTGCACTATACTTTAATACTCAACTCCACTAGAATGCCCATTTTCAAAACTTCACATTGCCAGACATGTCTCCTTGTTACACCATGTCTTTTGTTGCCCCTGTTGACATTTTATTTTTCCCAAACAGGATTCAATTTAGCAAGTCACTTTTAAGTTTCTATTCTCCAAAGGTGCTCACTAGCACAATGTTTTCTGTTCCCTCCAAGCTTGGCACTAGATTTAGGATAAACCCTTGTGGTCTGCTGCTTAACAATTCCAAGCAACTTGATGCAACGCAATGGTGACAAAAACATTCCTATTGTAGGGAAGTAAGTCATCTGAAAGTGACAAAAGCCTTACTGAAGTGTAGGTATATGACTACAATTACTTCCCACTTGTCAAGGTCTGTCACCTTTCACAGAAAGTTGTACTAAATTCTTTACAGTAATTATTTAAAAGCATTGCATTAGTCAGGAATAGTTAGTTACAATTTAATTTACCGTTCTTGTTGGGAGGGGAAGCTGAATATTTAAATGTATTCTGTTTAATTAGGTGTTTAATGATGAAAATCTATAAGAGACATTTGGCTTCCAAATTAAACAATTTTTTCAGAATTTGTCAAATTTCACTTAATGCTGACAGGACCAAACTTAAAATGAGTTTAATATTTGTAAAGGCACCTCTCAAGGTGGCTAATAAAGGTTACCCATTTTGGAAAAGTAGTGAGTCACGCTTTGCCTCATTCAATAACCTACGACAGTGGTTCCTAAACTTTTTTGTCCCATGGACCACTTGCAAATTGCTGATAGTCTCGACAAACCGCTTAATGATTTTTCTCCCTGTTGTAGCAATTATAATATGCTGTATGATTTTTTATTGTAGTTTGATTATTAAAGGTTGTACAATAAAATATAAGAAATCAATCAAGGTACAATAAAAAGATGCTCCATCTCCCATCTTCAACCACAAATCCACAGACATGCCACAAACCACCTGGATGAAACTCGGACCACTGGTGATCCATGGACCAGTTTGGGAACCCCTGACCTAAGAGGCTTGAAACTTAACAATCTTTATTTTCATAGGCATGGATATGGCTTTTCTCAAAACAGCATTGCAGATGGCAAGAACAGCTGTATATTCCTTACACAAAACTTCAACCCGACAGGTACGTCTCTAGTAAGTTTGCCCTTTCTGCACATTACAGGAAATAACTGGGACCCCCAGCAATGTGAAGATCAGTGTTGGAACATAATGTCACTATCAATCCACTGTGTTGTAGTAGTCTAAGGGTTTTGGATTCTTGCCTTTTATTTTATTTATTATATGATTTATATCCCGCCCTTCCTCCCAGGAGGAGCCCAGGGTGGCAGAGCCCAGATTATGATGGAAGCAGTTCTATTGCTTCAGTTTGGGAGATTAGGAACACTTTTACCAATATCAAGATGACCCCCAAATACCTTGCATTTCTTCCATGTCCAGCATATTCAGAAGAAAGCAGATAAATGGAAAGTGAAAATGGAAGTTTTAGCAGGTAAGAGCCAACTGTTAATGTCTAGATATTACCCTGAAGGATTGGCTAGATGCGAGGTCGCTCTGAGGAAGATAATGATATAGTAACTTGTATTTATTAAAACTTAAACACATTCTTGAAAACACATTATGCTTAATACTTCAGTTGTCTCATACATAGCCTCTTAAAACTTGGAACTCGAAAAAGCTGTTTCTGAAAGTAACTCCTATCTTTATTACATATGATCTGGAAACCTCTTTCAATGATTTTTTGTTGTTGTTAGGTTGTCCAGAGAACGTGGTTATTAAGAAACATAAGTACTGTTAAACAAGAGCAGATAATTTTAAACATCTTTTAAATCTGCATTTTAGAGGTTGATGCAACTGAATTGCTGCTTTCAAGAGTGTAGGTCTTCCCCTCCACCCTCAGAACTAAGGCAGATATGTCCTTGACCACCAATGTCCCTTTTATAAGCATTTTAGTTGAGTTATGTATATCCCACCTTTCAGGATACAAATTCTTTTAAGTCAGGTTACAAATAATACTTTTTTTTAAAAAAAATGCAGCATACATAACAAGCCAGCAGAAATCTTCCAACAAGGCAGCAAGTGGGAAATGGTCCTGTGTGGTAAGCGGACCATCCAGCTGCCAGAAGCTTTGTCATTTTCGCCTGCCTGCCTTGCTCTCCTGGAATGCTCACCCACAAGGCAGCTGATGGTAGATGGCCCGGGGGAGGCAGGCTGTATCTGGAATGGGTTTATCTGTGCAAATCTGTTATCTTCCCGATTCCTGGTAATTTGTGCTGCTTCATTTTTCCCTAATGCTTGTGTAGTCTACACCCTGACACACAATTGCATGATACTATCAATTGCAGCTTAATGTTTTTACACACTTCATTTTTAGAACTGAGATACGACCTACCAGCATCATACAGATTTCACAAGAAGAAATCAGTAAGTACTAAATCACTCTTAAGCCAGAGTGAAAATAGGAATTTGTAACTTAGCAGAGCTATATGGTTATGACCTATGAAAACCTTTTAACCAGGGAGCTGTGTGTATTCTGAGACTATACTGCATAAGCACAAAACAGGAATTCTACAGGAGAGACTGTAAGGTTGTTAGCCTTTAATCCCTTCAGCCCTAGGAACACCTTAATCCCAGTGTACAGTGTGAAACCCATTTTAAATGTTACTAATACACATCCTCTAAGCAAAATGGTGGTTTAAGCAATTCATGGCCCCCAAGGCACCACCTGAAAATGCATGGTGTGGTATAGCAGTGAAGAACTCTATCCTACAGGCCTAATTAGGCCAAGTAAGACCATTCCTCACAAAACAAGCTCACCTGTCCTACACATGATGTCATATGTAATGCCAGGTATTGATGTAGCCACAAATGAACCATCAGGAGCTCCTAATTGTTCCTTTGGAGGCAGGGAGCCTTGCTGGGATTGGCTGTACTAGAGAGTTCTCCATCAGGAATTCCCTGGCACAGCCTAGGGGGCTTGCTTTCTCTGTTTGGCAGACGCTGACTTCAGAGGGGGTTCCCTTTTAACTGCCACTCAGCAGTTACAGCAACCTCCTTTGAATCTTGTCACATATTGCTCAGCTATCATTATGGAGGTAGCGTTGCAGTCTGTTAGCTGGATCCATTTACCACATGCAAGGATGAAAATGGTATGCTTCTTTAAACTGAGCATAAGTGAGAAATCAACCATGAGCCTTGGTGTGAATGACATACAGGAATACCCCGCATCAACGTACGCAATGGGTCCAGAGCGAGTATGTAAACCAAAAATGTACTTAAAGTGAAGCACTACCTTTTTTCACTTATCGATGCATATACTGCACTGCAATCATCATATATGGGCATAACTGATGTAAATAACGCATTTATAACTAAAATAAACACAGTAGGCCTTATTTTAAGAAAAAGGTTGTAGTTGGAAACTGACTGGGTGGTGGCATCATGCCGTTAAGTGTCCGTTCTTGCGAAGCGAGCGTACGTAAACGGGAATGGTGCTACTGTAAATATGTCCGTACTCTCAAGTGTCCGTAAAGTGAAGGTCCTTATAGCGGGGTATTCCTGTAAGCAAGGATCTAGGGAAGCCTCTGCTTACCAATAGGAAAAAGTTTGGTTGCTGTACAGCAGGGCTCATCAACTTCTTTGGACCAGCGGGCACATCTTGTATTCTAAAGAAGGTCATGGTTACCAATCTGTTGCTACTGGCCATCCACCTGGTTATTTCAGGGATGCCCCCACCACCACTCACAAGAGAGATTTTGTGGTCCAGAAAAAAGTGGATGGAATTTGGAGGATATTCTAAGAAAGCACTGGCAAGCTGTTCAAATGGAATTATGCAAGCAGGATAACTGTACACGTTTGCTTTATTTAGTAACTCACCTTCCATGAAACTCAAGATGGTGGCACAATTTGATGCATCTGACCATTGTTCCAGTTATGAAACCTAATGCAATAATTCATTGAATTCTAACGTTTAAGCATGTTAAGTTTATTTGATATATACTAAATACAGCTTTTGTACAGTTTGAATGAGGGCATTTGTTAGCCTTCCCCTCGGGGCAGATGTGCCCACAGGGGCCTGCCCACTGCCCTGCTGCTCCCAATTGCTGAAATTAGGCTTCAAAGAAGCATTCTGTTGCAACCAATAGAATAGATTGCAGTGTGTGCTTGTTTGCACAGGCCCAAAAGGGTGGTGTCTGGCTGTATAACAATTGCTTACAGCAATATCCAGTGTGACATGCCACATTCCATCCCATCCCCATCCCCAATTTGACTAGAAGCTCCCCAATGCTCCAGTGCATGTTTGTGGGCTGTAAGGGGAGATGAGCTAACGGAAGTCAGTTGAGCAAATGGGACACCAGCCAGATATCACTCAAATACCTATTATAAAAATGTTAAATAAGCAGGAATCCCAAAGAAAATCTAAAATGTTATTTTTTTTTATGCTCTTTGCAGGTGGACATTGAAGTTGACTTCATTAGATTCTCTTGTGGAAAAAGTGGAGGAATGATTTAAAACTTCTTTAAGATAAAAGCCTCAATGCTTTCTGAAGTACTATTCCATAGCTCCAGCTCCATTTTCTGTTTTCAGCTGTTTGGGGGCAGGTTCTTCTTTTTCAGCCTCTTCAAGTGGTCTTTTCTTTGGACTTGCAGGCTCTAAAACGAAGAGCTGACTTAGTAGTATGATCTATAAACAACCAGACCTATGCCTAAAGGCAAGCATTCCTGAAGGTTTTGTACATTAGCATTTTTCTCAGAATAGTATCAAATGCTTATGCTACATATTTGGACTGAATAGTCTGAAGCCTTCATCAAGGAATGTTTGACCCACAAGACAGCCATTCTCCCTTTTGATCTCTACGTATTCAAGGAGAAACTTGCCGGTTACAGGAAATTCAGCTTGTGACTTTTTTGCTATAACAGACCTTCAAGCCTTTTTTGACCAATGAGTTCTATAGAACCTACCAGCTTTTTCTCATGAAGAGGAATAAAATGAACACTGCCTTTTAGTAGTTGGCTTGTGAAGGCTTTTTGAAAGCTCAGGTGGTTTGAGCTGCTATTGCAAAGCTCAATTTCTGCCACTTCTGGACAGATTTTGCAAAGATATCTGGACAATCAACCCAAAATATGAGACGTCTAGTTGTAGAGGCTTGGTCTTTACCCAGCCCTTTTTTTCCTGTAGGAGGCAGCTGTTTAAACCAGAAAAACCTAGCACATAAAGTATGTGATACACCTTTACAGCAATTTTTAGGTCATACCCAATATGTGCATTTAGAAGTTTGTTCCAATAAATGAGATAGCTCACCTGTTATATTATTCTCTTCGCCCTCCTCTTCATCTTCACTCTCAAACTTTGTTTTTTTGCCTTGGAATTTCACTTTTCTGTCCTGTGTACCTTGAGATCCCTTGCCACCTTTTCCTTTACCTTTGCGACCTGTCAGGCAAAATATGCAAGCCTTAGACCATTAATATATAGCATTAGGGGCTCACTACTCTCAATTGAATAGGAAAGCTGCCTTATACCAAGTCATCCCATTGGTCCATCTAGCCTAGTAATACCTACACTGACTGGCAGTGGCTTTCCAGTGTTTTAGGTAGAAGTCTTTTCCCAGTCGTACCTGGAGACACTGGAGCTGAACCTGGACCTTCTGCATACAAAGCATGTTAAGATACAACCCTCCAAGCATCTTGTGGGTATATGCATGTGTGAGTGAGCTGCTGTAGATAATACCCCCACAGGTAGAACTCTTGCATCATCTCAAAACAGAGTTTAGAGTCAGTTTGCCCACTTGGCCACAAGCAATGAGATATTCATGTGTGAACCAGCTATAGGACTCCAACCATGACCTCTACCCTCCCTAACACTTTCTTATAGCATGATCTTATATGGGCCTTTGCATCTGCTACACAGTACCGGCCTTCTGCTTCCTGCTACCACTATGCCAACTTGTGGGCTTCCCAAAGGCATTTGGTCCACCACTGTAGAAACAGGCCTTTGGTCTGGTCCAGCAGGACTCCTCTTATACGTGGGTGCTGGCCATTCTATGGCCCACTAAAGAGTTTAGAGGTATTTCTTATGCAGATAGGCCTATCTGGACTTGAGCAAAGAAGGGGGAGGCATTTCCCAGCACCAGTAATCACAACAAGGCTTCCAAGAAAGGTAAATTAAGTTTCCTTTAAAAAGTATCAAGGCAAGAAATCACCTTTTCCTTTCTTTTTGTTTAATAATTCTTGCTGTCCTTCCATGATTTTCTTTAGTGCTTCTCTTGCCGCATCTCCTTCAAGCACCTCCCATGTAACGTCTTTGTCTCGCAGCTGCAGACTCCCATTATTTGCTTCCTTGGCTTTATCCAGCGCTTCTTTTGCACTGCTCTTGAATAGGACGATTCCCTATCACGCAAACACAATTTGAATCAATACAGGAATTGCCTAGCTCACTTTTGTCTCATTTTCTTTCTAGTACATTACAAATGATGGCTTTCCTCAGACCTGTGGTCTGAAGCTGTTGCAAAGAAAAGGATGCAATAGTTAGAACCACACAGGCCACACTCTTCCATGAGCCCTCAATCTACCCGGTTTCATTTGTACTGTGTATTTTACATCCGTTGCATTGGGATACGACAGCTCCTCCTGGCCTCCTTAAGACAGTCCACTGGCAAGTGCTCTTACTTCCTTTTTAATGCAGCAGCATAGCTGGTGAATCATGCACTTCTTCAGAGAAGCATCACATTCACACCATTTGTGGACTCATCTCTATAGTAATTATTTTCAGATGTTGGAGCATGTGGTGTATACACCAGGTGTATGTGCATGGTAGCTGACTGACACAGTGAATATATACAAAACCACAGTTTAAAAAACAGCAGAACAGGTTTGAACAACCATAAAATTGAAATTTTTAGAAATCTGACATAATATGAACACAAACATGAACATCTGCTGTATTAGGCCTGTGTTGGCCACATGTAATAATACACTGCAGGTTCATAGATACCAAGTAGACACTTGGGCAGATGTTATGAAAAAAGCATGTGATCGTTGTGAACAATGGAGCTATGCCACCAGCCCGATTTGTTGTTCCTTCTATTTGAGGCCTAAGCCAGGCAAGTGATGGGCATTACCTTAAGAAAACAGCCCGTAGGTAACTGCACACATGACTCTGCCCTTGAGCTAGTCTCCCTTTCCCATGAGAAAAAGCTGTATGAGGCTACAAGGGAGAGTTAACTAGTAGCAGCAGCTAAGGTGCATAAAGCATTAGTAGACTGTGTATAAATTTGAGAGAATAGCCATATTATCAACTGGCACGTACACACGCCCAAACCTGAAAACACTGCCCCATTTGTTAAACATTTCAAGTTACAAATACTACAGGAACTCAATCTGACCTCTTTTGCACCTCTGACAAAGTCTATCCATTTAATTTCACCGTGGTCAGAGAAAACTGCATGGAGATCTTCTCGGCAAGTCTGATCTTCTAGGTCTCCAAAGAATTTCAGCAAGCATCCTTGCTTTTCCTCCAGAGATTTCTTTTATTTATAAAAGGGGAGGGAAAAGATTCCATTAGATAGGGCAGACATTTGGATGATTTAAGTGGACTTTAATGAGAAAGATGATTTTAAAGCTTCCCAGCACTTTGACAATGAGAGGTATACAAGCTTGACAATTCCAGGGCAGGGTCTAGCTCATGGACCCTTTGTAAGCTCACCAGTCCCTAGCTGTTAAAGTAGCCCCCATCAGGGGTTTGCATGCAAGCAAAATCATCCCCCTGAAAGAGCAAGTTCGTAGCTTGGGGGTTCTCCTAGAATCATCTCTGTCACTTGAGGCTCAGGTAGCCTCGGTGGCACGGAGTGCCTTCTACCAACTTCGGTTGGTGGCCCAACTACGTCCCTGTCTGGACAGGGATAACCTGGCTTCAGTTGTCCATGCTCTGGTAACCTCCAAATTAGATTACTGCAATGCACTCTATGCGGGGCTGCCTTTGAAGACGGTTGGGAACCTGCAGCTTGTGCAAAATGCAGCGGCCAGATTGGTAACGGACCAGACGGACCAAACATATAAAGCCAATTCTGGCCTGCTTACACTGGCTGCCTGTATGTTTCTGATCTCGATTCAAGGTGCTGGTTTTGACCTATAAAGCCTTACACGGCTTGGAACCACAATACCTGATGGAACGCCTCTCCCG
The DNA here is from genome assembly GCF_030035675.1 of Rhineura floridana. NCBI lineage: Eukaryota > Metazoa > Chordata > Lepidosauria > Squamata > Rhineuridae > Rhineura > Rhineura floridana. The sequence goes on from NC_084481.1 coordinate 45,694,868, forward strand.
ATACAAACCCACCCGCACACTACGTTCAAGATCAAAGGCCCTCCTCCGGGTGCCTACTCCAAGGGAATCTCGGAGGATGGCAACAAGGGAGAGGGCCTTCTCAGTGGTGGCCCCCAAATTATCGAATGATTTCTGTGACGAGGTGTGCCTGGTGCCAACACTGTTATCTTTTCGGCACCAGGTCAAGACTTTCGTCTTCTCCCAGGCATTTTAGCATGTGTTTTATACTGTTTAAATTTTTAAATTGTGTTTTAAATTGTTTTTATAAGATCTGTTTTAAACTGTATTTTTTAAAATGTTTTTAGCTACTGTAAACCGCCCAGAGAGCTTAATAAAATAAATGTGGAGGAAGAGAGTAGGGCTGCGCCTGCTGGCTCTGTCCTCACTATTGCAGCCCCACACTGAACTGGCCCCATGGCCCTGCCATCCACATATTGGAAGGACCTCCCCCCAGACTCTGAATGGCCCTGCTCCACTCTCTTCCACCATGCTCTCATGAATGTAAATGCCTGAAAGGGGCTGGCTCCCTTCAGCACGATTAACAGCTGCTTTTCTAGAAGGCTGCACAGACCTCACATCAGACTTGTAACAGCCATCCCATTGAAGATGCACACTTCTGACTATGCACGACTTTATTCTAGGTTCAATTTTTCTGACATGCTCCAGTGATACAGCCTTAGTTAAGCTCCAGTACCCTGGATCACAACTTCCTACAATATATAGCAGAACTACTATGAAGCCAGGAAGCTCCAAGCCCTGCAAGGCAATTTAGAGCACATTTTTGTAATATTTCAAAGCAGTTATTTGGAGTTTCCCATTCCCCAAAGGTTCAGGCACCCATGATCACATTAAGTGTGAGATTGGGGGGGGGGGGTTACAGGAAAGCTAGTGAAGCAGATGACACAGTTATGTATCAAGAGAAGTGATATTAAGATACCAAATGGAATATACATTTTGCAGTTTGGCAATGGTGCTTAAGTCTCTAAAACTTTTTAAAAGCTTGAAAATGGATGGGTGCATTAGTACCTTGAATCTTATCCACTTGGCTACACAACAATGAGCCTTAGGATGACAATTCAATTCCATCTTTGTCAGAACAGCCTTTTTGTAGTATGGTCTAACAGTCTTGTAAGCAAGTCCACAAAAAAGGATTGTGACCAGTGTGAAAATGCAGGCTAGTAAAAGAGAAGAGCCTTGCATCAAGTGGACTGGAAGAGAAGCCCCTCTCTTCTCCAGGCATCTTCCCCTCATTGGCATGAAATTCCTGGTTGCATTTGGCTACTATGCAAACGGTTAAATAAGGGGCTGGCCTACTGCCACCAAAAAGGCAGAATTGTTTTTCAGGTCCCTCCGTCATATACCTCCAGGAGGTTCATAATAAGCACTAGTGAAGAGCCCTTATGAATGAGCCATCCAGCATTTAATTTATAGAAGAAAAAAGTCCAGGCTCAAGTTCCTCTTCAAACCTTCCCCAACACCAATTGAACTGTTATTCATTTTGGGAGGGAAATGCACTCTGCACCTGCTCAGAGGCACTTTACACTTACTTTGTATCTTTTAGGATTGAGCATTGAGAACAAGTGCCAGGGCTGACCCCTGGTACATAGCGGCTCAGCTCTGATATGTGTAGGAAATGAAGTTTGAAATTACTAAATGGTGTTCAGTTTGAGGATGCAGGTGAAGCTTTCCTGTTTGTTTTATTCTTACAGGTCCAGGAGAGAAGACTCAAGTTAAGGATTAGCTAATTGCTTTTCATGTCTTTATTCTGCCACGTTATCCTTTTAATTAAACAGAGGCAAGGGCTATCAGACCCACTGTGGATTACACTACACCATCAGTCAAAGAAATCAAGGGGAATGTACCATTTCAGCATCTTCTGCTTGCTTCTGTTTCTCTTCCTTTTCCCTGTTACAAAAAGGATTGCAAAGTTAGTCGAGGAAACTTTTGGTATACAAAGCAGAGATGCTACTTTCAAAGTTCAAGTTACAGCTTACTGTTTGGCCTTTGCTTTCGCTTCCAGTCTGTTCCGTTTTTTCTCATCATTCTTCTTTGCAAAGTAATCATCCCTGCACGGAGCATAATTTAATTAAGCACACCGATTTAGGACTACTATTGAAAATAGAAGAATATGAAAGTCATCCTTAAGATGTTTGGCTGTTCTTTGAACTAAGCTAATTGCCACCGATGCCCAGCCTTAGCTGTATTAGATAATGGTACCAATTAGTGTTGACAGACTGGTCTAAAAAAATAGCTCTTATTAAAACTGGCCATCTGTTTCCCCCTAAAGCATTATTAGACTCTTCTTCCCACTGCGCTCTACATTCCTCAAACTGCACAAAATCACTCCCATATATGTTCCTATCAGGGTTGGTGCTAAACTGCAGGCAGACTGAGCAAGAAGGATGATGAAAAGAACTCTAGACCCATTTTCTAGCACTTGGTGTAATTAACTAAAGAGAAGCACATCCAAAAGGACAAATGTCCACCAAGAGACATACAAGCAAAATCTACTGCAGTCTGTTTTGCCAATGTGAACAAACTTCTTTAGGGCAGTCTTCCCCAACCCGGAACCTTCCATATGTTGATTGACTACAACTCCTATCATCTGAAGGGAGTTATAGTCCAACAACATATGGAGGGTACTAGAGTTAGGGAAGTCTGTCACAGAGGAAAGAGGTAAGAGCAAGAAAGCAGGATGTGATTTGGATCTAGACCTAACTCAATTGAAGGGGTGGCCTTCCAAATGTTGCTTGACTCCCATCAGCCCCAGCCAGCATGGCCAATAGTCAGGGATGATAGGAGTTGTAGTCCAGCTACATCTAGAAGGTCCCCAGTTGCCCATATCTGCCCTCTTCAGTCATGAGGCTGACTATAACTTTGGGCCAGTCAGTCACCTTCTTTCATGCTAACCTATTCCACAGAGTTGTTGTAAGGATCAAATGAGGGAGCAGCAGGGAGAGAAAGAGATCACATACTGTGGCCCAATAACATATAGGAGCTCGATGTATCAGAATCCTAGTAGAATTCATCTACCTGTGTTTAGCAGGCCACCAACTCTACTTCAAAGTTATAAGCCCAGAGTGTTGCCACCTCAAATATACTCGGTATGAAGCTTGCTGGGTGACAGTGGGCCAGTCACAGTCTCTCAGTCTAACCTACCTCACAGGGTTGTTATGACAACAAATGGAGAGAGAGGAGAACCATGTACGCCAGCTTGAGTTCCTTGGAGGAAAGGTGGGATATAAATGTAGGAATAATAAATAAATAAAATAACTTGCCTGAAAAGTACAATAAGATCTGTGTCATTGTACTTTTGGCCTGGAGTTTCAACAAACTGCTTGGCAGATTCAACACTATCAAATACTGCAAATACTGATCCCTGCATGAAGAAAGGTAGTACTTTAATTAGATGTGAAATGTTCTTGGAGGAAATAATAATAATTAATTTCTTCGTCGCCTATCTGGCCAATGGCCACTCTAGGCGACTTACAAATAGTTAAAATACAATTGATAAAATACAATAATACAATATAAAACAACACATCTACAGCAACAATCAATCAATATTTGGCAGGGTGTTTTTTTAAGTAGTTACCTTAAAGGTTTTCTGAAGTGTTTTCCTCATCTGAATATTTTCAACTTTGCCTTTACAATCTAGCCATTCTTTGATATCATCAAGGGTTGCATCTAGTGGGAAACCTTTCTGAAAGATTAGGATTTAGGCAGTTATTTCATATTCAGTTGTTTTTTGCACACACACACAATATACCAATATTTGGGGACATTTAGGGCATTTATAGTGATATAGTCCCACCACAAATATTGAGCTGACTTGTGAACAATGCATGGAAGCTGGAGGGACAGATAGAACTTCTAGTAGTAAAGAAAGATATTTAAGAGCCCTGCACAGCTCCTCATGGCTGGCAAAAATTGAATGTCAAGCAGAATTAACAAATATAACAAATGTGCACATTGTCAGGCTATATAATACAGATTTATTAAAAATACACATAATAGTGTATGACATGAGATGACTTTTTAATCTATGATCTTGAGAAACCTGGAGTTCCTTGAAAATGTTTTAGGTTCTTTGTTGAAAGACAGCTAGTCCACTATCACCAGTCTTGTCCTATGAGGTGCTGACCCCAAATATGCTCCCCAGAATCCTTTGTAACATGTAGCAGATCCTTGACAGCGGCAAACAACGTTTAATGTGGAATAAAGGTCCATGAAGATAAGAAGTTTAAAATCCATCGCATTAAAATATATATCATTTCCACTTACAATATACACAGATCTGCTTTTAACTGCATTCTTATATTGTTCAGTTACTTCAGGCAAAGGTTTGTTTGGAGACCTTCGGATTTTAGTTTTGTCTTCACTAACTTCCATAAGTTCAGTCTTTGATTTTTTTAATGCCCCCACTATTGCATCAAAGTCTTTTGTAAGGCGATTTAACCTGTGAAGGAAAGGAGGGTGATAAAGAGAGACAGCATTAAGACTACACAAACTCATGAAACTGAAACCATGACCCTCTGTTATACATACTGGCTTGGATCCCAACTTAATGAAGTTCATGGAAGTAATGTTTTCAGTCTTCTCCTCACTCTGTAGCCACCTACACCCCATAAACCCTCTTCACAATGTTGGGAAGCACTCCTGAACAATGTGGGATGGAGCAAAGGGAGGCTTATGAGAAAGGAAGGAATCAAGACTGAAAAAGCCCCCGTTTCCCCTCCTATAAAATTATGAGCCACCAATCTGAGCACACACCCACAGATCTACCTGTTGAATTTGATTATTGTTTCTAAAGTCACCCAGCCATCATCCAGCTTGATCTTCTCCTGGAGAAACTTGTCTCGTGGTAAGTTGTGATCACCGAAATAGTACTATGAAGTACAAAAAGTAACAAATATTAGAGCCAAGGCAAGGCCAATCTACTGGTTCACGTATCATCAAGTAGCCAGTTTTCATCCACAAAAGCGTTTCTTAGAGCTTCATTGGAATTTATTATACATGTATCTGAGTACAAGGTGAAAAAATACTCAGTTTTCTGCTCAATGTTTTTAAAGGCCATAAAGCAGTTCTCTTAGTAGTTTTATGTTACAAGGCATTTGGTAGAAACTGAGGCTTAATAAATGGGTAGTGAGCATGAAAAACATGGATGAGGCTACGTTATCAAGTCCAACTAAAAAAACAACTGTGACACTGGATTGTATCCAGTAATTTCAAATCGTTATGACACGATCTCCTTGATTACATCCCATCTCATGCTTCATCAGAACAAATGGAGCATTTCTCACAGATTGCAGCTGTAGACCCCTGCATAGCCTCTCGTTCGACTGCTCAAAACCATGTTAATCTTTGTCTTTGTGAAGTCCAGTTCATCTTCAACACTATAGTAGCACAGCTGTACAGATGGGAGCTGTAGCCCAAAACATCTCAAGAGCACCAGGCTGGGGAAGGCTGTCATAGCCTTATAGCAATCAAACAGAAGCTGGGTTTGCACGATATGGGGAAATCCTCATTTTAAGTACTCAGAAAAGATAGCTGTACCAAGTTTATAATAGGCATTTTAGATTGAAAATGGACATGGAATGCCTTCAAGTTGATTCCGACTTACGGCAACCCTAGGAATAGGGTTTTCATGGTAAGCGGTATTCAGAGATGGTTTTACCATTGCCTTCCTCTGAGGCTGAGAGGCAGTGACTAGCCCAAGGTCACCCAGTGAGCTTCATGGCTGTGTAGGGATTCGAACACTGGTCTCCCAGGTCATAGTCCAACACTCTAACCGCTACGCCACACTGACTCTCACATTTTAGATTAATGCTATGCATTCTCAATTTTCATACCTCAATTTGCTGACAGATCTTCCTTTCCAAGTCAGACATATTTTCACTATCTCCATTTTCAGCCATTTTCACCACCTGTAACCAGAGCAACATTTAAAACTACTGTTCATTTAAATTATTAAACTCCATTTTTCCAGCAAACACCTCTGCTGTATTATTGAATATTACTCTTTAAAAAATATATAAATTTTTAAGTCTAAAGAAATGTTCACCTCACCCTTCTAATGCATTCATAACTCTCAGGGCAGCTTACAACAATGAAAAATAACCCCATAAATGAAATAAAAGCATATTCCAGATTCCACCTGTCTCCTGACCAGAAAGCACCCCCACCTTGCCTTTATTAAGCTTATGTTTATTAGCCCTTATGCAGCCCATCACCACCTGGCACATTCAGACGATCAACAACTTCCCTGGAATGCAATGAAAAGGAGAAATAGAACTACCTATTATCTGCATACTGATGACAACACATTCCCAAATCATTGGACAGTCTCTCCCAACAGCACCATGTAGATATTAAAGAGCACTGAAAACAGAACTAATTCCTGACACCATCTCCCTCACTTTTGATTCCAAGATCCTACCCAGAATCCACTTCTCAAGCATCTGGCCAGGAATATAGCTACAGGTGGGTCCTGCTTATATGGCAGGTTCCGTTCCGGACTGCCGCCGAAAAGCGGAAACTGCCAAAAAGCAGAACCCATTGAAAATAATGGTGCGCATTACGCGAAAATGGCATGCAACGAAAAAATGCTGTAAAAGCGGAACAAGCGCCTTAAAGCAAGGACTTTCCGGAATTGAAAGCTGCTGCATTAGCGTAATGCCGAAAGGCGAAACGCCGTAAAGCGGGGCCCGCCTGTACTTCTATTTCCCTGCACCAGGCATGGGGAACTTGTGGCCTTCCAGATGTTGGTGGTCTATTAGCTCTCATCATCCCGGACCAAGGGCACGATGACTGAGGCTGATAACGAGTGGAGTCTAACATCATCTGGAGGGCCACAGGTTCCTCAACCCTGTTCTAAATAAGCCCTATGGCATTTTTCTGGAGGTCTGACAGGATTGTTTACAACACTCCCCTTTTAGCAACAGTGGGCATGGCTTGTTAATCTGCACCTCCAACGCCCAAAGAATCACTGGATCCTGCAAATTCCTGGTCAACCACGACAGACTCAGTTGAATGACAGCAGTGGGAAAAAGCGTGTGCTCTATACAAGCTTCTAAGTTATTTTTATTTATTTAGACTGTTTCTATACCACTTAGTCCATAAAAATATTTCTAAGCAGTGGGACAGAAAATGAAAAACAACAAATGTTACAAACCTGTACAATGAAACCACAAATACAAATTACTAGTAAAGATATACAGAGAGCAATTCCTTCTCCTTCTGACACATCTCCCCAGTCAGTACCTGTCGGTCTCCTGGCTCTCAATTAGGGCCCAAGCAAACTAGCACCTGCTGACATCACTCTAGACTCCCCCTCTAGGCTTGCTTTTATGGGCAGCCACCAGGGTGGATGGAGCTTCCCCAGGCTGCCCACAGCTGCATCCCATTCAGCAATCTGTCAGCTGTGCTGCCCACAGCCAGTGGGTTGGTTTGTAGAGTTTCCTAGGGGCTCAAAGAATGGCAAATGGGCCACCCTTCCACTTATAGTTCTTTCTTCAGCCTCTACACACCTATACAAGAGGACCCAGCTGCTTTTACATTGGACACCGCCTTGGGTGCAGTACATAAATGCAACTATGTACTGCAAAATAAATTGCATTTATGTACTGCAAAGGCAGTACATAAACGCTATTCATAAAAACCTTTGCTGCCTTTGTGAGAGACCTTGGCACTTGGGCTGCTAAGGGAGGAGAAAAGGTTTGTTGGTTGATGAGAAGGTCTCATTAGCTGATAAAGGAAGCCTCGTTTGACGACTCAGCAGCCAGTGAAGCCCTAACCTGTGAAGCAATGGTGCTCGTTTATGGGACAAAAGTTGAAATGGAAAGCGCATACAAGACAAGTGAGAGATAGTGAAAAACTTGTATAAGAACATCAACTGCGCTTTCCCCTAGAATACTGGAAAAAATTGATCCCACCTCGGATCAGCATAAAAAGTTCAAGATCAGGAACTCAGTTTCCCCTCTCTTCCCAGGGGGCTGACAAAGAAGAAAGAACCACTGGATCCAGGTAGCTATGAATTACGTACTGATTTTAAATGCTTCATAACTCAGAAGATGTGATAAAACTTTGAATAGCTTATAATTAAACTCTTAAGCAGCTAGGCTAGGAGGTATCTAGGACAGAGAATGATATTCAAAAGAGTTTGGGGCTTTATTTTCTTGATTTATTTGTTCATTTTTTATCGTTATGGCTATACTGTTTTATTATTTCTCTTCTTGTACAGAGTACTATTTTGTTCTGTTTTTAGTCGTATGTTGCTGGATTTCTTTACAACCACAAAACTTACAATGCTTTGTAACACAGAATTTAGGGCTTCATTTTATTTTTAGGCTTTTTTTTATTAGTTGCTTTGCAAGCCCCCTTTGTGCCAGGTTGGTTGTGTGCCCAGCCATGCTGGACAACACCTTATGCCACATTTTAAAAAACCACATGGCATAGTGAATCTAGTAAAACTTACGTATTACGGAAAAATGAACAATACAAAATTGGTCAATATTCATATTAACATGGAACCAGTACTATCAGGAGAATAAGTACCCTTATCAACTATTTTCATTGATGTGATAAATATTTATCAAGTATGTATAATTTTTCTCTCTCTCCCCTCTTTGCTATTGATATAGCTGTTTTTATGTGTTTTGATGAATTTATGCATACATTTCTTTATAATAAAGCTTAAAATATATTTTTCAAAAAGCACATCACCAGCTTAAAAAAAAAAAGGAACTTTCAAACTGTGGGGGCAGCTCACATAACTGGATGAACTTCTGTTTGGGGGGGGTGAGAGATGACACCCTGAAGTCATACAGCCCAATGAGGACTAAACTTTCAATTCTGGTATCTCCTAAGGAACCACATGAGCCCTACTGAAACATGCGGGGATGTCTGGATAGAGCTCATGCGGTTCCATAGTAGAAACCAGAATCTAAAGTTTAGTCCTCAATGGGCTATTACCACTTTAGACTATTGGTTGAAGGCTATCATATGATTAAATGCTTGCTTGTGAATATGCTCTCTCGCACGCATGCACGCACACAGAGCAAATGCATAGAGATGGGGGGGAGCCAATGGGTACAGTCTCCAACATCAGCCTCCCAGTAGGCCCACCCTTGACCCTTCACCCCTTAGGGTGGCCACATGCCATAAACAGGTCTCCCAAACTTTTCACAGTTGTGCTGAAGATGTAGCTTGTACCTGTCAACCTTACCCTCTGTGCATTCGGTAGACGACCTTAACAGGGCTTCTACATGTGTAGGCTCCCTGCATGATAAGGATCACATAGAGAGCCTATAATATGCATGCAACTATGCACACACACCGGCCCTTCCAAATCTTTTGCTGGGCACTCAGAAATCAGGTTTCAGTGCCAATGAGCACAGTTCCACTCCAGACATTCAGTGAGTGCTGGATGAGGGGGAGGAATGGAAATGGACTGCCTTCAAGTCAATTCCGACTTATGGCGACCCTATGAATAGGGTTTTCGTGGTAAGCGGTATTCAGAGGAGGTTTACCATTGCCTTCCTCTGAGGCTGAGAGGCAGTGACTGGCCCAAGGTCACCCAGTGAGCTTCATGGCTGTGTGGGGATTCGAGCCCTGGACCCCCAGGTGATAGTCCAACACTTTAACCATTACACTACACTGGCTCTGCAGTGGCATGAAACAGCTGCACAGGACAATGATGAAAAACAACTGCTGCTTTAACTGAAAATATAGTAATTAAGATTCACTATATTTCCCTTCCAGAAGCTCCACACCCCAGCTTTAGAACCAGAGATTAGTGAACATTTCCTTTCAGGGAAAAGAATGAAAGGATAGCTAGAATGGAGTATTTCAGGAGCTAAGTGGGTTTTATTAAACACTCTATTTCCTATATAAAAATCTCCCTGTAAAAACTAGGCCATCAGGGAGAGGAGAGTGAGAATCTTTTTTCTCCCCCCTCCTGTGCTAATGTGTGTTGTTGCTTTTTAAAAAAAACACATAGGAGAACATAGGAGAACCCCTCACCTGCAATCTGAAATGCTTCTACCCACCACGGCAAGACTTTTGCTGTTCTACTGTCTTGGGTAGACCCAGTGACCATTAACTTCTATTACATCGCAAGGCTGTTCTTACCACAGAAGAAGCATCATAGCTAAGGAGTCTGTGCTGCTGGGCACTAATTCTAAGGTAACAAAGTACTGGCCATCAAAAGAAATCAGGCCACATGGATGATATCTGCCTGATCTCACTTATACAGTACAGAACACAGTATTGCCCACGGAAGAAGGAAAAACGATGATACTCAGGAATAAGAATTAAAACCTTCTCCACTTCTCTATGACCACTTCAAGTAAAAAACTATCAGCTGCTATTCAAACAATCCTCCACGTGGTTTGCATCTACATTCACGAGCGTACATCATGGAGCTCTTTCTCCCCCGCTTTCACAAGAAAAAAGGGCACCCTAGAGATGTAAGATGTAAGTTCTACAGGAATTTCCCCCCGATATTCCTCTTGAACATGTGCCCTACTGATTCCGATGGGTTCCCCACTCAGCCTTCATAGACATTTGTTTTCGTTTTGTTTTACACACGAAGAAAGCTTTAAAGAAGGGGCACATCCAATTCTTAAGTCCAAGACTCTGCCACCTCAGTTGGCTATACGTAAGGGCACACGTGGATTACACAAGGAGAGTTACAACCAACTAGGTTTCAGATCTAGAAGCTCGCCAGCACCAAACCCTAGCACGCTCTTGGGATTATTTTTACCTTGGGTATTTCCTTCTGCGCGTACAGGCCCTGTACAACTCTCTCTCTATGTAGAAAACAGGCCGTGTGATGCCATCACGCCACACACTGCAACATATACAACCCATCCGGGTCTTAGAGGCAGAACTTCGCCGCGCTGCAAATCCCCAGCCATTCCCCTTTCCCGCGGTGGCGACAAGAGCCACTACCCCGCGATGCACGTGGGGCAGGTAGATCCGCAAGCCTGGAGAAAAGCACCACACGCGGTGGAAGGCACGCAGGCGGCGCATTCCTAAAAGCCTACAATCGGCATTAAGAACAAGCGATAACCAACAAACCTTCGCCCAAAGCAAAAACAACCGTTCTCTTTTTCCTCTGCAAGTTTGTCCTGCCTGTAGGCCGCCGCTGACGCTGCTTCTACCTTTAAGCACAGTTCTCTCCTCGCCCACCGGCCAGCCCAGCAGCCTGTGCGGCAATAGCCGCACCCCCTTTCCATCCCGACCCACTAAGGCTGAGCTTCGTCACTGCCCGCCTCCTTTTCCTTCTAAGCCCGCCGATTCTGCCCGACAAAAGCAGGCTCGAAAGAGCCTTTCGTTCCCAGGTACTGCCTGCAGCAGGGCTTTGGTGTTACGGGTGTGGTGAAACAGTCAGGAATTACAACGGGGATTCTGCCGCTCCGGGAACTTTTGAAAATACCTCCTTTTGGGAGAAGATTAAAAAAAAGAGCATACCGAAGGCTTTATGCTTTGTTATCTATGTACAATGGTTGTTTTTTTTTATCAGTTCACTGTAAGTCTGCTGCATATGTTTAGTGTAACTAAACTTTTAACTTGTTAAGGCTTTTAGTAGAAGATAGAGGAATCGGCCCCGTGACTTTTAGCCTATGAGAGTCAGTGTATGCTGGAGCGGTTGGAGTGTCTGACCGGGCCCTGGAATACCAAGGTTCAAAGCACCGCTCGGGCATGAAGCTTAATGGGTGACCTTAGGCCGGTCACGTCCTTTAACTTACTTCACAGGGTTGTTATAAGGATATTATAGGGGGTGGGAAATAGATATGTACACCACCTTGAGGTCCTTGGGGAGGAAAGGGTGAGATATAAACGTGTTAACAAATACTAGGAAATCAATCCTGGAAAGTGTAAAATAATAACGGAGAGCTCCTTTGAACATGTGCAAAATACACTTCTCTGATTTTTGAGTAATCGGATGCGGAAGGATGGGGGGGGAATGGGCAAGCTCCACCCCCGCATCTCATCTACGAGAGAACTAGAAAAGGTCTCAAATACAAAGATGTATCACTGAACACCAAAGTCAGGATCATTCAGACCATGGTATTTTCTATCTCTATGTATGGTTGTGAAAGTTGGAGAGTGAAAAAAGCAGATAAGAGAAAAATCAACTCATTTGAAATGTGATGTTGGAGAAGAGGTTTGCACATACCGTAGCGTGAAAGACAAATAACTGAGTGTTAGAACAAATTAAAGTAGAACTATCACTAGAAGCTAAAATGATGAAACTTAGGTTGCCATACTTCCGACACATCATGAGAAGACATTTCACTAGAAAAGACAATAATGCTGGGAAAAACAGAAAGGAGTAGAAAAAGAGGAAGGCCTAACAAGAGATGGATTGATTTCACAAAGGAAGCTACAGACCTGAACTTACAAGTTCTGAACAGGGTGGTTTATAACAGATGCTATTGGAGGTTGCTGCTTCATAGGATAGCCATAACAAATACTTTTGTTGTTGTTATGTGCCTTCAGGTCGATTACAGCTTATGGCGACCCTATGAATCAGTCACCTCCAAGAGCATCTGTCGTGAACTGCCCTGTTCAGATCTTGTAAGTTCGGGTCTGTGGCTTCCTTTATGAAATCAATCCTTCTCTTGTTTGGCCTTCCTCTTTTTCTACTCCCTCCAACACCACATTTCAGATGAGTTGATTTTTCTCTTATCTGCCTTTTTCACTGTCCAACTTTCACATACATACATAGAGATCGGGAATACCGTGGTCTGAATGATCCTGACTTTGCTGTTCAGTGATACATCTTTGCATTTGAGGACCTTTTCTAGTTCTCTCATAGCTGCCCTCCCCAGTCTTCTGATTTCTTGACTATTGTCTCCATTTTGGTTAATGACTGTGCCAAGGTATCGATAATCCTTGACAAGTTCAATGTCATTGTCGACTTTAAAGTTACATAAATCTGTTGTCATTACTTTAGTCTTCCTGATGTTCAGCTGTTGTCCTACTTTTGTCCTTTCCTCTTTAACTTTCATCAGCATTCGTTTCAAATCATTACTGGTTTCTGCTAGTAGTATGGTATTGTCTGCATATCATATCTTAAGCTAATGATATTTCTCCCTCCAATTTTCGCACCTCCTTCATCTTGGTCCAATCCCGTTTTCCGTATGATATATTCTGTGTATAGATTAAACAAATAGGGTGATAAAATACACCCCTTGTTACACCCTTTCCAATTGGGAACCAATCGGTTTCTCCATATTCTGTCCTTACAGTAGTCTCTTGTCCAGAGTATAGATGGAGCATCAAAACAATCAGATGCTGTGGCACCCCCATTTCTTTTAAAGCATTCCATAGTTTTTCATGATCTACACTGTCAAAGGCTTTGCTATAATCTATAAAGCACAGGTTGATTTTCTTCTGAAATTCTTTGGTCCGTTCCATTCCAACGTATGTTTGTGATATGATCTCTGGTACCTCTTCCCTTTCTAAATCCAGCTTGGACAACTGGCACTTCTCACTCCATATATGGTAAGAGCTTTTGTTGTAGAATCTTAAGCATTATTTTACTTGCATGGGATATTACGGCAATACAGCAGGGCCCCACTCATATGGCAGGTTACGTTCCGGACCCCCGCCGAAAAGCAAAAACGGCTGAAAAGCGGAACTCATTGAATAGAATGGCGCACGATGCCCGAAAACCGCTGTAAAAGCAGAACAAGCACCATATGAGTGGAGCTTTAGTCTCATTGTGTCTAATTGAGACAGCCGCATTAGCGAAGTGCCATAAAGCGAAGCGCCGTAAAGCAGGCCCCTACTGTAGTTCAATAATTATTGCATTCCCTGGGATCCCCCTTCTTTGGAATTGGGATGTATATTGAATGTTTCCAGTCTGTGGGCCATGGTTTAGTTTTCCATATTTGTTGACAAATTTTTGTCAAAATTTGGGCAGATTCAGTCTCAGTAGCTTGTAGCAACTCTATTGGTATGCCATCTATTCCTGGTGATTTATTTTTTCCAAGCATTTTAAGAGCAGCTTTCACCTCACATTTTAATATTTCTGGTTCTTCATCCCATGGCTCCTCTGTGAATGAATCTGTCATTCTTGCATCTCTTTTATAGAGTTCAGTGTATTGCTTCCATCAGCCTTTTATTTTATCTCTGTCAATGTGTTCCCCTGTTGATTATTCAACATCCCTACTCTTCGTTTAAATTTTCCTTTCATTTCTCTAATCTTTTGAAATAGGGCTCTTGTTCTACCCTTTTTTTGTCCTCTTCTATTTCTATACAATAACTGTTGTAATAGTTTTATTTGCCCCTACGTACTAGTTGCTGTATTGTTGCATTCAGCGTTCTAACTGTGTTTCTATCTCCTTTTGCTTTCTTTCTCTAACCATTTAAAGAGTTTCATCAGTCATCCATTTAGGTCTTTCTCTCTTTTTAACTAGAGGTATTGTCTTTTAACATTCTTCCCTGGTAATGTCTTTGACTTCAATCCATAGTTCTTCTGATTCTCTGTCCACTAGGTTTAAAGCCTCAAATCTGTTCCTTATTTGATCTTTATATTCTTCTGGGATGTTATTTAAATTGTATTTTGGCACTATGATTGGTGGGTTTTTTTGTTCTTTAGCTTTATTCTGATTTTTTGATATTGCCCGTTCATGATCTGTACCGCAGTCTGCTCCTGATCTTGTGGTCGCAGAAAATATGGAACTTCTCCATCTTCTGCTACCAATTATATAATAAATTTGATTCCTATATTGATCTTTAGGTGATGTCCACGTGTACAGTCGTCTTTTTGGGTGCTCAAAAAAATATGTTTGCAAGAAACAAATTATTGGCTTCACAGAATTCAGTGTCTTTCTCCTACTTCATTTCTATCTCCTAAGCCCCATATCCCCACAATTCCTTGTTCTCCTGTGTTCCCTGCTTTTGCATTCCAGTCCCCCATGATTATCAGCACATCTTGCTTTGGTGTGTGATCAGTTTCTTCCTCTACTTCTGCATAAAATCTCTCCAATTCCTCTTCTTCTGCATTTGCCATTCGAGCAAAGACTTGGATGATGGTTATGTTAATAGGTTTCCCATTAAATCTCATTGATATCACTCACTCAGGTCTTGCGTTATAGCTCCTAATTGCTTTTGCTACATCACTTCTCACTATTAAAGCAACCCTGATTCTTCTTAATTTCTCCTTTCCGGTATAAAATATTTTATAGTTGCCCGATTGAAAATGTCCCATTCCCATCCATTTTAATTCACTGACGCCAAGTATTGTAATGTGGATATGTTCCATTTCTTGCTTGACAATTTCTAACTTTCCCTGTTTCATGCTACTCACATTCCATGTTCCTATTGTGTATGTCGTACAACTCCGGACTTTCCTTTCGCATCTGTGTGCATCAGCTTCTGGGCTTCCTTTCAGCATTGTTCCAGCTGCGTCATTAGTCACAGCGCTACTCGTACTTGTCCTTTGTTCTTCCCCAGTAGCTCAGCGAGTGCCTTCTGACCTGGGGGTCTCATCTTCCAGCACTATCTCGTGTTGCATTTTGGATAGCCTATTCATAGGATTTTCATGGTAAGAGGTATTCAGACTGGTTTACCATTGCCTTCCTCTGAATCTGGATGCATCTCAGTCTGGTGTCTCAGCTTTGACCATTCCGCCTTGAGTGCCCCTGCTAGGATTCCAGCCTCTTGGTCTCGACTCCTGAAGGAATTGTTTTCAGCTTCTTCGACACTCTCAAACCTCCTCACGTTAAAGTGAGGAGGAAGGTAGGTATACAAGAGAATATAAAGAAAAGTAGCAGGGGGCGGGGGCTGAGAAATATATTGAAAGCTGGTGGCAGTAAGAATGGAAGCCTCAACTAACCACCAATTTAAAACATATATTACCTTTCTCTCCCCCCCCTTTCTAAGGATCTCAAAGCAATGTACATGGCCCTTCTCCACACCCATTTTATTCTCACAGTTCTGAGAGGTAGATTAGGCTGAGAGATGAGTGGTTCACAGTCATCCAGTAAGATTTTAATCTTGGACTCTTCATTCTGTCTATCCCTTTAATCATTCTAATATTGTCCTGCTATGGCTTCTCCAAATACATATAAACATTTTAGGAGCATGCACCTACAAATGTTGGCCTTTTCACAGGGCATTAATTCTGTCAGAAATATATACTACTAACATTGTCTAGAAGGTAGCAGCCGATATTGTTTTTATAGTACTCTCATAAGAATGTAATACAATATTTTTCCAAATAGTACCAAGAGACTATCATTCTACAGGAATCCTCCAAATCAGTTTCACCAAATTAAAAACCTGAGGTGGGGGACTGTTTTTGCACTGGGCTTTAATAATAACAATATTAGTACAATCATTATGAAAGTCCTCTATAACCCACCTTTAAAAGAGAAACTTTTCTCAAGGTTACTTAAAAACACAACAATACAATCTAAAGCTTTTTAAAAGAAATATTTTTAAGGATGTTTTGTTTTAATGTGTTTTAAGGTTTGTTTCTATGATGTTTTAAAGTTTTTAGTGCTTTTATTTGCCGCCCTGGGCTCCTGCTGGGAGGAAGGGCAGGATATCAATCAATAAAATTGATGCAATGTTTTAAAAAGAATGCCATTCTTTTAAATATGCTCTGAATTTATTTCTTATTATTCATAATCAGACTAAAAGAACTTTTGTGCATTTGTCACAAACAATTCACATCTCAGAGTTACTGCCAAATATATAGAACTATGTAGCAACTAACTCTGCACAGATAGCTGCATAGAGGATTCTCTTTAAACTAACAGGAGTGTTATGTAAACTCCAGTCAGGACCTAAGAATTATGGGCACTATAATTCTGTAGCTATTATTTCTGTCCCTGTGTGTGTCCTCTTCATGGTTGAAGGCTACTGCAATATCTTCTGGGAAAGGTTTAATTATTCAAGTATGCTTCATTTGATCAATGGGCAACATTATTGGGTTTATATTTGAAATAATAACATTTGGGAATGGCACTCACACCACAATTTTTGAAATACTGACAGATGTTTTATTCAGTCAGTTTTGTGCCTGGCCCAACAGCATAACCCATTTTTAAATTAATCTTGTGATATGTACTATCAGATAGAGTTACTTTAGTTAGTATTACAGGTTGTACTCCCCACTGACCGCAAGGAGAACAGCAGTATAAAGAGCTTTTCCAATGGAGTTCGTTTTTTTAGAACTGTACATTAACACTCCTTAAGTTGGCAACTTTGATTTTTCTCCCATTAGAATCTTTAGATAGGCTTACCATACTGATCTGCAGGTAATTAGCAGAGATTCTCAATTCTTATTTAAAAAATTAATACCAAAACAGTTTAAAGAAAATGTTTAAGGAACTCACATTAAAGAAGAAATAAATCACTCTTGTTAGGACTTGCAATTTCTCCCTCCTCCATCTCAGCTCAATTTTAATGCATATATTAAAAAAACCTCTTGCATCCTGTCTCCTCTGCACTCGAGATGACAGAAACCATTTCATAACATCTATGAAATACTACTTAATTTTATAATTTATATGGGTGACATGAGCTGATGTTTCTTTGAAATCTATTCAAATATTAGCTGTCGGGCTATTAGTACCAATAGGACAAACTTTTGTGTTGCAATTAAAACTTAAGACTCCTGCTGTGTTTTGTTATATTAGCAGCTTAATATTCAGAGAGTTGACCAGAAATGCTTTCCTACCAAAAACTCCATATTGCACCACATCGACCTTCTGAACTGGTGCACTTTCCACATCATACACAATGGTGGCTTGGTAACCCTACAGTTTCAATACGGTTAGAACAGATAATTCTCAAACTGTCTGCCATGGCATGCCAGTGTGCTGTGAGGAACCTGCTATCACCAGAAACAATTAAAAGACTAAAAGCTGCAGTAATCCAAACTACCTACCCACAGAGAAGGGTGCCCATTTCATCTCTCCAATCAGCCTCTGCTGGAGGTGGGTATCATCATTTTTATTATTATTAATAATAAATTTCTTATCCATCCTTCACCATAAAGTCCCAGAGCAGATTGCAGCAATTTAAAAATACAATATTAAAACAGTTTAAGACCAACTGCAGACGCAAGAATAGGATGGGTCCTGAAATATATATACCTCTGGTGTCACATCTCATGTGATTAGAGTATTCAGTTACTCCTCGTACAGAGTTGTAGCATAATTTCCCATTCTCCACTGCCAGTTACATCTTCATGAGAGTCATTCTGCTGAGTTGCCTCCTGATTGAACAGAGCAGTACCTCATAAAGAAACATAGGCTGAGCTCCTGAAGAACTGGACAAATTCTTATTGTTTCACACTACAAGTAAACTGGCATATATGAGTGAAGCTTGCCTCCAATTTTATGTTTTTTTAAAAACTATCAGAAGTCTGGGAAACACTTCTCAGTAATCAACAATACTGTCTTGTGACTGTAATATTTATATTTCTGTGCATCTATAGCTTGGAGTAAGCTAACTGAAATGGGACTTTCTTCCACATAAACAGGTGCAGAAATGGGCATAACCTGTCTAACTTGACGTATGATGACAGAGGATTACAGATAACTCTCATTGCCCTGCTTTTCGATTGGGGCTATTATCAGTCAACCATGATTGATCTCTTAAGAGTGGTGGGAATTTTATGGGTTATAACTGGAAAAATGGAAATGTTCCATCAATATCAGATTGATTATTGAAGATTTGGAATATTGTATGTATGATTAAATTACCATGCTTATCAAATGGATGAATGTTTTATGTTATTTTTAATTGTATTTTATTATAGATGTGTTTGCCAACCTGGGCTCTTTTAGGAGAAAAGGTGGGATATATAATTAATTAATAAATAATAAATCAATAAAATATCAGATTTTTTGAGAATTGGAATAAGTTCATAATGGATTGGAACCTGAAGGTACAAGATGCAATACTGGGTGTGATGTAAGAAATTTATGTTTTGCTTTATTATTTGTTATGTGCCTTCAAGCCATGACTTATGGCGACCGTATGAATCAGCGACCTCCAACAGCATCTGTCGTGAACCACCCTGTTCAGATCTTGTAAGTTCAGGTCTGTGGCTTCCTTTATGGAATCAATCCATCTCTTGTTTGGTCTTCCTCTTTTTCTACTCCCTTCTGTTTTTCCCAGCATTATTGTCTTTTCTAGTGAATCATGCTTTATTATATTAAGTATTTTTCCCTGCTGGACAATGCTGATGATATTATTTTGTGGAAAGGGATAGCACTACTCAACATAGTTCACACACACATTTTAAAGAGAGTGTAGAGATAACCCACAATCAACTGGTAACGAGTTTGTAATGTAAAGGGGGATCATTGATCCCTTGCAAGAGTGTTGGTACACCTGAGAAAAATGATTGCGGTTAGTTCAAGGCAATAGCATTCTTTCCTCTTGGTCCTAAACACATGTACCGATTCTGCTGTTTTCAGTGGGAGAATGCTATAGATGTTAGATTAATCTTTATTTTTTCAAATAAATCTTGAAAAAGTTTCTTGTAGCACATTTCTTAAGATTTAGAAAATAGTGCACCACTTTGTTTACTCTAGAAATTAAATCAGAATCAACAAATATCAAACGCATAACACATTTATTCCAAATTAAATATAAACAGTAATATAATTGTAATGAGAATCTGAAAACTATACATTCTAATTCATTTCCACTTCTATAAATGTAAATGTTCCAGGTGCATTAATACTACTGAAATCAAAGCAGTCCTGACTAGAACACTGGCACTCCAATGGTAAACATTTGCACCAGTGTCTCTGCTTGCAATGCCATCATCGTGAACCTGCTCTAGGAAAGCTATGGGTGATATCCCTTTCTCAGTATCTGTTATCACTGTGTTGGTGAAGCAACTTTTTGGAAATGAGAAAAGTACTGAAGTGATTTTACAGTACTAGTACTTTCGAACTAAAAAACAAACAGCTATAATTCATATCCTATCTGGGAGGTAGTCATTTGCTTATTAAAATGATTCTCCTGATGTGAAACTGTTGACATTTCTTCAGATTTAAGTGTTTACAGTGAACGCTGAAAATAGCCTATAGCACTTCATTTCAAAACACATGGAAGCAAGTCTGTTGGTTTCAGTACCACAGCACAATAGGTACCTTAATCAGCCAAATGCAATTTAACTCAACTGGTCCACAAGACATTTTATTCCTATTGAGTGTAGATGAGTTGACTGGTGATATTTGGAACTGAAAGACACTGATTCAGCTCCTACACTGTGTTTCCCGCACATACATACGCAGAGCTTGGAAAAGTTATTTTTTTTGAACTACAACTCCCATCAGCCTCAGCCAGCATGGCCACTGGATTGGGCTGATGGGAGTTGTAGTTCAAAAAAGTAACTTTTCCAAGCTCTGCATACATGTATGATGGGTTCTCACACAGAGGGTTGTATCCGGTGGCGGCATTAGCAAGCAGAAGCACTTCTGCTCATACAACCTACTGCAGACCTCTGCACCGTATCCGTTGTTCTGGAGTATCCACCAACCTGCAGAAGGCTGCAGGTTGTAGGGAGAATTGGTGGAAATTGGGCATCTAGCCTTGAACTTGTTAATTCCTCCTTTGGATACAACCATACTGTTCGAAACAGAGGTAGTCAGGATATCCCCCAAGAAACATCATCTAATAAAGTTTTAAACCTCTAAGCCTTGTGAAACTGTTTGTATACTTTTGAGCAGAAAAGCCTCCTGATTTTTGAAATATGTATATAACTGCAGATAAATTATGAGATAATGCATTGATATATCATGTGCTTCCTGAGCAAAAATTAGGCTAGAATTTGATACTTAAGATCATTTTGGAGGCTGCAAGGCAGTGTAGAACCCCTCCACTGATACATCTCTTAAGATACATCCCAGATTATTATGTATTTGGAATAACAGATAAATTCTTTTTTATACTTGGTTCGTATGTAACACTAAGCCATCTATGACTTAAAGTGAACAATCAAGCATACTGCTGCGCATTTAGAAAATTATGGCTACCAAGCTTGTCACCCTCCTGTTGCTGCCATGCTACCAAGAGCTAAGCCATGGTTAGTATTATGTACAAACCCAGCCTCATGGTTTGCCTTGCTCAAAATGAACCATGACCTGTAAATAGGGTTGGCTTACTGCTCATGTTTTGTCTGGGAAAGACAAACTGTGAGATTGGGTTCACATGTAACACTAAACCAAACCATGGCATAACACTCAGTAACATGGCAGCAGAACCAGGGGAGGAACAAAGTGGCCATGACTTTCTAAATGTGCATCACCACATCTGCTTATTCACATTAAGCCATAGTTTGGTTTAGGATTATGTGCAGACTGAATCTTAGTGGTGCTACATAAGAAAAGGTTACAACATAAGCAACTAGTTACCTTCAGTGACCTAGATCACAAATTTGATTTTAAAGTCATTTTAGATGTCATTCTGAAACATAAACATGATTTACAAAGTAATTTACAAATATGAAAAAATATATATTTAGTCTAAAATTTATTTGAAAACCACTACATTGTTCAAATTTATAGTGCATCAGGTATGCAATTATATAAGTACAATATAGCAGGGATTTCTGCCTAATCCAAACCAAGAATGTGCCACTGCCTAACATTCTACGGCCCTAAAATTAGGCAATGCTCAATTTTTCACATCTATATTTTACTGTAATGCTTTATACTGATTATACACAGCTGCTACCCAAGAGTAACATAAAATTCAAAATGTACTACAGATTTATTAAGACAAAAAATATTCAGCAGTCATATATGTCTGTTGGGGGGGGGGAAAGTCCAAAAGCAACAGTAGCATAATAACTTTATTAGAACCAAATAAAAATGTCACAAAATAGCGACCAAACTATTGAATTCACCCAAACCCTTACTGAGGCTTGATGTTGAGCAAAACAACTTTTCAAACCCCAAGGGCCAAGTGGGAAAGAGAAAAAATATGTTGCTGGGCATGATGAAAAAGTCCAAGTCTGCAGTTTGCTGTGATCTTGAGATACAATGGAGATGTTATGCCAAGGATGCAAAACTTATCCCTCCCACCAGATGCTGTGGGACTGTAGCTCCTATCATCCATAAGCATTGGTCATGCTGGGACTGATGAGAATTGTCTAACAATATCTGGCGGATCACAGGTTCCGCATCACTGTTTAACATGGACCTTAAGACAGAGTTTGGTGCAAAAAGATATTGGCTTGCACAAAAAAAGCATTGTCTGTTCTCCCTTTAGAAATATAAAACCCTAAAACCAGTAGTTGTTCAGATCTGGCTACAATAGTAATCAGAACACTCAGTCCCTTGAAAGGCAGAGAAAGAAACTGTAGTCCTTGTATTAGCAAAGTAGGATCTTAACTGTAGTTGATGCATGAAGTTTAGAGTGATTGAAGGGCATGTTTCTTCCATAGATGAAGTCCCATAGTTAGGTGACAGATCACCTTCCTCTAGCTCTAGGCTCCCCTATATTATTAGTTTCTTGTCCCATAAGTAGTATTTCCTTCCTCTTACACATTGTGTACACAGACAGAGCCATGTGAGCGCATAGCACTGGGAAGATTGCCCACAATTTCCCATGTATTGCATTCCGGATCATATTTTTCAATGTTCTGCAAATATGACCCTTTGGAAGAGGAGTAGCCTCCTGTCACATAGATGCATCCATTCATGACGACTGCACCACACTCCATCCTTCTTTCTATCATGTCAGCCTTCTGTTTCCACACATTTCGCTCTGGATCATAGCAATTGGTGATTGTAGTTTGTCCACCCACAAGATACAACTTGTTTTCCAGTGCAATAGAACACAATCCATATTCTACAGGTAAAACAGTTAGTACTAAAAACACTGAATAACCATTTGAAAGAAAAAGGAAAAAAGCAGATCTGCCAAGTGGTAGAAATGCAACAGGACAAGAGATTGTGGGTCATAATACAAAAGGCACTGAAATAATTGGAACAAGCAGCAACCACAAGAAAGGAGAGCATCAGGGTTGTGGCAGTTACCCAATAATGCCAGACAATGCCCTGATGCCAGCATTGAGTACTGCTTGCTGGCCATGAACTTTTGGATGATAAAATGGAAATGGACTGCCTTCAAGTCGATCTCAACTTATGGCAACCCTATGAATAGGGTTTTCATGGTAAGCAGTACTCAGAGGGGGGTTACCATTGCCTTCCTCTGAGGCTGAGAGGCAGTAACTGGCCCAAGGTCACCCATGGCTGTGTGGGGATTCGAACCCTGGTCTCCCAGGTTGTAGTCCAACACTCTAAGCACTACGCCACACTGGCTCTCTTTTGAATGATAATGTGGACGCAAATCAGAGCAGTTTCAAAGAGTTTTGATGGAAGAAAAACAAGACAAATTGCTGATTTTGGTTTGTGATTATTCAAACTGTTGAATAAAGCTTACCTGGATATGGACTGGTGGTGATTACACTCCATTCATTAATATTAGAGTGATAACTTTGAACTTTGTCATAAGTGCAGCTTCCTCGATAACCATAGTGACCTCCAGTGACATAGATGACTTCATTCAAGACACAGGCTGTGGCATTTCCAACCCCTGCTTAATAAAACTGATGTTGTTAAAAAGCTTTTTTTTAAAGCTGAATAATATTCACCATCAGGGGAGTAAAACAACTAATGTACAACTGATAGTATACCTAATATAAATACAAAACGACATTCAGGATGCTGAATAAATTCATAATAAATTATACACTAAAATCTTTTTCTAATGTATGTTGAGATTTTTCACTATTTGCATAATGTCTTCATTTGAGCATACAGCTGTTTTTCAGTGCTTGAAAAGAAACACGGCAGGTGTGGCAATATCTTTTTCTGATAAACTCAGTAAGAATGCACAAGTTTGTAATTGTTTCTTTTTGTTCTGTTTTTTGAGGCATACAACACAAGGACTGCTAATGATTTCTCACTCTCAGAAGACTCTTCAGTCCCTGGAAGAGTCTAACATACCAAATATTTAAAGAAATGTTTTACTATCTGTTCATGATTCATTATCAGTAAGTTCCATGAATGCACTTTTATTGAAACAGCTTAAGCAACAAAAGTTAAGTGTTCAATCCTAACCACCATTGTAGTAATTAAACTTAAATCTAAGTGAAAAATACAACTGACAGTAATGTTTCTTCACACAAGAAATTGCATCTCATAGATTTATTTTCATGAGCAGAAGACTTACGCTATGATTAGACTGTCTTTTAAAGCCTGAACAAAAATAAATTGTGCACAATAAGAAGGGCGGCGGGGGAGGGGGGGAGGAAATCAATGTACTGTCAATAGAATATTCACTGACATTTTAAAAGGCATGAGCAAAAACCCCCAATACCATGCAATATGTCACATACCTTTAATCATGTTTGCAATAGGGACCCATTTCTTTTTTAAGGGATCGTAGAATTCTGCTTCTTCAGCTGGAGCCCCTTTTCTATAACCTCCTAAAGCATAGATGCAACCACTCAAGGTAACTGCACAATGGTAGTACCTTGCATTCAGCATAGGGCAACCTTCAGTCCATTCATCATCTTCATAGTTGTATATCCACATTATATCAAGGGCTTCTATATTGTCAGTTCTATAGCCCCCTGTCACATAAATGTTGGGTCCCAGACTAGTGACTGCATAACTTTCCCTTGCATGGTCTGGCATATCTGCTCCCTGGAGCCAAGCATAATTTACTGGATCCCAAACATGCACCTCAGATAAAGGATGCCAGTAATATCCTCCAATCATGTACATAACAGCTGTAGACCTTGTAGAAACTGCTTTTGGGATGCGGCTCAGTACACTGTGTATTAGAAACCGGATCTTATTTTCCTTTAACTGGCATTTCTTGTACAAGCTTAAAGCTGACCTCAAATACATTTCATCTAAATCTGTTTCAAGACAGCTCAGCAGATCATAAATGTGTTCCATTCGTTTGTCCACATCATAGGCTATCCACTTAACAATGGGCTCTACTGCTGCATCCACTTTCCAAATGCTGAGATTCTTTCTGGAGAGAATAAACTGGAGTTTCCCACTACTGATTTCCAGAAATTCTTCCTGCCTCCACACTTCATCAAATCTAGATAATAATATCCTTCTAGATTCCTTCTCTAGCTCTGAACAGACATGGTATTCTGCAAAGGAGTGCATCCCTAGGCAATTGTCAATGTCCAAGTGCCTTATCAGAAACTGCTCACAAGCTTTTTTTACAGAGGTATACTGGAGGAGGTCTGCAGCTTGAAGAAGGCTTTGAACATTTCTCTTTGTTATATGGATCTCTGATGTGTATGCATAAATCACCAGGGATTCCAGTATTATAGGACTGAGTCCAGAAAGTTTGACCTGGTTCTTAGACTTTTCTTTCATGTCAGAGGTGAACATGGCCTTGAAATAGCTGCTGCAAGCAGCTAACACAGCTTTATGGCAATGGAAAGTCACACCTGATGTACACTGAAGGGTAATATCAGTGAATAAACCTTCAAGGTAGAATGTTCTGAATGCATCCAAGAACACCACAGGATGAGAGCTGTCTTTGTATATATAGGTATATTCCTTCTGCTCTGCCAATGCCATCACTGCAATAAAATGTCAGAAATGGTAAGGCAACATAATTTGTAAAGCCTGCTTCTACGCATGCCAGCTCAAGTAAGTTCTACTAAGTTCATATATGCACATTCTCAGATAAGTGCATATATGATAGAAGATTCTCTTTTTAAAACCATTTTAAAAAGAAAATTCAGTTAAAAAATAACATTCTTGAAAATTCGTCATTCAAGATAAATAAAAATATCAGGCAAACAGGAAAGGGAAAAGACATAAGAAAAGGTATTCCCTTTTAAATAGTAATCCAATAACCTAACAAGAGAAGAAAAGAACTCTTCTCCCCTCCTTGTGAGAATATTTCATACAGGAAATGCATAACAAAATCATTCTAGGAGTGTCAGCCATCTTAATATGCCACCCTGGGCTCCTACTGGGAGGAAGGGCAGGATATAAATCTAATAATTGATTGATTGATTAAATACTATCTTATGGATGTAGGATAAATTTAGGAATCCTGGTATATTCCAAGAAAAGGAATCAAACTTGTAAGAAATCAGCCATCTGCTACCCCACTATTAGAATGTGGTAGACTTACCAGCCCAATGTTTTATTGAAGGAAAAGCTACTGTCTTCTAATGTGCAACTATCAATCATTTGAACATAATTAAAAGACATAAAACTCAGCATTCATGAGTGGCACATTGCACCTTTTCATCAATATTAAGTAAACACAACCAAGAATTCTTAGAATCCCAGGTGTCAACTCTCATACTAATTTTAATTAGAATATCATCCCAGAAGTCCGAACCCTTGCACATACCCTTGTTCCCACAACCTTTCCAGCAATGTCAAGATCTGGTCCCTGCGATATGTCAGAAAGGGCCATGTCTTGCATGAGGTATAAATAAGTAAATGAAGTGTAAATAAGTAAATGTGTATTTATGGCAGACTAGTGTCACAATCTGCTATATCGAATTCCAGTATAAATTGGCTTATTTAGATGTCATCTCCAGGCCTTGTCATATTTTAGATAAAGATCTATACCCACCTGAAGGCAGAGGTGGTATATTACTGATATAAGGCTAATACCCTAGACAGAAAGTGCTTTAGGAAAATAAACTTTAAAATAGTTATTTCTCTGGAAAATCACCTTTAAGGCCCTCCTGACTCAACTAAAGTTGTATTTGCAAGTGCTAGAACCAGTCATCCTGGTCCCATTACCTCTGGAAAGCAATCAGCTATCCATATAATTTGACTTTCATCACTCTGATCAAGTAAATTCCTGTAATCTCCCAAATCCTTCACAAGTTCCTCCTCCTTACCTTACCACTCCCATCTCTCCCTTATATCTTGACACACAATTGCCTGTGACCTTCATTTGTCCAGCTCCACCACCCTCATGCACATGTCTGCATCCAAACTTTTATTTTTAGTCAATTAAATTATTAATTCAATTAAATTCTTTAAAAAACCACAAAGTAGGTTCAGGCACTCACCAAGGTGGTATCCTGTTTGTTTTTAACTATGTAACAGCACTGACCTCAGACCAATCTCTATTTTTTTTTTGAAAAGACATATAACATACTTATATAACAATATATGTCTAGACCAGAGTCTAGACCAGTAAAACAATTAAAAATTTAACAGTATTTTGATTTCACAGTTTTTGGTAATTTGTAATCAGCTCAAAAAACAGCCAGTAGCACGAAAAATACATTGTATAAAAGATTAATCAATGCTGCATTCTTTTAGTACTCTTATCAAGGAGTAAAAC
Source organism: Rhineura floridana (assembly GCF_030035675.1). Classification (NCBI taxonomy): domain Eukaryota; kingdom Metazoa; phylum Chordata; class Lepidosauria; order Squamata; family Rhineuridae; genus Rhineura; species Rhineura floridana. Next base: position 45,722,219 of record NC_084481.1, read on the forward strand.
CCATTTAACTCAGTATGGCTAACTTCTGAGTAGATATTATACTGCTAGTAGGAAGTAAGGCTGTAATACATTACATGTCTACTCAGAAGTAAGCTCCATTGAGTTCAATGGATCTTACTCCCAGAAAAGTGTGTATTGGACTGCAGCCTAAGTCCTATTTAATGTAGTGGGTCTTACAACACAATTTTAATCATGTCTAGTCAGAAAAAAGTCCTATTGAATTCAATGGGGCTTACTCCCAGGTAAGTGGGGTTAAGGACCACAACCTTACTTCCAAGCAAACATACTTAGGATCAGGTAACATATCACTAATATACAAACAGAGCATAAGTCTGGTGCTCTGGGTGAACAGCAGAGCAAAATTTGTACTCTTACTATTCATGTTTTCAAATGTAGTATGCGGCCACCAGTTTCTCAGGTAGAGGGAGCAGGTCAAAATAATAAAATCAGAACAAATTCGATAAATAGAAAAATCGTGGTGGCGTTTGTTCTGTACACATCTGTGGGGGGCGTTGTGATCTGGAAAAATAAAAAGCCATTGTTATTGGCAGCGACGAGGCTTTGGAGGGAAGGTCAACTTTTAAAAGGATGATATAAACGTATAAATGAGTAACTGGAGGTCTGGGACCAATTCTTAGTAGTGGTTACCAGGTGTATAAACAAAACGTGACACAAGCATAATCCAATCGAGTCATCTCCCCGACGGACTGCCAAGAAACCCTTCCCATATTCATCATTAGTGGCAGACACCCCCAATTCGGTAAAGACCCACCTGCTCTCCAAACAGGTTGACAGGTAGGCTCAGACCTTTTGCTCGACCAAGGAGGGAAGGCAGGTCAGCTTTCAAAAAATGAAAACAAAGGAAGGGGTGGGAAGGAGAGGAGGAGGACGTCCCCGGCAATAAAAGGCAATTGCGAGGAAAGCCCCCAACCGCACATATATTTGCATCAGGCTAGGATTGGTGGTGAGGCATTGTGGGAACGCCTTCCCAGCTGTTCCACGTGGAGCCAGCCAGCTCCCCGCATTTTGTCCCCCTGCCTTCCCCCGAGAATTGCGGCTGTTCTGTGACGGACCCGGTAACAACGGGGCACTCAGCCAGTCAAGACAAGGAACTGGAAAGCCCCTTTTCAGCTCAGCCTCCTGCTTCGTCCTAGCCCACGCGCCTCACACAACGGTCGACGAGACCGACGCCGACAACCCGGGAGAGGCCAAGGGGCTGCCTCGCGGCGTTGGCAGCAGGTTGCAAACTTCGCCTGACCTTTTAAGCCTCACCGCGCGCCCGCCTGCCCACGTTGTTTCTCGCCGCTCGCTAGCTGCCGGGCGACCAATTCTAATCCTCCTGAGTGTGTGTGTGAGAGCGAGCGAGAGAGACGCGACCGAGAGCAATGAGGGCAGTTCTTGCATTTGCCGCTGCTCTTTCTTTCCAAAAGGGAGGGGAGTAAAGTCTAAGCCCTGTGCCTTCCTCTGGCTCCTGGCAGCCCCTTTGACCATCTTTGGAAAGAGGCACGGCTCCTCTTTGCTGCTTGCCAGCTGTAAGCTGCTATTTAGGAAGAGCAGATGGAGCCGGGCGAGACAACAGCACCTCCTATTTTGGTGTCTCAGCTAGCTGCCCTCTCCGCCCAACAAGGTCATCACAAGCTACGGGCTGTTCAGCCTTCCCTCCACAGCGAAGCGCCCCCCTGCCGCTCCCAGGAGGCGAAAGGGAGCCTTCCCTTTTCTAGCTTCGGCCTCAGAATGACTCGCTGACTTGCGGGTGGTTAATAAGGACTAGCTAGCTAGAGGGTGCCTGGGCACAGCGGCGACGTTGCTTTTCCCGACCCAAACATCCAGAACACCGTCAGTCGCGCACAAGCGAAGTTTAGGGATACACAAGATAGGGCAGGTGTGAGGAACTTTTTCAGCTGGAGGCCCGCATTTCCTTCTGAGGACTCTTCCAGGGGCCACAAATCAGTGGGGGGCCAATCCAGAGGCAAAAGTGGGCGGAGCAATGAATGTAAATTCTACCTTTGTACTGTAGGTTGGTTTCTACGCACACCCCTCTCTAGGCTCCGTCCAAGCAAGCAAATCCTCAACACGAGAATTAGGAGGGCAATCTGGTTTGGGCGTGCAGAAACAGATACCTCTTGGTCAATGCTGCAAGATGTCAGCAGGATTCGAGCTTGCTTGGAAGTCTACCCTGAAATCCCTTCCTCAGACATCAAATACCTACGGATTTTGATTGTAGTGCTGAGGGAGGAGTGTGACGCCCTTCCCTGGCTCTCCCTGTCAGGTTCCTACCTGCGCGTGGGTACTGCCTGTCACTAGGCACCACCAGGGACTCCACCAGTCCGGACTGTCCTTTTTTATTGTTTCTCTCCCCGCTCTAGCACAGATCTCAACAGATCCCCCTGCTAGGCAACCACCAGTCACGTCCTAATACTAGTATTCCCAGAGACTCTGAATACTGGTATTGTTATTCTCTTCACCGCTGCCACCATTTGTTACAGTTCCCCTTCAGCCTTGGTCATTACCTTACCCTCCCTTCTGGTCTGTGAAACCCCAGCCAAGGATCAGGCCTTTGGTAAACCAAATTAAGTATTTATTAAAGATAACAAAGCTAACAAGATTAACAAGATTTCTTCTTAAGGCACATAAGCATATGGTTTTACTCAATACTAATCCGAACTCCACCCCCCTCCTTCTCCACTCTCTCCTGGCAAACAACTCTCTAAACCCCACCAAGCAACCCACTCAGTTTCACCTCATCCACCCCCTAGATTCCACTCTCACTCTTCCTTTTATACGTTCAGCCATTTTAAACACTCAGCCAATCATCTAGCATTCTACTGCCCATTCACTCCCCCTCCTCTTTCACTCCACTTACCATGTATACATTAATATAGGAACATCACAAGGAGCACTCTGCACATGCTCAACAAACTCTATTACTTCCCATTTTCTGTCTGGCAATCCTCATCTCTACAGGGCTAAATGTATGCTGTAACAGTATCCCAGCATGCCATAACTTAGCTATGGCAGTTCACTTGACTTTGACAAACTAGCCTTTCTATTAGTAAACGTCTATATTCCCCCTGCCACTTCCAGAATAATTATGGATCAAATATGGGAAGAATTAGACCACTATATCACGGAGCTGGAGTCCCGATTCCCCAGAGCCTTGGTAATCATCATGGGTGATTTTAATGCTAGGATCGGCCAGGATAATGAGAGTCTCCTGTCCTCCAGATTATGGAGGGGGGAAACTAACTCTCATTTAGTTATGGACCTAGAGAGAACCTCAAAAGATCATACTGTGAATTATCAGGGAATTTGTTTAACTCGTACTGTCGGTAGCCACAACCTTGTCATCTTAAATGGATTAAAGCCCCTTGATGCCTGTGCGGAATATACGTACATTTCAAATAGAGGAAGCAGCGTGATTGATTATGCTATCACGTCCCCCCATCTCCTGAATTTAATTACGAAATTCTCGATTGGCAAGAGACTAGACAGCGACCACTTACCTATTACCCTTCTAATACAACCAAAGGTGAACTGTAGGTTAGTGGCAGAGTATAACCCGGTTATTAACCAAATGTATTTTAAATACAAACAGCCCATGTGGACCTCATTAGTTGCCGCCAAAATTGAGAAATTCATAGATTCTCCCCTGGCCAAGAATATACAAGAGTCTATTGAGAATTCTTCCAATCTTTCTCAATCTTTAATTATATTTGACTCCTTGGTTGAGACTCTCCAACCTTTGCTAATCCCGAATAAAGTGCCCAGCAGAACAAATATTTACAATGGCCCACATAAATGGTTTGACCAAGATTGTCTAAATCTAAAAAGACAACTCAGAAGCATATATCTATGCTATCGCCATCAAAATGCTAAAATCTTGCCTGAGGCCTACTATAAAACCAAAAGGATCTATAAAGCCCTTATAGCTAATAAAAAGCATTACAGCTGGGATGGGAGTCCTTAAGACAGGCAGCCAAAGATAAAAATTCAAAAAAGTTTTGGTCACTAGTTAATGGCTCTATCAGACCCTTTAACCTTGCCACCTGTAACATCCTCCCAAGTGTTTGGGAACAACATTTCACCGACTTCCAAATGGACTTTCATTATTTTCCTTTAAAGTCCCCTCCTATAGCTGATCACGGATCCTTTCCCATCTGGCCGCCGGTCACACAGACAGAAATACTCGATTTGATTAAAAACTTAAAACTGGCTAAAGCTCCTGGTGGAGATAATCTCCCCCCTGAGCTTTTAAAAACACATCCAGATTGGTGGGCGTCTATTTTAGCAAATTTATTTACTTTGATTAATAACAAGGGTCACTTCCCACAGTCCTGGAAGGAAGCCATAATTGTGCCAATCTATAAGAAAGGTTCCAGGACTGACCCTGCCAGTTATAGACCAATCAGCTTACTTTCTGTGATTGGAAAGCTATATGCTAAATATTTAAAGAACAAATTGGCCAACTGGATGGAGGAAGAAAATGTCCTGGGTGCGGAACAGGCAGGCTTTAGGAGTGGTAGATCGGTTATGGACCATTGCCTCCTTCTTAATCACCTTGCGGAAAAATATAGCAATCACGTAGGGAGTGGTTTATACGTCGCTTTTATTGACCTGAAGGCAGCGTTTGACTCAATTCCACGGGATTTGCTGTGGGCAAAACTGGCTAAAACATCGATGGATAAAAGATTACTGTTTTTGATATATAAGTTACACCAGAACACTTCCCTCCGCGTTCGCTGCAGCCAAAATGGTGATCTTTCCAACTCAATCATCACATCAAAAGGGGTCAGACAAGACTGTGTGTTGGCCCCACTCCTTTTTAATCTTTTCCTTAATGATTTGGCCTCCAATTGTCTCTCTGCTGACCTTCACTCGCCTAAAATTAAAGGAAGTAGATGCCCCATCTTGCTTTATGTTGATGATGCAGCCTTGCTCTCCTTTTCAAAAGTTGGCCTAAAACGTTTGATTAGAATTTTTATGAAATATTGTTCAGAGAATGTATTAACAATCAACTTCTCCAAAACTAAAATTCTAGTCTTTGCAAAATCATCATTAACTCCGGAATGGAAAATCAATGGCCATGTAATTGAGCAAGTTAGAGCATATAAATATTTAGGCATCTTATTCCATTCTTCCCTTTCCTGGGTGCCTCACATCAGTGCGGCTGTTGCGACGGCCCGAACAGCGATGAAGAGCATTGTCCGATATTATTATAATAATGGGGGGCAATACATTCCAGCAGCATTACAGGTGTTCAGAGCTAAAATATTACCCCAACTTTTGTATGGTGCCCAGATTTGGATATATGCTTTCAACCCCAAAGTGGAGTCAGTGCTATCTATTTTTTTGCGTCGAATTTTTGGAGTCCAAAATGGTGTTCCTAACGCCGCCTTGAGAATGGAAGCGGGATCTTACTCAGTCGAATGCTTAGCATGGTTATTTGCCTTTAATTTTTGGACCAAAATCATGTATGCATGCCCGACAGGTTATCTTTCATCTCTTGGGGAAGAAGGTCACCTGTCCACTTGGATGAAATGCTTTTTGGACAAACTACCCTATTTAGGCCTTTCGATTGAATTTCTTTCTTCTATAGAGTTTAGTAAGGCCAGACAGATTATTAAGGATAGGCTTAAGGATATTGATAGACAATCTACAACACAGGCGGCAGCTAAAACATGTTCCCCTTCCCAGCATAATCTCGGTTTTCACTTTCCAAAATACGCCCCATACCTAGATGTCCTAACGAATCCTAAATTCCGTCTAGCCTTTACCAAGGCTCGTTTCAATTGCCTGGAGTCTGCGCTCTTGGAGGGCAGATTCAAGGGCATGCCCTTAGCCCAACGTTTCTGTATATGCAGAAAAGGACACTTAGAAACAGTTCACCATGTCCTGTTTGCCTGCCCACTTTATATTGAGGAAAGGGACTTATATATTGCACCCCTTATACAAAAACAATCCAATAGATCTCCAGAACAGTGATTAACATGGCTTCTATCTGGCAAAAATAGCTCTTATTTGATTCCAGTCGCTAAGTTTTTTTATACAGCACAACGCAAACGTATGTTATCTAATCCTATATTGTAATGTCTATTGCTTTTTTATCTTGTATGTAACTGGCTGTAATTTTATTTTCTTGATGGGTCATTGACCGTAATAAACGTAAGGCTCCCATTTTCTAGTGATGTGCCAGTGAATGCTGCAAACAAGCCTAGCAAAGGCCTTTATTTCAAATGAATACAGCCTTGTAGGAAGTAAATAACATATTTTACAGGAAAGGTGGGGCAGAAGGTAAAACCATGCTGTACCCATTGCATGCGCTTAGGTACCAACTTATTGCCAAGAACACTGGACTAAGAGGACCACATGTGCATCTTGAAGTTGAACCCTGATAAGACCGAGTTACTACTTGTGGGAGACAAGGGAGGGTTAGGAGATGTTGACCTGGTGTTTGGTGGGGTGAAGCTGCCCCTACAGGACCAGGTCCGCAGCCTCGGGGTTGTTCTTGATTCCACGCTGTCCATGGAGGCTCAGATTTCGGCTGTGAGCCAGGCAGCTTGGTATCCATTACACCTTATACGTAGGCTGCAACCCTACCTCCCTGTTCTTTTTTTTTTAACAATAATTTTTATTCAAATTTTCATAAAACATAGAAAACAAAATCATAAAACATTCAAAGACAAAAAACAAAACAAAACAAAAATGATTAAACAAAAAAAAATAAAATGTTGACTTCCCATTTGTCACATATCAAATCAGTTATAGGTCTACAATATATAACAATCCTGTCTCTTAAATCATATTATAAAATCACTTTCCTCCAGTAGTTATCTTAATTAATCATCAAATCTCATAAACATTACTTTATTCTTTCCACAAAAAGTCAAAGAGAGGTTTCAATTCTTTAAGAAATATATCTATCAATTTTTCTCCAAATAAACATGTCAATTAATCCATCTCGTTAATAATTATAATAATCTTATTGTCATAACCATAGTCCAAATAAACATTTCGATTAATCCATCTCATCAGAATCTGTTAGGTCCAATAATTTCAATAGCCATTATTCCATTATCCCTATTAGTTCCATCTTCCATCTTCAATAGTCCTGTTAAGTCCAGTAATTTCAGTGTCCAATCTTCCATTATCAGTATTCCATAATAATCTTGCTGTTGTAGCCATAGTCATATAATAAGAGTCTGATGGGAATTTCCTCTATCCCAAATATTTTCTTGCCATCCATTCTGAATAAGTTGCTGAAATACTGTTGTAAAGTCATATATGTGTTCTTCTTTTTTACAAAATGCACTGGCTCATCTCTTAAGAGTTTTTCGATTGTCACATGGCTGCAGTTAATTCCATAGATTTTCTCTATATCAAGCTCCATCACATCATTCCAGTCCAGAAGATTATCCAAGCCATTGATAACTTTATCTCTAATATCTTCATTAATTTCTTCAAAGATAACGTTAAATTCCAAACAGTAGATTTTATTTCTAAAATCCATAAACTCCAGATCTTTTTCCAATTCCACATTTGTTCCAATCTCCAGGGCTTGTATCTTCCCTTTATTTTTTCTTTTCTCATCTCTGATCTCATTCTCCTCTCTCACAGGATCCCCTATTTCTTTAAGCTCCTGCGTCATTTTGCTCAGTTCAATTTTCAGCTCCTTACTACCCTGTCGCAGGGTTTGTTTCGTTATCTCAATCTCATCCATTATTTTCTGAAACATAGTTACTTCCAGATTCTCAGCCACTTTCTTGATTGCCATTTTTAAAACCACGAAAACAAAGCAAAACAAAAATAAAGAAGAACCACTTCTTATTTCAGCAACAATTGGGTTAATATTCCAGGCTTGATGACATCACAGTATAAACAGAGCAACCTGCCTTATCTCTCTATGTTCAAGAATGCAAAACAAATTTAGTTCCCAGCATCAAAACAGTTAGTGGCGTCGTGAAGAAGCAGATTCGTCAAAATAAAATAGACCAAAAAGAGAATAGTCCCAGACAATATAATATTCCTCGGAATAGAAATCAGGAATAGAAATCCCTCTTCTGTTTATTATCTTTAGAATGCACTTCCAGGACAGCTTTTTGCGACAGAAACAGAGATAAGCTGTTAATTTCGTGAATAACAGAGAAGAGTTATAGCTCACCCAGAAGTTTTCCAAAGCCGATCAATCTGACAAATCTCCTTTTGCTGCAACAATTTAAACCAAGTAAAAAAAATAATAGAAAGAAGGGTGCTTGCCTGTTAGTCCGTTCTCTCTTTAAAGAAAAGATAAACGTATCGCTTATACAGATAGAGCTTGTTCGGAAGTCCGTCCGGCATTGTTGGCTGGACCTTATCTCATAAATTAATGAAATCCAGTCCTCCCAACAAAAACAGGCTTTTGAGGTTGATCTCTATGTTTCTCCCTGCCCGGGAGAAATTTCATCAGTCAAAAAAAAAAAATGTTCTGACTGATTTATATCTGAATAAGCTTCTTTTGAGGCGGGAGCCCGTCCCAAAAGCAGGCACAAGCGAAGTCACCCTTCCCGGAAGTCATCTCACCCTTCCCGGAAGTCATGACTGCAACCCTACCTCCCTGTTCAACAGCTCCCGCTCGTGGTGCATGCCCTGGTCACCTCTCGATTGGACTACTGTAATGCGCTCTACGTGGGGTTACCCTTGAAAACAACCCGGAAATTACAACTTATACAGAATGCAGCGGCGCGCTTACTTACCAACAGCCGCCGACGGGACCACATCACGCCAGTATTATTTGACCTACACTGGCTGCCGGTTGTTTTCCGGGCCCGATTCAAGGTGTTGGTTTTAACCTTTAAAACCCTGTACGGTTTCGGCCCAGCTTACCTGAAAGAGCGCCTCCACCACCACCAATTATGCCGCCCAACTAGATCAGCCACACAAGGCCTTCTCTCAATCCCGCCAACCAAAACAGCTAGGTTGGTGGGGACTAGGGAGAGGGCCTTTTCTGTGGTGGCCCCCACTCTCTGGAACTCCCTCCCATGTGATCTTCGACATGCCCCTTCCCTAGATGTATTCCGCAAGGCCCTGAAGACGTGGCTATTCCAGCAAGCCTTTGAGGTCATTGGGTAAATCACCATGATTCTGTCATTTATCGTATGTTGTTAATATAATTGCTTTTATATGTATTGATGACTGTCCAGTATTTTACCTATTGTTATTAATGTGATTACATCTGTTATTATTGTATTTTATCTCTTTTAATGTACGTCGCCTAGAGTGGCTAATTGCCAGATAGGCGACAAACAAATTAAATATTATTATTATTATTATTATTATTATTCAGTATCTTTTTACTGTCTGCCTCTACTTAGTTGTCTTTACTGTGAAGAGATCCAGCTTCCAAAATATAAACCACTCAAGAATGAAGTTAGCCCTCAGCCCTTTAACTCCATTAACTTACCTATGATAGTTTTTTCCTCATTTTTATCCTTAATTTTAAGGCATGGCCAAGAGGAAAGACTTATCCCAAAGGGAAACAGGTTTGTCAAAAATAGGGATGGGGAATTTTTTTTTAGTGCAAGGGCAGCATATCCTCTTGGGCAGCATTCCAGGGGGTGCATGCAAGCAGAGGGCAGGGACAAGCAAGGGCAGAGCAACAAACCTGACCCTTACCTTTGTACAGCAGGCTATATTCCAGTCACACACAAGTCACCCACATCTCTCCATCTAGGAGAGTAATAGGTCGTTGTCAAGAACACACTCCAATCAGGCAAGAGCACTCCAGGAGTGCACAAAGCAGAGCTGGTGATGGGCATGGCATTGGGAGGGATGGATAGGGAGATCTGGAGGCTCACATTCAGCCCTCAGGCTGGAGGTTATCCATTCCTGGCCAAAATTTCCTAAAAGGCACTGCTAAATTACACCCACGTTTTGTAAGTTCACAACAGAGCATTTGCCATTTCTCAGAGAATCAGCTGGGGTTAGATATGTGGTGAATAGAGGGTCTTCTAAGTTGTAGCAATCCATCTTTGGAATGATCTCCATAGGGAAGCTCACCTGGTACCCCTTTGTGTCTTTTTGGTTTTATGCAAAAGGTCTTTTGGTTTCCCAAGGCCTTTTAAAAAAATGGTTGTGCTGATTTTAACTGTTTCTGTTGTTTTAGTATGTTTTAACTTTTTGTGTGATACTGGTTTTTGATTGCCTTTGTTATTATTTGTGAGCCACATTAGGAGTGATAGCATGAAAGGGTAGGGTATAAATGCCCAAGTAAATAATGTGGATTAGTTAAAAGCCTGTCAAGTCTGGGGGGGTTCCATCGCCACCACCAGTTACTAAGGCCATTGCTACAGGCCAAACAGAACAAGCCTGCTTTTCTAAGTCTAGCCCTGCCCCCTCTCCACGGATCCTCAAATGGAATTACTCTTTCCACTCAGAAGTTATGACCCCTGTACTCTTTAGTCTTAAGAAGGGCAATGTTTATGCCTTCACAGTGGGAGGAGGGATATTTCTACTCTCTCTCAGTGGAATTTGAACCACACAGTGTCCGTATGGGGAAGTTTCACCTCTCCGCCATGTTCATTCTCACCATATAAATGAATGGTAGCCTGTCAGTGAAACGTTTAAGAAGTACTCATGGCTGCCACTGCACATATGTATTATAGAGCAATCCAACTCCCCCTTTATGCCAGACTGGGGTGGTGGGGGTTGATTGAGCAGGTGTCCTTCCACTCAGCTTTCCCCCTTCTGTCTACTGAATGGGTGGCAGGAAATTTGCTGACACTATTCCAGCTACTGCCAAGACCCACAGTAGGTAATGTGAGAGGGGCCAAGGTGGCCTGGGACCCATTGGATCTTGAGCCACTCTTGCTGTCATCACTCAGTGGCATCATGCCTGATCCAGACCTGATCCCTGCACTGAGATCAGGCCTGCTCATCATGCCCCTTTCATCTTCTGCTGTGGCTACCACATGAGTGGGTAGGCGGCAGATGGAGCGGTTGCTCCACTGCTTTGCAAAGCCCCACTGGCAGGGGATGGGGGTTTGGAATCCACCCTAAATCTGTCCATGGTGATTCCATTGCTTGGAGTAAGAAGGTTTTTCCCCCTTTCAATTGTCTGATGGCAGTCAATTTACTTTGTCTCATATAACTTAATTGGAACCAAGAAAGATCTCCTGTACCTAGCCTCACCCCTCACCTGCACAGTGCTATCATAGGTGTTATTTCTTACAAGCTAAAGTATTGGGAACAGCATAGTTAAAAAGGAAAAGGAAAAAAAGAAAATACAGGGAAAGGACTAGAAATACAGTATGTTGATATTATCAGAACTTAATCTGAGCAAGAGATTATCAACCTACCTCTGAGAATTGATGTCAGGTTCCTAAAACCAATTTTCAGAGGTTGGATTGGCAATGACTCAAACTAAGGCCTTTTCTGTAGTAGACCCTAGAAAGGTCTGCAAAACCAGCCTTTTTACAGATGTTAGGAATTTGGTGAAAACTTTATTTTAGAAGGGTTTGGAGTGCTGAGATTGATTTCAGGTTATCTGTTTTAGAATTGATTCCAAGGGGATTTCTAATGTATTGTTAAGAATTTTAACAATGATTCTTTCACTAAGTATCACTTTTTCTCCTTTTCACAACCACTATCCAAGGGACAATTTTATTAGCCTGGGGAATTAACTAAGAAATTGTACTTGCACATGCCACATAGTGCTCTTGTTTTTACAACCACTGAGTGCAAGAATCTCTGAGCATCCCTGTAACATCAGATCTGTTTATACAAATGTAGGTTGTTTATTTATACTGCAGCTATATTTTACATTAAAGCCAAAGAATTCAAATTGTAATGTGGTTACTTAATAAAATATTTAATTAAGCATCTTTATATAAGCAGGAATCCTTAAATACAAAACTACAAACAGGATAAATTAAATTTATATCTTCGTTATTTTAAAGAATATATAGACTCCAAAAGTTGCAGTAGGCACATTGTATTCAGACAAAATAACAACTGAGCAAAAGTGGATCTCCAAGCAAATCCATTGCTCAGTGTATCAAGCCCTTTAACCTCAATATTTGAATTTTAGCAGATTGCTAACTCTTCAAAGGGAAGATTGCCATACAATTACTACGATCTGGAAGCCTATCTAGTTTTGCTCCCAACAGTCCCTTATTCACACTTTCAAACATATATATGCTTTCAAACTGAAAAAATCACTTTATCTGAATATTTTTCCACATACTAAACATTTTAACACAGTTACATTTCACAATAGGGTACAAAAGTCAACACAATACTGTTTATCAATATATACCATTTTTCAAACTCTTCATTTCAGACACACCATCCTAACACTAATAAAACGCCATAGGAAAATGGATTATATACTCCTGGGTGATATCCTCAGAGATATTAACAAAGATGCACAAACATGCCTCAGAAATAGAATATTGTATTAAGAGGCATCAAAATGGGATTGATACATTCTCCTTTCCAACATTATTATATACATATTCATTTAGCAAAATTCTGACTTTAAGGCTGCAATCCTATGCAAACATACATAGAAGTTAGACCCATGTAATTTAGTGGGAAGTGCAAATAAACATGGAAGGTTGCATTAATATCAAGTACCCTCCTAATGCGCCTGTGTGCCTTATTACCTTTCACTTTGTGATCAGTGATTGATACTGAATAATGTTAGCTATTTATTAAATAATGTGAAAGAGTATATTTGGTAAGTAAGAGGAAGAAGGGCAACTGCCATGTTGTGTTGAGATGTGTGAAAATCTCATGTGACAAAATCAGCCCCAATTTCTAGGCTGATTTTGTGACACATGGAAACAACTGTCCCTGAATAACATGACAGGGTTATACAGAAATGCCTTGTTGCTCACAAATAACAGGAACATTTATGTTTCTTGCAAACAGCAGATGAATTATAAAGGTGTAAGGGGCTGGGGGGGGTGGATGCTCACAAGAGTAAAGCCAGAATCACATCCCAATGTTATCAACAATCCTTTAAAAGTTAACTCATAGGGCTACTTGGTAAAAATCACATCATCTTATACGGAATGAAGCTGTGGCTGAAAGTGGGACATCATTGCGCAACTTTGGCTTTAGCTCTTGCCACATTTCTACCCTCCATCAGTGGTTTTCACCTCTTTGCAGAAGGACTAAGGGCAACATTTTCAACTCTCTGAAAGAATATTCTTCTGTTGCTCTGGAAAATAAATAGCAACTACCCATATTTCCTCATTCAGTAATTAAGTAGAGGTAAACTTCCACTGATAGTTTGTCTGATGTAATATAGATATTACATGGCCTACATTTAACAATGACTTCCAGTGCAATCCTATACATGTCTGCTCAGAAGTAAGCCCCATAGAGTTCAATGGGACTTACCCATAGGTGAGTGTGTACAGGACTGCAACCTTGGGCATCTGCTAATTCATTCATTTATGAATTCCTTTCCCTTCTCAGGCACACCTTCCTCCCACCTCACCCCACACTGAATTTGCACAAGGGAAGACAATGAATCAAAGTAGTGTAAACAACGTGTTAATTTTTCTAACATTCATAAAGTAGTTCTACTGTGAAAAGATTCAGATAGCAGCACCCATTTACTGTTATTAATCAGTATTAATTGTGTCTATCCTTTTGTAAGTAATTCTAAATAGGCCAGTATCTCAATACCGGATGACCAGACGACAACTGATGCCTCCAAGGGAACAAGATTCTTAGACAACTGAGAAATCATGCTCTCTAGCATATACCCATGTCTTGGCATAACAGCATCACTTTTTTTTAAACACATTACTGGGCACATATCATTTCCACCATCACCTATATATATAATTTGTGAGTATTTCAGCTTCGGCTTTAAATGTTCTAAGAATTCTTCTAAAACTCTTCTCTTGCAGAGGTTTATAGGACACTTTGCACAATCATGAATGTGACAATTCTGTACAGTAAGATAGCCACAGTCATCGAAACTTGCAGGATTTGTAAACACTTCATCAAATACTTGACAGACATTAGCAGCTTTTAAAATCCAATCAATAAATATTGCATTAGAATCTGATATAATTATACAATCAAAAAAGCCTTTGTGTTTACCAATAAAATCTAGGAGCTCTTTCATTCCTGCAGTGAAAGGGATTGCTGTCATAGTACTTTTCATCTCCTCTTCTCTTATGCCAATGTCCCCCAGATATCTGAAGACTCTACCCATATATTCTGTCCAAAGTCCTTTTTGATAGGATTTTTTAATTTCTTCAGGAAGTTTTGAAGCAGGTGCACATTTCACAATCCAGGTATCACTGTTTTCATCTACGATTGTATGGTCAAAATCAAAAACCAGAAGAACCTTCATAGTTGTTGGATAAACATAAATCTGGAAATGAAAGAAAACCTTTTGCTTAAGTGCTCTATTACTATTTCAGTGGGCCCATGATCTTGGAAAGGCCAACTTTTCAGAAAAATATAATCTTGTATCTTATTCACAAATAATGCACTACTACAAATCAGGTAGTGGATGACAGTATTTCACTGTGCTTTTGAAAGTACAGAGAATAAGAGAAAGTACAGAGATATGATAGCACTCTTCAAGCACATGAAAGGTTGTCCACAGGAGGGCCGGGATCTTTTCTCGATCATCCCAGAGTGCAGGACACGCAATAATGGGCTCAAGTTACAGGGAGCCAGATTTCGACTGGACATCAGGAAAAACATCCTAACTGTTAGAGCCATACGACAATGGAACCAATTACCTAGAGAGGTAGTGGGCTCTCAGACACTGGAGGCATTCAAGAGGCAGCTGGACAGCCATCTGTCAGGAATGCTTTGATTTGGATTCCTGCATTGCGTAGGGGGTTGGACTTGATGGCCTTATAGGCCCCTTCCAACTCTACTATTATATGATTCTATGAGAATTCATAATATATTAGAATCTGCAATATCCCATAATATGAAACCCAACATGGTTTGCTGCAGTTGGATGAAACAGCAAACCAGTTGATTACAAACCAGATTGTAAGTTTTAAGCTCCTCTCCTTTTGCGTAAAGGAGAATGGCAAAGGAAGAGGGAGCCCAAAGCTTGCTGCAGCTTGTGTTCATAACAATAATGCATGATCTGTCATGTGTGAACCAGGCCAGTCTGCACCTGCAATAAACAGAGACAAGGATACACACATGCATGTTGCTATGCCATGTATATCTTGAGGGGAATGTAAGTTGGAAGGTTACTGTGCATAATACCCGGCCATTTTGCACATTCACCAGACCTCATGGAGAATGTGCACATTAACCTTCCATGAGGAGGCACTCTGATAGAAATTCTCCCCCGACACACACAAATATTAAGCTAAGGAAAAGATTAATAGCAGCATAGAGTCAGTCATCATGGGAATTACAAGGGAGGAAGATTTAACCAGCTGAGAAAGGATTAGTAGGGAAAAAGGGGCTGGGACAGCCAGAGTTCGGATTGCTGTGTTAAGAAATAGCACAGGCCATATGCATAGGGTGGTATTCAATGCTAGTCATACTCAGAGTAGACCCAATAAAGTTAATAGACATGGCTAACAAGTCCATACATTTCGATGGGTCTTCTCTGAGTAAGACTTACTTGAATACAGCTCATTGTCTCCAAACAGATGTCAGAGAATGTGAATCTTCTTCCAGTCAATATGAAAACATTTCTAACATGCCACAAACTTCCATTTGAAAACATGGATTGAAAAATGTTAGTGAAACTGAGAACATTTTATGCCAACCAGGGTTAAAGGTGGGAGCAGGTAATTTGCCAGCAGTGTGCGGTGCTTCACACTCTCTCTCCCAGTCCTCTTTTCCCTGCTGGGTAACCCTTCTTCAACTGGTTTAATCTTCCCTTCCCTGAGATACCCATGACAACCAACCCCATGCAGCTATAAAGCCTTATCCTTAGCTTAATAAGGGGATGGGGGAGAGCAATTTCCCTCAGAATTGTGGGAGGGGGAGGGAAGGTTTAAATATTTCCTCTCTATGCACCCCCCCCTTGTGCTGCTCAGCTGACTGGGGAACAGGTAAGAATGGTGAAAAGGTGGCTGGACTGCAGAAAAATGTTAATCTTAATCTGAAGCCCCCCCCTTCCTGCTGCTCTGTGGAAATATGTTGTGGAACATGCAAGATTAGGCAGTGGTCCAGAAGCAACCGAAGAGGCATAGATTCCACATTTCTGAACAAGAAATAGAAAGACACAAGTCTTGGAGACTACGTATATCATCCAGAGAATGTACAAAATGCAATCAAGATATGCACATTCCCCAAAGCCTGTTGCGGATTATGCATAATGGCCGGAGAATGTACCAAAATCAGGCAATATATGCATATTCTGTAAAGCCTGTTGGGGATTATGTACACTTACTGGAAAATGTGCACAATTCCCTCTTCATGGAAGGTTAACATGTACATTCTCCATGAGGCCTGGTGAATGTGCACAATAGCCAGTTATTATGCACATTAACTACTCAACTTACATTCCCCTTAACATACACATAACAAAAACACAATGCAGCAAGTTGATGCCAATTAAGACTCCTCTAACTGTATTTCAGTAGTGTACTGAACCTGGTGAAATGACACTGACTCTGTATATTCACCTCATTTATTACAAGATACATGCAGACAAGTATTAAATTGTAAAGTGTAACATGTGAAGCAACCCTTATTAAAAACTAAAATATAAATATGGAACATTTGATTATGCTTTAAAGATGTTTAGAACCACCCTGTGAAAGGTAGTAAATCCATCCCATATAACATTTTTTTTAAAAAAAAACATTTTTTTAACAAAGGAAAATAATCTAACAGTAGAACAGCACAATGATACTCACTCGTCGATACTCTGTTTGAAATCTGAATACATTGGAGGGTGTCAGATAAAAACAAGTGAATGTTTCACAGTTTTGTTCCAGTATGAATGCAGGGCACTCTGTAATAGCTGCACAGAGAGAGACAAGACTACTTACATTTTTATCCCATCCTTCCTCCAAGAAGCTCAAAGTGACACATAGGGTTATTCCCCTCACCATTTTATCCTCATAACAACCCTGTGAGGTAGGGTAGGCTTAGCGATAATAACTAGCCTATAACAACCCAGTGGGCTTTATGGGTGAGAGAGGATTTGAACTCAGGTCTCCCCAGTACAAGTCCAACAGTAAGAATGTCAGTCCATGTTCTTTCCCTATTTAGAAAAATAACATAATGTAATGACAAAATTATTCTACTTAAATTGTATGACCAAGTGCCAGGGGCCAGAAGACCCTTGTAGATAATCAGAAGGGCTGCTTTTTACCTGGAACTTGGACTATGACAACACCTTGG
Organism: Rhineura floridana; assembly: GCF_030035675.1. Taxonomy (NCBI): domain Eukaryota; kingdom Metazoa; phylum Chordata; class Lepidosauria; order Squamata; family Rhineuridae; genus Rhineura; species Rhineura floridana. The sequence goes on from NC_084481.1 coordinate 45,739,556, forward strand.
GGAAGGGCTGAGAAGAGCAGACAGAGAAGAGCCTAATAAGGTCAGGCAATAGAGCATATCTGTGTATATTTAAGCTGTCAATTAGCCAGTGAAGGCAGCTACTGCATTTTCAGCCCCAGCTGTGTAGCATTCTTATTGTTTTTATTGATATTGAATAGAACCGTGAAGGCGTGTTTCATTAATACAAGAACAAATACATGAAGATCGCCTTCATCACAGCCATTTCACATTCTAAGTGGGTCTACAGCACTACAAGAGAAAAGTCATTCGTCTCGAATGTGTGAACGCTCACCGGCTCGCTAAGGGGCAGTAGTGGGGGACTTGTAGACCTCCAGATGTTGCTGGACTCCAACTGCCATCAGCCCCAGGCAGCATGGTCAATGGTCAGGGATGGTGGGAACTGTAGTCCAGCAACAACTGGCGAGAGCCATAGATTACAATTAAACGGACTAGGCAGGCAGTAGAAGCCCGGGCCCGACAGTTCCCTGCTAATACCAGCAGAGCCTTTTATCTAAGACGTGGGCCAACCCCGAGAACTCGGCAGCTGTGTCAATGACTCGCAGGTTCCCCCCTCTCTGAATATGGCTATCCCTCCCTGCCCGCCTGCGTGGAGTGGATGGTTGGTCAAGAACCTCGCGGGCCAGAGCCCTAGAGCGCGCGGGACTGCGACAGGAGGGGCTGCCGCGCGGGGGGTGAGCGGGGGGGGGAGGGAAGACGGAATTCTCGCGACCACCCGGCCGTACTGACCTGCAACGTCTTCTTCAAGCCGGGTCACGTGAACGCCCAAACAACTCTCGCGCCGTCCCGGCCTCAGAGCGTCGCGTGACTTCCCCCCTCCAGCGCCACTGTTCCCCGGCAGTTGCCTAGCAACCACTGTACACTCGCGACGCTCGGCACTGAGCTGCCTTGTGCTGGGAGCGGCACGCGGTTCGCCTCCAGCCCGCTCCTCGCCGCTTCCCGCCATGGGGGCCGTGGTCCGTCCTGTCGTGCGATTCGGGAGGCGCAAAGGGCAGGATCGAGAGCCTACCCGTGAGTGTGTGTCGCGGGGGAGGGCGTGGAGGAACGAGCTGGTGGTGGTGGGGACTGGAGAGATGTTCCTGGGTATGGATGTGTATCAGGTACGTGGGTACTGACTGGAGGGCAATATAGGAAAATGTACCCACTGCATTTTGTAAGGCGCCCATCCCTTCCCCCCCCCGTGCGATGAGGATTGGAGGGGAGGTGGTTGGAGAGGACGCAACCATTTAAACGTATGCTTCTGTGGCAGCTGCAGTTGACGCGGACCATCACTACCTGTTGCCCTGGGTGGTGCCAGAGGGAATCCCTGTGGCATAAGCTTTCATGGACCGGAATCTACTTTGTCAGATACACTACGTGTCATTCTGTATCGCAGGCCTGGGGTGGGGTTTGTAAATGGGAGAGCTAAATAGCTATGAAATGCAATGTGATATTTCCATGCAAGTCTCCGGTGTGCAAAAGGTAAGCATAGCGACCATTCATAAGAGCAGTAATTGCGATAATGCAATCTTTGTAGGTTTGCTGTGTTAATATTAAAGCTGTAGCGAACAGGGAAACCATGCTTCTGTCTCACCTGGGTGCTGCTACTCACTCCTATTGGGCCCCTTCCCATCTTCAGAGGAACTTTATTGGTGTGTGAGACACTTATATTTTAAGATTTTGCCTTGCATCCCCAATACGTCCCCCCCGCAGTTTATTTTGTGAGTCTTTTAAGAAGTGAGAGCTGAGAAAGTCTTGAACATACTTCTTCAAGGATGCGCACACAGACTCACATATGGGCGGCACTGCCTGGGGGAAGGGGAAGAGAATCAACCAGACAGGGCAGTGCCCACAGTATCCTCTCAAAGCACCAAATATACCTATGGGCCCAGAAAGCTTGGCAACCCCTATGCATACTCATTTATCTGGGTGTAAATCCATTTAACTCAGAGGGGCTTACATCTGAGAAGACATGCATATTGTCAGGTTGTGACCCTATGAACATTTACATAAGAATAATGTCACTGAAATCAGAAGACATTTCCTCTAACTAAACATGTTGAGGACTGCAGTGTAAAACTATACATGATATAATTTAGACAGGGTTGATCTCATTCTCAATCTGGTATTAAAGCCATGATTTTCAGTCCAGGAGGTGGAAGAGTTGTAAACAGAGTTTAAAAAAACATTTATTTTTATATCTAGCAAATGAAGATGATGTTCTGGAGGGAATATTTCTTCCAGTGGGAGTAGATCTTCGCCAAATAACTATACTGTCCAAAAAAGAATGGGAGAGGATTCAGGACAGACTCACTGCCCCAGCTAGAGAAGTAGCCCGGATTCAGGCTGAAAGGAAAGCGCGGAAAGATCTGCACTTGAAGTCTCAAGCACTTGTGAAAAACTGGAGCAACACTATTGCAGTAAGAGAAATGTGTACATTTCAGTGCCTGTGGGTTACTTATCAAACATCTGAATGTCTTTATAACTCTTCTCTTACTCCTGGATTTGTCAGTCAAAAGAGTTTGAGTATACAGTAGGGCCCCACTCATACGGCGGGTTACGTTCTGGACCCCCGCTGTAAAGCGGAACCCATTGAATAGAATGGCACACGATACCCAAAACCGCCGTAAAAATGGAACAAGTGCCGTATGAGTGGGGCTTTAGTCTAATTGCATCTAACTGAGACCGCTGTAAAGCGAATCGCTGTAAAGCGGGGCCCTACTGTAATCGGAATCTACATTTTTATTATCAGAGATTATATAGTGGCTAGGAGTGTGAGTTGGGAAGTCCCAGGTTCAGATCTTATCTCAACCACGAATTTGTGAGGTAACCTCCTCCTTTTGCAACGGAGAAATAATAATACTGATTTACTGTCCAGGCATATTGTATTGTTGTCTGTGGAGTAGTGTGTAAAGTATATTCTCCACTCTTCAGCCAGAAAAGCTCCCAGTGGCAGAGCAATTTAGAAGTTCATAAAAAATAACAGCCCCTATGCCCTCAGGCTTACAAACTACCATCCTGTCCTGAGGAGAGCAGAGGAGAAACAGAAACAATGTGGGAGCTGCCATTTTAATTACTCTAATCTTTTTAGCTTTTTAATCTTGTATACTAGCTTTTATTTTTTATTTTCTGTTTAATTGTATTTTGTTTTTCTTTATGTCATATATGTTTTGTGATTTTATTATTACAATGTATGTATTTTATCCTATGCTGTTTACCGCCCTGACAGCTACTTGCTATGGGCGGTATATAAATATAACCAAATAAATAAATAAATAAATTATAGAGCTCCCAATGGGGAGGGGTCCTCCCTGCCCTCAACTGCCACCACAGGGGCTTCTGAAGAACCATGGTGCCCTGAGGGGATCAGACTGGAAAGAGAAACATCTTAGGAATGGCCATCTCTGCTGAAAGACCAGCTCCATCAGGCACCTCCTCCCCCTGTACTGTTTCTAGGACAGCTGGTCATTATAAGAGCTACAGTTAAAGAATTGGAATCTGATTATACTTTCTTCCTCTTCCCCCCTTGCCCCTTGTGTGTCATGTCTTTTAGATTGTAAATCTGCGGGCAGGGACTGTCTTCTATTAATTGATTGTACGTAAGCCACTCTGCAAGCCTTTTTGGCTGAAGAGCAGGGTACAAAGACAATAAATAAATAAATAGACAGGCATGACACTTTTTAAAGTGTTTTTAGTGCTTTTGTTTGCCATCCTGGGCTCTTGCTGGGAGGAAGGGCGGGATATACATTAAATAATAAATAAATAAATAAACAGGAAAAGGGGAGGAACAAGAAAACAAGCAAACTCAGGCACCATATTCTCAATGTTACAAAGGCCTTATAATGATCTTTTTGGATGGAAATGGACTGCTCATTGTTAAGGCTTTGGTGTCCTCCTTAGAAACAGCCAGCCAACCTAACCTTCCTGGAAGTGACTGTAATGAAGCCAGAAATTGTTGACCTTACAGGGTGGGGCCTCCATGTTCTGGCACCTAGCTGGAATCTGCCATCTTATTTATTTATTTATTTAATCCATTTATATACCGCTAATATTTAATAAATAAAACTCTAAGCGGTATACAAGAAGTCCAAACATCTTAAAACAACAACTGCAAAAAACAAAATATAGTTAACTGAACAAAACATCCTCTTTAGTATCAATGTAATATAAACATTGCATATAAAATTAAGTACAAGAAATACAAGAAAAAAACGTAATAGACATGATAGACTAAACAGAATATTCCCTATGTTTCAAGGGAGAACAAACATGTTAAAACAAGCTTATTTTATAACATAATAAATTAAACAAATCAGATTTCTTCATCACAATATAATAATAATAATAAAAATCAATTAAAACAGCCGGCCCCCATTATATCAGAATTTTGTCTTACTACCATTGGGAAAAGAAAAAAAAATCATTTAATTTACTCAAACACACCCTTACAAAATCAGCACATTCATATTTAAACATATTAACATTCTAAACCAACACACTCACACTTGCCTCAAATCACACTCTACAAGCACTCACATAATTCAACCACACATCCTAAAAACAGCATACTCACAAGTACACCCATGACAACCACTCAATTCTACATACAGCCAAATAATGCACACATGTATTCTAAGTACAACATTCATACCAAACTCTCATACCAAACATTCCCCCTTGTCTCTCACACAAGGGGGCAGAAACTATGCACCCCAGGCTCTCACCCTGAGGTATAGAAACCACTTTTTCCAACATAGTAGACAATGACACTTCCTCATCTCTCAACTGAGGAACAAAAACTATTCAAATCTCAAATATTCACCCTAAAGAAGGACAGGCTTTTGATCACAACAGCTCGTTTGCTTGCCTTCTCTCTCCACCACTTGCAGCTACATTTTTCTTGGCTGGCGATGGATTCCAGACCCCAAGACGACTCCAAGTGCGACGCCCAGGCGCATGCTGAGGTGCTGCCTCAGGCAGCCCCTCCTCTTTATATAGAAGAAATATAGCAGAAGAAAATATGGCAGAGTTGTGGGCAAATGGCAACAGCTACAGCAGCACACAGAGTCCTTCCAAACATACCCCCCCTTCTTGTCATTCTTGTCATGGCAGGTAGGTTCATGGGGTCCCAGTTGATACTGTCATCCCAGTTTGGATGGTAGTGTTGCTGTTTCTCATAGGGCAAGCATCTGTGAAGGAAAAGGGAGCCCAGTCCAGCTGATGAGAGCAGCGGTGAGTGAAGATGACCGTTCCTCACTTTCTGCTGCACCTTCCACTGCATATTAGAAATAGTAGTGTCGTTAAGACACTAATTCTAATGCAACAACATCCTGATCCTCAATATTGGCATCATATCTGCAACACTGGTGCCTTGTTTAGTGTCATAATACTTAACCTGTGTGTACCAGTGCAGCAAATCATATATATAAAAATAAAACGTTCCATGCTTATAGGTAGTACAGTTAGCTTTCTGCACACTTCAATTTATCACATATTTCTAAGGCTACATGCATTTCCATTTAAATCTTGTTAGGTTCAGGCCCAACCATTATTGTCTGTATTGTTCCAAAAGGGTTAGGGCCTATATATATAGTTTATAAATTAATAACTATTTATTTACCACGGTTGTCTAAATGTCTTAGTAGACTATTACGATGAATAGTACAAGGAAGTTAGTGGAAAGGAAGGGTATATACTGTCACAGGCTGCACACTTGCTTGGGAGTAAGCCCCATTTATTTACTTACTTGGTATACTTTATTGCTTCCTTCATTTCAGGATGGGTAACAATTCAGTTGAAGTCTAAGCAATCCAGAAAACAGCAGATGAAAACATAACAAAAAATAAACTGTATGATCAATAATAAAAATATCTTCTGGAGCCAACCTAATTCTTTACAGCAACAGAAACCAATGCTAGCACCTGGAAAGGCCTTGCCAAATACATGGCTGAAGCAAGTGATGCTGAAATGTCAACAGAATCTGTGCCAGGTGCATTTCCGGGTGGACAGCATTCCATAACTGGAGCACCACCACAGGTGGCCCTCTCTTGTATCATCACCTGAATTATCCTCTCCAGTGGTGGGACAATGCAAAGGGCCTTTCCCTCAGATCTAAAAGATCGGGCAGGCTGATACAGAGAGAGGGACTCCTTCAGGTATTTTGAGTCCCAGTGGGATTTGCTTCTGAGTAATCATAGAACTGTGTTATGACAGTGTAGTTGTAGACATTTCCTACAGTGGAATCTATTTCAAGTGTAAGGGGTGGCATGAAAAATGAGGAATGAACAAATTATTTTTTTATCTGTCATACACAGGACAGGTATCTCAACTGTCAGCCTAAATTTCCTGCTGTAAGCTATACCATATTGCTTTGGAGTTTAATTGAATTTAGCCTTTGGAATTGACGGCAAAATTCCCACTGAATGTAATCCAAGGTTATTGTCAGTGGAGAATCCAAGCGATCCTGGTGTAATTCACCTTTGAGATAGAAGCACTTCAGTGGAACTCAAATGGAAGTTTATCCTGATTTTCTGAATGTTGTATAACTGCATAGCTTTTTAAAGGTGTCTGTTTTGCTTCTAATAATACTTTTAATAAGGAGGATACATTTCATTGCAGGGTATGTCACAAGGAAAACTGGAAGCCAAAAAAGTGCGCCAGCAGAGGGATGAGGAAGAAAGAAGAAAGATTGACCTGGAAGAAGCAAAGTACCAAGCACAGAAGCGAAAAGAGGCCATTGAGCAAGCCAAACTCTATCAGTATTATCAGAATGAGAGAGTGAAAGGATTCCATGTAATGTAGATTTATCATCATCATTATCATCATTTGTTCACTTTAATTTGGGAGGAGATGTTCAAGCATAGAATCTCTATTAAATGGGGGAAATAGCCATGATAAAAATGATGGTACTGCCAAAACTCTTATTTTTATTTCAGAACTTACCTGTGGAAGTCAATTTTAAAATTACTGAAACTTGGCAAAAAACTGTTAAGCTTGGTTCAGGATATGAAAAAGTTGAGTGTAGCTAGGAAACATTGTCATACAATAAGACAAATGGGAGGGGAGGAGAAAGCTTTCCCACCAATAAAAAATGACTATCGGACAGCCCTCTTTGCAAATTCGAAAACCTGGTTTCATTCAGACAGATCATTAATAATGGAAGAGGATAATATCTCAAAAACGCCCTTTGGTATTGTACTCAACCTGACAAAGAAGAAATTAAATAAAATCCTTGTACTAAGACCTTGTTTAGTCTTTGGAGTAAATGTAAAAGGATATTAACTCCTGGTTTATCTCCTTTAATGGCTATATATTATAATGAGGAAATGAATAATAAGGAAATGAATGAAGAAGGTCTAGTTGGTAATCTTTCTTTATGGAAGGTGTATGGATTAATAGACTTAAGAACACTATTTAAAGATGGCATTTTCAAATCAACTTACCAGCAGCTCAGAAATACCACTCAAGTCCTTATTACAAAGTATGGCCCTCTCAGGTAGACAACAGAATTTGAGACCTTAATGCTGGAGGCCAACTCACAAAAGCTATTAAGCAAACTATTCGGGATCATCCTGAACAAAAACATACCCGTGAATGGGGAAAGGCTAAATGGAAATTCTAGTTATGAGATCCCCTTAGAAAAATGCGAATGGATATGGCAAAGTGTCCGTCCCCCTTCAAACAATTAGTGTCAATATCAAATACAGTTTCTATAAACTTATATCTTGATGTTACTTGTCACTGTTAAGATTGAGCCATATATATGGCAAGCAATTTATACTGTAAATGATAAATGTGGATATTTATATTTTTTCAGACTTGTCCCAAAATAAAGATTTTTTTGATTGAAGTAATAAGATAAATTGAAGTTATGACAGGGTATACACTTCCAATGAATCCACTGGTAATTTTTAACAGATTATTAAGAAATGCGTATACATTTATTGATTACTGCACATATAACTATTAGTTCTAAGCGGAAAAAAGTAAGAACTCCAACATTAGAGGACTGGAGAATCAAACTTTGGCAGACAAAATGTGATAAAATTAACGAACTTGGTCAGAATTAGAAAAGAAAGACAACCACCTCATTGCTTGACAAGATATTGAGTTTATTTATAATGTATTGGAATAACTAAGTACAAGAATGTGAACCCACACACGTTGTCAGGTATAATGCAACTTAACTTTCAAAGTTAGGTTGTTGTTATTTCTTCTCTCTCTTAATGCATAAGAAATTATCCAGCACTATTGTTAAAGGGATTACCCCCTTCTTAATATTATTGATTATTGTTTTTTGTTTTAAAATATTGTTTATTGCATAAACAAAATAAAGAAATGGGCCCTATTAAACATTCCAATTTTCTTTTGCAGAGAGCCCTCTTACTTACTGAAGTCTTAAAAGAAAGAGATGCCCAGATTGAATTTAAAAAGATAAAAGAAAACCTGTACCGCAGCAAAGATGAAGAAATAGAATGTGAACGTCAAAAAGCGATACTAAGAGAGCAGGAAAAGGCTAGAGAACACCATATGAAGAGAATGCAACTTAGCAAGGAGCAAATGGAACAGTAAATATAATTAGGATAGCTCTTTTGAAAATCCAGTCGATAAAATTAACTTGCCGTTTGTTGGGTAAATGCATTTCCCCCATAAATCAACAGTATAGACATTGATCTCTTTTATGTATTTATTTCTTTATTAAATTGAATTCCTTCCAAAAGGAGCCCAGGGTAGCAAACAACAAGCATTTGTGTGGGGGATTAAAACCTTGCCTGCTCACTATTGTTCTTGCAATAGCGTTGAGGAAAGGGCCTTAGCTCAGTGGGAGAGCATCTGCTTTGCATGCAGAAGGTCCCAGGTTCAGTCCCCAGCATCTCCAGGTAGGGAAAGGAGAGACCCCTGTCTGAAATCCTGGAGAGCCCTTGCCAGTCAGTGTAGACAATATTGAGCTAGGTTGACCAGTAGTCTGACTCAAATAAGACAGCTTCCTATGTTCTTAAAGAAAGAACGGTCTTGTCATTGTGGTGCTTTCTTTTGACGACTACAGCTATGTTAGTGCCAAGACTATTAAATAAGGAGATCATTGGACCACATTCTAAATGAGCAGCTGTAGGGAGCTCTCTTGCTGCCAGAAGAAGGTCTGCTCCAGCAAGTGCTGTTTGCCCTAGGGTTGCAGAAGTGAGGGAAGGCCTCTTTCACTAGCCAAAAGAACAAAGACCAGAACTGGGAGGCTGCATCTTCACTCCCAGGAAGAATATAAGTGGTGCAGCTGCAGGGAGCCTTCTCTCCCCCCCCCCCATGAAAGAACACTCTGCTCCAACTGTCAAATGCCCTAGGACTGTAGAAGGAAGGGGAGGGGTACCCTGGCCTCTGCTATCACAAGGGCATTGGTACGATTTTACATTTTGTTTTACTATTTTTACTGTTTTAATGTGTCGTAAGTCATCTTGGAAATAATTTGCTTGAAAGGTGAGGGTACCCACTTAGAAATAAATTCATTCTGCTGTATTTACAAAGCAACCGTGGTCTGTACCAGTCTACTTGGGCAATGACTTGGTATATTTATACGGATAACCTTCCCCATCTTTAGTTCCAGAAGTTCTGTTAACTGTAGAGAAACTTTAGATGTGGCTCATTTACCACATGGTTGCCCCCTTCTATGTGTTTTAGGATAAAAGAGCACGAATGTTTAGCAGAACTGAGCAGGCTGGAAGACAAAAGGGAAAGGAAAGAGATACAGGCACAGGTCAGGCTACATCAATTGGAAATGCAGGAAAAAGAGCTAGAGGAGCGAGAAGAGAAACTGAAGCGCAGGCAGGCACATCAGGTATGTCTTGGAAGCCAGGAGCCAAATGTATGAAACACATTCCTGGTGCCATCCTTGGCAGTCTTGCAGCACCAGGCGGAGACCTTTCTGTTCATCCAGACCTTTGGTTAATGTTACCTCCTACATTGGTGCTCATCTTTTAATGGAATGATCAGGACTTGGTCCTTATTAATATGTTGCTGGATGATCATTTTATGGATTTTGTATTGTCATTTTTAAAAAAATCTGGTTTTAAATTGTTTTTATGTGTCGTATTTTATTTTATCAAGCCGCTTTGAGATTTTTTATTGTAAAAAGCAACTTATAAATGAAATAACTAAATGACATAAATGAAATAAATATTTGTTACTACTACTATTATTAACAACTCCTTAGGATCAGAATAGTGCTTTTCAGTCCTTAATAACTCACAAGGACTTTTAGGAGTTGCTGAACTTTAACAATTTCCAGTCAAATTATTAATAGGGCTGTTTATGACAAATGGAGGGGAAGTTGATTTCTGGTGCTTAGGCAAAGAGTTTGTGCAAAGTTCTGTTATTTTTCAGATATGACTTTGTGGAGTAGCTTTGAGTACAAGGAAAGACAGAGGGCTTCCACGCATAGCTTTTTATGTGTGTTGAGGGGTTGCTAATCCATCACCTGTGAGCCACACACAGATTGTGATGATCCCTACTATTCCAAATGATAGATTGGGTAATGGCAGAATTATTTATTTATTTATTAGTTGCTTTCCCCCCAAAATGAAACTCAAAGCGACTTACAAAAAAAGTATCTCAAAAACATATGCAGAATAAAGATAACAGTACAAAAGCATACCAAGCAAAGCTCAATACAATAAATAGAACAATGTGATAAAAATTGCAACACACAGTACAACTCAAATATAGGTTTTCTGCTACCCCCCTCCTGTCTCCAAAACTCAGAACCTACTAGTTCAGCCATCATAGCCAAGAACCCACCCACCCCCCCAGCTTAGGCTACAGGAAGCAATTGGCACAGTCCAAATCTGCTAAAGTGTCAAATCAGCTGTTAGCAAAGCTGCCTTCTGGACAAAATCTAAAGGCCATTTCCCAGTCATATTTCCTCTCTTTCTGGTTTCACTGTGGGGCTTGTATATAAAACAATGCAAAATAGTTCCTATGTGTGACAGAAATGTCTTGTAATTTGGTGAACAAAGGGCATGGATTTGTAACTGGTGCAAAAATTGGGGTTTAATCATATTTATGCAGTGAATTGCCTGCGTTGGGACCAATGCAAGCCACAAGGTTCCAGGAGTTACACAACCCCAGCAGTGGTACTCTTGTTTGCATGAGATGACATTAATATGCTGTCTTATATTTATGTTTTCACCACTGCTTCTAGCTCCTTTACTGTAGAAAACTGGGACAAATCCCTACATGCCTTCTCTCCACACTCCATGCTTTGCATCACTATATTATTTTCTTCATGTTCTTTTTTATTATCTTCCATAGCTTGGGCCTACTCAGTGCAAATACTCTGAAGCCTTTGGGAGCAATTCTGCCCCTCTCCCCATCACCGGGAATGGCTTAGGATTGGGCAGAGGTCTCTCTCCACCAACAGAGGGGCTTGCCATGGAAGCCCCCATTTTGCCCACTGGAGGCGCAGTCTGTTTGAGAGCTACTGCTGGAGGTGTTTCCACTGATGATAGCTGACACAAGGCTGTGAAATAGGATGGGGGGGGATCAGAGCAGGGCCAGCCACTGGCCCAGCAAAAAAAAGATAAAAAGTGGCTCCACTGCTCTTCTTATTCTCAGGCCAGGTGATGCTTATTTTGGTTTACAAAATGTGCATTCTGAGTTTGTTGGGTTTTTTAAAGGCACATGTTGCTGACCAGGTAACTCTTAAGGCTATAGAAAAACAAAAACAAGAGGAAGAGGATGAAAAAGTTGGAGCGCATTTTAAAGCAAAGCAAGCTATGGCTAAGCTGACAAAAGCGAAAGAAGAGGAAATGCTCAGGTAGGCAGAACATGAATTTGAAACTGCTTAGAGCTTTTTTTTCACTCAAGCAGTATATAAATTTTGTTAAATAAATGTAAATACATTACCCAAATAAAACAAGATGCAATTTTTCTAGTATTATGTATTCTTACATTAAAGATCCATTTTGCACATTGAGATTCTGTGGGACTAAAGACTATAGATTCAGTTTTATGCTGGTGTGAACTCATTTTATTTGTTTTTGTTGATTTATTTATTTGTATCCGCCATTTCTCCAATCACTGAACTCAAGGCAACATGCATAGAGTTGCCAAACCATCTCCCATCCAGGCACTGGCCAGATCTAGACCTTCTTAGCTTCAGGCTGTATCGAGTGCCTTCAGACCTGCCTAGGGATCCAATTTAAGAGATGAAGCCCACTTTGGGCATGCAAAGTTCCCTATCAGGAACTCCATAGTTCAGACAATCCCAGTAGGCTTTCAGCAAGCGCTGACCAACTGATCGATGCTGACAGCAAGTTGACTCTAGGCAGACATCGGCTGTGCTATGTATTTCCCAATAAGGAACTCCATAGCAAACAGCAGGCTTGCTGTCACTACTGATCAACTGATTGGCACTAAGAGCAAGCCTCCCTTGCCAAGGAATAATTTGGAGCACTTTAAGGCTCATGATCATTCCTTGGCAGCTGCATCCCAACCTGCCCCACACTAGACACTGCATATAACATCAATTTTGAAGTGGGGGGGGAATGATTTGTGGAAAATTTCCGCAAGGACCAAATTTTAGGCCTGCGGACCAGAGGTTCCCCACCCCTGCTTTAAGGCATGTCTCCCTCCCCTCCACCGTGTACATAATTTAATGTGATTGCTCTGCATTAATGCCTAACTCATGCAATCCTCACCCTCCAGCAAAATAGAATATGCTGCACAAATTGAGTTACGTAATCAGGCATCCATGTTGAGTACCTGTATAATATGCAATATATACATGAGGAGGAGGGGCACCTGTACTTCTTGCCTATGTAAAGACTTTTGCTGGCCTAGTAAATGTCTGAACTAATTAATGGTTGTGTATTTACGGCATCTTTGGCAATAAAGACTAAATGATTAGAAAAAGATACTGAAATAAAACGGAACGCCTGAGTTCAACATCTTCAATAGATTCCCATGACATTCGTATAAGCTAATATAATTTCTTCATGTGTCATCTGCATACATTAATTCAGTGTTTTCCAAACTTTTGAATATCTGGGGTGCAGTTTATGTCTGGATTAAAAGATGAAGCACACTTCATCCTTATAGTCAAAAAGACACCATTGGAGTAAAGGGCAGGCCAAGCCACTCAAGGATGGGATCATGCTTTCTCAGCAATGGTGGTACTTCAGGGAATCCCCTGCATCTGTTATCTGTAGTGCATATCATGTCAAGTATCCTGGTGTACCCTTATTCCCTCAGCTTTATGTTACTGCCCATATATGGGTAGAGATACAGGACATCTGTGCTGAATGGGGCCTCCCTCCCCTGACTGGCATAGAGTAGTGGGTTGTATCCAATTTGGTAGTTTAATGAAGGCATACCTCAGATCTCACCACACACAATTGAGGAATTACTGCACTAATTGTTGAACCACTACAGGTTAATGGAGAAACAGAGAGACAATATAACTAACCGCCTCCTGGCACAGATGAAAAAGAAGTCTGATGATGAAGATGAGCGTATTGCTAGAGATGTTGCAGAGGCAGAAGAGGAGCTTGAGAGAGAGCACAAAGCAAAAGAAGAAAAGAACAACAATGATTTGAAATCCATCAAAGAACACAGAATTAATGTGGTAAGAAAAATGAAGCACGAAGCACTCTTTTCTGTTTTACCGTTTCTTACCAGTTAGGGTGGAATCTGATACTGTGTGAGCAGATTTCTGCTTGCGCAACAGGGCTTCACCTTCTTCTCCTTCCCCATGTACCCCCAAAATATGCTTCAGAGGGCCTCATGCCCTTCACGATCAGTTTTCAGGGTGCATGGGAGACTGTAGTGGGAGGAGAGGAAGGTGAAGTCCCATTGGGAGAGCAGATGCTCATTCAGTTTCTGCATGGACAGTGTTGGATCCAACCTTTAGTCTCTAAAATTAACTTATTTTACAATAACACTGTGTTCCTGAACAACTTGCATGAAAGCAAGTTCCATTAAAATTAGTGGAAGTTGCTTACAAAGTATTTAAAAGTGTGATGCCCAGAACATCAAAAATGTATGTATGTAATTCTAAATTACTAGACAGTCATTAGATTTTAGGTTTTGCTACTCTGGGATATGAACTGGATTGTGTTGTTCTAGATAAAAATGAAAGAAGAGAAAGAAAAACAGGAGAAACTGGAAGCTCAAGAGATACTTCATGGACTAATGGAAGCGGACCGGATCTATCAAGAACTGGAAAAGGACAAGAAACACAGAAATCATTGTGCAAACTTAAAATTGCAAGACAGCCATGTCATGCAGATAGTAAGTATGGGCATTCTGTTTCCAATGTATTCTTTCAAAGGAAAAATGGAATATGACTTACATTTCTGTTCAGTGCCTGAGAGGGCAGTATGCAAGTGAGAAAACTGCATCTGCAAATTGATAGAATCTCAGGGACAGGCTTCCTTTATTTCCAGATGACAAAGAACTTAGAGACGGTGTGGGGAACCTTTGGCCCTTCAGATGTTGCTGAACTACAACTCTCATAATTCTTGGCCATTAACCACACTTCCTGAGACTGATGGGAGTTGTTGTTCAGCAGCATCTGGAGGGCCAAAGGTTCTCCATGCTTGCCTATCAGAAAATACAAAATACTATTATCATCAGTGTGGTATAATGGACAGAGGTTGAGGTTTGAATTCTCCTGAATATCATGAGCAGAAAGAAGGTCGCAGAAGAAGACTGTCTCCCCTGCAGTTACTTATGCCCCCAGTCCTCTCCTGAACATCGTGGAATGAAGTGCCATGGGGGTGGGGGTGCTGGCGGAAGGGGAGAATTGCCCAAATCAGACAGAGGGATCTTCTGTTTGCATTGTGTGTGTGTGTATGTGTGAGGGGGGGGAATACAGACAAATGCCATTACACATATTTAAAGCTGGATGTCAGTTGATAGTGATTCTTGTGATTAAGAGGATAAGTCAAAGGCCAAACAGAAAATGTGCGGTGCCTTTAGAAATTCCATTTTTAGAAAGTCCTGGCCACCTTGGACTCCTCCTCTCATTAGGGTCGCTTGCCACAGAACCTTACTTACCATTGTTCTGAGTTTATTAAAATCAGCTTTCCTGAAGTCCAGGGTACATGTATGGCTACTCTCAGCTTTTACGTCCTTTAAAATCAAGAACTTGGGTATAGTGTGGTCACTTTCCCCCAGAGTTCCCGTAACTGCGACTTCATCCACAAAGTCATCTCTGTTGGTTAGAATCAAGTCAAGGATAGCTGATCCTCTAGTTGCTTCCTCCACTTTCTGTGGGAGAAAATTATCTCCAACACAAGTCAGGGATATCTTGCAGGGGTCATGTTTGGCAGAATTTGTCTCCCAATAGATATTGGGGTAATTGAAGTCTCCCATTACTACTACATCATGTCTCCTTGAAACATTGGCAATTGCTTTTCAAAATGTTCAGCCTTTTCTTCTCCTTGATTGAGTGGTTGGTAGTAGTCTCCAACCACCATGTTCTTTTTATTCCTTGCCCCATTAATTTTAATCCAGATACTCTCGGCGGAGCTACCAAACTCATCCTCCTGCATTTCTGTGCAGGGATATATATTTTTAACATATAGCATGACTCCTCCTCCCTTTCTGTTTCTTCTGTTCTTTTTGAACAAGTTATATCCTTCAGTTGCTGTATTCCAGTCATGCGAGTCATCTCACCAAGTTTCAGTTATATCTATCAAGTTGTATTTACTCTCCTGTATTGAGAATTCAAGTTTGTCCTGTTTGTTTCCCATACTCTGGCCATTAGTAAACAGACGTAGAACACCATGTGATTTATGGCCTGGCTTCCCCTCCCTGCCACACTTGGGGTTCATTCTTTAGCTTTTGTGCCAGGTCAAGACAACAGTCATCTTTTTAGCCCAGCTGTTTCATATGCCACATGCTGTGACGGGGGGCACACAAGGTGGAGATTCAACAGGGCAGCACCCCCCCTTGGCATCTGCGTACTCTGCTTAATTTATTGGATTTGGATTGGGGGGTGGGAATCAATACTTCCACAACTTTATAGTCTCAGTTTAAATATAACATTGTTTTTATATATGCTTATATAACTGAGTCTGAGTCCTAGCCAAACTAGGGCGCTGTGTGTTGGTGGTTCCCAAGTTCGGATAATTGGTCAGTTGCCTGGTTTGGATGGGGTTGTACTCCCTCTGAAAGAGCAGGCTTGTAGTCTGGGGATGCTCCTGGATCCATCTTTGTTACTAGAAGCCCAGGTGACCTCAGTGGCTAGGAGTGCCTTACCAGCTTCAGCTGGTAAGACAGTTGCGGCTATTTCTGGACCGCGATAGCCTAACCACTGTTGTCCATGCACTGGTAACTTTCAGGCTGGATTACTGTAATGTGCTCTATGTGGGGCTGCCCTTGAGGTGAGTCCAGAAGTTGCAGCTGGTACAAAATGTGGTGGCATGACTTCACTGGGGCAGGATATCGCCAACATGTCACCCCACTGCTGAAAGAATTGCACTGGCTGCCCATTAGCTACCAGGCCAAATTCAGGGTTCTGGTTTTGGTGTACAAAGTCCTATGCAGCTTGGGACCAGGATACCTGAAAGACCATCTTACTCCTTATATACCCATTCGATCACTGCACTCTTCAGGTGAGGGCCTCCTGCAGATACCATCTTATCAGGAGGTCCGTTCCACACAACATAGGAAACGGACCTTGTAGTGGCACCTACCCTTTGGAATTCCCTCCCTTTAAATATTAGACAGGTGCCATCTCTGTTAGCTTGTTGGCACCTACTGAAGACTTTCCTCCTTCAAGAAGACTTTTAAGTAGAGGCCTTATCCCAGTCTGCATCTGTGTTGGGATTTTTTTTAAAGATGTTTTTAAAGCAGTTTCTCAAAAGGTTTTAAAAATATATATTTTGTTTTAATGTTTTTAAAGATGTTTTAATATATTTTAAAGTCTTTTGTTTTAAGATATTTTCAGAGTGTTTTTAGTGTTTTTGTTCGCCATCCTGGGTTCCTTCTGGGAGGAAGGGCAGGATATAAATTTAATAAATAAATATCTCCCCCCCCCCAAATACAGGCTGAAAAAATGGCAAGAGAAGAGCGTGAGAAGCAAGAAGATACAGAATATGTCAAGCAAAAAGAACTTATTGCATTATTCAAGGAGCAGGAATTCCAGCAGTATGCAAATAAAGTTATTGACGAAGAATCCAAGAACACACGGAATCTTTACCCTCTTTTGAAATCACTAAATGAAGCTCATGCTGGTGTGAACAGACCGGTTTTTAGAGAAAATAATCAGCCGTGTGATAAGCATGCTACTAAGCTACCATATATAGGTGACACAGCTCAAGAAATGAAACTGTTAAATGAACATGAATATGTTCACACTAAGGGTCGATTAGGTTTTACATGGTAAAAAATGTTTTTGAAAGCTACAGTAAAAGCCTAGTGCATTTTTGAATAACCCAGATTGTGAATATATAATGGAAAATTAGCAAGTTTAAGATATCTTAATAAAGTTTGTTACTATCTAACTCTGCTTACATATAGCCTTGAAAATCCATAGTACTAAATAATGTGTAGCATTTAGAAGGGCCAAAAATCTTTCACAACTTTCAATTCAATTTTATTTTAGGAATTTCTGCTCCTTTATTACTTATGTTTCTGCCACTTGTGTGAATGCCAGAAATAATACACCCTTTGTGAAGAAAGTGTTTGCTGTTCATTGTCCATTTAAACTGTTTAGGTTAGAAAAATTAACTAGCCACTTAGTTCTAAAAGCAGGATTTCTGATTGTGTTTGCCTTTGAGAGCCAAAATTTCAGAAACATGGTTAATTTTCTTTCACAAGTAGCCAGCATGGTCCTCCCTGATCAAGATCAAGGCTCTGGCAGGGGTGTGTGGGTGGTAAAATGGGCTTTATCCCTTTACCTCCCACTATGAACTCAGTCTGGATTGATCCCCCCTTTCTGCCTTTTGCATGGGGGGAAACTCCACTTGAAGCTAATGGAAGCTTTCCCCCCCATGCACATAGCAGGTGCAAAGTGTGTGTGGGGGTCATCTCGACTTGGACCACGGGGGGTGGTGTGAAAAGTTAAATCCCACCTACCCTGTAGTCAAGGGCAAACTGCATGATTAACATCCTTTGCATTTTGGCCCAGGCACGCAAAGTAGCGAGCCATACACAAGGAAAAAACTGATGCTAGGAACATAGGTGCTTATCCTTTCCCCCACTCACCACTTCCCCTACTTGACTGGAAAACCTGATCTGGGGCCATACTGGGGATAAAGTAGTTAGGGTGGCAGAAGAAATGCAGCAAGCAGATGAAGAGTTAAGCACTATGCTTTCCTCCTTCAAATGCCCCTGCCTGCTTTGGGTGTCGGGGGCTAATATGGGCTTGGAAAGTGCCATTGGTTTCAAAGATTTAAAGGAAAATGAAGGGTGGCTAGTTTTCTACACAAAGTAGCAATGTTGAGAAAAGTCTAGTTTGACTCTTAGTCATGGACTACATATCTTTAGATATTACTATCATGCCTTCTTGATCTATCATCTAGCCTTTAAGCATAATTTAAATCAGCAAGTAACTAAAGCCACAATATAGGTGCTTCTTTGAGGATAGCAAAAGAATTTCTTTTAAATGTGAGATGACACCATTTACAACTTAATAAAGAATAATATCCAGCAATATGCTGTTTACTTGTAATAAATTTTGTTATAACAACATTCTGCAGTTTTGGAGTTGGCTTATCTCCCAGGGAAGAATATTGTTAAGTGTTAACTTTAATAAACGTGAATGTCCATGGAAGTGTATTGGATACCTCTTTACCAAAAATGGCACTTTAAAAAAAGAAAAAACATTATTTATTACATTTCTGCCTTTACTCAAGTGAGATCTAGTGAGATGTATGCATGGTTCCCAAATGGTCTTCCCTATCCAGGCACTGACCAGACTCAGAGCTGCTTAACTTCCTCAAGATTTGTTATTGTGTGCTTCAGATAATGCTTAAGGCCAATTTAATTTGGATCAGCTAACCCATTCAGTGTCATACGTATCATATGTCTAGTATAGCAAAGGAGATATATATGCTAAATAAACTTTAATTACTGGATAGGAAATTGCTTGTGCAAAATGGATTCCAGTGTCCAACTACACTGAGATAGCACTAGGATTTAAGGCATTCAGTATTAGTGAACTTGGGTGGTTCCAGCCTCTCAGTAGGGCACTCACAGGTGAGATAGGGGTATTTACCTGTTGGGAAACTCCTCTCATATGCAGGAATGTATTTGTTTGCAGCTTTGGTGATGATGCCTGAAGATAGCACCTTAGCTTCAAGGTTCCATCACAATTCCAACCAGAACAACAGCGAAAAGCCCATGGAAGATCTTGCTACTGAAACTGAGGGACAGGGTATGCCCCAGAAAATATATCTAGAGACTGGAATTCAAAACCTCGTTCTGTAGTAAAAAAAATACCCTTTGGGATGAAGGAACCTGAAACAAGCGAGGTGGCATACAACAAAGAACAATAGATGCAGCTGCTATTAGTTATTGCCAATGAAGTCATGAATCTGCAACAAAATTAATGTTTTTGATGTTGAATGAACCCACAGGATACTAGGTGCTAGGCCTCCCCTGTCATGTCTTCTTTGGGACGTTGTTATATGAGCTGCTTAATAAAGAAGAACCTGTGATGATAACCATAGTAATTACAAATACCAGGAAGAAAACAAAGATTATCACACTAGCTCTTCCTTGCTCCTGTCATTATTTTCATACCCTTCCAGCTTCTTGAACACACCTGTGAAATGGGGCGTCTTTTGCATCATTGGAGACTTCTCCAGCATTTTGGAATCCTGGAAAATTACTGGATTAGATGGGCCTTAACTGTCAGAAGAAACAGCACAAACTGCAGAGGAGCTGGATCTATATCCCAAGACCAAGACTACCAGTTGTGAGCCCCTTGAACAACAGACTCTGAACTAGGACCGCTGGAGACAGATTCCACCCAGGTATAGGACCCCTGAATACCAGTGCCCTCGCACTTCCCAGTGCCTGCCTACCACTGCAGGCAATACAAAATTGAAAGCAGAGGGATTCAGAGAGGAAGAGGAATTCTGCTTTCACGCTTCCCATGGTCATCTGGTTGGCCAATGTGAGAACAAGATGCTGGATTTGATGGGTCACTGGCCTTATCCAGCATGTTCCTCTTATGTACTCTGCAGACCAGGTCTTCCCCTTAAGGCTCTCCACTCCTGAGATAGGGGAAGGGTAGTTAAACTCCATGGCGCAGAGTGGTAAACAGCAGTAGCGCAGCCGAAAGCTCTGCTCGCGGCCAGAGTTCGATTCCAACGGAAGGAGGAAGTTGAATCTCCGGTAAAAGGGGTCAAGGTCCACTCAGCCTTCCATCCATCCGTGGTTGGTAAAATGAGTACCCAGCGTATGCTGGGGGGTAAAGAAAGGCCGGGGAAGGAACGGGCAATCCCACCCCATATATACAGTCTGCCTAGTAAACGTCGCAAGACGTCACCCTAAGAGTTGGAAACAACTCGCACTACAAGTGCAGGGACACCTTTACCTTTAGTTAAACTCAAGAGTCCCTAATAAGGGTTCAGCTGAAGTCCAGACATGTTGGAGCAAGTTGTTGGCCTGGAGGTAACTGAGGTCCTGCAAAACCTACTCAATACCCGACTACACCACCCCAGGAGCCCCCTTGTGCACAACTGGATTCTGATCATGGTCAGGACAGGACACTAGTGTTGTGCCTAATGGGTCCCTGGTTCCTTTCAGGAAGCACAGTGCTACAGACTGAATGTTGTAGTATTCTACTACAGAGTCCTCTCAGCGCAAGGATTTGGGACTTTCCCCTCCTCCGCTGCAAGAGGGCTGGGGGAACCCCTAGAACAGATTATGTGAAGCACGGGGGGGGGGAGAGAACATTCCTTTGTCCTTGCACTGACATAACAGTTGCCTTAAGGGCTACATTGGATTTCATTCCTCTAAAAAATGAGTGCAGAAATATTACACATACCCTTGCAGGTAGTGAGTTTGTAAAATAACCTATTCAAGTGCCTAACATTTGTCATTAGACAGCCACCTTCTAATATAGATGCCTATAAAAACCTTTGTTTCAGGAAGCCTATTGGGGCATGTTAAAAACTCATGTATACTGATAATTTAAAAAAATTGTTCTATGTGCACAGCTTAGGGATTCCTTGAACAAACAAACAAACAAACCCTTCCACAATCCTTTTTTCTTTTTAGCTTGGTGAGCTATGTCATGGGCAAATCTGTTTTATATCAGCCAACTATTCCAATTCATCACAGC
Source organism: Rhineura floridana (assembly GCF_030035675.1). Classification (NCBI taxonomy): domain Eukaryota; kingdom Metazoa; phylum Chordata; class Lepidosauria; order Squamata; family Rhineuridae; genus Rhineura; species Rhineura floridana. The sequence continues at coordinate 45,760,842 of NC_084481.1, forward strand.
CAGTACAAATCTAGAATCATATCAATCTTTTGCATGTCTACAAACAAGTCCCAATGGGCAGTATTCGAATGCATCCTGTCAGCATAAGGATTTCTGCTTGTAAAACAGGGCTTTTCCTCCTCCTTCTACCCTTCCCAGATTTGCTCCAGCGGGTTCAGGGATGCACAAATGGGGAGAATGTTTTGTTGTGCAAGCAGAAATTCTTGCACTGATGGAATGATTGCCTTAGTGCTACACTGGATTTCATCCAATGAGTTCAGTGGGGGATGTCCTCAGGTTCAGTGGGGGATGTCCCCAGGTAAGTGGCTATTGGATTGAAGCCACAGCCTGGAAATTAATCTGTGAGGCATCTGATATTGTGTGAGTAATTACATCTGAGAACAAGAGAACAGAAGTCACAGAACCCTTTAAAAGGAATGGATAGAAACCAGCACATTATCAAAGCTGGGGAGGACAGTTAAACTGTACATCCTCTTGAGCCAGTACTGATGCCATACAACATATAGAAACTTATCTGGCCAAATATGTGAATCTGGCCTTACCTTCAAGAATATTAATTACAGTATCTAACAGATTATGAGAACAACGAAACAGTCATTTAACAAAAGATGAAAACAGCATTTAGCTTCTCAAAATACTTTTAATATACAAGTTGCATGTTCAATTCAAGCACTCACATTTTCATGTGTCCTTCCCCAGATGAGAATTACAAACTACAAAAATGTCCAAAATAATGAGTTTTCAACACTCTCGTCAGGCAACACAATGTTGTTACCCAGAAAATTCATCAGTTTTAACAGATTAGCAACTACGTACTCCTATGAAGGTTACCAGTCACCAGTGTTGACTAGGTGCACCTAAACAATGGTTCGGATACTGTAGGTTACTCTGTGCTAACCTGGTACCCTCTAGTTGCTTTGGACTTGCAACTCCCATCGGCCCCAAGCAGCTCAGCCATGCTGGATGGGGCTGATGGGAACTGTAGCCCAAAACATTTGGAAGGCACCAGGTCGGCAAAGGCTGCGGTAGGTAAATCACATTTTTAAATATACATTTAAGAGAACACACCAAATTTAACATATATTTACTTTTCTATACAACTTTACAGAATATATGAAAAAGGGGCTATATATACACTAACTGAAAATGATCGCAAATTCTGCTACAAACATGCTCTGCATGTTGCAAAATTTTAAACAAAGTAATTTTTATCAACTATTGCAATATATTAGTGCAAAGTTTTAGGTTAGTATGTTTCTGTACCTTTAGGACTTTGATGAATGCAAACATTTTATGCTGTGAGATACAGACACAGAGAGATGGCAGATCTGAAGATCCAGTGCTGCAATCACCTGTTCTGATAGTCATCTCTTAGATTTTTGGAGTGTAAATAAATGGATTGGAGAAGACATAGCAACTTGATTGGTGTTATAAGGCTGTTTAATAATACCTGAACAGACAATTTGTCACTCTACTTACTTCAGCTGGAAGTAGGAATTATTCTTTTGAGATACAACTGTGGGACTTAATTACTTTTCAGCAGCCTTTTTAATTATATGCAAAAAATCCACCTTCGAATCAGGTACCCTTCGGCCCAGTTTGGATACTATGTATCTTGGTCACTGAGCCAAGATTTGCATGAACATTTTGGCCACACATTCCAACCACATGCTACCCTTTCCTCCATTCTGCGTGTGCCAAGATCAAAAACTTCCTGTTAATTAACCATCATTTTCCGTTATGTCTAAAGCAGTGGAAAACAGGTTGCTTGCCTGTAACTGGGGTTCTTTGAATGGTTATCTGTGCAGTTACATATATGGGTTCTGCAACTGCACAGAGCAACATTCAGAACATTTTAGGGCGAGGTGAAAATGTTGTGCTTGGAAGCCTATTCCCAACACTCAGTATGCACAATGGGACATGGCTCCCACTTGCCTGCTCAGTTTCACAGAACCACCAAGTGGCTATCACAGGGAAGCACCACAGCAATAGCAGGCCAACAATAGCACCTGCAATAGGGAAGAATGGGTTTTGTGACTGAAGTACAGGTATGCAATCTTTGTGGTCTCTATGCAGGCCCACATGAAAACATACCTACTGACTTACCTGCGTAGGCTTTCCACTACTGAAACAGGGACACATGGGGCTCAATTCAGAGCATTTTACAGTGCAATCCTATACATTCTACACATAAATCACTAATGGGATTTACTCCCAGGATTGCAGCCTGAGTCACATTAAGGTTCCGTTGAAATCAAGAGATTTCATAAATTTTTCATACTGATTTCAATGGAAATAAGAACCATCAACTTTCTTTGGATTGAGGCAATGGAAATTCACAAACCAAATACTGAATTATCACATCACCCCTGAACTTTCCAGTATTCATGGATATTCAGTCCATATATGCAAGAGAAGGATCAGGATTGCAATGTCCCACCAAGCCCCCACCTGATGTTGCACATTGCAAAGCCTAATGTGCATAGAACTGATGTTTATAATCTGGGCACCTCAGTTTTGAGGTGTACAGTTCATATGGATTGGTTTGCATGCACTGAGCTCCAGGAATGTAGTTCCCTATGTAAACATCCAACATGCAATTGTCAGGGAGTGTTAGAGTGGTGTGCCAAAGGGGCTAGGTCATACCTATATCATTCTAGTTTCTCATCATGGATCCAGATTTAACATGAATACAATTAAATATCTACATCAAAGTGAGTACACTGGAATATCCACATAAAACTGGCTTTGGGAATTACAAAAAAAAGGGTTGCCTGAAAAACAAACAAAAATATTTGTGCATGCAAAAAGCAAAAAATAGTATCTCTACTCTCCTAAAACCACTCTTCCAGAAGTATGGAACAATTTAGAAATGAAATAGTACGGTATGATAGAGTTCTGCAATACAACCTAAAGATTTCGATGTATTATTAACAAGTATAAACATTCATTAAAATTTATAATGGAACTGTAATGACACACAACATTCCTCTCCCTGTATTAACTGCTTTAATAAAACATACTTTGATTTCAACAATACTCTAAAGAAGGGTATATTGCAAGATTCAGGGCCCTACTCAAGATGACACAGTATCAGATGCCTAAAAGATGAATGTTGTATTTGTGCTCTAATGAAGCAGCTCACAGAATTAGGCGATAGGGTTTCTCAGCAGTGGAGCCAGAACTTAAGACACTTTTTCAGGCCCAGTTGGCACAACTAAAACAGTTGCTGATGCTGCAATATGGGCCAGAGAAGTTGTCTAGGACATTAAAGGGACATAAGTATTTTTGTTTAAATGGAACAGAACAGTAAGACTGTGTCCATCTGCCACGCTCTTTAGCCCACAACATTTTCCCCTCTCTCTTTTAGCACCAGAGTAGCTACAGATGAACCTCAGGATCAAACTAAGAACATGATGTCATCCAGAGAAAATCATTTGTATGCACTGTACTAAACTAGAGAGATGTCAGGGAGTTTGCACAGCAGCCAGAGAACAAGCAGATACCATTAGCCTATCTTGACAGAAAATAGTAGTAATTTCTTCCAAGAAGAAGTTCCTGTGTTAATATCACAAAGAATATCAAAAATCTAATTTGGGATCAGACATCACATTCAGCCTTGTAAATGGTGAACAAGTCCAATAGGTATCAATCTGACAATTACAAGAAATTGTATAGAATAATATGGATAAGTATGTTCTGTAAGTATGGATACATGAATCATCTCAGAACAATTTTGCTAGACATGAATTTGAGTTTAACAACATGGGCAAAACTGTATATGCCCAATAACATTACTTGATTTACTGTAATTTTCCAAAGATCAGCTATGGTGGTTTGTTGTAGAAAAAACAACAAAGCGTCTTATGACCTCTTAACAACTTACATATTTATTATATAAGCTTACATGGACTAAAGTCCATAGTCTACTTCATTAGATGCATGATGTGTAACTCTTAACTGGCAACCATATTTAAGATTGCACTTCAATATGCCATGATGCTTCATGCATCCGATGAAATGGTCTGTGCCATATGTTATGTCATAATACATTTGTTACTTCAAGGTGCCATAAGACTTTTGTTGTTTTTGATTTATTATAATTTGATCATGTGGAGTGATATGGACTGGGACACATGGCAGAAGTACTCTTAATATACATCATGCACTTTGGGTACCAATTTCCTTTGACATGTGTGGGGAACCTTTGGCCCTCCAGCTATTGCTGAATTACAACTCCCATCAGCCATAACAAGCACGGTCAATGGCCAGAGATGATAGGAGTTAGTTCAGCAACATCTGGAGGGCCATAAGTTCCCTACCTCTGCTTTAACATGTCAGCTTCATATTTATATCTATATCTAAAGGTCAGATTTCATATCATTTCAGTTATTGGTATTCTGCCATTGAGGTCACCAAATAAACCCAATGCCTTTCAAAATGCTACCAAGCACAGCTTTAACTGAAGCATATCAATCCTGGTATAAATTAAATTTAATTGGGGGAACAAATACAGTGTGAATAATTTTCTTTATGAAAACTTTGTGCCAATGCAAAAAGGAACTTTGTATGAGTACATGCTTTATAGCCTAACATTTTTGATTTCTAGAAGAACACAGTACTGTAGACTATTTTTCTCCTTAAGTTTACTCAAGCAGCAATTGAGAGAACTGTACACTACAGACAATATAGCCATGTATTCCATAGGAACTTTTTACCCTTACAGAATAACCTAATGGGTTGCATGGCATATAAACATAATATAATTGAAATGATTGTCATTTATCCACAGTATGTCTATACTAAGCAAATAAAATTTAATTCCTTACACCTCAATTTCATTACACTAGATATGTATTTATTGTTTGCTTGTTTTTAATAATGATGTTATGTGTCTGCACTGTGTACGTTTGTACATGCTATGTATGTATTCCCATGTATCCTTCATTACTCAAGCTAATGTCCTGCCCCATGACTGGGTAGAGACCCAGCCTTAAATCTTTTATGAATCACTATACACCTAGATTTTTCTGACACATGCCTGAACCTGATTACTGCATCCCTTGCTACTTCAGCCCTTTCTTCTCTTCCCTTTGTTGCACTTTTCAACATCTGCTAGAAAAACGGAAGCTGGAATAGCAGTTGCAGCATAGGCTATAGCAAAACCACAGCTTTCATTACACAATACTTTCATTCCTTCAGGCAGAATAAAAGTTAAGACATACAGCGCACGTTTTAAACTTATGCATCCAAGCTACTGGGGGTACTCCACTCCATGTCCAGAACAAATGCTGGGTCCAAGGAAACTACTGTTAACAGGAAAAAATGGCTACTGGAGATAATCAGAAAACAAGGGTTCCTACTTATAAACTGAGCCACACCCTAACTTTCCATCTAAAATAATGTTTTCCCCTTCAAAGCATGCAAAATGCAATCTATAAGAGACAAAATACAGTAACATAGCATCAAAATGCACTGCTAGAGGAAACACTAAAGATAGCGACTACCCAGCAGCATACAAAGATTAGCATTTCTGACAGAATTGCTTCTACTGAAAATATTTCATCCAGAATAAATGGTCATTCCAAAGACCAAAGTGATTAATTTTTTTTCCTAATGGCAACAGCAATGTAACATTTTGGGCAAAATGATACCTTCATTCAATTATTCAAATACTTTAATATCCCTTCTTCTTCTGCATTCCACACCTCTAATATACTCTGGTTGTCTACTTATTATAGTTCTGTAACGTTAACATAATGTTATTAATATCACAACAGCAACCCTTTGAGACATGAGTAAGCAGAATTCTACTGGTTCAAACAAATTTATTTTGAGCCCAACCTGTTCGTTTGTAGTGGGTCATCGAAATTAAAATGTAAATGCAATACAGTATGCTTCCTCCTGATAATTCAGAAGTAGGATACATAAACTATGAAATATTAAAACACAGCACACCATATTACACATAAAACTTGTTTCTTCATTTCAAGTTTATTAAAACTGTTAGTAGTACAAATGATCCAGGTTGTGGATTATCAAAAGACCAAACAGAAGTCCACATAAAAAAAATGTTCCCCAACATGTCTCTAGAACCTGGAGGCAGAATGGAAACAGCAAGTTCATAAACTTATCCATGTCTGTCTTCATCAGTCCCAGCACTTGATTCATGATCAGATTTTTTATCTTTACCACGGGAACGATCTCTCTCCTGATTCTTAGATTTTTGGTTGACCTCTTTTTCTCTTGAGGAACGGGACCTGTCCTTTTCCTTCTCCTTACTCCTGTGTGAAGATGATCTTTTCAATTCTCTGTCCTTGCTACTTCGTCTTTTCTTTGAGTCAGGACTCCTATCCTGATCTCTATAGGACTTTTTGCATTTATTGGTCTCTGAGCTACTACTGTCACGGCTTTTTGAACGTTTCCTTTTTTCAGCATCATCCTTTTTGTGAGAACTTCTATGCTCTTGAGTCCGATGTCTGTCTTTACTTCGACTTTCCTCCCTCTCAGAGCTCTGCGACTCCTTCCTCTTCTTGTTCTCTTTACCTTTAGATCTTTCTGGTGTGCCTTTTCTGTCTCTACTTCTTGACCTTCCCCTTCTTTTTACTTCCTTATCTTTGTGTTTTGAGTAATCTTTACTTCTGCTGCGGTCTCGTTCTTTACTTCGGGACTTGGCTCGTTTCCCTCTCTCTCCACTTTTGCTTCGCTCTCTGGTCTTGCTATTTGAGCTGTGTTTGCTTTTAGACAGTTCACGGTCTCTGCTCTTTGACTTTGCATGTTTTTCCCTATCTTTACTTTTAGTATGATTCTGATCATTAGTTTTAGAACCTCCCCTTTTATTCTTCTCTTTACTTCTGCTCCTTTCTCTTCCTCGAAAATCATTGTGTTTTTCTTTGTCCTTCTCTTTCTCACAGTCTCTTTCTTTGCTTCCTGATCTCATTTTCTTTTCTTCATGTTTGCTGTGTTTGGAGTCCCTTTCTTTACTTTTTGACATCTCTTTGCTTTTGCTCTGGCTTTTGGATCTAGCCCTTTTTTTGGCTTTACCTTTGTTATGCTTGTCTTTGTCCTCCTTCTCAGAATTCCTCCTTGTCTCTCTCTCTTTGCTGCCAGATTTGTGGTCTTTTGCTTTCTTTTCTTTCTCCCCCCTCCTGTTTGGGCTCTCAGAAATTTGCCTGTGGTCAGATACTTTTCTTTCTTTTCCTCTTCCTGGGCTTTTCTGATTTGCAGCATCCTTCTTGTTCTCATTAACTTCACCCCTGGGGAAAAAAAACAAAGAACAAAAAAGTTTATGCACTGTGAAATGAAAAAGTGAAAACCAGAAAACCAGAGGGAAAAATGCCAAATCAGTAACCAAAGCTGAACCTACATTACAAATTTCATAATCATTATTTTTAATTGTTGTTGCATATATCTCTGGTAGACTACAAACTAGGAAAAATGAATGCTGAAAAAATAACCAGCTGTAATAGTACTTGAAAGATTGTACTATTCTTCATTCTCATAAATGCTCTTATTATGTACATACCCAAACTGGGAAAAAAATGCAAATTCTATGACCACAACTTACTTATCTCCCTTTATCCATCTTTCACCGCTTGATATTCTCATTCTTTGAGCTCTTTGCATTTCTTGTCTCCAATGTGGTGGTGTCTCACTGCGTCTAAAGCGATCTCTTGACCTGGATCTTGAAGGTGTCCGGTAGCGCTTTGAAAACAGAAAAAACAATGTCAGAAAAAAAATGTGCCAGCAGTACAACTCTATATAATATTCATATGAGATAGCTTTTTACTCATGTAATTTGTAATTTAAAAAATTATCACTGACATTTTTCTCCCATGAATAGGATTTCATAAAGTGGTCATGTCATCATAAAGACTCAAGGGACTTACAAGTGCAAAATTTTGGCTACATCAGGCTCCTAATATTAGCTTCCAACAAGAGCTAAAAGTAACAAGCACTAAAAAAATATAATCATGCAATTTTAGATGCTCTTGAACTATGAGATAATTTAGACTTGTCCCTATAAAAAAGATTCAACTAATTCAGTGGAATAGATCTTAAGCATGACTTGAACAACTATGATGTTACACACATAGGTCCCAATAATCTCAGAAAATTAATCGTACAGACAGGAGCAAAGGAATGCAAGACCCATTTTTCCAGATAAAAGAAGCCATTAAATGATATATGTGAGAGTCAAAACTGACACTGCTATATATATCCAGAGATGCTTTTCTTAAAATGTTGTTGAGTAGGACAGCAATGACTAATTGGAGCTCAGCACAAAAGCTTGTAATAGGTAGCTCTTTCATTGAATAACTGTAGCAGCATTCAGGGTTAGTGGAATCATGGGAGATGTAATGACAGATACTCTACATCTATAAACAAGATAATAACCTCTCCCCCATTCATCCCCAAAATGCCTCTCTCCAAAACCACTTCAGTATATCCATAAAGAAGGAATAATTACTCTCCAAAGATGTTGTGGAACAAGATCACTGTATTAAAGGATAAAAGCCATAAAAATTCAAAGAATCAAGACACTAGAAAGAACATACCCTTGGTCCTCTTCCTTTAATTTTTCGTCCAGACCTAGTCACTAACAGCCTTCTCTGATATGTTGATTGACAGTTAGATGGGTTACTAAAAATTAGAGGGGAAAAAGTTCACTGGGATGGTTCTAAAGAAGATTCTTCACATTCTTCTATAACAATGTATTCCTGAAGCTCTATCAAACTGTATATATGCACAAATAGTTAGCTAAATATTTGCTCCATGGCTAAGGATTCAAATATACAATTATGAGGCTGATAAAAACAGTGGATGAAATCCAACCATGTTCATCCACCAGTAGAAAGACGCTGTTGGCATAACAGATTCCCCGTCATACCACCCTAGTCTGCTTCAGATGGCTGTAGGGGAAAGGACTTGAAGTTTAAGTCTGCTTGCACGACACTGGATTTTTCCTAGTAAAAGAATGTACCATCGGTCTCACCTGAAAGGTGATTTTCATAGGAAGGGGCCATCACTGTGGGTAACAGTTCCACCTATCGTGCGAAGGCAAGAATGTTTTTGAAGTCAAGACTAGGGACGTCATGCCCCTCCCACTCTCCAGTTCATTCGTAGCGAGTCTAAAAGAGATATCTAAAAATACAAGAACAAGGCCAACAGGCCCGCCAGGAAAATAACATAATAGTCACATGCATAACAACATGACTCTAACCTAACTACATAACATAACAGAACTAAAAGTCTTGACTTCACTCTTACATTTAAATATAATATGGAAACAATAACATATAACCCATTGATAAAATCACTAGTCATCCTCCAACTGGGAGGGTCGTGATGGCCCCTTCCTATGAAAATCACCTTTCAGGTGAGACCAATGGTACATTTTCCATAGGAAGTGGGCCATCACTGTGGGATGTACCAAAGCAACCCATATAGGGAGGGACCACCCACATGTTAATCCTCATTAAGAACCTGTTGCAACACTCGTCTGCCAAAAGAAGCATCAGCAGAGGCATAACGATCAATTTTATAATGTCTTATAAACGAGTGTGGGGAAGACCAGACTGCGGCCCTACAAATATCGGCAACAGGAGCATTAGTAGCAAAAGCAGCCGAAGTGGCAGCTGACCTAGTAGAATGAGCTGTTATACTAGCAGGAACTGGCAGCTTCAGGGACTCATATGCTAAGGTAATGCATGCCCTTAACCAATGGGATAAGGTAGGATTGGATACTTTATGCCCCATAGACCCTGGATGAAAGGATACAAACAGAGACTCTGTTCGTCGAATCTCTTGGGTCCTAGACAGGTAGGTCTTGAGAGCCCTCCGGACATCCAACGAATGCCAAGCCTTCTCGAGAGGATGGGTAGGATTCGGGCAAAAGGAAGGCAAAACAATGTCCTGGTTGCAATGAAAAACTGAATCGACCTTGGGACGAAAGGAAGGGTCAGTCTTCAGCACAACAGAGTCCTTATGGAAGACGCAGAGGTGTCTAGCGGAAGACAATGCGCCCAACTCCGAAACGCGTCTGGCAGATGTGATTGCAATCAGAAACAGGACCTTGAAGGACAGAATACGTAGGGGCACAGTTCTGATGGGTTCAAACGGAGGGCGTTGCAAAGCCTGCAGAACTTTCGGCAAACTCCATGAGGGGAACCGATGGACAACAGCCGGAGAGCGTAGGGCGACTCCCCTCAAAAAACGTTTGATGAACGGATGTGAGGAAATATGATCTCCAGGAAAGGACACTGAGAGAATGGATGACAGAGTAGACGCATGTCGACGTAGAGTGTTGGGTCGAAGTCCCATCATAAAGCCACTATGGAGAAATTGGAGCACCTGGTGCACATTGGCCTGGGATGGATCGTGGTGGTGGGACTGACACCACTTGGAGAAAGCCACCCAGGTATGTTGATAAATGCGAGTGGTAGATGGTCTTCTCGAGGCCAAAATAATATCAATCACAGCGTCAGACAGTCCAGCTGACCTCAAGTGTCTCCGTTCAAACGCCACGCTGTTAGATTGAGCCAAGTAGGGTCCTGGTGCAGTACTGGACCCTGGGATAAGAGGTCTGGCGTTACTGGAAGTGTCCAAGGGTCCATCATTGACATTGCCAGAAGATCTGAGAACCACGGACGGCGTGGCCAAAATGGTGCTATCAGAACCAGCTGTGCCCTTTCGGTTCGCGCCTTCCTCAAGGTTTTGGCTAACAATGGTATGGGAGGAAAGGCGTACAATAGACCGTCTGGCCACGGTGTTGTCAGAGCATCCACTGCTTCTGCTGTTGAGTCCAGGTATCGGGCAAAGTACCTGGGAAGCTGGCAATTGTGACTGGAAGCAAACAGGTCGACTGAGAGGGCGCCGAACCGACACTGGAGACGATGGAAAATGGCTGGATGAAGTTTCCATTCTCCCGGGAAGACCTGTTGTCTGCTGAGCCAGTCTGCTGTCACATTCAAAATCCCTTTGAGGTGCTCTGCTTTCAGGGATTGTAGATGTTGTTCTGCCCAGACAAAGATGAGGGAGGCTAAGTCCTGCAGAGGACGAGACCTGGTGCCCCCTTGTCTGTTCAAATGTGATTTTACACACGTGTTGTCTGTTCGAATGAGCACATGATGCAAAGGGAACAGAGACTGAAAATGACATAGAGCCAAGTGGACAGCCTTTAGTTCCAGCCAGTTGATGCTTCGAGCTCGCTCTGCATTGGGCCAAACCCCCTGAACATACTGGGAGTTGCAGTGGGCTCCCCAACCTATGAGGCTGGCGTCTGTGGTCACGACGGTTCTGCGGGGTTCTCTGAACGACGTGCCCTTGGAGAGGTGTTGAACCTTGGTCCACCAGCGGAAGGAGAGGCGCAGAGCGGGGCTCAAACGAACTTTGCGATGGTTGGAGCTGGCAATGTCTTTTTGAAAAGGCAACAGAGTCCACTGAAGGGGCCGAGTGTGAGCTCGAGCCCAGGGTACAATGTGGATTGTGGAGATAAACATCCCGAGCGCTCTGGCGAGAAGCATGACGTCTGCGGATGTTTGTTGCATCAGGGACCTTGCGATGCTTGTGATGGCAGTGATGCGATCTGGAGACAGGAAGACCATTGCCTGCAGGGTGTCCAACATTGCCCCAAGATGTAGTAGGCGTTGGGTTGGTTGGAGATGGCTTTTGTCGAAGTTGACCAGCCAGCCGTAGGTCTGCAAAACATTGAGGGTGATCATTAAATGATGATGAGCCAGCTCTTCAGATTTGGCCCGTATAAGCAGATCGTCCAAATATGGGTAGATATGAACCCCTTGGGTCCGAAGGTAAGCCACTAGGATGAGTAGCACCTTGGAAAATACTCTTGGAGCAGAGGAGAGGCCAAATGGCATCGCTCTGTATTGAAAATGTTGGTGGCCAAAGGCAAACCGAAGAAACTTTCTGTGGGCTATGCAAATGGGTACATGGAGATACGCTTCCTTAAGGTCGATAGAAGCCAGGAAGTCTCCTTCATGCAGACTCTCGGTAATGGAATGGAGAGATTCCATTTTGAACCTGCGGTATGTTACAAAACGGTTGACAAACTTGAGGTCCAATACCGCCCCCCAAGATAAATCTCGTTTTGGCACAGCAAATAGGAGGGAGTACACCCCTTCCGATCTCTCAGTTGTGGGAACTGGCTCTATTGCCGCTATGTGCAAGAGGTGATGTATAGCTGTCTGCATGATGTTGTGCCTGGCTGGTGCCCTTGGGCAAGGAGACGGGTGGAATCTGTCTGACGGAGTTGCCCAGAACTCTATGGTATAGCCATAAGTGAAGAGGTCACTGATCCAGGAGACCGTAGTAAGGCGCAGCCATCGATCTCCAAAATTAAGTAATCTGCCACCTATGGGGAGGGCGTTAATACTACTTGTGTAGGCGAGGACCTCCCCTATATGAGGACGATGAGTTGCCCCTGCGCCCTTGGTACTGACCTCTGCCCTGGGGGCGTCGGTTCCAGGAGCCCCTGAATGCGTTGGAATCATAGGGTCTGAAATCGCGGCCTCGTCCTCCTGGTCGCGTTCCTCGAAAGGGCTGGTTAGAACGAAAGGAGGGAAATCGCCTGAGGGGCCTGTGGTCGATGTTCTTGATTGTGGCTAGAACCGGTTTGTGGGCGTCTTTTGGATCAACCAGAACTGCCTTTAGAGCTTCCTCACCGAAGAGTAGAGATCCGGAGTAAGGAGCCTTGGACAGGTTCAATCTAGCCGCTGAATCAGCTTGCCAGTGGCGAAGCCAGAGGGTGCGACGAGCGACTATTTGAGTCGTCATGGCTCGTGCCCCTAATTGGGTGGCATCCAAAGTGGCATCGGCCACAAAGGCTGCTGTCTTACGTAACTTCAATAGTGCTCTTTTGAAGGCGACAGGATCAGGGTTATCGTCCTCTAGAAGGTCATCCAGCCACATCATAGATGCTCTGGAGAAGATGGAGGCTGAGGCAGAGGCACGCATGGCTAGGGCAGTGGCCTCGTGGTTCTTGCAGAGGGCGAAGTCTATTCGACGTTCAGTAGTATCTTTTAGGTGGGATTCCCCTTCCCTGGGCAAGATAGATCGTGAAACGAGGCGAGCGATCGGTTCATCTATGCCAGGGACATCTAACTTGGTGGCGAAGTCTGGGGCTAGGGCGTAAAGTCTGTCAGCCATGTTCTTGAAGCGTCGAGCTTTGAGCGGGTGGGCCCATTCTTCGGAAGCTAATTTGGCAATTGGGTCCGGCACCGGGATGTAGTGTTCAGTAGGTGCAGGGGATTTGAGGACCTTGGCCCCTTTGAGAGTTGGAGCGGACGAAGTTGAGGGCGCAGTCTGGAGACCAAGGGTATGAAGTACCCTACGTGCGAGCGGTTGGTAATCTGAGGTATTGAACAAGCGATACGATGTATCCTCCTCATGATCTGAATAGTCGCTCCAGTCGTCTCCTTCAACATGGTCAGTGAAAGTTAACTCCTCCGCATACGAGGCTTCGTCCGTACATCTGCCTCTGGCTAAATCGAAGGGATCTGGCGAGCAGGAAGGATGAGCAGCATGGAACGCGCGTTGGTCCATGTTGAGTGGGGGTCTGGCAGGAACCTGTGGTAGTGACTGCATTTGTGTGAAATAAGCTAGCATGGCTTGGAGTTGGGAGAGGAAATCAGGAGACAGCTGCAGACCAGATGTGTGAGATGTATGTGCCTGGTGGGCTATTGGAACAGATGTCTGAGGCGGTAAGCCAGAGGTAGGTTCGTTAGGCGAACCGTGAGGGGGAAAGCCAACAAACTCTTCCTCGTCAGAGGCAGGAGCAGGAGAATGGAAAATATCACTTATGTGTGTCTGTGCTGTGGTGGTTGTTGGCACAGAGACATAACGAGGGCGCTTTGGTTTACTATGGCTGGAAAGATGTTTTGTCTTAGCCAGTGCTTTGGCATGTCTGGTCTTAGACGTGTTAGTATGTTGTGGCTTGGCTGATTGTGGCATGTCTGGCTGATCTGGCACCATGTGTGTTGATGGTGACATGCCTGGCTGTTCTGCCATCTTATATGAACCTGGGTGCAGTACACTGCCACGGAGGGGGCAGGATGTAAAGACCCGAACTGGCACAGCGTACTACCACGGAGGGGGTAGGATACACTGGCAGATGGCGAATGCACTGCCACAGAGGGGGCAGAATGCACAGAGGTATCAACGTTAATATAATATAGGCTGTTTTAGAGTTGGCACACTCAGATTAGTGCTGTAGGCTGGGTTTTTGGCTTGTTCACGGCCCCATAGGGGGCAGGATATGTAATGTAAATCAGATTTAGTACAAGTCAGCCACTGATATTAAAGCTCCAGCCTTGATAATGTAATCCAGCCACTAGGATTAAAGCTCCAGCCTTGATAATGTAATCCAGCCACTAGGATTAAAACTCCAGCCTTGATAATGTAATCCAGCCACTAGGATTAAAGCTCCAGCCTTGATAATACAATCCAGCCCACTAGGATTGGAGCTCCAGCCTTAATAATACAATTCAGCCACTATGATTACAGCCACAGTAAAAATGTGTGTAAATCAGCCTTGTGTAAATTTGTCAGCAGCACATATACACAAACATACAGATAGATAGCCTGCAGGGGAGGTATCCGATGCTTAAAAAATGGTAACGAAAAAGGCGGGAATTTTGAATTTCAAAAAATGGCGCCCAGAAAAACGGGCGGGAAAAAAAACGATCAAAAGGGGGCTGAGGAAGAAGGAGCAATGGCGGCCGTCGGAAGCGAACTGGGAGAAGGGCTGCCCAGCACGGACTCGCCGAAAGCCGCAGTAGCGGCTCTGGAAAAACTCTGGAAGGGCAGGTAGAGGCAAAAAACGGCAGCCGCCGCAGAGAGAGCCGCAATAGCGGTCTGTAAAGCCCTTCGCAGTGGGATTTAAGCCACGTAGCGAGGGCGATCTGCGGTAAGGAGTAAGAGCAGGAGCCGCAGCTGCAAGCTCCCGCTGAGATCGGATCAGCCGCAGCCGCGGCAACGATCGGGGGGGGGAAGGAGGGTGGATTCCCCTTCCCTCACAAGCGATCAAGAGATCGGATCAGCCGCAGCCGTGGTAACGATCGGGGGGGGAGGGAGGGGGATTCCCCTTCCCTCACAAGCGATCAAAAGCGATCAAAAAGAGAACCGCAGCCGCGGTCACTGAGGGAGCCCCCTGGCTACGGATACGACAGAGCCGGGGGGGGGAGGGGGCTTGAAACTGCCAAAACAAAGAGAGCCGCAGCCGCGGTCTCAGAGGGAGCCCCCAGTCAAGGAAATAAAAGAAATTAAATAGCCTTGAGGAAAGGGGGAAGAGAGCCGCAGCCGCGGTCTCTGAGGGGATCCTCAGTAGGCTAGACACAAAAAACGGAAAAAAGGAAAAAAGGTTTTAAAGAGAGATAGACTTAGCTAAATGCTACGTGAAATTCCAATCTTGTTCGTACGAAGGCAAGAATGAACTGGGGAGTGGGAGGGGCATGACGTCCCTAGTCTTGACTTCAAAAACATTCTTGCCTTCGCACGATAGGTGGAACTGTTACCCACAGGGATGGCCCACTTCCTATGGAAAAGTACAGCCATACATAAAACTGACCTCCATTCTAAATACACTATGTGAAATTCTCACTGAAATAACTGGAAGTAGGACTGGGAAGAACAGCGCTTTTTTTCTCTTTTAAAATTTAGTATAGGCCTTCACAGTGAAGCACACATAACAGACTTTAAAGTGCCAGCATGTAGCAAGTAACATAAAAGGAGTTCATTTGGACCACAGCTTGGGGTTTATCCATAACCGTGCAGTCCTGATCAAACACAACTTTACCTCTCCCTTTCCTTCTCTCTGGTCTTTGTTTCTTTTTCCTTTTCATCCACTTTAGGAGGACTTTTTCTCATCAGGAATCTGTTTTCTGGTACAGGAGGAATCTCTTCAGGACGGACCGTAGAAAGAGGCTGTGATTCAGGATGTTCTCTTTCACTTTCACTAGCTGAGCTTCATTCAGAAAAGAACAAAAGTTATTTATATATATATATTAAACATTAAGTGTGTTTATTTTGCAATTTGCACATTCCAAAACAGGAATCTCAAGTTGATTATATTTAAGAAACTACTGTTGGAAGATGAACCAAAAGGTATTTATGATTTTAATTTGTATTCTGCCAAAATAAAAAAGTTAGGACTTCAAAGGCTGCAATCTTTTCGCACCAGGTTTATATTAAAAACATATGACCTTCTTTAAGCTACTTCTCTTTCCCAAATATTTGTAATAGAAGCAAGAAAAGGAAACACCACTGCTGGGAGGCTGGCTCTGTGGCAGTGTCCTGTCTGCCTAGCTACTTCTGCATATTTGAGCTCTAGTTCATACATACAGGAAAAGACTGCCTACAATTCATGTAGGAAAAATATTATCGTTGTCTGGGGGTACATACATCTGTAGCCATGATAAAGCTAAGGAGGCATGGATATTATTAGTGCCTGGATGACAGACCACAGAGGGCTGTAGGTAAGGTGGACTCTAAGCTTTCTAAAGGAAGAGCTGGATACAAATATAAAAAATAAAAATTATATATCAACAGTTAAAAAAGAGTTAAGTCCTTCACAAAACAAAACTGCCTGATAACTGGGTTTTAAAAAATTTAACATGGGAACAAATTAGTCATATTTATTCCAATGTTTGTTTAAAAATCCAGCAATCCAAAGTATTTCAGATTTCATTATAAAGCTACATTTGTAGTCATTGTGGTTGCATAGATGTGCAAAACATCTTATTCTGATGAAGAGAATTTTGAAGATTAACAAAAAACTATAATGTATTATTTCTGTAGGACGACAAGAAATGACATGGGAGTATAGATCAGTGATTCTTATGAGCAATTCTCATCTAACTACAGTACAGGAAGGGTTAGGGTTTTTTAAAATGCTTTCACAAATATACCCCTAGCCCACCCTTCCAATGTACCTCTTCTTGCTTTTCTTCTTCTTTTTCTTTTCTTTCTTATGTTTCTTGGAATTTTTTTTGTGCTTCTTTTTCTTTTTCTTTGTTTTTTCTTCAGAAGCACTTTCAGAATCAGATGATGAATCAGAAGAAGATTTTGAATCACTTGAACTTTCTGAATCACTGGATGCGGACGACGACTTGCGTCTTTTCTTCTCTTCCTTCTTGGCTTTAAAGCAACAGACAAGTAGTTATCAAACAAAAACATGTCCAATGAGTTTTTTATCTTTTAAAACTGCCTAAATGCAACTTTATGCAACCTTTATTCAACTAAATTTACATAACCATAATTGTACCAAACCTTATCTATTGGAAAGCTGGATACTATAAAATATGTGACACTTTCAAAACACCCTGCACATAATGCATTGTAGTAACTCTGTAGTAACTCAAATGCCTTTTAAAAATTCTTGTAACATTTTATTTAGAACTTATATTCCATTTTGTAGACCCAAGAGGCTCTCAAAATGATTTACAAAAGATCTGCAGAATACAATCACATTCAAAAAGATTTGTACATATCATCTAAAATATGTACTTAATGCTTACATAGTAACCACAATGCAATTTCCAATAAACAAAGTAAAACAATATATTAGAATTTATAAAACATGATGTCTTAAGACATTAACAATTTAAGTCATAATAATAAGATAATCGTTGCTGCAATATAAAACAATCCCCAAACTCGAAGCAACCTAAACAAATCCTTCAAAAGGGAGAACAATTAAGTTTTCATCATGCGACAGAATCCCATCAATATTGTGGCCATCCACACCTCCAGGGGGAAGGAAGTGCATAGCTGGGGTGCCACAATAAAGAAGGCTCTATCCGGTGTTGCCATACAGTGAGTTACACTCAGTGGGCCAATGAGAAGAGCCTCCTCAGCCAATCCACATGGTGTCAAGTTTATTCAGGCACCTTTTTTGATCCTTGTGCTTCGTCTTCCCTCAGGTCACCAGGCAGCAGGCCCTCTGAAGCAAGGGAGCATGGGTGAGGAGCTGGAACTCACTCAGCCCATGAAACAAAACCACAGAGCACAAAAGGGAGATATCAGTTTGGAGGAACTCTCAATTTTGCAGAGTACAATAATTTTTATTTTTTAAAAATAAATAAATCCAAAACAGCCACATGAGGACTGCACACATACAGCAGCTGTGAAACACTGTAAGTCAGTTGAAAAAGAAAACCAGTGGAGAGGGGAACAGAATTGGCTAGCTAGCTTTAAAATAGCAGATTGGGGGTTTCAGCTTAATCAGTTCATAAGCAGCAGGAGAGGGTAGCTGAGAGTGAAGGCAAGAAGCACAGAGGGGAAAGGAGGAGAGTGGAAATTCAGCAAAAGAGGAAGAAACACATATATAACAAGGGTAGACAGAACCGTCTCATTGCTTAGACACATCACTTCCTGGTTTACACGCAGATTTGGAGAGCATGATGGATCTGCCTCATTGCGTACATAGTGGTCCACACTGCGCTGAGGAATGGCGGGGACTTGTGATGGTGACTGTGTTTGAGTGAAGAACGACAGCATGTCTTGTAGTTGTGATATGCACTCATGAGACAGCTGCAGCCCCGGTGAGGTAGATGGCTGCGCGTGTAGAGGCGACGTTATGGATGGCTCAGCAGGCTGTGAAGATGAATAAGCCCTAGGTGGTAATATGGGAGGAGGGTGGCTGGCTGCTGGTTGGTCAGGAAACCCAGCAAAGTCCTCCTCCTCGGAGGATGCAGTCGGAGAGTGATTCGTTAACTGTTCCTGGCCCGCCCCCTCGGAAACTGGAACAGAGACGTAGCGTGGCCGCTTGGTTGTGCTGTGGCTGGATAGATGTTTAGTTTTGGCAACCGCTTTGGTGTGCTTATGCTTGGCCGCCTTAGATTGTTTCGGCTTGGTTGCCTGAGTTGTTGCTGGCTGTTCCGCCATCACATATTTTCTAGGGGGCTCAGTACACGGCCACGGATGGGGCAGAATGTACAGACCCGAACAGGCTCAGTACACGACCACGGATGGGGCAGATTGCACCAGCTCAGATGGCTAAGTACACGGCCACGGATGGGGCAGAATGTACAATTTCAACAGCGTTGGTACACGGCCACGGATGGGGCAGAATGTACAGTATCAACAGCCTTGGTACACGGCCACAGATGGAGCAGAATGTACAGATCAAAGGCCACAGATGGGGCAGAATGTACAGACCCGAACAGGCTCAGTACACGGCCACGGATGGGGCAGAATGCACCGGCTCAGATGGCTAAGTACACGGCCATGGATGGGGCAGAATGTACAATTTCAACAGCGTTGGTACACGGCCACGGATGGGGCAGAATGTACAGTATCAACAGCCTTGGTACACGGCCACAGATGGAGCAGAATGTACAGTTCCAGACAGCCTGAGTATACGCAGAATGTACAATTTCAAACAGCCTTGGTACACGGCCACAGATGGGGCAGAATGCACAGTTCCAAACAGGCTTTGTACACGGCCACGGATGGGGCCGAATGTACAGTTCCAACTAGGCTGGATACACGAAACAGCTTCAATAGTCAGCTTCAGGCAGCAGTTTGTGTTGAAGAACTTATAGCAGGATTATAGAGGTTCTGCTCTGCAGCATACACATAGAAACTGACAGAAAAGGCAGAAACTGACAGAAAAGTCCTAGAACAGAATCGTTTACTATGGAAAGGACCAAACAGAAAGGGCGGGGAAAAAGGGGGAGGAACACAATGGCGCCCGCGAAAAGAGCGGGAAAATTGGCCAATCAGAAAGGCTTGGAGCGATGAAGAAGCAATGGCGGTCACAAGGGAGCACCAGCGAGCTCAAAAAACGGCCTCAAAAAACGCTCTGGAGCCGCGGGACTGAGAAGCGCGATCACGGCTTAGAGAGCAAGCCAGGTCTCTACAGCCGCGGGACAGACTCAGCAAGCGAGGGGAATAAGGAGCCGCAGCCGCAGGCTCCGAAGGCAGTCGCGGCGAGATTTAAAATGCCGCAGAACGAGCCAGGGGAGGCGGGGCAGCCCAACCAGAAAGGGACACTGAAAGTAGAAAGAGCTGCAGCCGCAGGCTCTGGACAAAAAACTAAGGGAGCTGCCGCGAAAATAGGTGGCGAGTTGAAAAAAGAGTGGCGGCGCAAGGCAGAGAGCTGCAGCCGCAAGCTCCTGGATTAAGTCTGCGTCCGCCGGCTGAGAAAGGAGTATCTCCCAGAATCACCGTTCGGCTACGTAGGGAGCTGCAGCCGCAAGCTCCTGTGACAAGGCTGCGTCCGCCGGCTGAGGAAGGGAGAACCGCAGCTGCGGTCTCCCAGTAAATAGCTAGGGACTGAGGGAAAAAAATAGACAAAAAGGGGATCCCCCTTAAGTACAAAGACAAACAAAGTACAGTCAGTCCCACAGAGTCTAAAGTAAAAGACAGAGGGAAGGAAATAACGTGGAATACACACACAAAACCTCCACACCCTGTCACACAAATACACAAAAACTTATCTAGACGCTAAGCTATATATCCAACTTGCACGGACGAAGGCAAGAATGAACTGGGGAGTGGGAGGGGCCTGACGCCCCTAGTCTTGACTTCAAAAACATTCTTGCCTTCGGACGATAGGTGGAGCTATAACCCGCTTGATGGCAGTCCTCCTATGGAAAACCAGGGATATTATGCTGCAGTATTTTGTCGTAGGGCCCATTTGTTCCCTCTAGTAGTGAGATTGGGAGGTTGAGTGCCTAGCAGTTTTGAAGTGAACCAGAGCCACACACAAATGTTACTGGCATCTACTTACACAAGGGGCTCCCTAGGTAAAGATGTTTGTATATTACCAGAAAAAAGCAAAGGAAACCCCCCCAGAAACAGCTCAATTGAAATAAGCATGTTCAGTGATCTCCAGGAGCCACAGAATATTGAAATATTGGAAAAATAAAACAGAAAACTGAAGGGTGGGGGACAATCTATACTGAAAGTGGGCAAAATTGCTATCTGCAGCCACAATAAGGAACACTCCACTTAAGGGATGAGGATAGACTGCAACATTTTGTTTCAAGATGCACTTGTAATTTAACTCCTGGGCTCCTGCTGGGAGGAAGGGTGGGATATAAATCAAATAATAAATAAAATTTACTTAGTATGTTTTGTGTTACGATTATTTAAATGACAACAAATGTATAGAACTAAGATTCTCAAAGTTTAAGCCTCCCAATCAGACTCAACTTATTTCTATTACAAACATAGAAAAGAGATAATCTTTAGAAACACTTGAATAGGTATTCACTAGTAGGCAAAAAACCTTGCGGTTTAAGAACATACCTATAGCCAACAGATATTTCTATCAAACTTTAAAAAGCAGGGAAATTGGGCAGCTATAGTGAATGCACCAGGGGAGCAGGAGACCTGACTTCCTCTCTGAGATATTTTTTTTTTAACAACAACAAACCTTTATTGCAGGGCCATAGGCCAACACAGGTATTCAATGTTTAAAAAAAAGAAATAAAAGAACATATATTATCTCCAGTAACATCTTTAAAATTATTCAAGTACAGCAAGCATGTGTATTAATAAAGATCACTTATTCATAAAATCATGTAATAATTTATTTATTTTACTTAGAAACTGATCCTAAAATAAATTTTGTTCTCAATTTCTGAGCTGTTAGTGCAAATAAAGCTATCTTAGAAGTTATTTGAAAATTTTTGTCTGACATTAAGAAGACTATTTTATCAGCATCCGATAACATCTCATCTGTATCCAGCCAATTCTGCAGAAGGTACAACCTGAGACTCTGATAGATAGGGCAGTAAAGCAAAATATGCGAGAGATCTTCCTCCTCATTAGAATCACAGACGCACTTTCTCTGGTTCTTAGGAACGTTGGTCATTCTGCCCAACCTATCAGCATTAGGGATCGTAAAAAAGCGCAACGCAGTAAAAGCATGTCTTAAATTAATATGCAATGGCTGCAAGAGATAATGAGCACAAGTAGAGTCGGTTTTGAATCTCCAGTACCAAGGGGCTACTCGAGTGCTGAGTAAGGTAAGTCGATCTAAATATTTACAATGATTAAAAATAACCTCTCTGAGCATTTTATTTGACCCTACGTTATAAAATTGCTGAGTAGTGAGATGGTATCGATGCAATAATTCATCTATTCTACTAACCCAAATTTTATTTGGAAAAGGATGACCTAAGCAACAGCTAAGTAGATCCTTGCCTTGCTTAAATGCAAGAGTCCTCACAAACCTCAAGAGAGCTAGATGTATGTGAGCACATAATGGAACGGCTCCAGTCTCCGCCCGGAGCATAGATGCAGGAGTTCCCGGGGGAAGAAACAACAAGCGCCTAAGGAAATTTGTCTGAATGGTCTCTAAAACTAAAATTGTTGTAGCTTCCCACCCCCAGATTGGTGCAGCATATAAAACCTGCGAAATTACTTTCGCCTCAAATATTTTTAGGGCTGGTAGAATCAAATTGCCCCCATCAGAGCGATAGAATTTTAAAATTGCCCCAACCATTTTTATCGCTGATTGTTTGATAGATTGGACATGAAATTTCCAAGAGAGGGTGTCCGAAAAGGTGACCCCCAAGTATTTAAATATTCTACACTGTTCTAATTGCTGATTTGCCACCGACCATCGATGTCTTGCAGGCCTTTTACCAAAAACCATGATTTTTGTCTTCCTATAGTTTATATTCAACCTGTCTACTATGCAGAGTTCCTGTAGTCTTTTTAACATCCTTCTCAGGCCAATAGGGGCCAGAGAAAGTAAAACCATATCATCTGCATAAAATAAAGTAGATACTTTCCTTTGCCCAAAAGACGGGGGAAAGTATTGATGACCGGATAATTCAGAAATTATTTTATTTACAAAAAGGTTAAATAAAAGGGGAGCTAACGGGCACCCCTGCTTAACCCCCCTCTCTACCGCTATCAGGGGTGTCATGGATCCTTGATTTACCTTAACCTAGGCATAAGTGTCAGTGTAGAGAGCCTTTATAAGGAATAGTAACCATCGATCTATACCCATATTGTATAGTTTGGACCATAGAATGTTTCTGTCCATGGAGTCAAAGGCTGCAGCCAAGTCAACAAATGCCACATAAAGATGTTTAATCGGTCCTGTTATATTCATTTTAGCCAGAAAATATAACGTTAGGCAATGATCTATTGAAGATGACCCTTTTCTGAATCCAATCTGTTCAGGGGGTATCAGCTGGTTTGAGTCCACCCATTGTTCTAGCTTTTGACAAAGAAATTTACTATATAACTTGGCTACTACATTTATTAAACTAATAGGACGGTAGTTTGTCGGGTCAGCTGGATCGTTTTTTTTTATAAATTGGGACAACGATGGTACGTCTCCAACCAACCGGGATGACACCAGTATCATTAATTCTAGAAAATAAGCATGCCAATAAAGGTGCCCACCAATCTGGGCAATTTTTAAATATTTTGGCGGGTAAAAAGTCTTCCCCTGGAGCTTTCCCATTTTTCAACATTTGTATTAACAATCTTATATCTTCAGTGGAAACCGGAGACCACTGCTGCAGATTACCAATCTCCATTTCCAGAGTATTAGTCTGGGAGGATGGTATCAGAGAATAGAGACTGTGAAAATGATTATACCAAATCAGGCTCGGGATTTGTTGAACTTTTTTATGGATGGAAAAACCCATCCCCTGTTTGACTAAGATCCAGAATAATCGCTCTTGATTCGCATAGACCACATTTGCTAACTTCTGCCAGCGATATACAGCAAAATCCAATTTCTTTTGGCGCAAAAGTTTTTTGTATGCAGCCTTCATTGATTTAAACAAACTGGTATAGATTTCATCTTTGTCCTGACTGAGAGTTAACCGAAGTTGTAATCTAAGGTTTCTTTTTGTTGTTCTACATTCACGGTCAAACCATGAGGGAGAACCATGTCTCCTATTTGTTACCACTACCTTCTGAGTCAGTAATGGTTTAAGCAATGAGACAATATTTTGGAAAGCTTGAATCGGATCCAAGGCACCTTCTAATATTCCCTACCGAATAAATTCAAAAGAATTATTTGTTAAATTAGCTGCTATCTGTTCTCCCTTTCTTTCGGACCAGCGAACCCTTTTCAGCGGTCTGGGATGCATCTGATGTGGAATTGGGTATAATTTGGGTGCAGAGGACATAAAAGTTAATTGCAATGGAAAATGGTCACTCTCTGTTCTGCATGTTACTTTAAATTCAATAGTGGCCAGTGACAATGATTGAGAGACAATTATATAATCGATATCCCAAAAGAGGACCAATAAGTGAACAAACCAGCAGAAGAATCCATTGGTGAACCATTTAAAATTTCTAAAGAAACGAGGCCACTAATTCAAGGAGTAAAAGTCCCTGTTTATTAGTTTTTGAATCTTTTAAATTCCTATTGTGACATTCATTCTGGTAAGAGGGGGCCCAATTAGTAGAATCGATGTTTTGCGACCCAAAATTCCCAATCCTGGCATTGAAATCACTGCACACGAGCAGCTTATCATTTGGGAATTATTTCCCAAAATGAATAAGCAACTCGTCCAACACATCCCATATTTTTTTTGCATCCGGATCAGATGTTCGAAAAGGGGGGATATATATATTTATACAAATTAAAGCCTGGTCATCTATACCATTTATCCTGAGTGCCAGGATTGACTGAGGAAGAGCAGTTGGTAAGTTATTAATCACTAATGAGCACTTAATTGAAATTAAAGTTAAGAGACCCCCTTTAGGGCAGCCTTTGCCTAAAGGTTTTATTGCCGGGCTTGAATAGGAACAATAATCAGTTAAATTCACTTTCTCTGTAGAGGTAATCCACGTTTCTTGTAGACAAATAATTTGAAATTTGCTTAAAAAAATTAAAAAATCAGGATCCTCATATTTATTAGCCCATCCATTAATATTCCATGACAGCAAGGATAACTGTCACGTAGATATAATCTCATCAAATAAATCTGTATTTGCTATACAGCCATTAAAAATTAAGTTATTTCGTTTTAGTTGACTAGGGGCTTTCTCATTTTTGGTCGACTGATTGGATGTAACTAGTTTTATCTGATTAGCATGAGAGGTTTCCAGTTTTCTATACTCTGGACTGTTAAATGGTGTCCCTAATTCCGCCTCCTCCAATATATGCATTCTTTCCCACCGCCCTGGTGTACCGATTTTTGCGTATTTAGCTAATTCATAACACGGAGAATTTCCCCATTATTTTCCTCGATCAGCAAATGTGGAACTTTTGCCTTGCCTTCCTCTCTACTCATCCTGTTGGAATTAATCTGTACTTCTATCTCCTTGGTTAAATCATTATGCATTCCCGTTCCACCTGAATCCTTAGATTTTATGGGGATTGATATCTTTGGTAATGGGTCTAAAATTAATACAGAATTTGCCCTTTCTAAACGATCGGAATCTGAAATTCGATTCCGTATTGCATACAGGTGGTTTTTTAGACGATATCTCTGAGATATTGTACTGCCCTACAAATTTGTCAAAATACAAACACCATTTGGGTTGAGTCTTTCACAGTCCAATCCACTTCCTGTGTAGCTTGCAAGAATTTGGTAACATGTGCCTCTGAGCATATGGTGAGTGGTGGCAACACTTGCCATCTCCAAAGATAGAGAATAATATTTTTGTATGTTTGCTGGTGTTCTTCTTACTTTGCTTCTTTCCTGTGTTACTAATGTTTCTACAGAGAATCTAAACTAGAACATTTTATTTCCCTCATTATTCATCCTAGAAATCTGTGTCATATTTATTTTTATTAACTTCAAAGCCTTTTTATTGGTCAATGTCATATGATGGTGAAGACAGCCTTCTGTGTTTCAAATTGCAGGTTATGTTCTTTTTCTATTTTGGGTGCATTGACAGTTGAATCTGAAACTGCAATTTGATGTAAAATCAGACTGATTACAATATGTTGCTACTTCAGCAATGACTCTTTGGTGTTGGAAAAAAGAGGATGCATGTTTTCAGCCTGCTATGTTTAAACCACTTCATTTAAGGCAAGGTGGGCACGGTCAATTAAAAATGCACACCTAGAATTTTGCTAGAATATATTTCACCTCCCACTGTTTTATCTTGTGCAAACAGAGACACTCCTGAGGTCCACTGGAGACTATTCTGCAGAAGTCAGTGCCATTATTCCACAATTATGTTTGAAGGTTTTTTTAGTGCAAATTTTGCAAAGTGTTGCTGTACTTCACATATTCACAGAAATAGAAACAAAAGAAAATGATTTCCTATAGAAAACTTCACTAAAATTGCAAAGTAAATCAGACCTATTTAAAGTGACCATATGAACTATATCAACTGTCTTAATAATGTTGCTTCCTCCCTGCTAAAACAAGATCAGCACAGCAAGTATCTTCTTCCTATTACTTGGGCTGATTGCAGGTGTTGCCACCACTCATCATATGCTCAGAGACACATGTTACCAAATCCTCGCAAGCTACACAGCAAGTGGATTGGACTGTGAAAGACCAACCCAAATGGTGTTTGCATTTTGACAAATGTGTAGGGCAGTCCAATATCTCAGAGAGGAGGTCAGGTCTCCTGCTCCCCTGGTGCATTCACTATAGCTGCCCAATTTCCCTGCTTTTTAAAGTTTGATAGAAATATTGGTGGGCTATAGGTACCGCAAGGTTTTTTGCCTATTAGTGAATTTCCCTACTTTTTAATCTGGGAGGTAAGAAATGGGATCCTGTCCAAGTTTGCTGAGAATGGATTGAGCATTTGCATGCTTATTGAGTTCAGTGGGATTTACTCCCATGCAATCATGCTTAGGATAGGTGAAACTGACCACAGGGGATGGGGAGGAGGAGAGGAAACGCAGAGGGGAGGACTGGAATGGGAGCAGGCAGGATGGGGAGGGGAGGAGGAGGGCAGGTTTGATCATTTGCATGTTTACTGAATTCAGTGCGATCTACTCCCGTGCAATCATGCTTAGGATAGGTAAAACTGACCGGGGGGAAGGGAGGGAGGGAGGGATGGAGCGGGCAGGGGAGGAGGAAGAAGGAAGAGGGGAGCAGGAAGGGAGAGGAGGAGGGGAAAAGCAGGTCTGATCATTTGCATGCTTACTGAATTCAATGGGATTTACTCCTATGCAATCATGGTTAGGATAGGAAAAACTGACCATGGGGGAGGAGGAGGGGGAAGGAGCATATTGGAGGGGGGCAAAGGGAGGGGAAGTTTGATCATTTGCATGCTTATAGAGTTCAATGGTATTTACTTCCGTGCAATCATGTTTAAGATAGGTAAAACTGACCATGGGGGGGAGGAAGGAGGGTATTGGAAGGAGAAGGGAAGGAGGGGCAAAGGAAGGGGGAGAGAAGGGGCAAGAGGGAGGGGATAGGAGGGAGAAGGGAGGGTGGGTTTGGTCATTTGCATACTTTTTGAGTTCAATGGGATTTATTTCTGTGCAATCATGTTTGAAAATGGAAATGGACAGCCTTCAAGTCGATCCCGACTTATGGTGACCCTATGAATAGGGTTTTCATGGTAAACGGTATGCAGAGGTGGTTTTACCATTGCCTTTCTCCGAGGCTGAGAGGCAGTGACTGGCCCAAGGTCACCCAGTCAGCTTCATGGCTGTGTGGGGATTCAAACCCTGGTCTCCCAGGTCGTAGTCCAACACTGACCCGGGGGAGGGGCAGGGAGAGGAGGGGATTGGGTGGGTGGGCAATGGGCAGAAGGGAAACCCCTTTCCTTTCCAAAAGGAAAACATTGTGAACAGTATCATTGCTTTTCAGGGTTTCCCCCACCTTTTTATTCTACAGCAGGCACATGTAGCCTCCCACCCAAATTTAAACTAAAGTTGTCTCTGGCCACATCCACACCAGGCCTTTATTTCACTTTGGACAGTCATGGCTTCTCTCAAAGAATCCTGGGAAGTGTAGTTAGTGAAGGGTGCTGAGAGTTGCTAGGAGATGCCCTGTTCCCCTCACAGATCTTCAATCAGAGTGGCTGACTGTTAAACCAGTCTGGCCATTGGAGCTCTGTCAGTGGAATAGGAATCTCCTCTCAGCACCCTTCACAAACTACACTTCCCAGGATTCTCTGAGGGAAGCCATGACTGTCTCAAGTGAAACCGAAGTCTGGTGTGGCCCCCTGATTAGGCAAGCCAAGCAGCTGGGAGTCTGGCCGTTAGAACTCTGACAGATGGTTCTTACTGAGCATGCCCTGCATTATCATAGGGTGCCAGCCAAAATTTCTTAAATTGATTAAAAATCAGCCAGGCAGTTTTTTTAACTTTTAAACTGCAGAAGATGAAGGTCAGAGTATGGGGCAAGGTCACTATTAGGATTACAGGTTCTCTGTGAACATGGCTGATTTTTAGTGAATTTCAACAGATTATGACAACTCTGAGAGAGAAAAGTCCAAAACGGCTCTGGGATTTTTTTCTCTCTTTTTAGACTTTGAACTCTCGATTCTCTCTGACTGTTTTGTGTATTGCCATGAAAATTGAGAGTGTTGTTAAGCAAGCGTTTCTGAGTTCAGGACTATAAATTTTGTAAGGTTTTGTTTTGAAATGAGTTTATGGGAAACATCAGAATGGCATGGGGGTATTTTCAATTTAACATTGCGGAATGTGAAAAATCCATGCTGGCTAAAGTATACAGCCACTCTTGTGGCTGTATAATTTCATGCTTACCTTTGGATTTTGGAATTAGCTCTCCACAACTTGTTATTCGTACTTCAGCATAAGGTTTACTAGATGCATCTGTTTTCTGGTTTTCTATTTCTTTTACAACTTCTTGACCAGAGATTACTTGTCCAAATACAACATGAAGCCTAAATGATTAAAGCTTAATTTTAAAAACTGATAGACATCTTTGTAATACTGAAATTTTCAAGCAGCTTTCCGATTAACTTTTCCAAATACATGAAAGATACAAGGCCACTTACCCATCTAGATGAGGAGTAGGTTTGGTTGTTCTTTTGATGACATCAGGGGAAAGAATTTAACAAAATAAAGATAGGATTAGTATTATGAGGGGTAAACTTCATGTATTACGCCATAAATGAAAGATACGCAGATCCAAAAAGCATTAAACTGTAGTTCAAATATTAAAGAGTTGCAAAATGTTGAAATTAAAATCTTGGTAGTTTTAACAGTATCTGTTTAAATCTGAAGCATTTTAACAAATTTATGTTGTTTTTTTCAATTTTTAAAAACAAATTCATGTTTAGTCCTATTCTCACTCTATGGTAAATCTGTGTCTGGATTCTACTGGAAATGAGAATTCACATCACTGAATGTTCTTACATACAAAAGAATTCCCTCCATCTACTAAATTAGATGTCAGGAAGAAGACTAAACGAGAACCCTTCTGTTTCTCATCTAGTTTTCTATCTGAAAGGAATATTTTGTGAGGAACATTCAGTGACGTAAGCCCTCATTTGCAGCCTGAAGTGATACACAGTTTTATTAGCTTAGTGAAAACTCAGTCATAGCTTTTAAAATAAAGTAAGAGAGGAATGATGCCAACCTTCAGAAGTATAATCCTCCTGGTGTTGTTCAGATTATACCACTTACATAATACTGCATCAGAATCTCTCAAATTTTACTTATAACCAAACAAATAAATGTCTTGAGTATACATTCATTTCAGAAAAGGTAATTCATAAAAACTATACCGGTAATTCAACATTTATAACTGTTCTTCTCACAGCAAGACACTGGCATAGCTCAGGAGGCACAGAGGCAAGAAAAAGTGTGAAATGATAAAAAGGAAAACAAAGAACTACAGACAGACAGAGAAGGGAAAGACAGCATTTCTGAAGGTACAGCAGTCCTCAGTATATTACTCCAGCTACAACTCCATTTAGTTGCAGCAGGTAAACTTGAGGTTCACTCTGAATTCAGTCACGAGTTTGTTAAAGAAAAAAAAATTCACCACAGAGACTCATCTCTTTCTTCTTTCTCAGAGTCTGTGCAGATTATTTCACTCCTGGGATGAAGAAAGAGTAGGGCTCAAGTCTGCACAGTTCCTTCCTCCTCACCACGGGCACACATTACTGAATGAATCAGGATAAGTTTTCTTCTACTCACAGAGGCAGAGGATGGAGCATACAAACCACAGGCTTGTTTCTATTTTCACCATGGACAGCATCTTGGGTTTAGAGTAGCATTTGCCACCCTTCAGCAAGGCTTGTAACTGAAAGGTAGCTTACTCTGACAGATTTGAGAATTTTGTGCTAAACAAGCACTGCCCCCTCAGTCCCTTATTTGCTATATTTATTTTCTGTACTTGGCTACAAACAATAAAAATCTGACTGTATACTTAAATTAAGCTTCTCAACTAGAACAGGGGTTCCCAAACTATAGTCCACAAGCTTCATTCAGGTGGTCCAATGTGTGTCTGTGGATTTGTGGCTGAAGATGAGAGACAGCACATCCATCATATTAAATGTTCACATTGATTTTTAATTGTATTTTATTGCTTCTTTTATTTCTTATATGAATTCTATGAAATTAAAATTGTAATGCAATAAAAAATATTTATGCTGATTTTAGCACTTTTTGTTTGGTCCGATAATTTTAATTGAAATGATTTTATATAATCTTCTATTTGCTCCTTTCTCTTGAATTTTTGTAATTTTTAACCTCGAAATGCTTATATATATTCTTTGTATCAACTGTCCTCTTTTGAAATTCTTGTATTAATATTTCTTTGTGACGGCCAATGGCTATGAACAATAAAAGGAAACACAACAATAAAAAATATAAGAAAGATGCAACAAAAATACAATTAAAAATCCACAGCATCTAGAGCACCACATTAGAATTGCTACAAAAGGCAGAAAAATCATTAAGTGGTTTGCCAAAACCCTCAGCAATTTTCAAGTGGTCTGCGAGAAAAAAAATGTTTGGGAACCACTGCTCTAGAAAGCTCAGAGCAGATTACATTCTGGCTTCCAGTCATCTCCCATCCAGGCACTGATTAGATCCACACCTTAGCTTCTATCCTGTTAAAATACCAGGCACTCCCAGATCTCTTATGGGTTAGAAGACAGCGACAGCTACTCACAGTTCTAACACAGCATGTTGTTGTTATGTGCCATAAGTCACAGCATGACTAATATTTAATTTTATCCCATAGAATCTTTTAATCCTATTTACTGTTTCCAACAAACATTTAAGAGCACAGTTAAGTTTCCTATCTTTAAAAGGCATTCATGCTTTTAAAATGGAAAAGGAGTTAGCTGTTTCACCAGTTCAAAGTTCTGAAATGTAAATTGTAAGGACTGCCATCCCAATGCTGAAGAAACACAGTGGAGCTGCATGATACTTACATAAAAAACTGTGAACCATTTGTATCTTTCCCTCTGTTGGCCATTGAAAGGAGAAATTCTTTGTTGTGCTTTACAGCAAAGCTTTCATCTAGAGAAAGCGTTCCAATTACTTCAAAAATCCAAGTATTACCTTGCATTGGCATTACTTCAGAATTTTAAATTAGGATTGTCAAACTGCATAAACATATCACTGTAGTGCCAAACAGTATTCAAATAAATAAAAATAAAGGCAGAGGTATACAGTATAATTCTCAGTCTAATGCACAAAAATATAAATACAATTATCTGACCAACTATCTGTTGAATCAAGGTCATTATATAAAATATGAATGTGTAAATGGAGCTGTCTCTTGAAATTCAGTACAGTTGTTGAGTAAGAACAGCGCACTATAACTTCTCATTCCTATTAGCACAAGCAGGTCAGCGTGTTTTTGTGAAAACAAACTCATTATTTTGTCTTGCATGTCCTTTATTAAAGTGTAAGAAGTAACAGCAATAATATGGGGAAAGAAAGTTTGCCATTTAAAAAAACAGACGAAAACAAATTAAAAAAACACACCTAAGTACAAGATGGACAATTTTTAAATTTAAAATTATACACAAGAGAAATTCTAATTATTTGCACAAATGCAGTCTTCTACAGTAGACTTGCTTGTAACAGCTTTGAACCATAATAGTTTGAGCCTTACACTTCAGATAAAAGTCTTTTAATTACCATTGTACAATTAAAGTTTCCAAAATCATAAAATGAGTTCTGATTGGTCAGTAAGCACTAACAACTGGTCACGTTGCAGCTTGTATAGGGAAAGTAAGACCCCATTTATTGGCCTACTTGGACCAACTGCTACTTAGCATTAATCTCTCAACCCCTCTCTCTCTCTCTCTCTCTCTCTCTCTCTCTCTCTCTCTCTGCTCATCTTAAGGGTCTGTTTGATGACTGGGATGATGCTCTGTTTTCTCTCTTAGGTTAGTAAAGTGTAAGCAAGTTTCCATGGAGGGTTGCTTTGGTTAGTGATCATCAATGTGATGGCGAAGGCTGGGCAAAGGGGAAGAGAAGTTAGATGAATATGAGGTACAAAGTTATCATACTCCTCAATAACAGGAGAACTGCAACTCAAGAGAAAAAGAGATCCCCTTGGGTAGAAACAGAAGTGTAAAAGGGGTGATGGTATAAAGACGTTATAATTATTTAGAAGTTTATAACAGCCATTCTGATTCCCAACAATAGGGCAGTCTATGACCCTCAAAAATAATTTTGTCAGCAGTTCTGGAAACAAAAAAGGTAATTTTCCTAATATACATAAACCAATGGCTGTGACTGGGAATTGCAGGGTATCATAATAAAATACTATGCTTACCTTCAAAAAAGCCACCATAAATTGATTCTCCTCCTCTCCCATTTCCTTATATTAAAAGAAAAATGTATCATAAATGTGAATAACAATTACGTATCACATAAATTCCAAGTTAATTTTAAAGCCAGCACAGACAAAATTCTGTTACTAAATGGTACTTAAGTTTCTATGGAAATTTATTTCTTTACAAATAAAAAAGACAGGCTCTCATGAGGCAGAATGAGGGCACTCCGTATTTTCTTCATATTGTTGTTTTTAAGAAAATGGATTGGCAATCATGAAAATGCATTCTTATAACATCTTTCCATTTAATAGTCCTGTCAGATAACGCTCTCATGTGCATGTTGCTGTAAGGCACAGTTTGTCTTAAAATCAAGGTTTAATTGCAAACATATTCCCCTTGTGGCTCCCCTACCCCTGGCATGGCACATGGCTCAAAGGAGCCATTCTGAGTCTTCTTCTGTTGTCTGAACTCAGACTGTGGTTTGCTTGAAAGAAGCCAACTACTGTCTGGATTACATGAGCAGGAAGAAGCCATGCAGGGGCCCATGCGGCAGTGGGGAGACACATTTACAATTAAATTATGGTTGAAGACAAACCGTGACTTATTATGACATGCGAATCAGACCATTCTATCCTGACCCAGAGGCCACCATCCTGTGTGGTCCCCCCTCCAAAGAACGAAGAGAACATGACCATTCAAATAATTACTTCATGTACATTTATACTTGGCAGGCTATTATCTAAAATCATTTTTGCCAGTGTCATACCTTCACTGAAGTCACCCCCTTGGATCATAAAATCTTTCACAACTCTGTGAAACAAACAACTTTTATAATGCAATGGCTTCTGAGTTGATTTTCCTGTACCTTTTTCACCTGCAGAGGAAAAAAAGTTTAATTCCCATTAGCTTTTAATGAAGAATCTTATAGGGTAAAACAGAAGTACAACAGTAACTCTGCTTTTGATCTCAGACACTTCACTTGTCCAAGCATATAAAATAAAAAAACGTTGTAAAGTAATACTCACCAACAAAAAAGAACCCCCTTATTGCCTACATTTCACTCAAATTTTAAGAACACTGGAAATGAATAGCATCTGTTCCAGCACAACTTCCATATGGTGGCCAAAATCCAGGGAATTACTTTAGATGTGCGTAAGAGCTTGCACACACCATATGCAGAGTCTGACTTTTTCTGCCACAGCACAAACTGCTTTGAAACTCTCCTGAATTTCTTAAATGTGAGGAGCTCCTATTCAAGAAATACAATTCCTGATGGGCATGTGGATGTAGTGGCAAGGCTGTCTGGACTGTGACCAATGTGTTCAAACCTTGGATGCTAGTCAATAGTTAGTATAGAAAGCATCCATCTGTTTCACAGAAATAAAAAGCCATGTTTCACACATGGATAAACTACAGGTGGACAATAATTTTATCTGTACCTTCTTTTGCATATACTATGTCCACAACAAATTCTATTAACAACTCAAGCAGTATACCCAGTCAGCCTACACCGAGGTCTGGGAAAATAATAAAGCACTTTTTCAAGCACCTTTGAAAATTCTGCCCTAAATAAAAACATGGTCCGACAAGACGGTTCTGCATTTGCACAGTGCATCTTCAGTCTCTGCACAGATATAGGGCCTGTGCAAGTTTACCAACAAACATTTGAAGAACTCCAGTTACAGATCAAACTGTCTTTTTAAGGTAAAGAGAAGCCCTTCTATAGAAATGTGATCCATAACTAGCAGAGGTTCTAGTTCTCTCCTTTTCCTTATTTCCTCAAACCCATGCACTGCATGAGCCATGAGATGGAATAGAAAGTTCAGCAGCAGCCAGGTCAGAAGGTAAAATCACAGGTGTTTGCTGTGTAGCAATAGAGGAGTGGAGGGAGTTCCTACCCTTACTGTTAGGATGTGGTAGAAGGCATTGCAGCCAGCACCGTGCAAATGCTTAGATGCTGAACACATAATCACCCTGCTGATGCAGCAGCCTGCACATGTACTGGAGCAACTATCCACTTGCACACTGCTGGCTGCAGCACATCCATCAACTAATGGTAAGAATGGGAAATCCCTCCCCTCCATTGCCATGAAACAATGATTGGCAGTTTCACTAGCTACAGCTAGTAAGATTTAAACTTTTCAGACCAGGACCCACTGTTAAGCCCAAACTGTATGCGACCGACTTTCTTATTTTTAAATTATGTATGTCTGCCTTCCTCTTTCTTTTTACAGGGTGACCAGATGTAAAAGAGAACACAACTTCTGTACCTTTAACAGTTATGCAGAATGAAGAATTATGCTAGGTACAGTTTTTCTTCATCCCGGCATAAGTCACACCTGCCAAAATCCCCAAATTCACTCATCTACACAATTGCTGAAGCTATAGGAGCCCTGTCCTTTTTTGTATCTGGTCATTGCTTTTCTCCTTGTCTTTTCTCACTTTGTATGAAAAAAATCTAAATAAACAGTGATGGTGGTGGTACAAGTGCAACCCACCTTAGGCAGGGGTGTGATCCACTTGTGGGTCCAAACACAGCAGTTAAAGACTAACAAAGTAGAAAATAACCCTCAATCCCAACTTCATCATCCACATCAATATATTATGTAAAGCTGTGTTATTTTACATTCACGTTCATGGATAGCAACGGTCTACAAATCATCAGATGAACCATGACAGTATATCCCCTGCCATTCTTTAGGCTTGGGAGAATGAAACAATTCTCCCTGGCCTGGTACTAAGCTTGATCTGGACAGGGATAGCCTAACTTCAGTTGTCTATGTTCTGGTAACGTCTAGGCTAGACTACATGTGGCTGTCTTTGAAAATGGTTCGGAAACTGCAGGTGGTGCAGAATTCAGTGGCCAGACTGTAGACCGGGATAAGCCAGTCTGCACACATAACACCAATGCTGACAAGGCTGCACTGGCTATCATTTAGTTCAATTCAAAGGCTGGTTTTGATCTATAAAGCCTTAAGTGGCTCAGGACCTCAATACCTCAAGGACCTTGTATGAACTGACCTGGACCCTGTGTTCATCATCAGAGGCCCTTCTTCATGTGCCCCCTCCATCGGAGGCTCAGAGGGTGGCAACACGAGAACAGGCCTTTTCAATAGTGGTCCCCGGCTATCAAATGCTCTCCCCAGGAACACATGCCTGGCGCCATCAATATCCATCTGTAAGCATCAGGCAAAAACGTCTCTCTTCACCCAGGCATGTCCCAGTTATTCTTTTTATTATTTGGTGAGTTTCTAAGTTTTTACTGGCTGTTAGGCATGTCTGTGTTTGGCCTTTACTATACTGAAGCGTTTTAGATGTTATTGATTTTTTTTTAATCTATAGCCACTGTTTTAAATTTCAGTATTTTTTAAAATCTGTTGTAAGTCACCTAGAAACTGCTTCATATTAGGCAACTAACAAATAAAATCATTCATTCATTCATTCATTTATTATTATAATAAAATCTTTGGAAGCACTCAGACAGCATGAGAGGTTTCACTGCTTTCTCTGTGTCTCCAAAGCTCAGCACATGATCACAAAATAGCAAAGCCAGCAATGATCACAAACATGGGCTGGCTACCAAAGCCATTCAAAATTTCTAGGATAGCCATAAGGAATTCTGTGTACATGAATTTATACCAAAACACTATAAAATTGTGTATGAAAATGTATCTTTATTTTTGGTATGCAAAGAGATGAACACAAAGTCTTTCATTCATGTTATAATTCATTACCATAACTTTTTTTTTTTGGTGTACCACTTGGAGGATCCAAGAACAATTCAATCTAGGTTAGCTTTACATAGCAAATTATTCAAGTGAAGAAAAATATGTACAAACCTGTACAAAGGCAGCGAAAGTTTTCACATGTCTTTGGGCAAACATCTGAAAATAACTCAAAGACAACTCTGCCAGCTAAAAAAGAAAAAAAATGCATCAATAAAATGTTATTGTGTTTAAGTTCACTAAGCCTGAAGGTTGTGATCCTTAGAATTCACTTGTGAATAAGACCCACTTATTGCAACTGGATGTAGTATGTGTTTTAGGATTTAGGGCAGAAGCATCTCTCTTACCAGGTGTGTTGTTGATGGCTATGTCAAAAAAGCAACGAGGTCTCTGGCTTTTCACTCCCATGGCTTCAAATTTTGAAGACTGTTAAACAGAATTACAAATCATAAGTTTTCTATTTGCATGTAGCAAAGAAGCGAGTTTTGTTAAATTTGGAAGCTTTTAAAAAGGAAACTTCAATCATGGAACACTAAAACATAGATAAGAAATTAGTTTTCTTTCTTCCATGAAGAAATAAAGATGTAAGAACAGTGACACTTGTGAGCACAATGACTATGATTGTTCTCATGGTCTCTAGATGAGCAGGTCACTGAGTGTGGCAAACATGATCACAGGGGGGAAGCTCAAACCACATCGAATTTAACTTCCAAGCTCTTATTTTACCATGCTAGGGTTTAATTACAAGGGGATAGATGGAAGGGAACAGTAGGGATATTGCAGAAAATAAACACTTGGTACCTCCCCGTCTCCCCCAAATCATTCTTGGTTACTTATTCCAGGAATGTATCTGTCTCTACCCAACTAGCATCAATAGGTTCAGAAGCACAGCACAGCAGATATTCTAGAAGATGGCACCATACGCTAAAAGAGTAATTTGCAATTGCATTTTCTGTTTAAAAAAATCAGTTTAAAATTATCTGGAGAATTTTCTAATATCTTAAATTGATTGGGATCTTGATTTACCATTTTTGTATAATGTTTCTTTAGTAAACAAAGCTTTAAAGTACACCATATCAGTTTTACATGCTGTATAAAAATCTCATTTTTTTCTATTTGAAGTTTTAAAGTGGTTCAAATATTATTCAAACATATTCAAATATTTACTTGGAAATTATTTTGATTAGAATATGAGAACTGTTAGCATTCTAAACTGAGCATGCCCAAAGAACTGTGCATTAGATATGTATCATCATCTGAAAAGTAACAATGTTGAAAATGCCCAATTTGGCAATTCATTATGTTATTCTTTACTATACTCTCATAAATGGGAAATATTTTATAGAAACATGTATCAGGGGAAAATTTTCTACCCTACATCATTACTAGTATAATCCTCAAATCTACACCCAATGTAAATAGCTGTACCTTGAAAGCGCTGGAGCAAATGCATAGCTTAATTATGGATTTCAAAGTAGTGACAACTTCTGCTGGATGCATTGTCTGCCCCAGTATCATATCTTGTAATCTCCCCTAATTTGATCTTCCCTTTTTCTTGCCTGTATTCATCACTGCCAAATATTGACATTACTACACACTTGAATGCTCCATGTTTTTAAATTGTTTTTTAATTTTTTTAATTGTGTTTTTAAATTGTTTTTGTGTTTTAAAATTTGTGTATTTGTTTTTAATGT
Organism: Rhineura floridana; assembly: GCF_030035675.1. Taxonomy (NCBI): domain Eukaryota; kingdom Metazoa; phylum Chordata; class Lepidosauria; order Squamata; family Rhineuridae; genus Rhineura; species Rhineura floridana. Next base: position 45,798,892 of record NC_084481.1, read on the forward strand.
TTTTAATTGCTGTAAACTACCCAGAGAGCTTCGGCTATGGGGCAGTATATAAATGTAATAAATAAATAAATAATAAAATAAATCTCTGCAGAGGTGGGTCCCACACATGGCTTCATGCTGCAGGATTACAGCAATGCTCAGAAGGTAATGTACTACATAACCAAGTTTTATAATGCAAAAGGGACACTTATAATGGAAAATAAATAATAAAATGTAGCATGATGGTGCCAACCTGTTTACTAAACAGTTTTAAGCATAAATAAATGGTTAAAAATAAGGTCTATAAGACTATGGTTTGGTTCAGGTGTCAATTATCCTGGCCCTAGATAAAATAAATTTGTTGAATGCATGAGCTTGAGTACTCCTCACCTCCTGTACCTAGCACTGAAGAACACTTCCCGGTTTGCAAAACTAGTTTCCCATGACACCTAAACATGAAAAGAACAAAAACTGCCTGCCCAATATAGGTACAGTAGGGCCCCACTCATACGGCGGGTTATGTTCTAGACCCCAGCTGTAAAGCGAAAACCGCTGTAAAGCAAAACTCATTGAATAGAATCGCACGCAATGCCCGAAAACCACCATAAAAGCGGAAGAAGCGCCGTATGAGTGGGGCTTTAATATAATTGCGACCGCTGTATTAGCGAAGCGCTGTAAAGCGAAGCCCTACTGTATTACGTCACTATATGGCATGACAAGCTCTGTTGGCATGACATCATGTACTAAAATATGTGAGGGCAGCACAATACAGTTGTTAAGGAATTTCCCAGACTGGGGCTACAAGGGTGGACAAAGAAGTCAGTACTGGCTGAACATCAATACTGATTTGTTCCTTTGAAAATGCAAAATTGAGAAAAATTTTGGTCAGTATTTTAAGGCAGATTATTGTAACTAGCTATTGTAACTAGCTATTACTGAAACTAGCTATGGGCAATGAACTTTTTTAGTTTGGTTTTCATCAGTCTCTTCATCAATTCACATTTCCTGAAGATTTAGATTCTGACGTTATAATATCAGGAAAACAGCAATTAGGTGTTAAACATCCTGGCCCATATCAATGCAATCACTTATATTTATTGAAGCACCCAAGAGTAGATATACTAGCCACTTTCCACCACCAAAATGTACACTTCCTTACCAAGGCCTAGTACTTAAGTCTCTTGCAAGTTCTTCCAAGACTTGGAAAAGCTATGTTCATTCTTTAACAACAATGTCTAGATATCATAGTTAACTATATGATCTCTTTTGCAGATAATAAACAGCAAATACTTGAAGCAGCTTTTTCTGAAACCACTTTACTCTGTGGTATAAGAGAACTTTACTGCTAAGATTTCTCTAAAACCCCTGTATATAGGAGCCGTCTCCATGAAATAGACACAAATATTAAGGAAACCCAAGGTCTTTAAGAATAAATGTTTCAATTGACATCTTCACACCATTAATTTGATTTATATAATTGAATCCATTTACGATACTGAAATTTCTACATAGAATTTTGTAAATTTTGGTACTGAGTGACAGGGAGGATAAGACAAAACAAGGGGAAGGACAGAAAACTGTGTAGAACACTCCTCATGCCTTTTCCTCTCCAACTACCAAAGGGTTAATCAGAGTCTAACGATTAGCCACTACATTTTTCAAGTTTTTCTCTTAGTCAGGAGGAATGGACCATTGGTCTCACCTGAAGGGTGATTTTCCTATGAGTACGGACATCACAGCGGGTGTTAGCTCCACCTATCGTGCGAAGGCAAGAATGTCTTTGAAGTCAAGACTAGGGGCGTCAGGCCCCTCCCACTCTCCAGTTCATTCGCAGCGAGTCTAAGGAGAAATATCTAAAGATACAAGAACAAGGCCAACCGGCCTGGCAGCAGGAAAATAACACAATAGTACCATGCATAGTAACATGACTGCAACATAGCGGTATAACAGAACTAGAAGTCTTGACTTCACTCTTAAATTTAAATATAATAGCGTAACAGTAATATATAACACATAAGAAAATACATAGTCATCCTCCAACTGGGAGGGTCGTGATGTCCGTACTCATAGGAAAATCACCCTTCAGGTGAGACCAATGGTCCATTTTCCCTATGAGTCCGGCCATCACAGCGGGATGTACCACAGCAGCCCATACAGGGAGGGACCACCCACGTGTTAATCCTTATTAAAAACCTGTTGTAACACTTGTCTGCCGAAAGAAGCGTCAGCAGAGGCATAACGATCAATTTTATAATGCCTTATAAACGAGTGTGGGGTAGACCAGACTGCAGCCCTACAAATATCGGCAACAGGAGCATTAGTGGCAAAAGCAGCCGAAGTGGCAGCTGACCTGGTAGAATGAGCCGTTATACTAGCTGGAACTGACAGCTTAAGGGACTCATATGCTAAAGTAATGCATGCCCTTAACCAACGAGATAAGGTAGAATTAGATACTTTATGCCCCATAGACCTTGGATGAAAGGATACAAACAGAGACTCCGTTCTTCGAATCTCTTGGGTCCTAGACAGGTATGTCTTGAGAGCCCTCCGAACATCCAACGAATGCCAAGCCTTCTCGAGCGGATGGGTAGGATTCGGGCAAAAGGAAGGTAAACAATGTCCTGGTTGCAATGAAAAACTGAATCGACCTTGGGACGGAAGGAAGGATCAGTCTTCAGCACAACAGAGTCCTTATGGAAGACGCAGAGGTGTCGAGCAGAAGACAATGCGCCCAACTCTGAAACGCGTCTGGCAGATGTGATTGCGATCAGAAACAAGACCTTGAAGGACAGCATACGTAGGAGCACAGACCTGATGGGTTCAAACGGAGGGCGTTGCAAAGCCTGCAGAACCTTCGGCAAACTCCATGAAGGGAACCGATGGACAACAGGCGGAGAGCGTAGGGCGACTCCCCTCAAAAAGCGTTTGATGAACGGATGTGAGGAAATATGATCTCCAGGAAAGGACACTGAGAGAATGGACGACAGAGTGGACGCATGTCGACGTAGAGTGTTGGGTCGAAGTCCCATCATAAAGCCGCTATGAAGAAATTGCAGCACCTGATGCACAGTGGCTTGGGATGCATCATGGTGGTGGGACTGACACCACTTGGAGAAAGCCACCCAGGTATGTTGATAAATACGAGTGGTAGATGGTCTTCTCGAGGCCAAAATAATATCAATCACTGCGTCAGACAGGCCAGCTGACCTCAAATGTCCCCGTTCAAACGCCACGCTGTTAGATTGAGCCAAGTAGGGTCCAGATGCAGTACTGGACCCTGGGATAGAAGGTCTGGCGTTACTGGAAGTGTCGAAGGATCCATCATTGACATTGCCAGAAGATCTGAAAACCACGGTCGGCGTGGCCAAAATGGTGCTATCAGAACCAGCTGTGCCCTCTCGGTTCGCGCCTTCCTCAAGGTTTTGGCTAACAATGGTATGGGAGGAAAGGCGTACAAGAGACCGTCTGGCCACGGTGTTGTCAGAGCATCCACTGCTTCTGCTGTTGAGTCCAGGTATCGGGCAAAGTACCTGGGAAGCTGGCAATTGCGACTGGAAGCAAACAGGTCGACTGAGAGGGCGCCGAACCGACATTGGAGACGATGGAAAATGGCTGGATGAAGTTTCCATTCTCCCGGAAATACCTGTTGTCTGCTGAGCCAGTCTGCTGTCACATTCCAAATCCCTCTGAGGTGTTCTGCTTTCAGGGATTGTAGATGTTGTTCTGCCCAGACAAAAATGAGGGAGGCTAAGTCCTGCAGGGGACGAGACCTGGTGCCCCCTTGTCTGTTCAAATGTGATTTTACACACGTGTTGTCTGTTCGAATGAGCACATGGTCCAAAGGGAACAGAGACTGAAAATGACGTAGAGCTAAGTGGACAGCCTTTAGCTCCAGCCAGTTGATGCTTTGAGTTTGCTCCGCGGTGGACCAAACCCCCTGAACATACTGGGAGTTGCAGTGGGCTCCCCAACCAATGAGGCTGGCATCTGTGGTTACAACGGTTCTGCGGGGTTCTCTGAACGACGTGCCCTTGGAGAGGTGTTGAACCTTGGTCCACCAGCGGAAGGAGAGGCGCAGTGCGGGGCTCAAACGAACTTTGCGATGGTTGGTGCTGGCAATGTCCTGTTGAAAAGGCGACAGAGTCCATTGAAGGTGTCGAGTGTGTGCTCGAGCCCATGGCACAATGTGGATGGTAGAAATGAACATCCCAAGCGTTCTGGCAAGAAGCATGACGTCTGCGGATGTTTGCATCAGGGACCTTGCGATGTTTGTGATGGCAGTGATGCGATCTGGAGCCAAGAAGACCATTGCCTGCAGGGTGTCCAACATTGCCCCTAGATGTAGTAGGCGTTGGGTTGGTTGGAGATGGCTTTTGTCGAAGTTGACAAGCCAGCCGTAGGCCTGCAAAACATTGAGGGTGATCATTAAGTGATGATGAGCCAGCTCCTCAGACTTGGCCCGTATTAACAGATCATCCAGATATGGGTAGATATGAACCCCTTGGGTCCGGAGGTAAGCCACTAGGATGAGTAGCACCTTGGTAAACACTCTTGGAGCAGAGGAGAGGCCGAATGGCATCGCTCTATATTGAAAGTGCTGGTGGCCAAAAGCAAACCGAAGAAACTTCCTGTGAGCTATACAAATGGGCACATGGAGATACGCTTCCTTAAGGTCGATAGAAGCCAGGAAGTCTCCTTCATGCAGACTCTCCGTAATGGAATGGAGTGATTCCATTTTGAACCTGCGATATGTTACAAAACGGTTGACAAACTTGAGGTCCAATACCGCCCTCCATGATAAATCTCGTTTTGGGACAGCAAATAGGAGGGAGTACACCCCTTCCGACCTCTCAGTTGTGGGAACTGGCTCTATCGCCGCTATGTCCAAGAGGTGGTGGATAGCTGTCTGCATGATGTTGTGCCTGGCTGGTGCCCTTGGGCAAGGGGACGGATGGAATCTGTCTGATGGGGTTGCCCAGAACTCTATGGCATAGCCATAACTGAAAAGGTCCCTGATCCAGGAGACCGTAGTAAGGCGCAGCCATCGATCTCCAAAATTAAGTAATCTGCCACCTATGGGGAGGGCGTTAAGACTACTTGCGTAGGCGAGGGCCTCCCTTATTTGAGGACGATGAGTTGCCCCTGCGCCCTTGGTACTGACCTCTGCCCTGGAAGCGTCGGTTCCAGGAGCCCCTGAATGCGTTGGGATCATAGGATCTGAAGTCGCGGCCTCGTCCTCCTGGCCGTGTTCCTCGAAAGGGCTGGTTAGAACGGAAGGAAGGAAATCGCCTGAAGGGCCTGTGGTCGCTGTTCTTGACTGTGGTCAGAACCGGTTTGTGGGCGTCTTTTGGATCAACCAGCACTGCCTTTAGAGCTTCCTCGCCGAAGAGTAGAGATCCGGAGTAAGGAGCCCTGGACAGATTCAATCTGGCCGCTGAATCAGCTTGCCAGTGGCGAAGCCAGAGGGTGCGACGAGCGACTATTTGAGCCGTCATGGCTCGTGCCCCTAATTGAGTGGCATCCAAAGTGGCATCGGCCACAAAAGCTGCTATCTTACGCAATTTCAATAGTGCTCTTCTGAGGGCGACAGGATCAGGGTTAGCGTCCTCTAGAAGGTCATCCAGCCACATCATAGATGCTCTGGAGAAGATGGAGGCTGAAGCGGAGGCACGCATGGCTAGGGCAGTGGCCTCGTGATTCTTGCGGAGGGCGAAGTCTATTCGTCGCTCAGTAGTGTCTTTTAGGTGGGATTCCCCTTCCCTGGGCAAAAGAGATCGTGAAACAAGGCGAGCGATTGGTTCATCTATGCCAGGGACATCTAACTTGGTGGCAAAGTCTGGGGCTAGGGCGTAAAGTCTGTCAGCCAGGTTCTTGAAGCGTCGACCTTTGAGTGGATGGGCCCATTCTTCAGAGGCTAATTTGGCAATTGGGTCCGGCACCGGGATGTAGTGTTCAGTAGGTGCAGGGGATTTGAGGACCTTGGCCCCTTTGATAGCTGGGGCGGGCGAAGTTGAAGGCGCTGTCTGGAGACCAAGAGTATTAACTACCCTGTGTGCCAGGGGCTGATAGTCTGAGGCATTAAACAAGCGATATGATGTATCCTCCTCATGATCTGAATAGTCGCTCCAGTCATTTCCTTCAACGTGGTCATTGAAGGCTGACTCCTCCGCATACGAGGCTTCGTCAATACATCTGCCTCTGGCTACATCAAAGGGGTTAGGTGAACAGGAAGGGTGAGTTTCATGACACGCACGATGTTCCATGTTGAGTGGAGGTATGGCAGGAACTTGTGGTAGTGACTGCATTTGGGTAAAAAATGCCAGCATGGCTTGAAGTTGGGAGAGGAAATCAGGAGACAGCTGCAGCCCGGATGTGGCCGATGTATGTGCCTGAGGAGCTATTGGAACAGATGTTTGGGGCGGTAAATCGGAGGAAGGTTCGTTAGTCGAATACTGAGCGGGAAAGCCAACAAATTCTTCCTCGTCAGAGGAAGCAGCAGGGGAATGGAGAATATCGCTTATGTGTGCCTGAGGTGCTGTGGTGGTGGTTGGCACAGAGACGTAACGTGGGCGCTTTGGTTTGCTATGGCTGGAAAGATGTTTTGTCTTAGCCAGGGCTTTGGCGTGTCTGGTCTTAGTCGTGTTAGAATGTTGTGGCTTGGCTGTTTGTGGCATGCCTGGCTGATCTGGCACCATATGGGTTGATTGCGGCATGCCTGGCTGTTCTGCCATCTTATATTAACTTGGGTACAGTACACTGCCACGGAGGGGGCAGGATGTAAAGACCCGAACTGGCTCAGCGTACGACCGCGGAGGGGGTAGAATACACTGGCAGATGGCGGAGTGCACTGCCACAGAGGGGGCAGGATGCACTAAGGTATTAGCGTTAATATGTTATAGGCTGTATTTAGACTTAGCACACTCAGATTAGTGCTGTAGGCTGGGTTTCAGGCGTGGTACACGGCCCCAGAGGGGGCAGGATATACCAATATAAATCAGATTTAGTACAAGTCAGCCACTAAGATTAAGGCTCCAGCCTTGATAATACAATCCAGCCACTAGGATTAAAGCTCCAGCCTTGATAATACCATTCAGCCACTAGGATTAAAGCTCCAGCCTTGATAATACAATCCAGCCACTAGGATTAAAGCTTCAGCCTTGATAATACAATCCAGCCACTAGGATTGGAGCTCCAGCCTTGATAATATAATCCAGCCACTAGGATTACAGCCACAGTAGATTTGTGTGCAAGTCAGCCCTGTGTAAGTCTGTTTGCAGCACCACAGTAAATTTGTGTGCAAGTGAGCCCTGTGTAAGTCTGTTTGCAGCACGTATACAACACACATATGGATAGATAGCCTGCAGGAAAGGTATCCGATGGTTAATAAAGGGTAACAAAAAAGGCGGGAATTTTGAATTCAAAAAATGGCGCCCGGAAAAAAGGGCGGGAAAAAACGATCAAAAAAGGCGGAGAGAGAAGGAGCAATGGCGGCCGTCTGGGGACGAAGTGGGGGGAAGGGCTGCCCAGCACAGACTAGCAGGGGGAGCCGTGGGGCCGATAACCGCACTAGCGGCACCAAAAAAACCCCAAAAGAAAGTGCAGATAGAAGCCTGTGAGGGATAAGGCAGCAGGAGGCAAGCCGCTGCCGGCGCCGGGAACAGGGCTCTCCGCGGCGAAATAAAGGAGCGGAGAGAAAGCCGGATCGCCAGGCTCCAGGGATGCAGAACCCTGGTAGATTAAAAAAGGTTGGAGGGAGCCGCAGCCGCAGGCTCCCGCCTCGGAGAAAACGGCAGCCGCGGTCTCTTCAAGGGCTCCACAGAGCGCGACTTGAGAAAGGCAGAACCGCTACGGCAGAGAAAAGGCTGTGATCTCCCGAAGCTCAAAACGGCCAAAAAACACAGAACACCGCAGCCACGGTCTCTGTGGGGGTCGCCAGACAAGCAGGAGAGAGAACGAAAATAAAATGTTAAAGCCAAATCAGGGAGAACCGCAGCCGCGGTCTTTGAGGGAAAGAACCTCTAACAAGCAACAGAGGTAAGTGAAAGTAGGGAAAGAAGGACTGGGAAGACACACAAGCGACGCTGGGTTCGCACCCAGTCAAAACAAATAAACAAATACAAAAACAACTTAGCTAAATGCTACGCTATAGGATCTCAATGATAAATTTTCCAATCTTGTTCGTACGAAGGCAAGAATGAACTGGAGAGTGGGAGGGGCCTGACGCCCCTAGTCTTGACTTCAAAGACATTCTTGCCTTCGCACGATAGGTGGAGCTAACACCCGCTGTGACGGCCGGACTCATAGGGAAAATATAAAGTTTTTCACTTTAAAAATGAAAGCCATTGGCTGATTTCCATACAATATTCCTGTTTTATGCAACTATTATATGGAGCTTGCTCTGTTGTCCCAACTTTTTATGGTAGATATGGGAAAGAACAGGAAATCACCCCTTGGCCATTGATTGTTCATTACAGAAAATCAAACACACCAATGTGATGAAAGCTGTAATTTCTTATTCATGTTCAGGTACATAAAATTCACTAATAGGCAAAAAAAACCTTGCGGTTGAAGAATGTACCTAAAACCAACAGATATTTCTACCCAACTTTAAAACGCAGGGAAATTGGGCAGCTATAGTGAATGCACCAGGGGAGCAGGAGACCTGACCTCCTCTCTGAGATATTGGACTGCCCTACAAATTAGTCAAAATGCAAACACCATTTGGGTTCGTCTTTTACAGTCCAATCCACTTCCTGTGTAGCTTGCAAGAATTTGGTAACATGTGCCTCTGAGCATATGGTGAGCGATGGCAACACTTGCCATCTCCAAAGATGGAGAATTACATTTTTGTATGTTTGCTGGTGTTCTTTCCAGTGTTACTACTGTTTCTACAGAGAATCTAACCTAGAAAATTATATTTCTCTCATTATTCATCCTAGAAATCTGTGTCAAATTTATTTTTATTAATTTCAAAGCCCTTTTATTGGTCAATGTCATATGATGGTGAAGACAGCCTTTTGTGTTTCAAATTGCAGGTTATGTTCTATTTCTATTTTGGACGCATTAACAGTTCAATCTGAAACTGCAATTTGATGTAAAATCAGACAGATTACAGTATGTTGCTACTTAAGCAATGACTCTAGCTGTTGGAAAAAACAAACTTGGCCTGCCCAAGATGCATGTTTTCAGCCTGCTATGCTTAAACTACTCCACTTAAGGAGAGATGGGCATGGTCAATTAAAAACATAGAGCACACCTAGAATTTTGCTAGAATATATTTCACTTTCCAGTTTTATCTTATGCAAACTGAGACACCCCTCATGTCCATTGGAAACTATTCTGCAGAATAGTCAGCACCATTATTCCACAATTGTTTTTGGAGGTAGAAGGGAGGAGGAAGGAAGAGGAGAGGAGGCAGGTCTGATCGTTTGCATGTTTATTGAGTCAATGGGATTTACTCCTGTGCAATCATGGCTAGCATATGTAAAATTGACCATGGAGGAGGAACAGGGGGAGTAGAAGGAAGGAAGGAAGAAGGGGGAGAGGGGAGCAGGAGTGGGAGGGGGGAGGAGGGGATTGGAAGGGGAGGGGTGAAGGAAGGGGAGGGGTGAAGGAAGGGGAGGGAAGGGGCAAAAGGGAGGTGAGTCTGTTATAACACTGATAGTTGTTTCTTACTGAGCTTTTCCGACATTATCATTGAGTTCAAGCCAAAGTTTCTTAAATTAAAAATGGGGCATGGTCAGTAATAGGATCACTTCCTGGTGAAGTTTAGACTTATGGTTCCGATCCTTCCTTGCAGGGGTGGTGGACAGATTAAGATGGTCCGCCTCTGGAGCCTAATGGAATCCACTGGATTCCTGAATGCCCTGGGGGAGTTCCCAGTAGATAAGAGCAGGTGACCCTGTTGAAGCCTTGTCACGCTGTGGAACAGCGAGGCGCATCAGGCTGTCGACACAGTTGCCCCTGAGCGCCCTCTCCGGCACTGTGGAGCCCGGCTTGCACCTTGGTACACCAGTGAGCTAAAGGCAATGAAACAGGCTGGACGACGGCTAGAGTGCAAGTGGTGAAAGACGTGCTGTGAGGCTGACTGGGCACGAGTAAAACATCATAACTGTGTGGCGGTGAGGGCAGCAAAGAAGGCCCACTTCTCTGCTTCCATCGCATCCTCAAGTAGCAGTCCAGTGGAGCTTTTCCGTATTGTCAGGGGTCTGTTGACATCAACTCCAGGAAATGGAGTCTTAGACCCTTCGGAGGCCCACTGTGAATTGTATGCAAGGCACTTTGAGGGTAAAGTTGCTCGCTTCCGTAGCAGTCTTGATGCCCCCTCCATATTTACTGTAGTTCCCAATGAGGTGTCCAGTGCAACATCTGCTGCAATTTCTTGGGAACAGTTTCAGTTGATGCGGCCTGATGATGTGGACAAGGTGCTTGCGATGATGAAGCAAGCAATGTGTCCTCTCAACTCTTGTCCTTCTTGGCTGATTAAAGCTTGCCGAGGAGGTCTGACCGAATGGATCCAGGGTGTGGTCAATGCATCACTGCGGGAGGGAGTGGTTCCAGCCACCTTGAAAGAGGCAGTGATCCGACCACTCCTGAAAAAGCCCACCCTGGACCCATTGGTTTGTGACAACTACCGACCGGTTGCAAATGCCCCCTTCTTAGGGAAAGTGATTGAGAGGGTTGTGGCACAGCAACTGCAAGGACTCTTGGATGAAACAGATTATCTCGACCCATTCCAGTCTGGGTTCAGGACTGATTATGGGACTGAATCAGCCTTGGTCGCCCTGATGGATGACCTTTATCGGGAGAAGGACAGGGGGAGTGCGACCCTGTTATTCTTACTTGATCTCTCAGTGGCTTTTGATACCATTGACCATGGTATCCTTCTAGGCCAACTTGGTGAACTGGGTATTGGGGGCACTGTTTTCCAGTGGTTCCAATCCTATCTCCAACGTCGCTCTCAGAGAATAGCATTGGGTGACTGTCTTTCGGTCCCCTGGCAGCTGTGCTGTGGGGTGCCAGAGGGTACCATCTTGTCCCCCATGCTGTTTAACATCTATATGAAGCCCTTGGGAGCAGTCATCAGATTTGGGGCGAGGTGTCAGCAGTATGCTAATGATACCCAGCTCTATTTCTCCGTGACATTTGAATCAGGAGAGGCTGTACAAGCCCTGGGCCGCTGCCTGGACTTGGTGGTGGGCTGGATGAGGGCCAATAAACTGATGGAGGCGCTGTGGGTTGGTGGTTCCAGAGTTCGGATAATTGGTCAGTTGCCTGCTTTGGACGGGGTCGTACTCCCTCTGAAAGAGCAGGTCTGTAGCCTAGGGGTGCTCCTGGATCCATCTTTGTTGCCAGAGGCCCAGGTTACCTCAGTGGCTAGGAGTGCCTTCTACCAGCTTGGGCTGGTGAGACAGCTGCGGCCATTTCTGGACCGTGATAACCTGCCCACTGTTGTCCACACACTGGTAATGTCCAGGCTGGATCACTGTAACGCACTCTATGTGGGGCTGCCCTTGAGTTTGGTCTGGAAGTTGCAGCTGGTGCAAAATGCGGCGGCGAGACTGCTCACTTGGGCAGGGTATCGCCAACATGTCACCCCGCCGCTGAAAGAATTGCACTGGCTGCCCATTTGCTAGCGGGCCAACTTCAAGGTTCTAGTTTTGGTGTACAAAGCTCTATACAGCTCGGGACCAGGATCCCTGAAAGACCGTCTTACCCCTTATATACCCAGTCAATCACTGCGCTCTGCAGGTGAGGGCGTCCTGCAGATACAATGTTATCCCAAGGTTCGTTCTGCACAATATAGGAAACAGACCTTTAGTGTGGCAGCACCTACCTTGTAGAATTCCCTCCCTTTGAATATTATGCAGGCGCCATCTCTGCTATCTTTTCAGCCCCTTTTGAAGACTTTCCTCTTTCAACAAGCCTTTTAGGTTGAGACCTATCCCAGTCTGCGTCTGTGTTAGAATTGCTTAATGTTTTTTAATAATGTTTTTAACCCTTTTTTAAAGTTGTTTTTTTAAAAAATGTTTTAACGCTGTTTTGTTTTAATGTATTTTGAGATCTGTTTTTATTATGTTTTAAAGTTTTTAGTGCTTTGTTTGCCACCCTGGGCTCCAGCTGGGAGGAAGGGCGGGATACAAATTAAATAATAAATAAATAAAATAAAAGCTGTGAATGCAGCAGTTGCCTAACCATTCTGTAAACCACATAAGGCTTGGGCAGTTTGGATTACTCTCATAGGCACTAGAGTGGCACCATCTCATAATCTAGTCTTCACTTGTGACACACTTGTCAATAAGGTTGTAGAATGATGATAGGGAATAAGAACGTACTCATTCAAAACCTGCATAACTGAATAAGGGTCTCATCTGTCTAACAGCTGCTGGAATTAACACTACAGAAGTTTGACCTGCACTCTGTAAGGAAAAGTTTTCTTTTCCAGAAGAGTTAGCTTTTAAGTCCCCTGCTCATCAGAACTGTATATAGTAGAATCGAACCTAGCTACAGCCACCAACATTAAACAGAGGAAAATAGATATACTTGCTTTAAGTTCAGGCTGCAGTCCTATGTACACTTACACAGATCTCTCCCTGAAGTCAGTAGGCTGACTTACTTCCAAGTAAATATGCACAGGATTGGGTTGTTAGACTGTTATGTGTGTATTCAGTAAAATCAATGGGATTCTCTCCCAAGTAAATGTTATTAGGACAGAGAGGTTTGTAAATAATGAATTCCTCACGCCAGTTGCCATTTTCCTTTGGATAAGAACAGCTATGTTGGATCAGACTGACAGTCCATCTAGTTTTTAACAGCAGACAGCTAGATGCCTCTGGAAAGCCCACAAATAGGGCATGAAGGCATGTCCCTAGCACATGGTATTCAAAGGTATACAGCCAGAGATGTAGTTTTTCTGGAAAATTTTGAATTGCAAGACATTCCTGGAATTTTCCTGGAAAGTTTTCCACTGCCCTAAATTGATGGAGACCTTATTTAATATACTTAGCTGACTTATAATTAAACAAGAGTAAAATAAAATGTATGTCTTGTTAACTTTACATGCAGTATGAATATCTGAAAAGTTTTTTTAAAAGCTAAAAATAATTGAACTGAAATATTTCACTGGGAACATGCACTTAGTGTAGTTTAAATTTTCTGTTCAAACAAACGCATTGCTTTATTTGGAAATTATTGGCATCAGAATACTTGTAAATATTTTAAGGAAGGTGAGGGGAACCTTTGGCCCTCCAGATGTTGCTGAACTACAACTCCCATCAGCTCCAGCAAGCACAGCTAATGCAAGTTGTATTTCAGCAATCTTAAAACACTTGTTTTAAGGCATGACACTGACAACATAATCAGATATTCTCTATCATGTTCTTCCTTAGTTGCCTTAAAAAGCAAAATCCAAACACTTTAGTATTTCTTTATATGGAAGATGCTCTGTCCCCTTGATGGTTTTAATTCCGCTTTTTATATATTTTTCAGTGCTATTTCTTATTTGTGACAGGGCAATCAGAACTGCATGCAGTATTCCAGTTGTGGCTGCACTGTAACGCCATTAAAGCACTACAATACTGGTAATTTTGTTTTCAATCCCTTTCCTAATACCCAACACTGTGTCTCAGCTTTTTTCAATGCTTCCACTCTTAAGTGGAATCCCAAGATCTCTTATCACAGCTAGCTTATCACAGCTAGTTACAACCAGTGTAAATGTGAAGTTAAGACTTTTTGCCCCAGTGTGCATCATTTTGCACTTACATTGAATCTCATTTGTCATTTTGTTGCCCATTCACATCTGGAGTGTCTGCTCTGGCCTTCACCATCCTGAATAATTTGGTGTCATCTGTAAACTTGACTACTTCATTGCTCACCCCTAACTCCAGATCATTTATGAACAAGTTGAAATGTACCAGTCCCAATACAGATCCTGGGGGTTACATCTTACTTCTTTCCATTGTGAAAATGGTTCTGGTGGAAAAGAAAGACTGACATAATGTTTCTGGAAATATCTATTTCACTTTTCCTGACATCTCAGAATGTACATTTTCATACATAAATGAAATACATAATTTGTACATATGGTTTATCATTGCATATACGTTAACACTGGACATACCAACTTCTTCCTGAACTTCAAAACAGAGTACAAACAAGCAAAGTGATCAATTTCTCAAAGAAAAAAAGCTCTATATTGGGCCAAAGAAGAATTACTTGCAGGCAAGCTACAGCAGCAGGCACAAAGCATATGCTATCAACCTGCATACATCATGAAAAAAATCAGTACAGGTGGAATAATGCATAGAATACATAGCTTTATGTAACTCCAGAGTGATCAAATACTTCCTTTGGTTATGAATTCACTCACCCACCCCACCCCTGTTATTCCACTACTTCTATTTACATCTTTTTACTCTTTAGTTAGCTTAGCTACTATTAAATCCAACTCCCAGGCCAGCTTCCTTCCCTCCTCTGCAAAACGAGTACCCATATTCATTCATAACAACTGTAAAGTACTTTATACACAGAAGGATGTTATTGAAATTAATTTCAGTTGAAACAGAAAAAGGGGCCCACGCCTTCCAAGTTTACTGAAGCATTCCACACAAACCAGTACCCCAATTAAAAATGATGATGATGATAATAACATAAAGAGCCCACTTCCTCAAGTTCAAGGCCTCATATTTTCCCCTCAGCCATTCCCCGCGCAGAAACTGCACTTCTCCTCCCCCCCATTTGACTTGCTGAGGGGGCGACGCTTCCGTCCGTTGAGCCCTCAGTGCTTGCACTTGAGTCAGACTGAGGAGCCCCCCCCCGCGCCTCTTCAGCGTGAGGCAGATTCAAACTGGAACAGATCAAGCCCTCCCTCTTCTTCTCTCCTTCCCCGCCATTGCTTGAAGATACTGCTTTCTCCCTCACGCGACCCCTAAAATTCGGTGGCGAAGCGACCTCGGCCCCCCTTTCGCGGAGGCTCCACTCGCCACTCACCCCAGCCGTGGTCGCTCGGCCCTGAATCTTCCTCCCGCCGCGCTTTCACCACCTCGCGGCCGCCATGTTAGGATCTGGTGCAGCACGGACTGCGTCAGTGGAGGAGGGGAGGAAGCGGGAAACCTGGAGCGGCTAGTGGCTGGCGAGGGCGGAACGGGATGGGAGGTTATGTGACTATCTCATGAGCGCCTGTGGGGTGAGAGAGGACGTGCTTGAGAACCTGAGCCTCAGACCCTTAAAGCTTTGCACCTTCGCTCACTGAGAAGAACTACTAGGAAAGCGAAAAGGCTTAAATCTGCTCAGCTGGGCCGCTTCCGTCCCTTTTGGCGCTCACCCCGCCGAATTCTTCTTCACTCTCTATCTCAAAGGCAGAGCTCAATGCCCGTCCTGCTTTCGGGGGGGGGGGTAGGGGCGGAGGCAACAAAATGAGACTTGTGCCCCCCCACTCCCTCCGAAGTCATGCCCTCAACTCTGTAATTTACGTCCTTAGTATAGGCTTCCAAAGACAACTGGGATTAAATTTTCCAGTCATCCGCCTCATCATTACCCGAAGCATCACTGGTGCATGGCATAATTGTGCTGCGCTGCTTGCCCGGGCCACGATGGAGTGGCAATATAGGGGTGCTACTTCGGAGACATGTCACACACATTGATGGGATTACATTAAATCATAGTAAACATTCTTTTTTATAAGTCTCAGATATACATTTGCAGAAAGATCAGAGTGACATTATTTTAGGGAGAGGGAATATAAGTGAAGGAATGGAAATTGTGTTTTAAATATTGCTAAGATCAGGCTGCTGTCCTAAATATACTTTCTAGGTGGGAGTAAGCCCCAATGGACATAGCGCGATTCACTTGCGAGTAAAGATGTATAGGCTGTCGATAATTTTGGTGAGCTTAACCATTCTTCCAGAGTTTCTTACTCAGAAAATCACAACTGGCATGGTATGCTGTTACCAAGAAGTGTCGTGATTTTTTTCTCCTACGTAGTGCAGACTTTAATTTGCATTATGTAAGTAATATGAAACAAAAGAATCTAGTGGTAAACAGAACTTCCCCAACCTTGGGTCTCCAGATGTTGGACTACAACTCCCATCATTCCTGGCCACTGTCCATGCTGGTATGATGTGGGGTTGTAGTCAACCTCTGGGGACCCAAACTCTCGCAGGTATTTCAATACTGGGCTCCTCCTGGGAGGAAGGGCGGGATATAAATCAATCAATAAATAAAATAAATAAATAACCATCGGCCAAAAATAAAAATCATCATACACGGGAAAAAAAGATCCCACAGCATCTCTGCAAAATTGTATGCCACTCTATCAGAGATTTCCAGCATCCCCACAAACCCCTGGGGAAAGGCAATGCTTAATAAATCCGTTTTTAGTAGTACACTTATTTATTCATATTCAAACAACTTACTATTACTTTTCACCTCACCAATGAGTAGTAGCCTAGAAAAAGGAAATCCTAAACGTGCAATGCGGAAATGTCCCAGAGCTAAAGACTACAACTCCCAATATACAAGGAAGTTGTAGGTAGAGCATGCTGGGAAAGCTAGTACCAGATTCTCCAACCATTATTCGGCTCCTGTTGTTGCACGATGGAAGCTGCATGAAATGGAAATGGACTGCCTTCACGTCGATCCCTGACTTATGGCATAGCGGTCAGTAAGCTTGCATCCATGTAGAAAGGGGACGGCGTTGTTAGGCGCCTGCAGTATTCATTTTATGTAGCCCAGTCTTCTCTGTAGGTGTGAACATTTGAGGCTAGAGGAGAGGCGATGATCTCCCGCCATGTGGATTCTAGGAGAAGCCTGGCAGCGAAGTGGTGAGCGGCGCCTGTATTGCCAATAAGCAGCATGGTTGTGTGATCTGTAAAAAAAAGTCACCCTTTCCTGCGTGCGATATCCTCCTGGTGAAAGAGAGATTGATTTTTTAAGTAGCACGAGGGACGGTAGGATACAGGCTGTTAACGTGGAGTTCAAACTGTTACCTTCATAGCTATATATGCATATATATACACACACACAGTTGTGAGATCGGTTTTATTGGTAAGGTTTAATTCGTTCAGATTCATCTTACTTCCTCTTTCTCTTCTTGAATTGAAGTCCAGAAGGAAGTACAAATATATTTATAATGGGGTTACCTCAGAACAGTTGTGAGAATACATACTCCTAGAATCCATAGAGTTGGAAGATCCCTTAAAGGTCATTTAGTCCAGCCCCCTGCCAATTCAGGAAATCCACTTCTCCCAGTACATGTCTTCTTTGGTTGTGTGTTATAAACTAAGTCTAAAGGTAAAGGTGTCCCTGCACTTGTAGTGTGAGTCATTTTCGACTCAGGGTGACGTCTTGCGACGTTTACTAGGCAGACCATATATATGTGGTGGGATTGCCAGTTCCGTCCCCAGCCTTTCTTTACCCCCCAGCATATGCCGGGTACTCATTTTACCGACCACAGATGGATGAAAGGCTGAGTGGACCTCGACCCCTTTTACCAGAGATTCGACATCTCCTTTCGTTGGAATCGAACTCCAGCCGTGAGCAGAGCTTCAGTTGCGTTACCGCCGCTTACCACTCTGCGCCACGGAGGATCTAAACTAAGTCTATACCCACTCAAATTCAATTGCTATTATGATATGAAATCAAAAATAAAATATGCCTCACATGGTTCTGGATCAGTTTTTAATAAGACAAAAGACGAATGTCTAACAAGTGGACTTTTACTTATCACATTGTAAATACCTATTTCAATGATGTGCTTTAATGTTTATAAAATCATGAACATGTCAGAAATAGGGAATACTAGCCTTTGATACTCAGATTAATACCATGTTTCCATTTTTTTTTCTGATGTGTGATAAAGGCCTTAGCTTAGCATATTACCTCTTGAGCAAGCTGTTCAAGAAGGTTGCATCCAGTCTTTGTGTGTCAGTAGATTTTAATTTAGGGCAAATATCTACTATATAAAGTAGATCACAGCAGTGGAATACAAACTTTTTTTTTTTTTACAAAGTTTGTATAGTATTTGTACTCCATTGCTGTGATGCAGTATTTGGAAGACATATTTAGTCAGCACAGCCAGGTGCTTTAGAGCTTATTTATGTGATATTACACACCATGTTTGTATTGCGGTGTTATATACAACATAAGATTTTTTTGTTATTGTACATTCTATAGGCTACCAGCCATAGATCTATTTTTTGTAAAGTTTTAAAAATTCATACATACCTATGTGATAGAAATATATTACTTTCATTTAGACCTTGATGTTATTTATTCCCTCGTGCACAATTGTGACATCTATAGATCTGGAGTTCCTGTATATCTCTGTTGCTCTATAAATGTCCAAAACTTGACATAGGTCCTTGGAGTAAGCACCATTGAATGAAGTGGGATTTGTTTGAGTAAACATGCAGACGCTTGCACTCCAGTCATATGTGTGGCTGTCATTCTGTTATAAAAAAACTACACAAAGGGAAGAACTGTCAGATGAGCAAGGAAATTTAGAAATGAGAACTGTATATGAGAGAACATTCTGATATAATATTTCTATACATAAAGAAATGATTCCAATGATTGAAACACTGGCTGCATTTGCACATAATGCTAAATAATGGCTTAAATAGTGGTTCTTAATAGTTTTGGGTCACAGACTCCTTTGAGATCTGATGAAAGCTGTGGACCCCCATAAATAAATAAATAATACAATTAATCTTATTGCATTAGTAACTGATTTTTGTGTGCCTGGTTCACAGACCTCCTGAAGCCCTAGGGCATCAATGGACCACAGGTTAAGAACCCCAGTTTAAACCCATGATCCTTTTAATAAGTCAGCTTCATAATCCATTAATTGAAACTGACTTATTAGGAAACTGACTAGCATTTGTTTTAACTCAAGTTCCCTGGTTTACACATAACAGTAAGCTAAGCATTTTTAAAAGTAAAACTTCCTACTGTTAAGGGGGAGACTAATCCTGAGGCTTCCCCAACAAATGATCCCACCCCTGAAATGGCCCATTTTGGGGCCTAGTGCCACTAACATCAGTGAAACAACCACCAGTAGTAGCCAGGGCTGTGGAGTCAGAGTCATGGAGTCAGAGTTGGAGTCCGAAGCAATTTTGGGTGGAGTCGGAGTTGGTAGAAATGTACTGATTCTGACTTCAAAATAAAATTAATATTTTAATATTAATACATTAATATACATTTGCCATTTATGAAGGAGTCAGAGTCAGACAGTAGAAAAATTAATATACATTTGCCATTTATGAAGGAGTCAGAGTTGGAGTCAGACAGTAGAAAAATAGAGGAGTCGGAATCAAAGGTTTGAGATACCGACTCCACAGCCCTGGTAGTAGCTATCTGCAAGCATAGCAGGAGACCTTCATAGCAGACAAGCCCCTCTGGTAATGAAGCTGTTCTGTGCTGATGAAGAAGCACATCCAATTAGTCCTAATCACCTCAACCAGCTCATCTGGGAGTTAGGCTTGCTCTGCCCTCTTCTGTTAAATATAGCTATTTAAATGATTCAATAAAGTAGACTTTGTCATTATGTTTTAAATGCTCTATAAACTAAAATTGTTTTGCTTTTTAAATTAGAAATAATAATTTGTTTGCATTTTATTGATGTACATATTTTTAGGGGAAGGGATGTAAAAGCATTTATAATCATAATTTAGACTTTATTGAAAATGGTTTGTTGAATCAAACTAACTTCATAAAACTTATGATCTGAAGTTGGTTTGTTTCAACAAACCATACTTAAGATGACCTACAGTTCATTTGAGTTCAGTTGTCACAATGAACAGCAAAATCTAAAATGGAAGCTGAATCAAAAGTGGAAGTGAAAGCTTTTGAGGAGGGAATGAGTTTTGAACCTGAGGCTCACTGTAGTTCTTTCTTGGAACACTAAATAATAGGTCTGTGTTATGTTTGAATGCCAAAGATTATTTGTTTGGACTATGGATGTGCTATAACATTGATACAGGCATGCCTAGGCAGACAGGACAGTCACATTTTTGTGGGTTAATAGATTTTATGAACCTATTTTGCAAGACTGATCTAATTATTTTAAACTGCGTCTGTTACAGTTTTTTCAGAATTCTTTCTACTTCTTCACACAGTAACTACAAAGAGCAAGCTTTGGAATATCTAAATGCCATACCTTGTTGCTAGTGTCCGGTTTGCTTATGATTGGAAGTGAAAGAGAATAACTTTGATCTGGACATGTTTAAATAGCCATAAATGTGACAAAAATGCTTTTTGTAAGACGTTTTTATTCATTTGCACTGAGATGTTGCCATTGTCGTACTTGGAGCAGTGACCCTTTGTTAAGCCAACTCAGTAACTGCACAAATGAAGATCAAGTGTTTGATCTTGTTGGAAAGAACAAAGCCAAGCTCTCTGAAAAACATGTGGACAGTGCAATTAATATACTTTGGCAATTTCAAAAGAAGAAGCCCCAGCTGCTGAGGAATACTGATTATATAAAAAATCACTCCCAGTTTCTTATACTTCGCATTTTGGCAGAAAACAAGATTCAACATATGGATAATGACGCATTAGTGGACATTCTGTATTGTATACTCAGGTAAGCAGTACAGTATGAGGCCTATATGGAATGGGAGAATGTTTATTAATCTGTCATTTTTTAAAAATGAAGTTGTTTCTTTAAAAATAAATGCTCAAAATGAACTGTCCTAATTGCTGCAAAAGCACAGCTCACTGGTACAATGTGCTTATGAATTACTATATATTTTTAAAAGGTATGATCTTATGAATCACAATATCTATGCTTGATGTTCATGAAAAATTATAAGATTACTTTCAAGTTACAGCAGATGTTTGCTGTAAAAGGCAGTGGGGGAGCTGACAAAGCAAAGACAGCTGAGCTGGCGATATTTTCTTCTAGAAAAGAACAGGCAGCTCATTGCTGAGGTGATATCAGCTGTCTTCTGAAATTCAAATTCCTAAGGAAAGAAGAGCAGGAAGAAAAGGGGTTCTCACTATTGGTTATGGCAGGGGCAGGGGACCTGTCGGCCTGCCAAATGTTGCTGGACTACGACTCCCATCATCCCTAGTCATCAGCTGTGGTGGCTGGGGCTGATGGGAATTGAAATCCCAGAAACCTCAAGGGCCGAAGGTTCTCCATACCTGGGTTACCTTCCACTGTGAATCAGCCCAACAGGCTGGGAGCAAACACTAGAAAAACAGTTGGTTTAATTGAATTGGGAGGTAGGTGGTCAATATTCTGCCACCTAACACATTAAAAACAATCAGATTATATAAGATAAAGCAAGAGCTTCTTCCTTCCCAAGCAGCTTTCTGTGCCTTGTTAGAACTGCCTTCTTCACATTTTGGAAACATACTAAAGAGACTGAGACTGGGATCCAAAGAAGCAATATGCACATTACAGGGCAGATTCACGTATGTAGCCACGTTTTGCTTCAGGCTGGTATTGCAGCAGTTTTCACTGGACAAAAGATGCAATTTAAAAAGAGTCAAGTAGTTTAAAAAGCTGCTTAACTCCTTTGCAATGGAGAACTGCTGCAGCATCAACACCAAAGTTCCAGCTGTGCCATCTTTCTGCTCCAAGCATGCAGAACAATGGAGAAGTCAACATTGTTTGGCAAAGGAGAGACAAGAGTATTAAGGGTTGAATGTGAGCAAAAGCAGTTACGCATACTTAAATTTGGTTACAATCAGGGGTGCCAACAGGATTTTCTGGGCCCAGAACATTGTATGTGGATTGAGGGGGAGGGCTGACCCACTTTTAAAAGAAAACACAGGTTTATACAAATTTTGCATATATTTGTGTTTTGTATGCAAATTAGTGTCTTCTTTTGCAGGTAGAGTAGAACGGCCAAAATTAATGGGCCACACACATAAGAAAATGTCTGGCAGACAGACTGTGAACAGGTGAAGCTATTCCCATGATAGTGTATCCATATGAGATAATGCTTAACCTGTTGAATTTCTGCCTGCCACACAGACTTTAAAAGTACAAAATCCTGCTTTGCTCCAATGCCAACTCTAAACCAAAGTCTGGGCTGTAATTCTGAACAGACTTACCTGGAAGTAAGCAAGCTCCATTAAACACAAAGAGACTCCTGAGTAGACATGTATACTATTGTACTTAAGTTAATTATAAACTCACCACAGAAAGGTGCATCCTAGTTGTTAGGAAAAATAACAGAGATTCCAAAGACTACAAAATGAGACAGAAGCAGAAAAACTGCACTAAAGGGAAGGAGGAAAGCTGTTTAAGGACCCTAACAATTCCTATTACCTAGCCTTAACAACTCACTTGTCAATCACAGCTTTCACTTCACTCATTAGGTGGAAACACTGAAAGTGAGAGCAGCCAAGTGGCTCGTCTTACAGAAATTGCTTAGCAGGCTATCTGCATATTTTGCTTCAAAACGTATACTCTAGCAACCTGCTATTTGTAATAAATGTCACGTTGCATAGCTCTCTGTTAAAATAACTGTAAAGCTGCTTGACTTGTCTTTTGGTCCTTTTGAAGGTTTGGAGTTGAGGCCCATGATTCACTGGTAGAAGAGCTGGTCATGGAAGGCTGGAGAAGATTAAATGGGCAAGTACACTTAAAAAAAAATCTTCCTATAAATTGAAAGCTTGACAGCTCATGCTTATAAAAACTCTCACAAGGTTAGTACTGGCAACGTCAATATTTTAAAAGTGTAGTAAGCCTCTTTCTCTTTCCAAAGAGAAACATTTGTTATAGTTGTGGGTTAAGATGAATCTGCTCTGAGGACTATTGTGTCAATAAAGAGACCGAGCTACAGATTTAAGAATGTACCAGTCCAATTGTTAGATTTTGAGTGGTTACTTTAGGCAGCAATTCTATAGCCATGTAACTGGTAACAAGTCCAACTGAACTCAGTGGACTTATTTCTGAGCAGATGTGTATAGGATTACACTGTTAAGGTTTCTAAATGATAGTGGTGGATAACATGGCTTTAAACCAGTTTATAGCAGAATCTATAAAGATTTATAGGTGAAAATAACCACTATTCCAGTTTGCCTTTCCCTGAGGGAATTAAAGTGCACCAGATCAATAAACCTAAGAATCTAGACTGGTGTCTAAACTTTTATTTATTTGGAATATATATTATACATGTTTATAAACTACTTAATAAAAATCTGTGGTGTACCTAAAACAATATAAATAACACACACAAAATCAGCAAAAATTCCAAAGCAAGTATATATAACTAAATTATATGACTGATCAGGCTTGCTGACATGTTAACAAGCAGGAGGTTCCTAATGGGACTTGGGAAACCTTAGTGCTGTCAGTTACAGGCTCATTTTGGGATACTGGTTACTTTTCTTTCTTGTGCCAGTCTCATTGTAGCCATGTGTGCATCCTAGATCCATCTCCCTGCCCCTGCTCTGATGCATATTTAAGTAAAACAGTAAGGGTGAAGAAAGATAAGGCAGGGGTCCTCTTCAAGTAGCTGATAATGGGGGAAAGGAGAATCTGGCCTCTGGAGCTTGCCACAGCCTTCCCCAATGTCAAAACAAGCTCCTGGGTAACTGATGTCAAGTGCAGCTTTATAAAATAAGTACAGCAAAGTTCCTTAACATTTCAATAACCTGCCATCCCTTGCATACCTACATGAAACCCTTGCCTGGTGATCTAGATTTATCTTCAGCAAGTACATCATAATCTACAGCTGAGTTGTAGCCTGCGCTAAGGTGGGTTTCCATAGCAGCAACTGCCACTCAGGCATACCCCGCTTTAACATATGCAATGGGACTGGAGCATGTATGTAAAGTAAAAATGTACTTAAAGTGAAGCAATCTATGCATGTACTGCACTGCAATTGCCACTAGATGGCAGCGGCGTCATGACATTAAGTCCGTTATTGCGAAGCGCGTATGTTAAAGTGGGGTATGGTGGAGTATGGAGCATGTACTTTATAGCGAGGCGACTTTAAGTGAAGCGACTTTAAGCGGGGTATGCCTGTATACTACAAATATATGATTAGCAAATGTTAAGAAGTGGAACATCAAATGCATGTTGGGTTAAAGGTGGTTCCCGATTCTAAAAAGGCTAAAGATTCTTTGTCTAGAAGCTGCATTTACCACTTGCCATGGGGGACTGGTAATTTACAAGTTTGCTCAAGATACTAGTACCGGAAAATCCATTTCCTGATATGGTGCTCAAGTAGGGAATCTTCCCTCAGAAGTTTCCTTCAAGGAATTGTCTGATCCCTCTGGTTCTACGCTGAGGTTTCAAACCAATATTTCAAAGCAAAGCCTTAGCTCTTTCTCCTTCTTCCTCAACTATCAGCCCCTCCAACCAGCATCGCATCCCTCTGCTCTCCCCCTGGCCCCAGAACACTCCAGTTTACTTCATTGGAAAATAAAGATTCCCTGCAGCTCATGCTCAGGAATAACATGAATGAGTGTCCCCCCAAAATTGTTGTTGTTGTTGTTGTTGTTGTCTTTATTTATACCCCGTCAGTTTTCCAAAACTGGAACTCATGGCGGCTTCCAGATAAAAAATACGTATAATTAAAAACATACAAAATCTACATTAAAATAAGATTAAACTATTTCCAATATTAAAACCATACACACATATAGCTAAAAGAGTTCAAACTAGTTTAAAAATAATATAATAGACATTAGCAATGCAGCACCCTTCACGCCCTATCCTTAGCCTTCAATTCCAAAGGCTTGTTGGAATAGAAAGGTCTTTGCTTGTCGACAGAAGGACTGCAAGGAGAGGGTCATTCTTACCTCCCTAGGAAGGGAATTCCAAAGCCTAGGGACAGACACCGAGAAGGCCCTCTCACGCGTCCCCACTAGTCATACTTGACAAGACGTGGGTATTGAGAGAAGGGCCTCTCCTGAGGATCTCAGGGCCCGGGCAGGCTCATACAGGGAGATACGGTCTGATAAATAGCCTGGACCTAAGCCGTATAGTAAATGTGTAAGTGCTGTCTGTAGTGGAACCCACTTAAACTTAAAAGCAAACTAGAAAGTTTAACAGGCTTTAATAAAGTACTCTTATATGGGAAGTAGCAAGGCATGGGATGCGTTATGGAAAGCTAATTTACTTCTGCATAAAGGCAAACAGTATAAGCAGTAGCTGTTTTTGTTGTTGGTAAATTGTTTTTTATACAGAGCCAGCACTTAACTTACTGACACCCCATTTCTAAACCCATTATATGGATTTCCTGTTGATTTCAATACAACTTACTTCTGAGTAAGTGCAGGTGGGATGGCAGCTGAACTGACATGTTCAATTTAAATAGTAGTCAGTGATCTGTTTAGCATCTCACGGAAGAACTAAGATAGTTAGTTTACGTATATTTTATTTAAAATATTTCTGGGTTGCTTTTAAGGACAACACCCATCTCAAGGCAGCTGGCAAGGTAAAACAGCATACAACAAATCGCACTTAATAAAGCCAATAGTAAGCAATTAAAAAAATCAGCTCGGAAATGTTAAAATCCATTTAACAAAATACTTGAAGCAGTAATCCAGGATGACTGATAGATGCAGGATATAAAGCTATTATAATTTCTTATCAAGTGATAGCTGAAGGTTGTTTTTTAAAAATCTGTAACCTAAGTAAGCAGTGCACTCCTCAAGAATCTGTTAAAATGGTGTATAGAGATAAATGTTTTAAAGTTTCTGTAAAAGATTACTTGGATCTGTTCCAATCTGGCTTCAGGCCTGGCCACTGAAACTGCCTTAGTCGCCCTGGTTGGTGACATTTGTCAGGAGAGAGATAGGGGGAATGCGACCCTGCTTGTTCTCCTTGATCTCTCAGCAGCTTTTGATACTGTTGACCATGGTATCCTTCTGGAACGTCTCGTGCTTCACAGGTTCCACTCATACCTCCAGAGCCGCTTCCAAAAAGTAGTTATGGGAGGCGACTGTTCAGCACTGTGGGAATTATCCTGTGGTGTTCCATCTATTTAACAAGCTATTTAACATCTATATGAAGACACGGGAAGCTGTCATTAGGAGATTTGAGGTGCCATCAATATGCAGATGACACCCAGCTCTACCTCTCTATTCCATCTGAATCAGGAGAGGCAGCTGAGGTGTTGAACTGGTGCTTGGAGTCAGTGATGGAATGGATGTGGGACAATAAATTGAGGCTGAATCCTAAAAAGACAGAGGTGTTATGGGTCCAGAGATCTCAAGAAGCCTGTTCTGGATGGGGTTGCTCTTTTCTTGAAGGAGCATGTCTGCAGCCTGGGGGTACTCCTTGATCCAACAGTGTCACTGCAGGTTCAGGTGACCACAGTGGCTAGGAGTGCCTTTTTCCAGCTCCAGCTGGTTCGCCAGCTTCAGCCCCTTTTGGACAGAGAAGACATGGCCACAGTTCTCCATACTCTGGTAACTTCTAGATTAGATTATTGCAATGCGCTGCCCTTGAAGATGACTCAGAAACTTTAACTGCTTCAAAATGCAGCAGCCAGATTACTGGCTGGGGTTCCCTTTAGAACTCATATAACCCCTGTTTCAAAACAGCTGCAACTGGTTGCCAGTTCATTTCCGGGCTCAGTTTAAGGTGCTCACGTTAGTGTTTAAAGCCCTGAACAACCTGAACCAAATATCTGAAAGGCCACCTCTTTCCCTACAGACTCTCTCAGTTTTTGAGATCAGAGGGGGGGACTTTTGGTAGTTCCACCACCCTTGGAAGTTTGGGGGGGGTGGCCCAGGAGAGGGCATTCTTTGTGGCAGTCCTTAAGCTGTGGAACTCCCTCCCCACTGAGGTCTGTCTGGCAACTTCATTGTGCAACTATCAGCGAATGCTGAAGACGCACCTCTTTGCCCTGGCCTTTGACACCTGAGATGTATATTTTTAGGAGCACCCTATTTTCTGTGAAGTTGTTTAGGTTATTTTTACCTGTTGGTAATTATGTGTTTTAAAATTGTTGTAACCTGCTCTGGGACCATTGGGTGAAGGGCAGGTAATAAATTCTAATAATAATGTAATGGGATTTTAACTGATATCCTCACAGGCTGAGCCTGCCTTTGCTATCTAAATTTGCAAGGTGCCTACATGAACAACAAATGTACTGTAGTCCTCTCTTGGGTCATATAGCTGATATTGTGAATAAGAACTTGGATTCCATACAAGACACAAGGTAATTTTAGTTTAATAAATGTCTCAATTGTGAATACTTTTAGTTAGAGTTATCATGCTTTTGCAAAACTGTTTCACACTTGTTTAGACCTCTCTTGTTTAGTTAAGTTAGCCAAACACCATTCTATAAAGATATAACTGATAGAAGCTTCCTTATGTGGATGAGATCATTGTGGAAACTACTTTTACTGCTTTATTATGCCTATGGATTTAAACCCTTTTAGACTGTAATCCTGTGGTCCCTGGGAGGGTATTCCAGGGGCCGTAGTGCAAATCTCTCTCTCTCTCTCTCTCTCTCTCTCTCTCTCTCTCTCTCTCTCTCTCTCTCTCTCTCTCTCTCCTGCAAAGGCAGAGAGAGGTTTACCCTCAGAGAGGGAGATCTGCCCTAGTGCCGTGGAAACATTTGTCTTGCTTTCACACACTCCAGTCTTCATAGCATTAACAAAGAATCAAGAACAGCTTTGCTTTGGAGACAAAACATTTTCTCTCTTAATTTTTGCCTGTTTTAAATTTCAAATAGAGTTTTTTAAAAAAGACACTCGGTCTCATTCCATCCCCAAGTCTTATTCTCCTCCAAATCCTTTCCATTTTTAATGTAACATACTTAAATATTGTTAGGTTTGTTGACCCAATGCATACTTTTTTTAAAATGTTTTTAGGATCTTGTCGGTGTTGATGGTCAGGATATCTGAAGTTATCTCACAGAATTTTCGAGATCGATTAATTCAGAAGGCACAGTTTGTTCTGGAAACCACGGAATTGGTCCCCTTGAATCATGCCAGACGATTTGTACAGTTTCTCCGGAATGTGAGACTACAGCATCGACCATTGCTAGACAAATGTAACAAGGTTTTTCTCCAGAATTTGGACCAAATAGATTTGGGGCATTTGATTATCATCCTTGAACATTACCATAGTTTACAATTCAACAACAGTGAGTTTAGATTAGCTGCTAAACAGAAACTGATGGAAATGATGGATGACTGCAACAATCCTTTGAGCTTCTCTCGACTGTTTGTTGTTCTTTCACGCATTGCAGGACCAGAGATCAGAAAACAGTAAGTTTCATTTCTGGCGTACTGAAAGCAGTGAATTTTTCAGTGGTTTATCTGAAGACCATTGCTATGGAGGGTTTATCCTAGAGGAGGAATAGGCTGCAATCCAACAAAAGGAAACTACAAGTGTAATAGAGTTGTTTTCAGTGTATACTATAAATGGCGAAACATCCTCCTGAGGAGATGCTTTGTTGTATATTACTGCCCAAATCAAGAAAAAACATACATGCAGCCCCCCCGCCCCTTGCCATCATCTTCTTTTCCCCTCAGTCCATGATGGGCAAATCCTCATGTGGTGCAGGGCAAGGGCAGCTCTTAAAAATAATACAGCAAAAGTGAGCACACTTAACTCCTTCCTAATGGAGGAATGCAGGATGAGTCATAGGCTAAGATCGAAAGAGATTTGCGCAGAGTTCCCATTACCTTGAAAACTTCTTGAGAAACTTAGAGGTCCTTCAAGAGCTACATAGAGAGGGAGAGAGGGGGAGGGGGAGAGGGGGAGGGAGAGGGGGAGAGAGAGAGAAGCCCTTATGCTATCATATGCCATCATATGCCAGTGTGGCTCCATGGATCCTAGCAATAGTGTAGGACTAAAATGCTGCTCTAACGGCGTGTTCTCTTTATCCATAAGAACTGGGTCAACATCTTTTTGCATGTTCAATATATGAGGCAGCTCTGTTACCTCAATGTGTAAGTGGTGATACAAATAGCTGATTTGGAACTTCATTGCTCACAATAATTGCTTGTTCCAAAATTATTTCCATACAAAATTGTGTGGTTTATGTTGCCATTTTTCTCTGCTCATAATGATGCAAGGAATGAGGGGGTAGAGGTCACTGCTCCCTACAGAAAAACAGGAGCCATTATTCTAAATTTCACCCATTGTTAATCCAGGAACAAAAGTATATTATTTATTTGCCAAGGATTGGCCACATGCTTCTCCTGAATTGTCTCATATGCAGTCCTGATCATGGCAGAAGAGCAGATTATTGAATCTGGGACTTTGCATAGATGCTGTATCAATAGCTGTATAGTTATTGGTAAAGGAACCACACAATTTCCCTGTAAATATTATTTATTCAGTGTGACCCTAAGTGAAAATGGCCTCTTATAGAACCTCTGGTTCTAAGCATTTACTGGAGGTGTGTTTAAAGTATCTTTGTTTAATGATGCTTTACAAGCTTTCTTTTATGGAATCTGTTTCCATTTTCCCCAGTGCACTTCCTTCCCTTCTTGAAATAATAGTGATATACATGACTCTGTTGTCTCTTAAACAAATGAACTGCTGGAAATATGTAATATTTTTTTTATTTTTAGGTTGGTCGAAACTGCTCTACTAATGGCAGATGAATTTGACCATCATCAGACATTGGCAATGGTGGAAAGTATGCAAGAAACGGAGTGCAGAAGTTCACAATTGATTCAAAAGTAAACTTTCAGTACAAAATGGCAATGTGATTCTCAATTTCTGCAACTTCCCTTTTCTGAATGTTCAAAATGGAGCAAGTGGAAAATCTATAACTTCTTTTAGTCTAAGGGTGGTAGAGACAGAACACTGGA
Organism: Rhineura floridana; assembly: GCF_030035675.1. Lineage (NCBI taxonomy): Eukaryota > Metazoa > Chordata > Lepidosauria > Squamata > Rhineuridae > Rhineura > Rhineura floridana. Next base: position 45,828,616 of record NC_084481.1, read on the forward strand.
TATGCATGCATTATATGATATGCCACTGACTTACTCTTACACCACAGTCCTAAACATATTTACCGGAAGCAAGTGCCACAATTTTAGCAGAACTTGCATCCAGGTAAGTGTGCCTAGGGTCATGGTGTAACTCAGCATCATCTGACAGAAAATCTTTTGTTTTAGTGTTTTTTGTAGAAACGTATGCTGGATGTAAGAAAACACACAGGGCATGTTCTGACACATCAAATAGTAGTAAAACAAAATGAAGCTGCTGAACAAAAGCAAAATGATTTTGGTTCACTTTGTGTTAAAGACCAACTGGACATAACATTAAATGTATTGTTACATTTTAAAATAAACACTTTTAAAAATGCAACTATTAATGGAAATCTCTCATCTGAAGCTGCAATTTGCATGGCAAGAAGAGGTTCCATTGGTGCCCATCGGAGCTTTCCTCCCAATGCAAATGGCAGCTTTGGAGGAGATATTTTCATCAGAATGGCAGCAGATAAGGAAAAGGTAAGTACCCCTTCCCCACCTGCTGCTTTCCCAATAATTATCAGCTCCCAACCCCAGTGGCCATTTGTATTTTTTCTGATTTCCAAAAAGCTTTATCAGAATAGATGATAACAAAAGTTTGAAATAAAATAAATAAAACACCAGCGTGCAAGTATACAAAAATAGCTCCTTCCCGTAGTGGATACAATAAAAGTTATCCCAGTCCATCACCAAGCCAATATGGAAAACTAAGTCTCTGTCTTCTTTTCCTCCATCCAGATCAGAGTTCCCCAGGTCCAGGTGTAAAGTACCTCCCAGCAAATCCCAGGCCAATAGCTCCACAGGAACAGTCAGCCAGACAGGTCTTTGCAGTTCTGAGGGAGGATGGCTTTGTTCCAAATTATGCAATAAGTAATAAATAATAATAATAATACTTTAATTTATAGGCCGCCTATCTAGCCAATGGCCACTCTAGGCGGCTTACAATAAAACATGATAAAATACAATAAACAATATAGCCAGTACAGTGTAATACAAAAATTACAGTATTTAGTAGATTGTTTTTACAGTTCTAGGACTAGTTCACCTTGGAAGTCTCAAAGGTCGTAAAGGCCTGATGGAATAGCCAAGTTTTCAGACCCCGGCGAAATATATCTAGGGAAGGGGCATGACGAAGATCCATTGGGAGGGAGTTCCAGATCGTGGGGGCCGCCACAGAAAAAGCCCTCTCTCGAGTCCTCACCAACCTAGCCACTTTACTCGGCGGAACCGAGAGAAGGCCCTGAGTGGCCGATCTTGTAGGGCGGCACACTTTATGACGGTGGAGGCGCTCCTTCAGGTATACTGGGCCGAAACCGTGTAGGGATTTAAAGGTTAATACCAACACCTTGAATTGAGCCCGGAAAATAACTGGAAGCCAGTGAAGATTGTATAACACTGGGGTAATATGATCATAACAGCGGCTTTTCGTAAGTAAACGAGCCGCCGTGTTTGTACCAGTTGTAATTTCCGGACTGTTTTCAAGGGTAACCCCACGTAGAGCGCATTGCAGTAGTCTAAACGAGAGGTGACCAGAGCATGCACTACGAGTGGGAGCTGATGGATAGGAAGATAGGGTTGCAGCCTTCGGATGAGACGCAATTGACCCCAAGCTGCCCGGCACACCGATGAAACCTGGGCCTCCATGGACAGCCCGGAGTCAAGGATCACCCCAAGGCTGCGGACCTGGTCTCCCCCCCCATAGAAGGAGCCTGTCCATACGGCTTCCCTTTGCCTCCTGAAGCTCAGTGACGTTATGGGAGACCGCAGCTGCGGTTCTCCCCCCCTATAGAAGGAGCCTGTCCATACGGCTTCCCTTTGCCTCCTGAAGCTCAGTGACGTTACGGGAGACCGCGGCTGCAGTTCTTCCCCCCTCAGCAATATCTGGCTGTGTACCAAGCCTGAATTCCAGCATACAGTTTTATATTGACGTTAACATAGTGCATCCTGCCCCCTCTGTGGCCGTGTACTCAGTCTGAACTATATATACTGTACATCCTGCCCCCTCTGTGGCCGTGTACAAGCCTGAAATACAGCCTATATTATACTAACGCTGATACCATAGTGCATCCTGAAATACAGCCTATATTATACTAACGCTGATACCATAGTGCATCCTGCCCCCTCTGTGGTCGTGCACTTCACCATCTGCCAGTGTATCCTACCCCCTCTGTGGTCGTACACTGTGCCAGTTCGGGTCTCTACATCCTGCCCCCTCTGTGGCCGTGTATTGCACCCAAAGTAAATATAAGATGGCAGAACAGCCAGACATGTCGCAAACAGCCAAACCGCAACATTCTAAGGCGACTAAGACTAAGCACGCTAAGTGTGTATGATGGCAGAACAGCCAGAGACAACCCAGGCGCCCATGCCAAAACATCATACAGAGACAAGCCAGGCGACCAAGCCTAAACCACCTAAGGCGGTCAAACATAAGCATGCGAAAGCGGTTGCCAAAACAAAGCACCTTTCCAGCTACAGCACTGTCAAGCGGCCACGCTATGTCTCTGTTCCGGCTCCTCAGGGGTCAACCCCTGCACAGCTAAATACCCTTTTTCAGTCCCCTGCTGCTTCCTCTGACGAGGAGGACTTTCCGGGCTTTCCTGAGCAGCCAACTGTCATCCAACCTGGGGCTTACTCCTCTACACTACCTGTGGGGCCGTCCATAGTTCCGGGACTGCAGCTGTCCCAGGAGTTTATCTCACAACTCCAAGGCATGTTCTCGTTTTTTGCTCAGAGACAGCCACCACCTCAAGTTCCTGCTATCCCTCAACACAGCCGGGACCAATTTGTACACAGTGAGGCAAACCCATCAGGTTCTCCTGACCCGTTTGATGTTGCCAGGGGCAGGTTCGTTGATGACGCCTTTGGTGAGGAGGAGTCCGCATTCGCGCTGCAAGACGAAGGAGATGAATGGAGTGACCATTCTGAGCATGAGCAGGACACATCCTATCGCCTCTTCGACGCCTCGGACTACCAGCCTCTGGCGCGCAGAGTGTTGAACACTCTTGGCCTTCAATCCACTCCAACTGCTTCTTCCACCCCCGTCTTAAAGGGGGCTAGGGTTTTGAAATCCCCCACCCCAGCTGAACACTACCCGTGCCAGACCCCATCGCCAAACTGGCCAAAGACGAATGGGCTCACCCCCTACAAGCACGCCGATTTAATAACATTGCGGACAGACTTTATGCTTTGGCCCCGGACTTTGCTACCAAACTGGCCGTCCCTGGCATAGACGAGCCTATTTCTAGCTTAGTTTCCAGATCCCTCTTGGCAAGGGAAGGAGAATCTCATTTAAAGGATGCTACTGAGTGGAGACTGGACTTTGCACTACGCAAAACCCATGAGGCCACCGCCTTTTCCATGCGTGCATCAACCTCAGCTTCTATCTTTGCCAGGGCAGCGATGATGTGGTTGGATGGCCTCATCGAGGATCCCAATCCAGATCCTGTTTCAATGCGCAGATCGCTTATAAAATTGCACAAAACAGCTGCCTTCGTGGCCGACGCCACCGTGGACGCGAATCAACTAGCAGCACGCGCAATGGCATCTCAAGTCGTGGCCCGACGGACCCTCTGGCTTCGTCACTGGCAGGCCGACCCTACTGCCAGAGTTAATCTATCACAGGCACCTTATGCCGGTTCATTACTTTTTGTCGAGGAAGCACTAAAAGCGGTGCTTGTTGACCCTAAGGACACTCAAAAGCCCGTCTTGGCCACCGTCAAAAACATGGAGCGCAGACCTTTTAGACGTTTCGCTTCATACCGCACGTCTTAGCCCTTTCAAGGAACGCGGCCTGGGGGACGAGGCCGCGAGTTCCCAACATATGATTTCCGTTCCTCCAGAGGAGGCTGGAACAGACGCCTCCAGGGTAGAGGCCCACGGTTGGCTAGTCAACTTCGACAAAAGCCATCTACAACCAACGCAACGTCTACAGCATCTAGGTGCAATGTTGGACACCCTACAAGCGACGGTGTTCCTATCATCAGATCGCATAACCGCTATCATAGACATCACAAGATCTCTGATGCACAAAACCTTCGCAGACGTCATGCTTCTAGCCAGGGCGCTCGGAATGCTCATCTCTACTATCCATATTGTGCCATGGGCTCGAGCTCATACTCGCCACCTCCAGTGGGCCTTGCTACCGTTCCAACACGACATTGCCAGCTCAAACCATCGAGCAATCCCCTTAAACTCAGCTCTCCGCCTTTCATTCCGCTGGTGGACGAGGGTCCAACATCTTTCCAAGGGCACTCCTTTCAGAGACCTCCGCAGGACTGTGGTCACCACAGATGCCAGTCTCATCGGCTGGGGAGCCCACTGCAACTCCCAGTATGTTCAGGGGGTCTGGTCCACGGCAGAGCAGACTCAGAGCATTAATTGGCTGGAGCTAAAGACTGTCCACTTGGCTCTACTTCATTTTCAGTCTCTGTTCCCTTTGGCCCATGTCCTCATTCGAATGGACAACACATATGTAAAATCACATTTGAACAGACAGGGGGGCACCAGGTCCCGTTCTCTGCAGGACCTAGCTTTCCTCATCTTCGGCTGGGCAGAACAACATCTGCAATCCCTGAAAGCAGAACATCTCAGAGGGATCTGGAATGTGACTGCAGACTGGCTCAGCAGACAGCAGGTCTTTCTGGGAGAATGGAAACTTCATCCAACCATTTTCCATTGTCTCCAGTGTCGGTTCGGCAACTTTTCCATCGACCTGTTTGCTTCCAGTCGCAATTGCCAGCTTCCCAGGTATTTTGCCTGATACCTAGACACAACAGCGGAAGCAGTGGATGCTCTGTCAATACCATGGCCAGACTGTCTTTTGTACGCCTTCCCTCCAATACCATTGTTAGCCAAAAGCTTGAGGAAGGCGCGGAGCGAGAGGGCACAACTGGTTCTGATAGCACCATATTGGCCACGTCGACCGTGGTTTTCGGATCTTCTCACAGTGTCAGTGACGGATCCTTGGACACTTCCGGTCAGGCCAGATCTTCTATCCCAGGGCCCAGTTTGGCATCAGGACCCCACTTGGTTCAATCTAACAGCGTGGCTTTTGAACAGGGACATTTGAGGTCGGCTGGCCTGTCTGACGCTGTTATTGATATTATCTTGGCCTCGAGAAGACCATCTACCACTCGTATTTATCAACATACTTGGGTGGCTTTTTCCAAGTGGTGCCAGTCCCACCATCATGATCCATCCCAGGCCACCATGCAGCAGGTGCTACAATATCTCCATAGCGGCTTTATGATGGGACTCAGACCCAACACATTACATCGACATGCCTCGACTTTGTTGTCTATTTTATCAGTGTCTTCTTCTGGTGCGACTATTGCCTCACATCCGTTCATCAAATGCTTTCTGAGGGGAGTCGCCCTACAATCTCCAGCTGTTGCCCATCGGTTTCCCTCATGGAGCCTGTCGAAGGTTCTGCAGGCTTTGCAACGCCCTCCGTTTGAACCCATCAGGACTGTGCCTTTACGTATGCTGTCCTTCAAGGTCTTGTTCCTGATCGCAATCACATTTGCCAGACGAGTTTCGGAGTTGGGCGCATTGTTTTCTGCTCGCCATCTCTGCGTCTTCCATAAGGACTCTGTTGTACTGAAGACTGATCCTTCCTTCCGTCCCAAGGTTGACTCAGTTTTCCATTGCAACCAGGACATTGTTTTGCCTTCCTTTTGCCCGAATCCTACCCATCCTCTCGAGAAGGCTTGGCATTCATTGGATGTCCGGAGGGCTCTCAAGACCTACCTGTCCAGGACTCAGGATATCAGAAGGACCGAGTCTTTGTTTGTATCCTTTAATCCAAGGTCTATGGGGCATAAAGTAGCTAATTCCACCTTATCCCGCTGGTTGTGGGCATGTATTGCCTTAGCTTATGAGTCACTTAAGCTTCCAGTACCAGCTAGCATAACTGCTCATTCAACCAGGTCAGCGGCTACTACGGCTGCATTTTCTACCAACGCTCCTGTTGCTGATATCTGCAGGGCTGCAGTTTGGGCTACCCCACACTCGTTTATAAGTCATTATAAAATAGATCGTTATGCCTCTGCTGATGCTTCTTTTGGCAGACGAGTGTTGCAACAGGTTCTTAATGACGACTAGCATGTGGGTGGTCCCTCCCTATTATGGGCTGCTTTGGTACATCCCGCTGTGAGGACCGGACTCATATGGAAAATGGACCATTGGTCTCACCTGAAGGGTGATTTTCATATGAGTACGGTCCTCACGACCCTCCCAGTTGGAGGATGTATAGATAGCTTACTAAGCTGTTATATATTACTGTTACGCTGTTGTATTTAAAGTTACTAGTGAAGTCAAGACTTCTAGTTCTGTTATATTGCTATGTTAGAGTCATGTTATTATGCATGTTATTTTCCTGCTGGCAGGCCTGTTGGCCCTGTTCTATTTTTAGATTTCTCTCTATAGACTCGCTGCGAATGAACTGGAGAGTGGGAGGGGCCTGACGCCCCTAGTCTTGACTTCAAAAACATTCTTGCCTTCGCACGATAGGTGGAGCTAATACCCTCTGAGGACCGTACTCATATGAAAATCACCCTTCAGGTGAGACCAATGGTCCATTTTGTTTTTCAAGTATGGACATTAAATGTAAGGAGGCATGTAACACCCCATCTTGTTTCACCATTGGGCTGGTTTGGGGTAAACATTCAAAAGTAGAAACATATTTTGCTGCCTCAGATTGATGTTTTTCCTTTATGGTGTCTTGAAATGACTACAAATATAGTCAAGGCCAACACAAACTTTTAGGCCCTCTCTCCCTCCCCCCCCCTTCAGATGGCAGCCTCCTCCCAAATTTGGTAGGCTTCAGAGCACCATTCCATCAAGTATGAGAGGCTCCAGTTGAATGGCATTTTTATTCCTCCTGCCAGATATGAGCAGAGGTGCTTTTCACTCGTGTGTGTGTGTTGGATATGGCCTGCTCTCTTGAAAAACTGATAACACTTCCTCCTCCCCCCCCCCGGAAACTTTCCTCAGCTTATACAACTCTGTGTTATATCCAGCTTCCTTCCTTCCTTTTGTACAAAGCTTTGTGATTCAGCAGCTGCTTCCATAAATGGAAGGGTATGTGACTTTTTTTGTCAAATTCTCCCTATAGCCTCTAGAGCAGATATTTGGGGGTTGCAAGGGACTGCAGGGGCAAGGGGAATAAGTATAAATCACCCCTCCCCTTTCCATTCATATAAGCCTCTGCTAGATCAAAGAAACATCCATGAATGGAAGGACACCTTTGGATCTAAAAATTTATTTATTAGTTGTATTCTAAGAACAAGAATGCCCAGATTTATACCAGTGAAAGAAGGGGCAGTCTTGATATTGCTTTCAAAGGATTATATTCAACATAGTGCTAAGAAGTTTGTTCCGTCAGACCAAGCTTTTCTGCTTGCCCAATGGAACAATCTCCCTTCCCTCCCCCCTCCCTACACTGTTCTGGGGATTCTCCCAACCCTCCAGAGCAGATGGGGGAAGGAGAGGGGGGAAATCTTGTGCTAGCGGGAATCCTTGTTCTGGATTCTGCTAGTGCAACGATTCCGTTGACTGCAGACCAATCCAGACAATTTTTTTTATCACTGGGAAGGAACAACATGTCTGTTTGTAGTTGTATGAGAGTATGCCAGCTTAGTTCAGGATTCTTTGCATTGCTCTGTGGTCGCTAGCCTTTTGGGGCCAGTGGATGGATACATTCCTAATTTTGAGGAGGTGCCATATGTGCCAGTCACAAAATCATGGATGATGTGACATAATGCAAAATATACAGTCCTGGCATCTAATGAAATGTGGGTATGCTTAAGGGTGTATGTTCAATGTAGAAAAAGCTGAGCCAATGCAAACGAACCAAGCAGGAAGAGTAAACAGTGTATCATGCATAATGCATTTTTGCGGGAACATTTACTGACAACTTTTGTGGGCACTGTAGGAAATAGTGGCATGCACACTGGCACCTGCAGACACCATGTTGGTGACCCCATTCATACAATACAGGACATAATGATCAGAAAGCATTGATAGATCCCACGTAGCCTGGTTTTGCTGTTGTGCAACTATTGCAGATGTTCTGTTGCAAAAAGCTTTAGGATCCATCTTGTAATTTGTTGTGTGTACATCTCAGGACTAAAACAGTTTGTACAGGAAATCTTCATCCTGATCTGAAAGGATTTTATATTTAAACTTTACCCTGAAATTTGATCTCCTGTGCTTTTGGTTTCAGGATTACGTCTCTGCTTCACCAATATTTGGATCTCTACAGACCACCAGAATTGGCCAGAGTGGCATTTTCTCTAGTCATGCTCCGTTGCCCCAATCCTGAACTTTACTCCAAATTACAAAGATTGCTAACTAGGTAAGAAGGCACATTTTATCAGCAAACATTCTTTTTCTTTTCTTAAGATGGTGGGGGAGGGGGAAAGAGAAGAAGAAAAAGAAAGGAAGGGCATCCATGGGGAGGGCAGCAAGGCTGGGCCACAGCCACATATACTCAAATCTTACGTGAGAACTTGTTTAAATCATTTGTACATTAAAATTTAGGCACTTCAATGTGTTTATTGTGATAAGCATGTCATTTACTAATTTAGTACATTTATATCCTTCCGTTCTTCCATAATGGAAGTCAAGGCGGCATACATGGGATTCCCTGCCCATTTCCTATCCAGGCATAGGCCAGAGTCAGACCTTCAGCAAGGCTGTTACATCATTTTATGGGGTCTGGGGCTGATAGAAGTCATAATCCAAAACATTCAGAGGGATTCTCAGTTTAGGGAAGGCTGCCTTAGACCATATTTTCTTCTGAAAATGATCTAGAAACATGGCAGAATTCTGCATGTTTGTAAATACAGTAAGTTGCAAATAAGTTTCCAGGTAGAGCACTCCAAGCCCAAAACAACATGGGGGGAGGGTTGGATTGAACAGAGGTGTCCCAGTCTTCCGCCAGCCTCTACCAACATCCCCCTTCTGTCCACTGAAATGGGGCATTCTGAGGGAGGAAGAGGGTGGGGCTGAGTCAAACCAACTGAGGATCCACTGGATCCTGAGCTAGTTTTACTGCTGTCAAGTGATAGCAGTTTGACCAATCTGGACCTGAACACTCTGCTGGCCTGGAACTGGCACAGGAATCAGACCTGATCATCCTCTCCACCTTCCACTCCTGCCACCGTGAACGTCCAGGCTGTGGCTCAGCTGCTTCGCAAAGCCCTGCTGGCAGGGTAGGTGAGAGTTTGGATTTTACCAAAAGTTATTAGCTGCTGAAAACGTTTGTTTACTCACCTGCTCATTTATACTACATCTGGAAAGTAACCTAACATGCAAAAAAGGATAAGCATTTGGGAATCTGGATGTGAAACACTGTGGTGGAGGCTAATAGAAAACAAATATGAAACAAAATAAAAGTGCATAATCATCCTGTAGGACACTGAAGGCCTGAAAGAAAAAGAATACAACTCTCTTCCAATTTACATTTGTTTTTCTTCCTGGTTGCCTTGAGGCAATTTTTACTCATCATAAGATATTAGTTAAATTGATACTTACAATCCTGATATAACAGCTAAAATCTAAAGGTACACACAAGGTAGAAAAAAACAGCACAGGCCTAGCTTAACAGCATACTTTGAAGTGATAAAATAAAAGTAAGCATTTGTTTAATTCTTCTTTGTTAGTATAATATTTTAAAAATCTTCGTAATTTTAACTCTTTTGTCTTCTACTTTTATAATACATTTTCATTAAGGCTACAATATTTAATCATTTAATCTGCTAGATTTTAATTATTTTAATACAAGTGCTTATCAAAATTGCAGGTGGCAATTACCATCTTAAAGAAGCATTCTCATTTCTAAATGAAGCATGCTTCTTGCTTCAGAAATATTGTTTTCATTGTTGTTATATGCCTTCAAGTCGATCACTACTTATGGTGACCCTATGAATCTGCGACCTCCAATAGTATCTGTTATAAACCACCCTGTTTACATCTTGTACGTTCAAGTCTGTGGCTTCCTTTATGGAAGCAATCCATCTCTTCTCTTTTTCTACTCCCTTCTGTTTTTCCCAGCATTATTGTCTTTTCCGGTGAATCGTGTCTTCTCATTATGTGTCCAAAGTATGATAACCTCCGTTTCATCATTTTAGCTTCTAGTGATAGTTCTGGTTTAATTTGTTCTAACACCCAATTTTTATTTTTATTTTTCGCAGTCCATGGTATGCGCAAAGCTCTCCTCCAACACCACATTTCAAATGAGTTGATTTTTCTCTTATCTGCTTTTTTCACTGTCCAACTTTCATGTCCATACATAGAGATCAGGAATACCATGATCTGAATGATCCTGACTTTAGTGTTCAGTGATACATCTTTGCGTTTGAGGACCTTTTCTAGTTCTCTCATCGCTGCCCTCCCCAGTCCTAGCCTTCTTCTGATTTCTTGACTATTTCCATTTTGGTTAATGGCTGTGCCAAGGTATTGATAATCCTTGACAAGTTCAATGTCCTCGTTGTCAACATTAGAGTTACATAAATCTTCTGTTCTCATTACTTTAGGCCTTTTGACGTTCAGCTGTAGTCCTGTTTTTGTGCTTGCCTCTTTAACTTTCATTAGCATTCGTTTCAAATTGTTACTGGTTTCTGCTAGCAGTATGGTATTGTCTGCATATCTTAAATTATTGATATTTCTCCCTCCAGTTTTCATACTTCCTTCATCTTGGTCCAATCCTGCTTTCCATATGATATGTTCTGTGTATAGATTAAACAAACAGAGTGATAAAATATAACCCTATCTCACACCCTTTCCGATCGGGAACCAACCGGTTTCTCCATATTCTGTCCTTACAATAGCCTCTTGTCCAGAGTATAGGTTGCACATCAGGACAATCAGATGCTGTGGCACCCCCATTTCTTTTAAAGCGTTCCATAGTTTTTCATGATCTACACCAGCCTTTCCCAACCAGTGTGCCTCCAGATGTTGTTGGACCACAACTCCCATCAGCCTCAGCCAGCATTGCCAATGGTCAGGAAAGATGGGAGTTGTGGTCCAACAACATCTGGAGGCACACCGGTTGGGAAAGGCTGGTCTACACAGTCAAAGGCTTTGCTGTAATCTAGGGTGATTTCCTTCTGAAATTCTTTGGTCCGTTCCATTGTCCAACGTATGCTTGTGATATGATCTCTGGTACCTCTTTCTAAATCCAGCTTGGACTTCTGGCACTTCTTGCTCCAGATATGGTAAGAACCTTTGTTGTAGAATCTTGAGCATTACTTTACTTGCATGGGATATTAAGGCAATAGTTCAATAATTACTGCATTCCCTGGGATCCCCTTTCTTTGGAATTGGGATGTATATTGAACGCTTCCAGTCTGTGGGCCATTGTTTTCTTTTCCATCTTTGTTGACAATTTTTTGTGAAAAAATTTATATTAAATCTTATCTTATAACCTGATTGTGACAGATATGGAACTTCCTGAGAGACGGGGTGAGATTTGGTTGGTCTAACTTTGTTCATCTTTTCAGTTGCTCAGAAAATGTGTTTGCAAGAAACAAATTATTGGCTTCACATAATTCAGTAAGTCTTTCTCCTGCTTCATTTCTATCTCCTAAGCCCCATTTCCCCACAGTTCTTGGTTCTTCTCTGTTCCGTACTTTTGCATTCCAGTCCCCCATGATTATCAGCACTTCTTGTTTTGGTGTGTGACCAATTTCTTCCTGTACTTCTCCGTAAAATCTTTCCAATTCCTCTTCTTCTGCATTTGCCATTGGAACATAATTTGGATGATGGTTATGTTAATAGGTTTCCTATTAAATCTCATTGATATCAGTCGCTCAGACTTGCGTTATAGCTCCTAACTGCTTTTGCTACATCCCTATTAAAGCAACCCCATTTCTTCTTAATTTCTCATTTCCTGCATAAAATATTTTGTAATTGCCTGATTAAAAGTGTCCCATTCCCATCCATTTCAATTCACTGACGCCAAGTATTGTAATGTGGATATGTTCCATTTCTTGCTTGACAATTTGTAACTTTCCCTGGTTCATGCTTCTCACATCCCATGTTCCTATTGTGTATGTCATATAATTCCGGACTCTCCTTTTGCATCTGTGCGCATCAGCCTCTGGGCTTCCTTTGGGCATTGACCCAGTGGCATCATTAGTCACAGCACTACTTGTACTTTTCCTTTGTTCTTCCCCAGTAGCTCGGTGAGTGCCTTCTGACTTGGGGGTCTCATCTTCCAGCATTATCTCATGTTGCATTTTGGATACTCTGTTCATAGGGTTTTCATGGTAAGAGGTACAGGAATACCGCGCTATACAGACCTTCACTTTAAAGACGCTCGCGAGTACGGACATACTTAAAGTAGCACCATTCCCCTGTTTACGTACGCTCGCTTTGCAAGATTGGACACTTAACCTTTGGTTGTGGCCTGTTCTTTTGGTGCGTGGGGGGATGGAAAGAGACGCAATTGCGTGACCACGAATCAGCTGGGAGGCATGATAGCGATCAGCTGGGAGGCGTGATCACGATAGCGATCAGCAGAAGCGCCGCGCCACAGCACAGCAGCAGAGGCTTTAGCGCGGGGCTTTGAGGCTCTGCGTGAAGGAGAGGTGGCACAGTGGCGGCACAAGTGAAAAAAGGTAGTACTTCACTTTAAGTACATTTTCAGTTTACATACTCGCTCTGGACCCATTGCATACGTTAATGCGGGGTATTCCTGTATTCAGAGGTTGTTTACCATTGCCTTCCTCTGAGTTTGGATGCATCTTAGTCTGGTGTCTCAGCTTTGACCATTCCGCCTTGGGTGTCCCTGCTAGGAATCTAGCCTCTTGGTCTAGACTCCTGACGGCATTGCTGTCAGCTTCTTCGACACTCTCAACCCCCTCAACATGTTAAGGTGTGCTCAGGGATTGATTAATTGATACATTAAGCAATTAAAAAAAATTCAATCAGGGTACTGCTCTAATTTTCATACGCTTTTCAAAGCTTGATATTGTGAGTAGCTAAATGTATTGTGAAATAATTTTAAGTGAATTACATTGGTATAAAATGAGTCCTACCCAGTTTGTGGTCTTTGTTCCTATTTTCCAATTTATAGGATGTAAGACTTGGATGTAAGTAACTTGCATTGACATTTGTTGCAGGAGTGGGAAGGGGCAATGGTGCACACCAGCATGTGTGTTGCTGCAGCTTACCAGGAGGGATGAGGCAAGAGGGAGATTGGTGCCGTGTGGATACACCAGTAACAGCTGACCTCCCCACCCCTCCATACCTTCTTCCTGGAAAGCCTTAGTGATGCTGCTGCTGCCCCTTCTTGCTATCCCTTCCTGCTACCCACTCCTGATTGGTGGGACTCCCTTTCAAGGAAATATTCAAGGAATCTTGATGAAAATTACATTAATAAATATTTGTGGTCCACCAAATTTTACTACTTGTCACTGATTCATTTCTTTTTTTTATTTCAGCTGTTTACAAATTACTGTCATACCAGTGGATATTTGTATGTTGATTCGTGCTCTTTCCGTGCTTCCTAATTCTTACATAGATGAAGTCATAGTCACTCGAATGGATGCTGTAATACCTCAGTGCAACCTGAGTAATTTGAATTCCTTGGCTGCAGCTGTAATAAAATGGGTTCGACATGACCAATCAAGGCAGCAAAGCCCTTCTAGGCAGCATGGAAAACTTTTGCAAAAGGTCAATAACTGTGCATTCCAGAGACTTCAGAAAGCCAATGATCTAGATCTTCTGTTAGAAGAACTGAGATACACATCTGGAGACTGGACTGAAGAAATGCTCTTTGAAGAAACCATGGCTGTTCTTCAGCGCTTGTTGGACCAGATTACATGGGCAAATGTGCTAGAGGTTTCATCTTTTCTCATCAAAACCTCCTATCTCTGTACCCCATTACTTGATAGAATAGCTGCTGTTACCATTCAGCACATAGATAAGGTACTGACAATATGTTATTTTATTTCACTTAAAAGCACAGGCAGTGTGTAATGTTACATTTCATGTGTATTCTTATTAGTACATAGAGCTTTTTTAATGATATGTTGGGTCTAGCTTACACATTACATTGAAGGATTTAATTGCTACTCCATGAACACATATAATTTGCCCATGTTGTTAGTGACAGATTGATGATGAGGGCCCATTATACAGAAATTATAAAATGTATATCCCCAGATCTGGGAATATGGTTATGTGACTTGGTTTTTTTCCCCAGTGTCTGCCTTCAGTTCTGCATTCAACGTGGGATCTCTCATTTGCTTATAACCTTTTCTCTATATGGGGAGGGGCAGAAGAAGGAGCATGCACACCTGCAGCCTGCTCTGAAGCTCATCCTGGGTAGAATTCTGGCAAACAAGTAATCACTCTGGATAGACTCATTAATAGTTTTTTCCCAAATCTGAGAACTATCCTACCTTTTAATAGTGAAAGCAACACATAGGGCCAGTCACATAAATGTTGTAACTTAGGACAATTTCTTATATTGAACCTATCACTACACATCTTGTGTTCATGTAGTATTACACTGAAACAGTCTCTTTCCACTGGATGATGAGTGGACAGCACAGAATGAGTGATCTTTACTTGTTTGCAGATATCCACAAACTGAAAACTAGGCTGGTTGATGGCTGTGGCAGACCATCTCCTTAACTTTTGTTGTTTTCTGAATTATTAAACAGCTATGCTCAAACTCCTCCCTTTTTCTTCTCTAGGTTTACAATTCAGGAATTTACAATCTTCTCCTTCCCTTTGCTTTTCTAAATTATGATCCTCCCCAAAGTGAAGAGTTTTTTGAGGCTTGCATTAGACATGCCAGCTGTTACTTGGGTAAGTTCATCAGAAAGAAATAATTGTTAGTTGACATTTTCCCCAAGGTGCAAATCAGCAGTGTGAGGAGAACACAAGTTGAAACCATTGCTTTTCTCTCTCTTTTTAAAAAAGAAAGCTGATATAATTCAGAACCTTCTATTGTTATTTCCAGGGGGCAGGACTGTTCTTTCAAAATATCAGCAGGCAGAGTGAACTTAAACTGGTGAACAGTGAAGTGGGCACTATTACTTTCTGTGTCATTCAAAATGACTACAGTGCTAAGCAGGAGCACATTTTAAATGATAAATGGAAATGTACCTCTTGCGGATACAAATAACAGCTTTGGAAATAAAATTTTATTTTGTTATTTCTTGAAAAGGGCACTTGCGAAGTTGCTCTGTGTTCTTGAGAAGCTGCTATTGCAAATGTGCCATGCACCCTGTGGGGAGGCCCAGATATACAGCCTTACAAAACATTGCAATGTATGGAGAAGAGGTGGTAGGCAAGGACTTGATGAATACAAGAGTGGGAGTACTGACTCAGTACTAACAGTGGTTTTCTCATGTAAAGCATGCTGGAGAGAACATGGGTAGGGAATCTGTTCTTCTGTCAAAATTAATGTAAAGGCCAATGGCATGAAGCTAAGCTTCATCAATCTACTATTAATCGAATCATTTTTAGGACTATGATATTTTTCATCATGTACTTCCTTCTGAGATGGTTCCCCAGCTGGAGAGAGAGGCCCTTCAGTGATACTCAGGCTAGGACTGATAGCTATGAGTTCATTAGCTTTCTCTTGTAGTATTTGCCCAGCAATTGTAAATTCAAGAAAAATATGTTTCATGTATTTTTATAAAGCTTCAAAAAAAGAAAAGAAAACTGGGGGATGGAAGTATTGAAGGAGTTTGAAATATACCTTTCAGGGATTGCACACAATACCTAAGTAACTGTGTGCTTGGCATCAGCAGCATCCCGATGAATCACATGAATTGTTTTTCCTCCAACTGATCAACTGATGAGACTTAATCCAATTGAAGTGGGCATACCGTGATGTTAAATTAGGATTCTGCCAGCATTTTTTTCACTGTAGCAATGATCTATCTTCCAGGAAATCTCAGATATAATCGCTTTTTGAGAAATGCTCTTGGGCAGGGGCAGCCAAAGTGGGTTCCTTTTGATTTTGTCACATAACTCCTCCCAACATCCCTGACCATTGGCCATTGCTCACAGGTGATGGGAGTTATAGCCCAGCAGTACCTGGGGAGTGCCATGTTGGCTACATTTGCTCTTGGGCATTAGCGGTTTCTATTTTTTGTTGTTGTTTTGAAGTTAGACTTGTTGCTTTCTTAGCCCATGTTAACTAGAACCTGTCAGGAGCAAGAGCGGAATTAACCTGTGGGAAGAAATAGTTTTGACATCATAAGAGCTGAGTCAATGGTCATTTTTTCTATCTTAATCCCATGGAAATCAATAAGGTTTCACCAATATTAGCAGTTATTTTAATATTCACAGTTTCAATTTAGGAACTTGTTTGCTGTTGATAAATGTTACAGTGTTAATGTGTACTCATTCAGAGACAAAGGAGCAGCAATGAGGCTGCAGAACTGAGAAGCTAACCCTGCAAGACTCCAGGACCACTGTTTTCAAGCCCACCTGCTACTCTTTATATCCTTCCTCCTCCTTTTCCTCCAGACCATTACAAAATTCCAAACATCTAGGTTTCAAGAAGTAGAATAAGTAAGCAATGGTATGCAAAAGTATTAAATTCTAGCCCTCTATAGAGTACATGTTAGTTGTGTGTAGTTGAGTGAGGAGCAGGGATGCAGTTTTAGCCCCATCCCTGACAAGCTCCTGCTTGTGAGTAGGGTCTCCATGTAATTGTATGGATGTGGAGAATTCAAATTTCCTATCTGTTTTGCCAGTTCTTAAAAAAAAAAGTAACTTAAAGGATATCTTTATTTTGTACAGGTTGTTTTGAGCCACATCTCCTTGTGCTACTTGGTTTTACTTTGGCTGTTGCTGAATATTTTCCAGAGAATGTGATAAAGGCTATATTTAACGTCAAATTCCTGGCCAAGCTAGATGCCCAGCTTGAAAGTAAGAAATGATCACAGTAAATCTTTAGATTTGGATGGGCTTTGAGAAGACTCTTACATCTTGTAAATGTGTGTGTTTTCTTCTGTTGAGAAAAAAAAACACCAAGTGTATTCTGAGACATTACTATCTTGATTTTCAATAATATAACTTGAAATATATCCACAATTTCAAGTTTGGTTGTTTTCAGCATCCAGTTTGTCTGTTAACAGAAACAACAAACCATGGTTAAGCAAAATGGAATCAAAATCTTCTGAACTCATGCTCTCAACTGTATGGACAAAGGTTTGAGAGCCTGAGAGTCATCTAGGTTAGTTCATGTCACACAAAGCTGTGTGATGTGATGTGTGAACATGACTAGATTCTCAGCATGTAAAAAAGGGCCAAGCAGGGTGATTCTTTGCTCCAAATAAGTACCCTGTATAGCTAATGTGCACCATAGTATTCATATGTTACTTGCCTAGGAGAAATCTCAGCGTAGTAAGAATTTCTGCCTCTTGTACGTGACTCCCCCACCCCATCACAGGAAGAAAGTGAAAACCGATCTATGCTGTACTGTGTTTTCAGTGTTATCTTTCCACCCTGCTTGGACCCCACAAAGAATAAAGATTTCAGTTGTAATGGTAAAGAAGGTGATTTATATAGAGAATCACAGAGCAGTCTGGATTAGGTATTTTCTACAGAGTGTTGGACTATGACCTGGGAGACCAGGGTTCGAATCCTCACACAGCCATGAAGCTCACTGGGTGACCTTGGGCCAGTCACTGCCTCTCAGCCTCAGAGGGAGGCAATGGTAAAACCACCTCTGAATACCGCTTACTATTAAAACCCTATTCATAGGGTCGCCATAAGTCGGAATCGACTTGAAGGCAGTGCATTTCCATTTCAACCCATAGATACTACTCAAGCTAGGTCAGGAGTGAAATGTTACTTTCAGTAAAAAAATTTAAATGAAAGTACAATTAGCATTTTAATTTTGACTGTTCAACTATAACTTTTAATCTGTTCAGAGTTTATTTATTTAGGTATTTCTATACTAGCCAATCCATTACAAGGATAGTAGTAGTCGCCTGGCTATTTGCATGTTTGCTCAGCTGTGAGTCCCACTTTGTTCAATGAGACTCTGTCAAGAAAGTGCCCGTAGGATTACTACTTGCTTACTTTATTCCCCCTTGTGCCCTCTCTGAGAGGGAAAAGGAGGAGAAGGTGTGGCTTTCCCTGTCCTCCATAGTTTATAGATAAGAGCTCTCAAAAGTCCGAGCAGCCAGAATCTACTAAAAGCCTAAAAGAGTAATGCTGCTTCTTGGCTTCATGAAGAAACCTGGAGCGAGTTTCTACATTTTTGGCTGAAGTCCTATACCCACTTACCTGGGAGTATGAATTCAATAGGATTTAGCTCTGTATAGGATTATGTTGTTAATTGTCTTTTGCTATCTGCAGTTGTTCAAATTTTGTGAAAGCACTACTAGTTCTCAGTTTCTGTATTACTGGGTAAGACTGCAATCCAAACCTGCCACTGATGCCACTGAAGCTCTGCGGAGCAGTAGAGCTACAGCCCAGCCACTCACAGCAGCGGCAGTGGAAGGTGGAGGGGAGGCAGATTGGGCTGGATTAAGCCTGATGCTGGCTGTGAGAGCAGCTCAGGATCCAGTGGATCCCAGGCTGGCTCAGTTCCTCCTCTGCCCTACCCTGGGTGGATGGAAGAGGGAGGTCTGCACAGATGGAGTGATGCAAACATCCCTGTGGTGTTGGCCTGTGGGAAGACAGCTGGAAGTGAGCAGAGGGATGTCTCTGGTCAATCCAGCACACACACCCCAGCCTGGCATAACGTAGGGGGCTTGGATTGCAGCCCAAGAGACTTCTAATTTGTTTCTGTGATGTTTGTCTAAAGGGGTGCTTTCTTTGTTTTATACTTACAGAAGTGCTATTGGGCATACTATTGCCTAACTGGTATTTGCTTTTTCTTTCTTTTTTCTTTTTTAAAATCAGCATTACCAGATACCTTAAACAGGAGGATCCGCTTACGGCTGATGGAACTGAACCGAGCCGTCTGTTTGGAGTGTCCAGAGCTTCAAATTCCATGGTTTCATGAGTACTACTGTCAACAAATGCAACAAAAAAGTGAATATTTAAACTTAAATGCCAATGATATTATAGGTGTCACAATTTATGTTTAAAAATCTTTACAGAGTCATATTTATTACTACTCAGGAAATTTCAGAACTGGAAACTTGACTTGTTCTTCAGTTATGTACAAGTCTCCTTTGTCATCCTAAACATATGTGCTCTTAAGTGCCATATTAACTTTTTTAAAAATGGAAAAGATAAGGATGGTTGGAACACCTGTGCAAGGTATCTACTACCAGGACAGGTGGTGATTTTTTTGCCAATTCCACTCTCCCCTGCAGCCCCTCTGCAGCAGAGGGAAGAGTGAATCAGCGGAAATTGCCTCCACTTTTCCTTTAGCAATTGCCTTCCTTACCTGACAAGGGGAGATACCATGATCATGAAGGTGATTTTCCCAGGGTGAGGCTCATTCATTGCACTCTGGGTGTGCTGACCCCTGCGATTTCCTCAAATGTGAGAAACTCGACTGCCCCATCTTGGGCAGGTGGAAGAGGGAGGTCTGCACCAGTGGAGTGACACAAACATCCCTGTGGTGTTGGCCTAAGGAGGCCAGCTGGAAGTAAGCAGAGCAAAAGCTCAAGGAGCATCACTGGAGTTCTACCCTTGGATAATATAACATACGTTGTTGGTGAGATTTTGTTCTGTCTTCCCTTCTAATTTTATGTTTTGTTTTCATCCCCAGGCAACGTTAGTCTTAGTGCATTGCAACAGCAGATTCACAGGCTGCTGGGAGAAATTTTGGGAGGACGCCATTTTGCCAAGGTGTCTGTACTCACTCCTTACAGCTATGGAATCGGTGGGTGCCTGCTTAATGGAAAATCCTCTTTGGTTCAATGCTTTATTTGGAGCATTTCCTAAATATTATTACCAAGACAAGTTCCTCAAATGTACAGAAGCAAGCCGTGAATATCCAAAGCTGTTGATTCTAAGCACAAACCTAAGGGTTTTCCAGATAGTCTCTTTATAGTTATGCAAATGCAGAGTTGTTTCTCATTCTTTATTGGAAGATCCAATATCCATCCTGAAGGTAGAGCTTCAAGGATACCATGTATTAGAAAATGCAATTCAGAAAGTGCAATTCTTTGCCCATCTTGTGCAACCACTGCTGTTTTAGTTCCTGAGTGGAATATGGTTGTATAAGTGTCTTGAGCACTAGTAACAACTCCCTGCCCTTCCCACTTTCCTAGCATTTTATGATAGGTTAAACTTAAAAATTAGTATTCATGAGCCTTTTAAGTCTAAGCGCTGTCTTGCACATATTTCCCCAATTTTAAAAAATAGCAAGATTTCCCACAGTAAGGCTACCCCCTAACACACCGTTTAACATAACTATTGTATTTGCATGCAATTTGTGGAAACCTTTTGGCCTAGGATAAAATGTGGTTGGGTAATGCTTGGACATCCTCTGGATAAGCCCCAGTTAGAATTATATATACTTGAAATCAGTAGCGCATGTTTCCAAGTAATAATAATAATAATAATAATAATAATATTTAATTTGTTTGTCGCCTATCTGGCAATTAGCCACTCTAGGCGACGTACATTAAAATGAGATAAAATACAACAATACAACAATATCAAATACAGCAATACAATGATATCAAATGCAGTCATATTAATAACAGTAGATAAAGATACTGGACAGTCATCAATACATATAAAAGCACTTATATTAGCAGCATATGATAGATGGTAAAATCATAAAGATTTACCCTTCCCAAGGACCTCAAAGGCCTGTTGGAAAAGCCACGTCTTCAGGGCCTTGCGGAATACCTCTAGGGAAGGAGCATGTCGAAGGTCACATGGGAGGGAGTTCCAGAGAGTGGGGGCCACCACAGAAAAGGCTCTCTCCCTAGTACCCACCAACCTAGCTGTTTTGGTTGGCGGGATTGCGAGAAGGCCTTGAGTGGCTGATCTAGTTGGGCGGCATAATTGGTGGCGGTGGAGGCGCTCTTTCAGGTAAGCTGGGCCAAAACCGTACAGGGTTTTAAAGGTTAATACCAACACCTTGAATCGGGCCCGGAAAATAACCGGCAGCCAGTGTAGATCAAATAATACTGGCGTAATGTGGTCTCGGCGGCGGCTGTTGGTAAGTAAGCGCGCCACTGCATTCTGTACAAGTTGTAATTTCCGGGTCGTTTTCAAGGGTAACCCCACGTAGAGCACATTACAGTAGTCCAATCGAGAGGTGACCAGGGCATGCACCACAAGTGGGAGCTGTTGAACAGGGAGGTAGGGTTGCAGCCTACGTATAAGGTGTAATTGATACCAAGCTGCCCGGCTCACAGCCGAAATCTGAGCCTCCATGGACAGCTTGGAATCAAGAACAACCCCGAGGCTGTGGACCTGGTACTGTAGGGGCAACTTCACTCCATCAAACACCAGGTCAACATCTCCTAACCCTCCCTTGTCTCCCACAAGTAGTACCTCGGTCTTATCAGGGTTCAGCTTCAGCCTGTTCCTGCCCATCCATCCACTCACGGATTCCAGGCACTTGGACATGGTCTCCACAGCCCTCTCCGGTGAAGATTTAAATGAGAGATAGAGCTGAGTGTCATCCGCATATTGGTGACACTGCAGCCCAAATCTCCTGATGATCTCTCCCAGCGGCTTTACATAGATGTTAAATAGCATGGGTGAGAGGATAGAGCCCTGTGACACACCGCAATTGAGAGGCCAAGGGTCTGAAACCTCATCACCCAATGCTACCTGTTGGCACTTATCAGAGAGAAAGGAGTGGAACCACTGTAAGACTGTGCCTCCCAATCCCATACTCTCCAGGCGATCTAACAGGATACCGTGGTCTACGGTATCAAAAGCCGCTGAGAGATCCAGGAGGACAAGGAAGGTGAATTCTCCCCTATCCAATGCCCTCCTCATATCATCGACCAGAGCGACCAAGGCTGTTTCAGTTCCATGTCCAGTCCTGAAACCCAATTGGTATGGATCTAGATAATCCGTTTCATCCAAGTGTGTCTGCAACTGATTTGCCACCACTCTGTCAATGACCTTGCCCAAGAATGGTAAGTTCGAAATTGGGCGAAAGTTGGTTAGAATCTGGGGATCCAAGGAGGACTTCTTTAAGATGGGTTTAATAATAGCCTCCTTGAGGGCTAGTGGCATAACACCCTCTTGGAGGGATGCATTAACCATTGCCTTGATCCCCTCACCCAATCTCTCTTTGCAGCTCATAAGGAGCCACGATGGGCAAGGGTCATTTAGACAAGTGGTGGGCCTTACAGATGAGAGCACCTTGTCCACATCCTCAGAAGGAAGAGGCCGAAATCGATCCCATTTGACCGGTTTGCAACTGGTCAACTCTAGCTCACTCACTGTATCCACGGCGCATGGAATCGAGCTCCTCAGGTGCTCGATTTTGTCAGCAAAGTGCTTTGCTAATTTGTCACAGGAGGCCTTAGACTGTTCCAAGGGTTCCTGAGCAACTGGACCGACCAGGCTTCGGACCACTTGGAACAACCTCCTGGGACAGCACTCCGCTGATGCAATGGAGGCGGCAAAGAATTCCCTCTTTGCCGCCCTCACCGCCACTTGGTAGGCAGCTATTGCTGCTCTAACCTGTGTCCAAGCATCTTCGGAGTGAGACTTCCGCCACCGACGCTCAAGTCGTCTCACCTCCTGTCTCAAAGTACGCAACCGTGGTGTGTACCATGGTGTGTACCATGGTGATACTTGAGTTCTGTTCAGGGGGAGAGGACGTTTTGGAGCCACTTGGTCTAACGCCCCGGCGATCCTCTCGTTCCACTCCATCACCAGGGCTTCAACCGGGCGACCTTCAGCAGGTTCCAATTCCCCAAGCGCCATCAGGAAACCATCTGGATCCATCAGGCGCCTGGGGCGGACCATTCTAATAGGACCTTTTCCCCTGCGGAGGGTGTGCGGCATCGAGAGATCCATCTTTACCAGATAGTGGTCTGACCATGACACGGGGGTAAAAGAATTGGCCCCTAACTTCAGCACACTACCCTCCCCCCCCGGGACAAATACAAGGTCAAGAGTATGACTGGCTACATGGGTGGGCTCAGTATTACTAAGGCGCAGTTCCCAGGAAGCCATGGTTTCCAGGAAATCCTGAGGAGCTCCGGTGAGAGTGGTCTCAGCGTGTATGTTAAAATCACCCAGGACTAACAGCTCCAGGGACAACATTCGCACGTCTGAGATCACCTCAAGCACCTCAGCCAGGGAGTCTGCTGTGCAGCGGGGCGGGCGGTACACAAGCAGAATCCCTAAACTGCCCTTCGAGCCCAGCCTCCAGTACATACAATCAACAAAGCTAGTCCCATGAAGGGGAGGTCTGGCAAAGAGCAGCGACTCTCGGTAAATAACTGCCACTCCCCCTCCCCGCCTGTGTTCAGGGTCTTGGTGTGAAAAGTTGTACTGAATTTGGTGGGACTGCAGTGACATCAGCTGTGAATTGTCAGCCCCTAAATATAAAAGGCTATTGTTTGCGTGTGAGAGAGAGAAGTTTTGCTGTAGATTATCCTGACCTTAAACAGTGAGTGAATGGTCTGGGACCACCTGAATGTAATGCGGCGTTGTAGCCAAGTGGGGGCCTGGATGGGAGACCACTGGGAGCCCCATGTAAGCCATTCCAAACTTTTTAAAAGAAGAGGAAGATATAAGTAAACACTTGTACCTGTATATATAACTGTAATATTTGAGTGACATTGTGCTGTGTGGCATTGCACTGGTGGAGGAATAATGCCCCATTGTAAACATTCACTTTCTGTTCTGACAAGTCCTGAGGTATAATTTTTATTTAAAAATATTTGCTACAGTGTTTACTACAAATGTTAAACTGATAAAGCGAGCAATGATTAGGAGTGGTAATTCTTGTCTTTCAGACTTTGAATGTATTCTTGATAAAAACAAGAAGCCCCTTCCACATACGGACCAGATTGTTGTCATGGCTGACTTGAAGAGGGTACATTGGGGGCAAGATGGCCAGTTCTTGGGAAGGAAAGGGCTACCACCAGGAGCTCAGAGGTTGGATTATGAATTTTCCATGTGGTTGTCTATTCGAGATTCCACCATACTGTTTTATACTAGGCTTGCAAGTACAAATTCAAGGAATGCTGGTTTATCCCATTTAACTTGCCTGACTCTGCTTTCTCCTAATAAGTAGGTGATGGGCGAGTTGCATTTATAACTTCAGTCACTGGTGACCAAAACTATATATCAGTTGGGCAGGCAGCAGTGTTCCTTGGTCATTTCATCCATCCTACTCTACATCTTTCCCTAAGGTCAGGATGGGGAACACCTCAGGCCCAGGGGCCAAATACAGCTCTCTGGGCCTTGGGACTGCCCCCAGGCACACACCCTTCCCCAAGCCACACTCCCCACACGGTCTCCTTGCACCTTCCTTGAGTGTTTTTATTTGGCTGGAATGTGTCCTTCAACTCTGAATAAAGAAGGGTGTGTGTAGAAACTAACCTCCTGTACAAAGGTAAAATTTACATTCAATGCTCCGCCCACTTTTGCCTCTGATCCCACCCACCACTCGCATGTGGCCCCCCACAAGATTGCCCAGAAGAGAACGTGGCCCTTTGGCAGAAAAAGGTTCCCCACTTCTTCCCTAAGGAAACAATACCAATTTCAAGTAATCCAGAATTAGCTTATACTTAAGATTTTAACAACATTCAAAATAAATTGCTCCTTGCTTGGATCTGAACCTAAACACCAACCTCTACTCCTGTTTAAACTGGGAAGCACTTCTTAGCATCTGTAGTACTTTTCAACCATTAATAATTTGGAATTGAAATAAAATGTTACATTGTGAAATGCACTAAGGTTTGCAACAAAGCCTTTGGGGTTCTTGGACCAAGGCAAGCTGAGTTTTAAAAACAAAGAGTTCAGATGTTTCTGCAGGAACAGAATACCTTCAAACATAAACAGTGAATTATTATGGTGGGTGAATGAAAGAGCTAGACCAATTAAAACTGTACTTAGCAAACTTAAAGCATTATATAATGTATGCCATTGTAAAGGTCAGTTTTCAGCCAAGGCAGCTGCTTTGCAGTGTTGGTTATCAATAGGTTCTTTGGATTTAGCAGTACTAGTTTTTAATGATGGACCAATAACAGAGCTATAATTATAAAGTATTTGGACAGGACTTTCTCAGCTTCTATCAAATGAGCAAATGTTATGGATACATAAATAGACATTACGATACCAGAAAGTAATATTGTGCTGGTTTTTTTGTGAGTTGGTTTTAGTTACAAAAGTTGCTGATCTGGATGTGAGGCATGAAAATGTCTGCAGAAAAAAAAATCTCCCCGCTCTTTTTTATTTCTTTACAAAGCCATTGTTGTCCCAATCTGCTGCACCTTTTTATTATTGTTTAAAGGAGCTTTTTCATTGTAGGATTGCAGCCAATCTGAGATCACATGGTCATCATGATACTCACATGGTGCCACATAGCCATCAGCATTAGCTGTGATTATGTCATTTTGTGCAAATGAAGGATATTTCATTTCCTCCATTCTTTTACTGTAGTTTGTTCAGGGTGGACTCCTTCAATGAGTCTACAGCATTTCTAATGTAGAAACTCACTTTCTTATTGATAAGACAACCTATATTTAATTTATGTTCACTTTAGTTGCTTACTCAGTGGCAAATTGATTTCTAAGTGGCTCAGTTGTTGAACAGCCCGTTTCTTCATTGAACTTTATTTGCTCTAAAAGGTCGCTTTAAGATATCCTTACTATTATTCTAAACATAAGTCACACATTTCAAGAGATTTATGCACATTCAAATGTTTCTTGTGCAGGCTTAACCATTTCTTTCAGTGGAGTTGAAGTATTACAAGCATGAAAAGTAAGGAATGTGAGTTATATCCCTTCATTCAAAGGAATCAAGGGAAAGCTGTCCTTGGCAGGGACACTCCATAGGTCCCCAAACTCAGAACAGATTGATACATTTGCAGCTTAAAATTGTAATGCGCATTTTTCTATATGCAAGCTCTCCATACTTTACCTTTGTTCTTTTCACTTCTGCAGTAGTTAGAGATACCTGACTTCAGGAATTTTCAGTCCCTATTATCCAAATGCCTTGGCTTAGCTAAGGATGAACAGATTTTGTTTTCAGGTTGCTGAATCTGGTATATGTTGTTATATCATATGAATGATTATATTTTATTTTAGAATTGCAGTGGAATTTCTTGATTCAAAAGCCTTTTGCAAGAACTCAAATCACCTGAAAGGAGAAATTGCTATGAAGAAGCGACATTTGGAGATTCTAGGATACCAAGTTGTCCAGGTATGGTGTCTGCAGTATTTTGCATCAGTATTGCATAGAATTGCAGAATTAACTGAGATGTCATTATTATTTGAATGCTTTTTGTCATGAATATTCAGTCCTTCCAAAAGGTTGATTTCTGTTCTTGTGAATTGTTCTCAGTTGAACTTTGTTATTGCCATTGTTACTACATCATCCTTGTATGTGGCATTTTACAAAGAATGTGAGGATGTAATGGTCTTACAATCTAAAAATTGACACAAGAGGAGCAACAGAGGAAAAAGGTGGAAGTAGAGGCAGGAATTAAAATGGGGAAGCAGCAGGAATCATTTCAGTTACTCAGACTACAGTGGCGTTTGGGGGCTTGGCAGTTGTTCCAAAGGCTTTAGTGAAAAGATGAGGTTTGGCTCGAAGGAAGGAAGAGAAGTTATTTAGACTTAGAGGGTTGAAGCTAGTGTTAGTCCTACTGAGAGGAGACATAGAAATTAATTGACATGACTATATTTGCTCCATTATTTTAAGATTTCTCCCCATATATTTTATAGTAATTTTTATTTTCTTTCAGATCCCTCATTTTGAATGGAATTCCATGGAACTGTCATCAAAGGATGCTTGGATTGAATATCTAAAAAATAAAATATTTGAAAAAGTTTGATATCATGTGAATACACAAATATGAAGCTATTTATATAGATATTCTATCATGGAACATTAAATATTTTCAACCTTATGTCAGCTTTACTGAAATATCTTTTTTTAAACCGAGATCATAAAAACCCCCACTAGTGCTGTCATTCAGCAAGGGTGAATCGCATGCAGAATCAGGTTTACACATTTTGTGCTGTATGTAGATCTACATTTGAACCGACATTGTGATGCTTATCTAGATCTCTTTGAAATGGCAGGATAAGTCTCCCGATGCATATTGGGAATGCATTTCCCTATCTGTCTTAATGCTTGGGACCAGCTCAACTAAAAACTGGTATTCACGAACAGGCAAAAAACCTTGCGGTTTAAGAACGTACCTATAGCCTACAGATATTTCTATCAAACTTTAAAAGCAGGGAAATTGGGCAGCTATAGTGAATGCACCAGGGGAGCAGGAGACCTGACCTCCTGTGTCAGATATTGGACTGCCCTACAAATTCGTCAGAATGCAAGCACAATTTGGGTTGGTCTTTCACAGTCCAATCCACTTCCTGTGTAGCTTGCAAGAATTTGGTCACATGTGCCTCTGAGCATATGGTGAGTGGTGGCAACACCTGCCATCTTCAAAGATAATTATATTTGTGTATTTTTGTTGGTGTTCTAACTTTGCTTCTTTCCTGTGTTACTAATGTTTCTACAGAGAATCTAAACTAGAACATTTTATTTCCCTCATTATTCATCCTAGAAATCTGTGTCAAATTTATTTTTATTAATTTCAAAGCCTTTTTATTGGTCAATGTCATATGATGGTGAAGACAGCCTTTTGTGTTTCAAATTGCAGGTTATGTTCTATTTCTATTTTGGGTGCATTAACAGTTGAATCTGAAACTGCAGTTCGATGTAAAATTAGACTGATTACAATATGTTGCTACTTCAGCAATGACTCTTAGCTGTGGGAAAAAAGAGGATGCATGTTTTCAGCCTGCTATGTTTAAACCACTTTATTTAAGGCAAGGTGGGCACGGTCAATTAAAAACATAGAGCACACCTAGAATTTTGCTAGAATATATTTTACCTCCCACTGTTTTATCTTGTGCAAATTGAGACACTCCTGAGGTCCACTGGAGACTATTCTGCAGAAGTCAGTGCCATTATTCCACAATTATGTTTGGAGTTTTTTTAATGCAAATTTTGCTCTACTTCACATATTCACAGAAATAGAAACAAAAGAAAATTATTTCCTATAGGAAAGTTCACTAAAATTGCAAAGGAAGTCAGACATATTTAAAGTGACCATCTGAACTATATCAACTGTCTTAATAATTTTGCTTCCTCCCTGCTAAAACAAGATTAGCACAGCACATGTCTTGTTTCTATTATTTGGGCTGATTGTCCCCATTTCTCAGCCTAATCTGCCCCTCAGGATGAAAACAACAGAGGGAGACCATGACCACCCCAAGGAAGAAGGGCACACTTAAAATGTAGAGGAAATAATGATGTACAACCATAGTGAGAAATCCAATACTTATCGGAACATAGTAAGAAGAAATATTTATGGAAGCATTACTGTCAAAGATGTTTATTATTTATACAACCTGTACAGATGTTTATAGTGCAATCCTATGCATGTTTACTTAGAAGCAAGTTCCAATGTATTCAATGGGGCTTAATCAAACAGAGAAACAGGTACAGGACTGCAACCTCAAGTGATAAGGAACTTCACTTGTCCAACCCAAAATTTAAAATCATGCCACTTTAAGCTGTTTTGCAACTCTTTATACTTGTTTTTATGGTTATTGCATTTTAAAGGGATTTATTTCTTATTGTGAGCTGCCTTGTTTTCAGTCGGCAACACTACCTCACAGGGTTGTTGGAAAGACTCCATATGTATATACACACATACTGGAGATAAAAAAATACATACACCACATATAATAGTTTATTGTCAAAACCAGTTGGTCATTGCAGAATATTTTTAAAAATGAATAAAGTCAGTATTAGTTTCCTGCATAATAAAACCAGTGATACCTAAGTAAGCCCTGCCTAACTGCTTTAAAAAATTGGATTGGAGGGGGAAAGATTTAAATTCAAACACAATTCTTTGCTATGTTCACTCAAAAGTCCCATTAATTTACAACACAATCCTAATCATGTCTACTCAAAAGTAAGTCCAATTGAATTCAATGGGGTTTACTCTGGGTACGTGGGATTAGCATTGCAGCTTTACTCCCAGAAAAGCATGTATAGGATTAAAGCTTCATATTGGGAAGGTTTTCAAAACAGCACCCTCTTCAACAGCCCAGGAAAATTTAAAGCTGTTTGACTCTGGCACACAAGAGAGAAAAAGACTTAAAGCTGTGTACTTACTCAGTTTATGAGATTTTCAGATAAAGAGGGAAAAACAAGTTTTCTGGACTTGCAATGGGGTCTAGCTACTGCCTTGTCAATCACAACCCTGACTTCACTTATTGGCTACAAACCTGAAAGGGTGGGGTTAGAGCAGCCAGCTACTACCTCATTTAACAGAAGTTGGGTGGGCTGACATTTTTGTGTATATCTCTTGAACGAGTCCACCTAGAAACTTTATTTGTTTTTTAAACAAAAGCTGAGAGTCTGGGCGAAAACCAGACACATTGTAAGCCTAGCCCCTCAATATGAGGCCTTTTCTGGGTTTCTGGACAGAAAAGTCAACCCCGTAACCAATTTAAAAAATCCAATTGCTTTCCACAATTAGTTTCCAGTTGCCTAGTTCATGCTTCATATAGCTGCCAGTTAAAAAGTTTTCCCTTGATTGTCCAACAAGTAGGAAAATCTAAAGGCCAGGAACAAGACTTAGAAGGAGGTGCTCTCAAGGAGGAGTTAACAAACACACCCTATAGTTTTTATTTTCTGTCTGCCCTTCCCTAACAAACTGTGGACAAGTTTGTTTTTCAGTTGGAATCTAAAACTGAGATACCTAATGCAGCATCAAAGGCAAGCTCAGGAGCTCACTAGCAAAGTAGTTCAATTCATAAAGAGTAAGAATACAGGAACAGACCACAGGTGAAAGAGGACTGTAGCTATAGGCAAAGTCAATCTTTTGAGTCTGGTATTTCTGGGGCTCTCCCCAAAAAAGTGTGGGACAATTCAATATATTAAACTTCATTCAAGTAAGTTAACACACTGGATGGAGGGGGAATGATGAGGAAGTTCACTGCCTTTCCCTTCTCTTAGCCTGGCCACCACATCCTCTCCACCAGTGAGAGGGAGGGGATTGGTGCTAACATGTCTCCCCCTGAGAATGCCCCACCTAGAAATGAGGCTGCCCCACCTAACAAGAAAGGCTAACTACAGGGCTACACAGTGGCTAACCAGGTGCAAGAGCACTCTAACATCCTGCGGTTTCCAGCAACTGGTATCAGAAGCATACCGCCTCCCATTATTGAGGCAGAGCAAAGCCCTCATCGCTAGTAGCCATTGATAGCCTTATTCTCCATGAATTTGTCTAATCTTTTAAAAGACAACAGTGCTATCTCATAACTCACTAATGTAAAATCTGAAACTGATCCTTTGAGTGATTTGATGTGTATTGCTGGAGCATATCCATGGAGGAGAAACAGTGTTATTGTTTGAAGACAAACGGGCAAGAAAAAGCAGCTGCTGTGGTGGAAGGGAGAAATGGCTATGGGGCTTATGGCTCAAATATATGAAGTCTGTTGTAGTCATGTGCCTTAAGGTGCAGTGCCTCTATTTAATGCAGAAGGGGTGAAGTACTGAAGATAAGACCTGTGTGCCCCAAGGAATGCAAGACAGAGATGAGGAACCTGCTGGTTTTTATTATTCCCTAGGTGACGGCAGCCATTTTTTGGTGAAGTCTTCTTGCTCCAAGCACATTCTAATCTAATGAAGGCTCCATAACCACCTTCATTCTATCCCAAGACAACTACAATAGACAGCAGACTTGGGCTGTTCATCATGCCAGCAACACTTTTATCTCTCTTCCACCCTGCTTGTTTTTACATAACATTCAACCTGAAGAAGAAAGTTGTGTTTAAATAGAAAGCTTTTTTAAATTGGTCCCAGCTAGTAGATGCATTATGTTGTAAGACTATCTTCCTCAGTTAGAGCCAGTTGTAGTCTTCTTCATGCTATTGGAATGTCAACCTTCTTTGGTAGTTAAATATTATTGTTGTTGTTGTTAAATGTTGTTGTTGTTGTTATTATTATTATTATTATATTTATTAGTCGCACATCTGGTTGGTTGACCAGCCACTCTGGTAGATAAAATACATTGAACATTAAAAATGTTATGAGTTTGGGGGGTTGGGATGGATGATTCCTGTGAGTCCCTTTTCCAGCCTCTGATTTGGAATCCTGTGCCTTGGGGCTGGCTCTGCTAGCTAGATGAATTTCTTTTGTTAAACAAGTAAGAGTGGCCAGGTAGTTAATGGGCCTATTAGGTGCCCAGCAACTGATGAATGAGCCGGGAAGATCCTTTTGTCATTGAAACTCTTCAGGAGAGCCTCCCCCCCCCACCTCCTGGAGCCTAGGAGAGGTTTGTGTTTTTAGTCTAGAGAAAGGCTGGTGACTGAAGGCAGGCAGAGAGACTGGCTCTCTGCACCATGGCTTTAGGATGCCTCCTGCAACCCAGATGGAAAAGCTGGATATTGGACTGCTGATGCATTGAACCCCTCCATCCTTGAGCTCAGGTTGGAATGTGTGTAAACAAACCATATTTCATAATGATGCCGCAGCCTCCGCTGACCTTCTTCCAAAAGGAAATCAAACCCTGGAAAAGCACAGGGACACCGGAAATCTCACCACTCGGAGATTGGGGAGGCGCGCAACAACAACGATGATGATGATGATGGGCTATCCCTGTCAGAATATTAGAAGCAGAC
The DNA here is from genome assembly GCF_030035675.1 of Rhineura floridana. Taxonomy (NCBI): domain Eukaryota; kingdom Metazoa; phylum Chordata; class Lepidosauria; order Squamata; family Rhineuridae; genus Rhineura; species Rhineura floridana. The sequence continues at coordinate 45,860,448 of NC_084481.1, forward strand.
ACACAGAATAATGTTTCCTTCCCAGTATGAATTTCTCCAGGTCTGCTGTTGCAGCTATTGTAAAAATAGGAAAGATACAATAGCACAAGCATTTTAGTCTGCCAGGCACTTTGAGTGACACCCCCAGGTTACTTGTCCATTGTAGAGAGGCAAATTATTCCTCCAAATAGTAGGCATTTATTTCTTGGTGTTCTCCCACATCCCTTTTCAGTGTTGGCAAATGGTTGAAAGCTACAGAACTTCAGATGGCTACACTTCTTAACAGTCAGCCAAGATCACCCCACATTGTTTCTTAAGGAAACCCAAGCTGATTTTTAGAAGATGGAGATGGCTCCAATAACTCAGAATGAGTTCTAAAGCAAGTACAGCAATTAATAAATTTGAGTAGCAGTATAGCTGCAAGAATACCAGACAGAAGGCACTTCTTTTTGTGCAGGGAAGGGGAGTTCCTTGATTTTTAGCAATTACCTTTTCCTGTTGCAGCTCCCTAAGCCATATGCTATTCTGTTCCAGAGGATCCGCCAGTCCTCAGGTAGTGTGGAGGGTGTGGTGCTGCAGAAGGAAGTGAGAAATGGGAAAATCCTGTGCTGTGATTGGCGGAGAATTATGTTTTATGTGAAAATAGTTCTGAAATATAACAAGCCAAGGTACTAACTGGGCCACTAAGTGTGTTTTGTGTATGGAGCTGCAGCAAAAACTGCACAGGTAGAAGCCTGAGACAACTCGGGTGAAATCTCCAAGACTAATGTGTAGTCAAAATTAATTTTATTCAGTGTTACAACAGAATTTACTTCAAACTGTTAGTAAAAACTAGGGAGGGAGGCATTTTACACCTACCGCATTTAAGACAGATACATAAACGTTTAATGAATAAAGATAGGCTTTGATCTCTCTCTGTACAGGATAAGCTTACACAACAAAACCAGAGGGGCTATTTAAAAAAATCCTCATCTTTAGTCAGTCAGCTTTTCACTTCACAGCTTTGACAGCTTGAACAGATTCAGGCCAACAGAAAGACAAGAGGCTCCAGAAGCATAGCGAATTTCTTTTAGCATACCACACCACTCTTTCTTCTCATCATCATATCTGCAGGGACAAAAGTTACTATAAGTAGGCATCTTAGATCTCTGAGCAAGGCAGCCCTCATTTAGTTTTAGGCCTTTCCTCAACAAAATAACATATTAATGATCTTCACGCTTCAAATGAGAGTTTCTGCTCTAACATAACACAGAGGTAAGTGACAAGCTAACAATAACCTAAGGATAGAGCTACATGTTACAGGATAAGCATTACTTCAGAATGCAAAGAGGAACGGGGTAACCTCAACACAGGGATGGCACTTTTGGCAGCAGCCACTGCTATGTCTCTGTCCTACAACATGCAGTGCCATCCTTAGCTATGTGCTTGACGAGATCTTCAAGCCCTTTATGGCTGTCCTTTCTCCTGTGGCAGGCAGTACAACCGCTTGAAACCCTCAAATACTTGTGTCTGTGGACATTCTCAGTGTGCCTCCTGCTACCCTTCCATCTTCCAAGTCTTCTCCCAAAATATTTGAACTAGCAGACTGAAGAACAGGACCATTAAAAGAGACTTCCTAGTTAGTCTATATCCATTCTTTTTAAAGCTTTCTGCCTTTAGAGAACCCTTTACATGTTAATATGTCTGCCACCTAACTCCAGTGTACTATAGAGAATTTGGGGGCATGTTCTGGAGTGCATATGAAATGATGACCAAGCCTAATAGACCTCATGAACTGAAAGTGCACTTTAGAACACACCCACCCAACATTCCCTTGCAGCTGTGCAGGCAAACGTTCAGGAAGCTTTTCTTCCACTACTGATCTTTTCATTGAAGAAATTTACTCAAACACAGTTACTGGACTACAACTACCATTATCGTGACCACTGGCCATGCTGGCAGGCTGATGGCAGTTTTCTCATCCCTGCTTTAAAATTTCACTATTCTAGAAATCCTGTCATCCATAACAGACATAATCTGAATTAGTTGACATGGGATATTTCTATTTCAAATGTAAAAGGCCCAAAATCACTATACTGAAATGGGCCAAAAGAAAGTCTAGCATAACCCCGTGGGTAACAGACAGAAAAATCCATCCACCAACCCTTAGCACAGACCCGTGTCTGCAATCCAGATTACACTGTGTCAGAACAAAAGAAAACAGTACTTGCAGAGCAAACACACAGAGAACTCAAGCAAAAAGTCTGGCCTGCTTGTGAATGAAGAGGTTATGCCTCACTTAGATCTGGAAATAATATGACAAATTTTAAATTAACCTGATGTTTTTATGACAGAATATTAAGATTATTTTGTAATCTGAAGTGCATAATATTTTGTAGCCAAAAGGCCCAAATTAACTGGCTTCTTCTTAGGAGCTGAAATAAGACAAAGATTGTTAATAAAAATTAAACCTATATTAGAACATTTACAAAAACAGCTGTTCTTCTCTGGGCTCTGCAGATGATCTCACATGGTACTAACATGAAACATTTTCCAGGGCAAGCCTATACATGTCTACTCAGAAGTAAATCCCATTAAGTCTAATGGGAATTGCTGCCAGATAACCATGTATAGGATTGCAGTGTTAGATAAGCAAAAAGAGTAATATTCAATCATAACTTACTTCCAGATGTCATTAACCTCATTAGGTGCAAATTCCTTTGTTTCAAGCTGAATCATAGCAAAGCCACCAATCGCATACAAGGAGCCAGACAGTTCAACTAAACTGATAGAGCTTCTCTCCTGTGGAAACTCTGGCATAACTTCCCATCTGTAATTTAACAAATATAATGTTCAGTTTTAAAACATGATGTTGGTATAACAGCTCTGAAGATAAATACATTCATATATTAAAAAATAAAGAGTCGTCACAAAAGGATCCTTTCTGTGATCACAACTCTTTCAATGAACAGAGTGAAAATGTTGGATTCAACCCACACTCTGGGATGTGCTGGAAAAATTGTGGTCATGCTACAATATATACATGTCAGGTTGTGTTGCCCTGCCATGAAAAAAAATGAAATATAGTTCACAGAAAAAATTGTGGAAATAATCATCACTATGTTGTTGAGCTATATTAAGAAGAAAAATTGTGTTTTTTACTAAACATTAACATAAAATATGTTGTCAGCAACTAGACTGATGATAGTCCAACACTGTAAAGACTACACATCTTTAAGCAGAAGATGGTGCTTGACTTGCTCTTGTTTATGTTCTGTTGTGATTTTCTGGCTTTTATTCATCTTACTGAGCCCCACCATGGTATCACTTTGCAATAAAGGATGGGTTAAAACATTTTAAATAAATAAATATGAATTTGACATACATTAATGATGAATAGACTTCCTCAGCAAATAAGAGTAAAGCATGCCAAAAGAACAGAGTGCTGTTCAAAAGACTATTGGTCATTTATCAGTTCTACAGAAAATACAGAATCATATAGCAATCTGTATGATGAATCACATCAAAGCAGCTTAGTATATATTTACTTCTTCATAGTTATACAACTGAATTTGACATTATAGGAAGGATATTGAATCAAGAAATAAATTAAGAAACATGGAATGAATGGTGCAGGGAACAGGGAAAATAAATTTGTGGACTTCAAAAAATGTTGGTGTATAATAAAACAAAAGTTAATATAACACAAGTTACTGTAGATCAAATTTGCTATTAAAACTACAAGTATTGGGATTAAAACACCTTCAAGTATTATAAACGTAATCCTCATAATTAAAAAGTAGTCACATTTTGTTCAGTAAATTGAGAGAGAAGTATATTTTTCCAGTGTTTGCCAAAGTGCTGTACATTTTCTGATTAAACCTGGCTAAGAAATTAATTTTGTAGACTCATACATTATATTTTATATCAATCAGATTAGGGGTGGAGTAGGCTAACTCCTGTTTTGCAATATCTATTTTTTATTTTCTTTAACGAGAATTCCCATTTACTTATTTTTTAAAAAGAATGCACGCTCAGGACCTCCTCACCCTTACAGTGATGATATACTTGATCCCAAGTATATGCAAATGATTATAAAAAGTGCTTTCCTTGATAAAAGACCCTTCTTTTCAAGCATTCTTCATAAGAATTCTAGCAAGCAGTAAGTTCTATACGGTCCACCAGAAAGAGGCAACAAGACACACTCAGGATATGTCCTACGGTTCCACTTGGATATCTGTAGTTCCAAGCAGTGAGTGTGAACTCTTGGTTTTCTGTGTTTATCATTTGGTTTATAAACTATGGAGACTAAAGTATATAAAGAGAGATCACCTTCAAAGTCACAAGATGGAACCCAGTTGCACTAACAAAAGTGCTTATGATCCAGTGGATCAGAAGTGGTTCATGAGGGGGCAACGCTGTGCTTGTTAGGACATGACAAGGTGATAGTGGGGTCAGAGTAGCTCTGGGGTCATGGTGGCTTCACAGGTGTGTGAACATCTATAGGGCCACTGCTGCTAATGTGGAGCTCCACCAGCCTTGCCATCTCACTCACCACTATAGCACCACCTCTGCTTCCACACACATACTTGTGAGTCACTACTGCATCAGATGTTTCTGCTAACGGAAGAGGAAGGGAGGCAATCTAAACACAATCACGCCTATCCAGGAAGGACTACGAAAATCCAAAAGCAGGTTTCTATACATCAGTGGTGAGGGAACCTCAGGTCTGTGGGCCTAGTTGGGCTCAGCAAATGTCTTAATTTGGCCTGCAAGGCTATTTTTCCCAAATCATGGCCATCTGCCCCATAGATGACATAAAGCCATTACTGCAAACAAACAATAGGAGCTTAAAGTGCACCTCCAATTATTTCTTGGTAAGCAGGGCTTGCTGTCAGCACTGATAAGCTGATATTGATGTCAGGTAATTGGCAGGAAGGACAGTTCCGGTTTCCCACCCTGCAGTATATGAATGAATCCCCTGCTAGACCAGAATAACACAAGTTGTTCCCATGCTGGAGCTTATGCAACCAGTGTTTTGTGTTACATGCACAGTTCCCAACAATACCAACCACCTGTTTGATGACAAAGTGAGGGAGATTCATTCCAGATACTTTTTTACTCCTGGCAGATTCATACTCTGTTTCAAACTGGTGGTCCATGGCTGACAGCACTGAACATATGTTTGGGTTCCTAGGTGTACACATTTCTCTGATCATGGTCATTAAGTTTGAATATGTCCCATTGATTACAATGGAGCTTACTTCTAAGTAGGTCATTTATCAGTTCATTCTAGGAGAGCAAAACATTTGTTTTGAGTTCAACCATTTAAGAATGAGATGCTGCAAACAATAAAAATTTATGGGCCAATGAACTGCACATCTAGAAATTCTTCAAGAAGAAACTGAAATCTAGTTAGTGTTAAGGAAGTGATCCAGCCCAAATGTGTTCATCAACACTCATTCTCTGATATTCACTAACAGGCAAAAAACCTTGCAGTTTAAGAATGTACCTATAGCCAACAGATATTTCTATCAAACTTTAAAAAGCAGGGAAATTGGGCAGCTAGAGTGAATGCACCAGGGGAGCAGGAGACCTGACCTCCTCTCTGACATATTGGACTGCCCTACAAATTTGTCAAAATGCAAACACAATTTGGGTTGGTCTTTCACAGTCCAATCCACTTCCTGTGTAGCTTGCAAGAATTTGGTCACATGTGCCTCTGAGCATATGGTGAGTGGTGGCAATACCTGCCATCTCCAAAGATGGAGAATTACATTTTTGTATGTTTGTTGGTGTTCTTACTTTGCTTCATTCCTGTGTTACTATTGTTTCTACACACACTGTAGGGGTGAGACTGTGCTGGGACCATCAAGGGGCAAGTTTTTCCACCTGCCTTGCCCCACCCCTCTGCCTGGGCCATATCAGGAGATGCTGCAGACTGAGAGGTAGTGCTGCTGGGGTAAGACTGTGCTGGGACCATCAAGGGGCACACTTTTCCACCTGCTTTGCCCCCTCACCCCTGCTCTCAGTGACATTTTTCTGGGGACTGTCCTTTACCAGGAAGATGAATGCTTTTGGATAGCTGTTGATGCTTTTTAGAAATGCTACAATTTTGTTAGTCTGATTTTTTGTAAATTGTATTGTTTTTATTTGTATTTTGTATTTGTGTTTTTTATTTGTGTGTAAGCCACCTTGGGGACCATTTTGGCCAAAAGGCGGCCTAGAAATAAAACAACAAAACATACACAGAATCTAATCTGGAAAATTTTATTTCTCCCATTATTCATCCTAGAAACCTGTGTCAAATTTATCTTTATTAATTTCAATGCCTTTTTATTAGTCAGTGTCATATGATGGTGAAGACAGCCTTTTGTGTTTCAAATTGTAGGTTATGTTCTATTTCTATTTTGGGTGCATTAATAGTTGAATCTGAAACTGCAGTCTGATGTAAAAGCAGACGGATTACAATATGTTGCTACTTCAGGAATGACTCTAGCTGTTGTAAAAAACAAACTTAGCCTGCCCAAGATGCATGTTTTCAGTCTGCTATGTTTAAATCACTTCATTTAAGGCAAGGTGGACACAGTCATTTAAAAACATAGAGGACACCTAGAATTTTGCTAGAATATATTTCACCTCGTATTGTTTTATTTTGTGCAAACTGAGGTACTCCTAATGTCCACTGGAGACTATTCTGCAGAATAGTCAGTGCCATTATTCCACAATTATGTTTGGAGTTTTTTTAGTGTAAATTTTGCAAAGTGTTGCTGTACTTCACTTAGTCACAGACATAGAAGCAAAAGAAAATGATTTCCTATAGGAAACTTAACTGAAATTGCAAAGTAAATCAGACATATTTAAAGTGACTATCTGAACTATGTCAACTGTCTTAATAATGCCACTTCTTCCCTGCTAAAACAAGATCAGCACAGCACTGAGAGGAAGGGAGGGTAGGACGAGGGGGATTAGATTGGGTGATTGGCACTGGGCACAGGGGAAGCCCCTTTCCTTTCCAAAAGGAAAATATTGTGAACACTATCATTGCTTTTCAGGGTTCCCCCCACCTTTTTATTCTACAGCAGGCACTGTAGCCACCCACCCAAATTTAAACCAAAGCTGTCCCAGGCCACAGCCACTCCAGGCCTTTATTTCACTTTAGACAGTCATGGGTTCTATCAAAGAATCCTGGGAAGTGTAGTTAGTGAAGGGTGCTGAGAGTTGCTAGGAGATGCCCTGTTCCCCTCACAGAGCTTCAATCAGAGTGGCTGACTGTTAAACCAGTCTGGCCACTGGAGCTCTCTCAGGGGAATAGGAGTCTGCTCTCAGCACACTTCACAAACTACACTTCCCAGGATTTTCTGAGGGAAGCCATGACTGTCTCATGTGAAATCAAAATCTGGTGTGGGTGTGGCCCCGATTAGGCAAGCCAAGCAGCTGTAAGTCTGGCTTTTAGAACATTGACAGTTGGTTCTTACTGAGCATGCCCGACATTATCATTCAGTTCAATGCAAAATTTATTAAATTAATTAAAAATCAGCCAGGCATTTTTTTAACTTTTAAACTGCAGAAGATGAAGGTCAGAGTATGGGGCAAGGTCAGTAACAGGATTACGGGTACTCTGTGAACATGGCTGATTTTTAATGAATTTCAACAGATTATGAGAACTGACTCTGGCGTTTTTTCTCTCTCTTTAGACTTTGAACTCTTAATTCTTTCTGACTGTTTTGTTTATCACCATGAAAATTGACAGGGTTGTTAAGCAAGCGTTTCTGAGTTCAGGAGTATAAGTTTTGTAAGGTTTTGTTTTCAAATGATCTTATGGGAAGCATCAGAATGGGAAGGGGGGTATTTTCAATTTAACATTACGGAATATGAAAAATCCATGCTGGCTATAGTATACAGCCACTCTCGTGGCTGTATAATCATATAACTTCAAAGTGATTAACAAAAATACTAAGTAACAATAGTCAAAATCAGGCAGGACATTATACACTGTGCCATGTTCTTAAAAGAGGATAGATATCTCACTAACTTGTTAGTGGTGAGATCAAATGCTTCAACAGAAGCTGAGAGGCCATCTTCAGTAACACCCCCTGCAATCATAATTTTGCCTTTATGGATAGCAATACCAAACATAGAACGAGCCACTTTCATAGGGGGAAGATCACGCCAGTCTCCCCTCTTGGAATTGTATAGAAATACTCTGTTAGTGCATTTTCTGAGGAAAGAAAGAAGCAACATGAATTGTTGTCAGAAATCATATCAGCAATCACAACAAAAAGGTTTGAACGCCTTGCAAAACATTTCCATTTAGAAGACAATAAGCTTTCAAATTTGGAAAATGTTTCCAACGTAAAATGATCCAATTGCAGCACAATGGAACCAAGAATGCACTTCTGAATATACAGACCAAACATCCCATGGCCATAACATCCCATGACCTCAAATGAGAAGATAATACCTTAATTTTTACCTATGCCCTTAGTTCTTTTTTAAAAAATTTCCTGCATTTTCATTGTAAATGTCATCTTCCTAAGAAATTTCTCTATCCTTTTTTCGAATTGCTGTCTTAGCTTCCATGGTCTGGTTCAAAATGCAAATGTGTTATGAACAAAGATGGAAATCAAAACTTGTAACTAAATAATTTTAAGCCTCTCTGTATTTTCAGTTGCTTATATGACATTAACATATGCATGCTAGGATCCAGAGCCTAGTTGAATGCTACATTATTTAGTGGCTTTTCAGAATTTCTACTTCGTAAGTTATGGTCTGCTCAAAACTGTAAAAAATCTGAAAAAAATGTGAGAAAAAATTATGTTCAAGGCCCATTGCATTTAATATATAGTGAACTCAACAAAGAGTATGATACAGAGAAAATGCCATTCAAACCAGCATTTGGCATATAGTTCAATACAGCAGCCTCCCCAGCTAGAATTCTTGGTATAGTGACAAGGGACACAGGCAATACTCCATGTGAGTCATGGGATCATGAGCTCCCCTCCTCAGCCCCTTTCCTCTCTTCCATGAATCCCCCTACCCCCAGCTTTCACTTCCATTAAGGATTACACTGGTACCAACCTTAACCAAGGTTTATGCTAACAAGGGGCTATTATTAATCAGGTTTCGAAACCAGGGTGGAAGTATCAACATTTTATCACGACTTTTTTTTCTTGGAACCCTCTTGAAGCTATCTATCAGGTACTCACTTATCATCAGTTTTTCCTCCAAGACAATATATAGCTCCATTGTGTGAAGCGGTAGCATGACCATACACTTTGAGTGGGAGTTTTTTGACCTCATTCCATTTGAGTGACCTGGAATGGAAGAGGGAACCAGTAAGGCATTTCAGTGTAACAGAAAATTAATTAAAATCTCCAGTAAATATAACAACATTAGGCAACCTACGTGGGATCATAGCATAATACTGAATCCAGAGACTCTTCGGTTTGAAGGTCCTTGCCTGCAATTACATAGATTTTGTTGTCTGCTTCACCCAGTCCAAACAGGCATCTGGCTGATGGCAATGGAGGAAGACCAATCCATTCAGAAGAGACGGCATCCAGCTTTTCTCAAAATTCAGAATAAGAAGCATTAACAAAGACATTAACAAAGGCGATTAACATTGCTGCCCTGGGCTCCTGCTGGGAGGAAGAGCGGGATATAAATAAAATGATAAATAAATAAATAAATGATAAATAAAGAGATACAGTGGAAAAGGGTACATAGGCTAGAGGGACAGTAGAAGAGAACACACAGAGGTGCTAGTGAACCGAGTAAAATAAACTAACGGAGACAAACTGGAAAATGGTGGGAAAACTGTAAAATAAAAGATAGAATAAGCAGGTGAATGTACAGAATCGCCACCACCACCACCATCACCACCACTCTAGCCACATGCAGTGAAAATCCTGAAGGTGCTGCCATTGTGGAGGTTGCCATTCTGGAGGTTGAGAGTTAGAAGGTGGGAGCCACACCTGAGTGTGTGCACCTAAAACCTCTAGCACAGAACTCACATATAGGATTGTAGAGACAACGAAGATCTGCTCCATGGCAACCGTTTATTTATTATTATTTATTATTTGATTTATATCCCACCCTTCCTCCCTGCGGGAGCCCGTTCTTAAACGTTTTACCAGTTTTAAAACCTTTATGCATTGTGATGAGGAGTGGAAGTGATCTTTTTTAGTCCTATCCCACAAACTTCCACAACAAATATCTTGGTGATAATCCCTCCTCTCAGAGTTTTGTAGCAAACTTATCTGTCCCAATTCATCTTTTGAAAATTACTATTCTGTGCCCTGCCCTGATAATGATCAATGTTTGCTACTTCTTCACTGCTATGTATTTTTGTTCCTTCCTTATGACTATTTCTTGTTCAGACTTTCCCTCCAGCATCTATTTTATCCCCCACCCAGAGATTTCTCTTTTTACCTGGGTCTATTTTTCACAGCGTTGCAGTACAATTATCTCAGCACCTCATACTGGGCTGAGTTGAATAGGAACCTTTTATTGCAAACATTTCACCCACTGCAAAAAGGATAGATGCACTCTCCTGAAACCTATGACTGGATTCTGTATTTTTTTAGTTACATTTTTAAGATGCTTTTAGTGAATTTATGCTGCTTTTGTATATATTTGTTTTTATTTGTATATGTGCTCAGACATCTTTCTATTATTAAGCAATCTACACATTTTCTAAAATAAATAATTTTTTTTAAAATGTGCAGTACATAGCCTCTCAATGAAGAGGGAGAGATTGTGATATTTCAGACTTCAGGTGGGGCCCCATGACTGGATCAAACTTTCTTGACACAGACAACTGTCAGGGAGAAGGTTTCAAGCCTACTCTTTTCACAGACATCTTGGTTTTCTATGTGCAGAAGGGGGGATAAGTGAAGACCCTCCCTCATTTTGTTTAATGTTAAAAGCAGCAGCACTGGATGGGTCAGCGTTGGGAGTTCTCTCTATGCCATTTTTTCTGGTATAAAATTCCCACACACTCCCCAACTACCTATATATTCCCTGTTGCAGGGCAAATAAGAGTTTTTAGTTAATGGCTTTAAACTAACTAGGGTTGCTGGTTATGTCTGAATTCAAGGGAGCTCTGGTTAAACTATGGATTGGTCTAACAAGCCAGAATCAAACCATGGTTGATGATCCTGGCTTCTTAAGAATATATAGGCTGATAATTCTTAAAACTAGTTGGTCCTCCTTGAGTTCAGATACAAGAAGGAACTCTAAGGCTTCTGATTTTAAGTTCAATTCTCAATGGAGCAAAGTTTATATTCTGAAAAACTTAATAAAGAACACTGATGAGGAGAGCAAATGTATTACACGTTTTGACCTAGACACCTACACATACCTAGACTCAGGGCCGCTTCTAAAGGGCGGCTAGGTGGGGCACTGGCCTGAGGGCCCCTGGAGCTAAAGGAGGCCCTCCGCTCTCCTTCCGTGATTTGCGGAAGCGTCCGTGGACCGCCATCCCCCCACTTTATCTACCTTTCCATTGTTTTTTGCGGCATGCAGATTTGCCATCAATTAAGATGGCGGCAGAGGTTTCCTTAAGGGACTGAAGCCTCTGCTGCCATCTTTGTTGATGGCACGCATGCGTGCTACACATGCGCATTGCTGCCATCAACAAAGATGGCAGCAGAGGCTTCAGCCCCTTAGGGAAACCTGAGCCGCCATCTTGATTGATGGCAAACCTGCATGTGCTGCAAAAAACAACGGAAAGGTAGGTGAAGGATGGGGCTAGTGGGGTGATGGCGGGTGGCATGGAAGCTCCTGTCCTGCTTAAGTTCCATGGATCGCAGAGGGGGAGCGGAGGGGCCTAGGACAGGCTAGTACTCAAGGGCCCCAGCATGCCTGGGGCCGGCCCTGCCTAGACTACATATAATCTGCAAAAGCAGATGTCCATACATAATCAACTTGCTCTGCTGAAATGAATGGGGAGGGCCTTGGAAGTGAAGGTCTATGTGCATGTAAGCAGAGAGGCTGTGCCCATCAGAAATTGCTGGACTGGAATTTCAAACTGTGTGAGGGAAAATGAGAAGAGAACAAAATAGAAAATGGATAAATACGGGCAAGATGCTTAGGCCCACAGTAAAAATCTACTTTAGATCTGTTCAGATGTTCACTGAGCACATATACGAAGGGAGCAGGTTCGTGCCCACTTGTTCCTGTTGGCTCTGCCCCCACCCCAGGCTCCCACTTGGCAGGAGGTCTGAAAGAGTCTATCCAAGTATAAACTGTACATGAGTAGTCTCTTTTGAGACCTTCCAGCAAACATGCTTACAGAACAGGGCTGTGAAGGGATGTCATCCTACCTCCCCTGTATTCAAACAAATGTCTGGACAGTGCTTTTATATCAGACTGCACATGGTGCCACAGGTTCTATTAGAAAGACAATACAATTTCAGTTTCACATCCAGAACATTTTGTAGACCAACACAGAGATAACAGGTGCTGTTTGCAATTTTTTTAAAAAAGCTTTTATGGGAAACCATCTAATATCATAGTGGAAATTAGAAAGTGATATAGCATTGAGCATAATCTGGAAGGAATGTTGAAATTAAAGGATCAATGGTAAAATTATTGGATAAATTATTAAGCACCTTTGGATTTCTAATCATTTTTGACCCGAACTAGAAAGATATTACAGAATGTACAACTTCTAGAGGCTGAGGGATGATACACCAAAGGGGCTGCACAAAAACTATTTATTCCCATACCCAACAAACCAAACAAGCAGAAGATTTATACCTGAAAAAAGTATGACTGGAAAGGCTGTTCCTTGTTCTCTTCGTCCACATACAGTCCTCCCACTACAAAGACCTGCTTTTGTTTAGTGACTACGCTGGAATGATTTCTGGGAATCTGTTCTGACAGTGCAGCCAGATAGCATTCATTCTCTGTAGGATCATAAGCCACAGAAGCAGTATCATTGATGAGAAGAATGAGGTCTTTAACAAACATTCCATGTCTCGGAATATCATTTAGGTAGCCAGGGAGTAAATTTTCATCCCCTACGTCACCATTAACCTCGCCTTTGGCTGACTTTCCCGCACTTTTGGTAGGCTCAGGCAGTTTCCCAGCATATGCATCTTTAATAACCTTAAACTTTTTTGAAATATCTGGGTTGCTTTTGAGTATATCGTTCTTCTCAACATGCTCCTTGAAATATTTCTCATCCATCAAGCGAAAGCGGATACAGTCAAACACTTCTCCAAGACTCTTCACTCGATTTTCTTTATCTGCTTGTACCCAACTCATTACGGCCTCAAAAACCACTTCCTCCTTTTCAGTATTCAAGCTGTCTGGTGAAATAACTGATATGAGTTCATGAGGAGCAAGCTGCCTGAAGTCCTCTTCTTTGCAAATCTTCACAAAGTGGTCTGACACAAAATCGCGGGCAGACAGTGCAAGTCTTGGGCAGTCAAGGAGGAGACCTAATCTAAGGATGGCCAGGCAGTTACCAACAGCAAGCCTCTTCTGAAGGTACGAAACGCAGACAGTGAAAACCGAGGGAATTTGAAAGCGGCTTGCCAAGGCAAAAATATCTTGTACATTAGAATCATTGAGGTCAATGCTTGCAGAATAAAGGTACTTCACAATCATATCTAGGATGACAGGATCAACATTGTCTAGAACTACCTCTTTCTTTTTCTCCTCACTTTGCTCAGATAAGAAGTACTCACGGAAATAAGGACTACAGGCTGACAGAATCAGTCTGTGGCAAGGAAGACTTTTATCCCCAGCTTTTAGGGAACAATCAACAAACTTTTTCTCTTCCAGAAGCTCCCTAAGGCCATCTTGAAGAAGAGTGGATTGATAAAGTCGAAGCTCTTCAGTGAGTTCTTTTTGGGAATCCATTTTATGGAAAGCTTGGTAGAAGTAAAAGCCTTCTTAGTGGTACCTAGGTCTGCCTGAAAAAGACAGATCAATGTGCTTTGCCCAGCTTGAAGCTTCTGTAATTTAATCTTGCCTGCTAAATATAGGTACAGACTTTCACAAGCTGGAATTTAGGATGGATGGTGTGGAAAGAAGAGTAGAGCTTGCAGCTGTTATGGGTTGAAAGAAGCAACTGTTGGTTTTAGTCACTAGGGAATTACTTTTACTTGGTTACACACACTGAATCACCAAGCTTACTTGTACCATATAGTTAGAACCCAGAGTCAGTAAGGTTGCAGAATTAGGAACAAAGTAGTCATTATGAAGTAGGTCTTCAGTATGTTCATGTTACTCAAGCATGATCTGGAAAGTTGAAAGTCAGCAGGCAGAGCTATGATAGCCATTCATAACAGATTAATTGAAAATAATTTAAAATGTTTTTTTCCCAGAAAAATCAGGCCACTGTATATGTCTATGAAAACAAGTTCCCATTAAATGGCTGCTAGATACATCTAGAATGTTATTTTGATTTATTAACATACTCATCCTTTAAGCAATGGAAAAATGTCCACTGATTTCAAACAGAAGCAGAAAGCATTTTGAGTCTCAAAATATTAGCAGAGTTCAGTGATCCAGTGAATGATTGCCATGCGGGCGAGATATGTATGCTTAGCCAAGCTGGGTGTACATTTTATATCATTCCAGAATGGCAAGTGTTCTGCTGCTGGAGTCAAAGTACGAATGTAAGTTTTCAGGAAACACATTAACTACTCATTAGATGAGTCAACAGGTACAATTCTGCTACCGCTGTGGTTAATAAAACTTTTTTTTTTTTTACTGGATCAGGATGGCAGCCAAAGCCTGTAATTGTATCATTTACTGACATTCACCTTTATGCTTTCAATATAAAAGAACTTTCCTCTAGCAATGGGCTGGATCCAGACTAAGTTAGTCACACTTAGGACCTATTGAAATCAATGTAAAAAAGTTAGTCATTACTATTTTAAGTTTCAATGGTTTCAGTGAGACGTAAAGGTGTAATCTAGGCTGCAATCCTGACTCTACTTATCTAAGAGTAAGACCCATTGAATTCAATAGTACTTACTTCTGAATAGACATAATTAGGGTTCTGCTGTTAGTCTGGATCCACCCATACAGGTTTAGAAAATATTAAATAGGTTCTGCTCAATGTATACTCAAAAGGTCAGCTGTTAAATAACAGCTGGATGAACAAGTCATTTGGCTTTTTTCCATTTATAGAAATTGTTGGCAAGGTCTTATCTTACTTGAAAATATAGCAGCTGCCTCTCTCTAACAATACACTGTTAGCTCACTGCATGAAAAAATGTTGTGATACTCCTTTTTGTAACGTTTATAAAACAAAGCTGAACTGAAGGGTTTTTTTTCTGATTTATAGTACTATGAAAGTATACTAGAGACCACTAGGTATCAGGCAACTAATAAATTAAATTTTATATGACATTGGAATTCTGGCAATGGGCATGATTCAGTGTTGTGTGACCAGACTTACATTCATGCTATGGGACTACACCTTCCTCTCGTCCCTCCTGAAGCTGATGGGGAAAAGAGGAAGGTGAAATCCTGATACATGAGTGGCAGTACATACTCTTTGTGCATGGACAGCACTGAATGGAACCCAATGACAGAACTAAAATCACACTTGCATATTTATATTCTATATTCCTTTTCAACGTAACACTCTTAAGTAGCAGATCCCATTTATTCAATCTAATTATTTGAATGCTTTGCATGTCCCAGAATGTTTTTATTTAAATGTAATACTGAAGGCTTGGAGCAGGAGATTGAAAGGCAGCTATAAAATATCCTGCTAGAGTCCATTACAAAAATCAAGTAAAATTCATACTAAATGCTAAAATTTCAACCCTCTACCACCCCACAAGTCAGCTCAATTTAAAAACGTCTCACAACTTACCCAAAACATGCAGACTCTCATAGCTGAATGAATCTGTAGTAGGAGGGAATTCCAGAGTTTGGATTAACAGCATTTGGTGCTGAGAAAGTAACTTAAGGGGTGTTCCTGAGCAATCATACAATTAGATAATAACACTGTCAACCTTGAAACAAGTTGTACTGAAATCAGATTTATTTCCACATTACAGTAGGGCCCCGCTTATACGGCGGTTTAGGGATCAGGCCCCTGCCGTAAAGCGGAAATAGCTGTAAAGCGGAACCCATTGACTATAATGGGCCGCGTCGCACAAAACTGACGCAAAATGCTGTAAAATCGCAAAATCAGCTTTAAAACAGGGAATTTCCCCTAATTGAGAGCCGCCGCATCAGCGGAATGCCGCAAAACGGAACACTGGTAAGCGGGGCCCTACTGTACTATGTCTGAGGAGGTGGTTGTTTGGAAAATTGCAATGGGATACAAAAGAAGAAAAGAGGGTTGTGATCTGTGATGTCCCTGTATATATAATACTGTAAATATGGTAAGTGTGGGTTTATTAGAGTATATGTGGTAAATAGACTGAGTGAGAGGGGGGAGTACATGGGTTGGAATGTTGATGAGTGTTGTATGATGATTGGCTGAGCGTTTCGAGTTTCTGAAGGTATAAATGAGAGGATGACAGTTTGGTTGGTTTTGGAGAGGGTTGGTTGGGTGGATTGGATTAGGCGGGTAGTGAGGCAGGATACTGATGACTAAGAAACACAAAGAGTAACACATCTTATGAAACCACACCCTTCTGGACTAAACCTTTAAGTAATCTTGTTATTCCCTGTGTATATAAATAAATATTTCTTGGTTTACCAAAACACCTGATCCTTGGCTGGGCTTTCACAGACCAGAAGGGTGGGCAGGGTATATACCAAGGTTGGGAAACAGTATCAATGGTGGCAGCGGTGAAGAGATAGTGTAACATCATCAGGTATCCAGAGCAACCCAGGGCTGTAATCTTTATAGGTACAAAGATACAGGGGGTTATGGCCTGTAAGTGCACTCAAGACACAACGTAGCAATAAGCCAGGAGGAGACGAAGGCACAGTCTCAAGGCAATATTGTTCATAGGGAGTGTCTGGTGGTGCTGCCTAGCAGTGGGATCTTGAGAGATCTTTGCTAGAGCTGGTGAGAGAACAGTTAAGAGACCAGGACCCTGAGGTGGGACCGTGACAAGATGATGACCATGGCTGGGAGCCTGACATGATCCCAATCCAAGATCTACTAGGATGAGAGAGTTTGGATTCTGCAGATCTTGGACTTTCCTAGTTAAGTCCCCACCCTGGCTGAGCTGAAGATATGCCAGCATAAGTCCCTCTCCCGGGTTTAGCTGTTATAATTTAAGACAGTGTAACTTACACTGGTGTAAGTCCAAAAAGAGGAGTGTTCTGGGGGCAGGATGGAGCAAAGAGAAAATTATACCTATTTCAAGTCCCTTTCAGCTCGGTCATATGACCTAGTAGCTCTATAGAATTTAGCTAGCACAAAGGGTGGTGTAAGTCAAATTCCTCCATGTTCCTCCTGAACAGAGTTTGGAATAGGGGTAACTTACACTGGTGTTACTTACACCAGCTTTCTATAGTTAGGGTTGCTGTGTAATTTAATGGATGAAGGTGATCACCAAATCTATGGTAGGTAATAACTAGTTAGTAAAAACTAATAAATTGCTTAGAGGTCTTTATAGTCAAGTGACATAAATTTTTGTCAAATAGAAATAAATAAAAATTGAACAGATGAAAGGTACAAGAAGAAGACAAATTCAACATTTGCCAAAGCATCCAGTAGTTTTCACAAAATCAGCACCTCATTTTCCAGCAAGCATCCAGAGTAACGGAATGTCCAGAACTTTAGTGGAATGAACTAGGAATAAGATATAATGACTGGGTCACAACTTGAAAATACTTTGCAAAAATATTATAAGTACCATAATGGCAGCAATGATTCAGAAACAGCACATATTCTTTCACTTATTCCCTTAATACATTTTTATTGACAGTCATATGTGTTCAACACATATATGCTAAATAAGCAAATAATTTTAAATGTAACCACTGAAAGCAATATATATAAATACAAAACAGTACACTGCATATCTTACAAATATAAGATCTTATTATAAAATGACTATACACTGTATATCATCTCTTTCTCGTAATAGTTTTCTTCTATATACAATAATCTCCATAAAACAGGCAGCAGTAGCCTCTTCATGACATGGCTTTTAGAAATTAAACAGATTCACTAAATATTGTTTAAATTAATATCAGCCCATTACTTCCCAGAGTCCTTGCAGTGTGAATCCATCTTTTAGTTTTTCTATTGCAAGTCCCAACTCTTCAGAAAAAACAGGCTCACGGTCCTGTTGCTTTTTTTTTCAGGAAATGAGGAAGAGAGAAAAATGAGGAGAAAAAAAAGGTTAAGGCAATCAATTAGGCCATTAGGAACGAACACATCATTAAGTTCTATTTAAAATAAAATAAAAACTTACTTTGTTCCCGTCAGCAAAATAAGCCTACAACAGAAAAGTAAAAATATATTAAAAACCTTAAAAAGTAATTATCTAAGGACAATATCCAATGTTAGTCACACTCAGACATATTCTACCTCTGTTTCATTCCCCCCTTAATCAGTATTGTATGAATATTTCCATTTTATCTATCAAATAAAAGAAAAATCCTTTCATCTTGGCAACTTTTTGAAAATATAGTATTAGAAAAAAGAGCTTGTTTAAAAACAAAGAAAATATTTGTATTACACATAACCAACAGCAATTCTGAGCAGTTTAAAATAGCTTGCTTCAATGCAATACACTGTTGTGAAACAGATGTCAGGATTGTTCATTAGTTCCTCATGTAAAAAACTTTGGATTGCCTCTCTTAAGAAATGTGTACTAGTGTGATGACTCAGGTGACTGTAAGGCAAATATTACAATATTGACATGGGAAATATCTACATGTATCCTTCCTTAACGAAAAAGAAGTAACTGAAAGGTGCTTAACAAACTCACCAGGCATTTTCAAATTAGTACATTTTAAGATGAAGATATAGGGTAATGTCTTGACATTTGAAAAATCCAGTATGAATGTGACTTTAAGCGACAGATGTTTGGCAAAAAACATTTTGGGTATATAATGTTCTGGGTCTCTGCCAGATTGTGCAAGGGGCTTCTACTTGTGCTACAAGATTTCCATTTCCTATTCTGAAGGGTCTCTGGAATTAAGGTAACTTTAAAAGTACCTTAGAAACTTTATCTTGTTTTGTCTTTTATAGGACAAAATATAGTTATATGGATTCTTATCACTTCACACAGTTGGACCACAAGAAAGGTATAGCTTCATGGTGATTGCTAGCTAAAATAGAACCACTCTGCTTAATCACTAACAATGTACAAGGAAACACCTTCTCAAATGAGTGTGAAACATACAAGCAAGCAAAAAATAAGGTACCTCAAGTAGTTTTCCATTCTTCAAAAATGAGAAGTATTCTATAAAATACAGGGTTGGACCCAGAGATGAACAACTGGAACTCCATTCATGCAGCGGGGCTTTCCTAGCAACTCCCCCTGCTCCAGTCCTCCACCCCCCACCCCCATCAAAAGCTGCTCCTAAGCATCAAGGGACCCCTGAAACAGTGTGGGATGGTGCATGGGGGACTGTAGCAGCACAGGTAAATCAAAATAATTTGGTGGGGCTGCCTCGTACAAGCAGAAGTGCCTTTGAGCTTGCACAAGACATCTTTGGATCTAATCCATGAAGTAATCTTTCCATAGGATCAGAATGTGCACCCTGACACTACAGATATTTATTCAGAATAAATTACACTGCTCCACTCACAGTAAACCATATTTACCATAAAGGAGCAGCATGCATACTGCCTAGTCACTCCTGCTTTGCTCTCCCTAATGCAACAACGCTTGGCTTACCATAATGTCCAAACCAGGGATTGTGGTTTGTTTCTTGGTTTATTGATCATGGTTTGTTAGAGAGAAAAGCCAATCTTCATTGCTTGTTTGGTCCTCCACACACTAGGGGAGGAGTGAAGTGAAAGTGATCTGGCAGCATTCACAGTAAGCCATGGGGCTTATAACGTGCAAACTGGGTCACTGAGTTCCATGGGGTTTACTACTAGATAAGTGTGCACAAGGCTGCATCCTTAGAGGTTAATCATCACAGGATTATTCTTTGTCTGTAGAACCTTACCACAAAAGCATCTGTCTGCTCATCTGCTTCTATCTCTACATCATCCTGTATCTGTTCCACTGTCAGATCTTCTAGCTGCTGAGGCTGAAAATTAACAAATGAAAGAAAACATGTTTAAATCTATTCCTTAATTATTTTTATGCAAGCAGTAGCTGTTTTATTTTAAATGGGAATACCTTTTCTTCCATTTCATAATCTACTCCAAATATAGGATTAACTGAAAAAATTTGATGCAGTGATTTTATTTCTTTTGATGTTCCCTCTAGCTTTTCAACTGGGTCAATCTTAAATCCAAGCACATAACCACCAGTCTGCAAGAGAGTATATGCTAAAATAAAACATTTCCAATAGTTATCCAACAGTATAATTATCCATATTCAGTAAATAGTTTTGACTGAAATTACATACATTTTTCATGGCTATAAAATGGTATACCACATCACAGAAAAGCCACAGCCCTATCAGGAATACATTATCAATTTAAATCATGCTCAATCATATAATTCATTCAGCTATATTGAATAATTTTCAGAAATACAACAATTTAATGGTCTTTTGCAGTATATTAGGTGTTCATGTCACCATATTTTTATGAATTGTTATAATTGTAAAGATAGTATTAACAAAAATAAGAGAACAATTCTAGGTTGAAATCTATTTTTAAATACCAATCTCAGCTGCACCGTGGGGAAATTAATCAGCAATGACACATTCTAAGTTGTGTTGCTGAAGTTATTTATTCCCAAACAGTTCTACTCCAAGAACTACTCAGGAGCAAATAATTTAAAGACTGTAGTCTAAACTTTCACTGGAACACAGCACTCAAAAATAGTAAGTGACCAAACTGATATGCTGGTGTCTCATTCAGAGATTTGATTAGTCACCTGGTGCTCATTTATCATGGTCATTATTCTGTACATTCATAACTCAGCTATCCAATTTACAAAGATCATACTACTATGACATCCTAACCAAGGCAGCAATTTCCTAAGGGTTAAATACCACAAAGTACAGGTGATTGACTCAAGACATTTAAGAAATGACTTATTGGACTTTTGTATGGCATGATAAAAACTGAAGGTAGTACATTATGTTGAGTTGCTTACCGCCTGGGAGCTCTCAATGACAAGTGCCAAACCAAATTTTGAGTCTCTGATCTTTACTGAGCGCTGGTTGCAAAATAAAATCAAGCAAAAATATGTTGTTTAAAAATGCCTTCTTCACATGTGATTCCTTAATATAATTAACTGAAATTACTGACACTAATTCCCTGAATTACTCTATTTCCAGTTATTGTTAATGATAAAAGCACAGAGTATTTTAACAGAGAGAATGCTGAAAACATTGAAAACTTGGAAAAAAATATGTGAACTTTGATAGGAATTCAGTGATGCCTCTGATCAAATACAACTAGAATGCTCAACTTGCAGCACAGGGTAAAGACCATGGAAACCAAACAGACTGACCAAACTTTTAAAGAACTGGTGTGACTTAGTGGCAAAGAGTGTGAGCTATGAGCAGAAGTTCCCAGTTCAAATATCAACTTAGCCATGAACTCAGTATAGCAGAAATACCACTGGCCTGTTGCAAAGAAGCATGTGAATCTGACTGCAGATCTTGGGGAAGAAAGAGCCTCCATGGTCTCTCTATGAGCCTAAAAGCTGATCAAACACAAAATCACCAGTCCATCAGTGTATGTCTGCATATGGACTGCCTGATAAGGGAATAATAAATAGTGCATATCACAGCAAACTCGTCTAGGACAGGTCTCTAATATGTAAGTTACTGTATATTCCTGATGAAAGACCCATTGTCCTGGCCAAGCCCATTGGAATCAGTCTCAGAGTCACTGTGTATTTTTCTCCCATATGGTTAATGAAAAACTTCACTTTAGAGTGCTTCATGGATCAGCTTACAGGTGAGACAAGATTCTACATCTCTACACAGCATACCTAGGCATGACTACTCAAAGCTAAGATGTTGTCACAGCAATTAGACACACCCCCTTACAATCTTTAAATAGGTTAGAGTGGGTTCTTTCTACTTGCATGAGGAAGGTGTCACAGAATGGGAATGGCTGCATATACGAGCACTCCTCCTATGTGGGAAAGTGGGGGCCAGCTGAGCCCGCTGTTGCAGTTGTCTGCAGTGATGGGGACAGTAGCACCTCATTGAGATCCTCCTCCTCTAGAAGTGTGTGCAGAGGCAGCGCCTTGGGAGAAGAGGGTGTGTGTGGAAGGGAGAAGGGATGGGCTCCTGATCAGCCAGTGTTCCCTCTGTTGTAATTGGAGCTAAGGGGAAGAAGCTGTCACTGTCAAAAGTACTGAAGCCTACTGTCTCAGCACTTCCTGACTGTAACCCGCTAGGACACTCCCCTGGGTCCCATTCTGTATCTTTGTCTTCTTCTCCTTTGTCTCTCCAGAACTGCTTTCTGGGGCTCATGATACCCATGGCCACACACCCCTCTCCAAAGTTATCCAGCTGAAAGATCCTTGATTTTAACCACCAGAGGAGATACATACACAATACTTCTACAACTTGTCAATTTTCCCAAGTAAATATTCATTGACATTTGCCAAAGAACCCATGCTATTTATATGGAAATACATACTAATTAAAATAATGTAATCCATGTTAATATTTATGCTTAAAGCTTCATTGTAATGTTATGGTACTTACAATTTGTAGATACGGTATACTGACATTAAAGCTGTCATTCATATTAGCATGCCAAACCACTCTTACATTTGTAACAAAAAATGTACCCAGATTTCCCTAGAAAAGAGAGAAATCAAAGCTAATTTGTAGCAGTCTTCTATATCAATATATTCTATCCTCCTTCATTTAAAATTTAAATAGAACAGCAAATTTTACTTATTAAAATTAGCATTTAAATCATCATTTAAATAAGAAACCCATTAAGGAAATCCTTACTACAGCAAACCAGGACTGAACCACAGTATAGTTTAGGGAACTCTCCAGGATACCTATAAGTCTCTCGAAATAATATGCCACCCAGCTAAACCCACTTGAGTCCTATATAACATCATAGAAGATTGACCACTTTATTCACTTTTACATGCCAAATGAATATGGGCAGCATCTTGAGAATTGCAAACAGAAGGAAACTTGTGGAAACAGCTTCCCGCACTTCTGCAGCCCCCTAGTGGCCTCCAAAAAGTTGCTCCTTAGGATCAGGGACCCTCTGGAATATGGTGGGATGGAATACACTCTGGAGGACTGGGGGGGTTACTTATAATTGGGCAGAAGGAACAGTTTGTTCTTACCATAAACAGTGTTTCTTCATGGATGACAAGAGGTCTCCAAGTGGGTAGTGTAGCTCCCCCTACAGCTCAGAGACAGGAAACGCTTCAGCGAATGTTTTTTGCTCCTCCCCTGTTGCTGAGGCTCAGTTTCATTCTTGCTAAGCTCCTGCAATCAGCCTCAGTTTGAAAGGCCAAGATGAGAACATAACACATGCAAACATAACATCCATCAACATGAAAGGAATCAACATGTTAGAAACAAGTGAGCTGGACAAAGACCCCAGGTATACAAGTAGTCATGGCACTCAGTGACACAGTCCCATCCTGCCAAACAATGTAGCAAGGGTGTGCCTTGGAGACCTCTTGTCATCCATGAAGAAACACCATTTACAGTAAGAACAAACTATTCCTTCTCTCATGGATGACAGAGGTCTCCAAGTGGGATGTACTAAAGTTACAAACCGAGGGTGGGTCAGATGGAGGCAGGACCTATTGCAGAACCCTGCGACCAAATGAAGCCTCTGCTGAGGGGTACAGATCAATTTTGTAGTGCCGTGTGAAGGTAGTAGGAGACAACCAAGTGGCCACCTTACATATATCTGCTATTGGGGCATTGGTGGAAAAAGCCGCAGAAGTAGCAGC
The DNA here is from genome assembly GCF_030035675.1 of Rhineura floridana. NCBI lineage: Eukaryota > Metazoa > Chordata > Lepidosauria > Squamata > Rhineuridae > Rhineura > Rhineura floridana. The sequence goes on from NC_084481.1 coordinate 45,884,384, forward strand.
CGATCTAGTGGAATGAGCAGTAAGATGCAATGGTGAAAGCAAGTGTAGGGTTAATACGCTAAAGAAATGCAAACTCTAATCCACCAAGCTAAGGTAGCGCGTGACACCTTCTTCCCCAAAGTAGCAGGGTGGAAGGACACAAATAGAGAATTACATTTCCGAAATGACCTAGTTCTGCTAAGATAATTTTTTAGAGCACACCTGATGTCTAGCGAGTGCCACACCTTCTCTCTGGGGTGGGAAGGATTAGGACAGAAAGAAGGTAGGATTATTTCCTGCTGTCTATGGAAAGCTGAGTTGACTCTGGGCACAAAGGTTGGGTCAGTTCGCAGCACCACTCTATCTCTGTGGAAAGTACACAGATGTTTCTCGACTGACAGAACCTGCAGCTCAGATACCCTGCGTGCCGTCGTAATGGCCACCAGAAAGATAGATTTGAAAGAGAGGATTCTCAGAGGAATGGATCCTAATGGCTCAAACGGAGGCTTTTGAAGAGCAGAAAGGATGGTGTGTAGGCTCCAGAATGGAAAACGATGGAGAACTGGAGGGCTGAGGGCAGTGGTTCCACGAAGGAATCTTTTGATTGGAGGATGGGAAGTTAGGGATACAGAGCCCTTTGCTCGTAAAATAGATGATAAGGCTGACGCTCACCTCTTTAAAATATTTGGACGCATGCCCATCTGAAGACCGTCTTGCAAGAACAGTAGTACCTCAGCAACCACCGCTGCTTCTGGACTGATGTCGCACTTGTTGCACCAGATGAAGAAAGCCTTCCATGCAGACTGGTAGCTGCAAATGGTGGAAGGGTGTCTTGCCGACAAGATGGTATTCGCTACTGCTGGGGAAATCCCCAGTCTTAACAGTCTGTTGCACTCAATTTCCATGCGGTCAACTGAAGCCACTGAGGATCTGGATGTAAGAGAGGGCCCTGATGGAGCAAGTCTGGATGCGCCGGTAGGGGAAACGGTGGCACCTGCGCCAGTTGTATGATGTCTGAGAACCAGAGACGCCTTGGCCAATAAGGTGCTGAGAGGACCACTCGAGCTCCCTCTGCCCGAAACTTTTTCAGGGCCCTGGACAACAGAGGAGTCGGAGGAAATGCATAGAGTAGGCCTTTGGGCCAAGGGACTGCCAGCACATCCTGCTACTCTGCTCCGCGACTATGGAATCAAGAAAAGAATCGCTGCGTCTGATGATTGTCCTTGGAGGCGAATAGGTCCAGTTTGAAGTTGCCAAAGCTCGCCTGAACACCTTCACGTTGAGGGCCCATTCGCCTGGGAAGAGTCGCTGTCGGCTCAGCCAATCCACCGTGACATTCAAGTGGTCCTGAATGTATTCTGATGTGACCGACGACATGTGCTGTTCTGCCCACAACAACACTGCAATCGACTCGGAGTTCAGAGTCCTCGAGCGGGTACCTCCCTGCTTGTTCAAATGGGCCTGAGTCGTCGTGTTGTTGGTGCGTATGAGAACGTCTGGCAAGCTGATGGTGGCTGCAAAGTGTCGGAGGGCCAGATGTGTTGCCCGTAGTTCCAGCCAGTTGATGCTTCTGCCCGCCTCTAATGGCAACCAGCAACCCTGAACACAGTGATCTTGGCAATGAGCTCCCCAGCCCTGGAGACTTGCATCGGTGGTAATGACTGATCGAGGTGGATCCTGCAGAGGTACTCCCCTTTCCAGGTTCCTTGTCGCCGTCCACCAAGAGAGGGACTGTTTGACCTGCCGGGAGAGAAGGACATAACGGTGGCTGCAGTGTGCAATGTCATCTTGATAATGGAGAAGTAGCACTTGAAGCGGCCAAGAGTGCAAGCGAGCCCAGGGAGTAATCCCTATTGCCAATGCCATCATGCCGAGCAGCTTCGCAAGCATGTCTGTTGACCGAACTTGTGTCAGAGTGAGGGCTAAGATGGAGATCTTCTGCATTCTTTCTGGTGACAGGGAGATGAACTGTTATGCCATGTCCAGTCTCAGTCCTAAGTGTATCAACTGCTGAGAAGGATTGAGGTGACTTTTTTGACAATTCACCAAGAAGCCGTGATCCTTCAGGTGTGTCAGCGTTATCTGGACATCTTCTTGAGCTCGATAAACAGAACTGGAGAGAATCTGAAGATTGTCTAAGTAGGGATATATGTGCAGACCTTGCAGTCGGAGACCCGCCACCAACATCACCATCAACTTGGTGAAGACTCTTGGCGCTGAGGCGAGGCCAAATGGCAGTGCTTTGTATTGGAAATGGCCTCCGTTGTAGTAGAAACGGAGCAGTTGCCGGTGCGATGGGAATATAGGGATGTGCAGGTAGGCTTCCTTCAAATCAACTGATGCAAGAAAGTCCTGGGGCTGGAGTGCTTCCCGTATAGATGTAATAGTTTCCACCCTGAACTGTCGCTGGGCGATAAACTGATTTAAAAATTTGAGATCGAGTACTGCATGCCAGGATCTCTCCTTCTTTCCAACCAAGAAGACTGAGTAAAGCCCTGAGAAAAACTCTCCTGAGGGCACCTCCTCTGTTGCAGAGATGTCTAACAGGTGACGAATCTTGTTCGAGACTGCTTGTTGCTTCTCTGCTGATTTGGCCACGGGTGAAGGAAGAAACCTAGCAGGCTGGTACTCCATCAACTCTATCTTGTAACCCTCTTTGACAGTTTTCAAGACTGACTTGTCCTGGGTAGTGTCTTGCCATTGGCGGAAGAACTGGCTCAGACGTCCCCCCATCGGTGGCAGCACAGCTGAGTCAGAAACGCTGGTTTGATTGGAGGAGGACCTGGAGAAAGGGGCCTGTTGCAGCTTCTGTTGGAATCTCTGCCTGTTCCAAGAGGCACATCCACTTCTGAAATTGCAACCTTGGCCTGGACCGATAAGGCTGAAAAGAGGCAAAAGGTCACTTGTACATACGTTTATCATCCTGCTTCTGGGACGGCATCGTCTTCTTTTTGTCCCTGGACTCTACTAAAACCTCCTTCAGCACCTCGTCACTGAATAACTTGGAGCCTGAAAAGGGAACTGAAGCTAGGTCAGGCATCCACATCCCAGTGGTGGAGCCACAGATGCCTTCGTGCAACCACGGCTGCCGCCACGGCTCTACAAAAGAACTGGGTAGAGTCCAAAGTAGCATCGGCTATGAATGTTAGTGATCTAGAGATCTTCAGTAGAAACTTTCTAACTCTAGTCGGGTCTTGATTAACATAATCTAACAGGTCCTCCACCCACAGCAATGCTGCTCTATCCAATACCGAAGCTGAAACTGAAGCATGTATTGACAGAGCGTTAGCGTCATGGGAGCATTTTAGAGCCGCGCCAGACTAAAGCTCATTGGGATCCTTCAGTTGTGCATCTCCATCCTGGGGCAAGAGAGCACGGGAAAGTAGAGCAGAGATTGCCCCATCCACAGCCGGGATCCGAAGTTGGTCCATGACTTCAGCATCTAGGACATAAAACTTATTCGCGTAATTAGTACCCTTTCTGCACTGAAGAGGTGAATCCCACTCTAACTTCATTATTGTCTGAAATGATGCTGGTAATGGCATGCCAACAAAGTAGAAGAAGTGTAAGAAACAAGACAAGAGATAAAGAGATAACACAGGAAGGGAGAAGAAGCTCCTTCAGAGAGGAAAGACAGCCTAGTAGGATGTGCTCCAAGCTGAGACAGGAAACGAAACTGAACCTCAGCAACAGGGGAGGAGCAAAAACATTCACTGAAGCACTCGGGTCCTGCTTGCGGGCTTCCCCCAGGCACCTGGTTGGCCACTGTGAGAACAGGATGCTGGACTAGATGGGCCACTGGCCTGATCTAGCAGGCTCTTCTTATGTTCTTATGTTCTTAAGCGTTTCCTGTCTCTGAGCTGTAGGGGGAGCTACACTACCCACTTGGAGACCTCTGTCATCCATGAGAGAACTACTTTGTGCCAGCATAGCTCCACCTGCATCATCACCATCATTTATTTATTAAATTTCTATCCCACCTTTCCTCCCAAAAGGAGCCTATGGTAGCAAACAAAGGGCAAAACACTCAAAACATCTTAAAACATCTCAAAAACAAACTTCTTAAAATTCATCATCATCATCATCATCATCAATAATAATAATAATAATAATATATTTTTAAAAAACTTATATTCCGCCCTTCCTCGCAAAAGGAGTTCAGGATGGCAAACAAAAGACAAAGCACTAAAAATCTTAAAACACAGCTTTAAAAAATATTTTAAAACATCTTAATAAACAACTCCAAAACAGATGCAGACTGGGATAAGGTCTCTACATAAAAGGCTTGCTGAAAGAGGAAGATTTCAGATAAAATGCTTCTGCCAAATTTTGGTTGATCCCCCTCCTCCAGCAGCCTCCTGTGACTCAGCCTACACTAGAGGATCCCCTGTCCCTCAGAAATGGCTTTTGGGAAACAAGAGGAGGCTACTGTGGGCAGAAGGGGGCAAGAAAGTTCCCTCCTGTGAGCTTTCTCCTGCTCATTGTTCTTGGGACCCAACCTTCTAAAAGCAAGATAATATGACAGACAACTTGCACATAAACTTTTGGTCAAAGGTTTTCTGCTTCTAGTAATTATAAGAAAATGAAAGCTTAAATATCAAGTAATATTGTATGAAACAATTTAACTGGGCACAATTTTAGTACAAAATTTAGATTGAAAGAGGGGTTAAAATCCAAATATGTGTCCCAAATGTTTCTCATTAATAATATACAGCATGTTCCAGCATGTCACAAGGGTGCCTTCACATAATATAATCACAGCACATAATCATTGCAATTGTCCAATGACAAATGCCAGGTAAACATTGCTGTTGTCCCCTAATGAGCCTGTACCCTCTGAGCAGAATTTACAGCAGTCAAAGTACACAACCTTTGTGTGGAGCTAGCAACAGGGCAATAAACATTTCCACCTGATATGGCAAGTCATCCTTGCTGTCATAAAACTGGTGTACCAGCTAAACCCATTCAAAAGGCCACAATCTTGGCTTTTTCTACTTAGGAAGAACTTTTTTCACATTTCAAAAGACACTTGAAAAAACAGCTTAGAAAAGGTGTGGTGTACTGAGACGTCTCTGCATATTATGAACAATGTTCTATGACTGTGCTTAGGCTATAGAACAGTGGTTCTCAAACTCTTTGCAGTGGCAGAATCCTTCATTTTAAACAAAACTTCAGTGGAATCCTTGCAGTAAAATCTTTTTAAATGTTTTTTTTAAAAGAGGGAGGGAGTTGATTATTGGGGCAGCAAGCAAAGAGTGCCAGCCAGAGTAGAACTCTTAAAAGCAGCAGCTTTTAAAAACTCTGTTGTCAATCCCTCTGCTGGGAGAAGCCTTTGTTGTGCTTGTCATCCTTAGGATTTTGATTCTTATCAGAGAGATTTCTTATCTCTTCATCAGCATCAAAGAAGCAGCATATTTAACCCCTGCCACCAAGCTGCAGCTCAATAGAAGAGGCTAAGAGGGGAATGAGGGAATCCTGTGACAAGTGCTTGAACAGCACATCGCTTGCTTGTCTTTCCAACACAGGGCAGTGCAGCTGATTACAAAGAGAGAGAGGACGAGGAAGCAGGAATGTTGGGTTGGCTTCACTGCTGCAGTCACACTATGCTAAGCTCCCCACTGCTTTCCCGCTCCTCCTCTGATGAACCAGCAGCAATTTATAGTGCTGGGAAGCCAGGTAAGCAAAGGCATCCTGCCCACGCCACTGGCAGCTACTGATTTAATCCTTGGAAAGCATGGTGAGGAAAGGAAAGCAGAGGAAGGTTCCCAGGGCAATTGCTTGAGTAGTGCATTTAATCCCCATGGCTGCAGCTCAATGGAAATCACACATTGTCCATGCTTGTCCACCATTACAATTTTTTTCTTGCGGAACCTCGGTTTGAGAAATGCTGCTCTAGAACAAACTTCCCAAAGAGGCCTGCTTTGCTCCTTCTTTTAAGAAGGCTTCTGGACTACAGGAAATTGTTTTAATCTTTCTTCTGACTACCCTCGTGATACTTTCAATGTTCTATCTGTTCTGTATAGAATTTCTAAAAAATTAAACATATTTTACTACACTTTTATTATCTGTTGTGTTCTCTTATATTCTTCTTGTTATTACCATTTTTATCAATGTAGCTGTTGTTAGCTTTCTATGGAAAGACAGGATACAGATGTTTTAAATAAATACTAAATATATTCTGCCAAACCTCGGGGGCCCATCCTTTTTCAAGTAGTCAGTTCACAAGGTGATTATAGATTTTTTCCCCTCACACTTTTTGGGAAAGAGGGAAAAACATTCTTCAGTCCAACTTATAAATATATTACACTGTACCTGATCACTAGATAAATTCCAGACACCATTTATTTTGTCATATACTTGTTCTTTTGGTAACAATCTCAACTGCTTGTTTTGAATTAATGCACATCTCAGCTTAAGCTCACGATACATTTTTGATGTTTCATAAGCTCTAGGAATAATAAGACACAGTTTTAAACAAGGATAAAAATAAAAAATGATTATTTATACAAAGTTATAAAATATTTCATCTTTCCAATTTAATTCTGCTGTACAGAAAAATAGTTTGAATAATAGTCATAACTATACTGAGAAAAAGAAATGTGAAAGGTAGAATTTCCACTTCTAAAAAACTAACTGGAATCTATGGGCTATATCCAAATACATTCTACTCCGAGTAGACCCAGTGAAATTAATAGACCTGAATTTCAGCAGAGCTAATATTGGATACAACCCTATGTCTGTCTTTTGCCGTGTGTTTTGTCATCACAACATGAAATTTCTGTGAAATAGGTCTACAGTAAGCTCATCCCTCCTATCAACAGTGAATGCAGGTGGTGAGCGCTGACAGAACTGTAGCCAAAACAGGGCCACTGAGAAACAAGAGAGAGAGAAATTAGTGTGCTTGAGGGAACTGCAACGTTTGCAGAAGAACAGACACCTTTTAAAAAAAATCTAAGAGAAAAAGCAAGCAAGCAAGCAAACAAACCAGAAAATCCAACTGGAGTGAGCATGCTCAGTAGCCAGAGTGTTGACTGTCAATTGGAAAGAAAACTGGAAATTTGGGGTGGGAATAATGGTCTACATAGACAGAAATGTAACTTCCAAATACAGTGGTAGGAGAACAATGTATTTACATTAAAAGTAACAGAAGACAAAATTCCTTTGAAGGCACATAACAACGCCAACAAAACAATTCAGTCTTAGAATTGACTGAATCTCTTATAACCAGAAAATAGCTTAGAAGGATAGCTTAGAAAAGTGCACAGTTTGCATATCAAAGAATTCCAGGCTCAGCCATTGGATCTCCACATATACAATGACAAACAAGACTAGGAAAGTATTCTTCCCAACTCTGAGAAACTGAGTAAGTCGGTTGACTCAAATGGACCTTTGCTCTGACACTGTGGAAAGCAGCTCTTTCTTATCACTACCCGTTTCCACAAATCTTACTCCAGGAAACAGGCCCTAACCTTGTGCAGTTGCTATGGTTCATTTCTGCATTTCTGCAGGTCCACATCCAAAATCGCCCATTTGAAGCAAGAAGCAACACTGACTCAAACCAAAGTTTAAACAGAATTAGCAGAAGTGACTTCACAATTTAATATATTCAGGTCAAGCAGCTGACTGCATTAGCACATGAAAGAAACAGTCTTCATATGTTTAAGAAAAATATTATAATCCCAAAATATGGGGTTGTTCTGTGTATTTGTAAACAACTGCATGCATGTACCAAATTATATCAAATTCCTCACTGAACCACAAATATGCACAGCTTTCTGTCTAAAGTTTATGGACTATATGGTGTATGCAACTAAACCAGCTTCATGTGCTTCAGCAAGCATTTCCTGCTTCTACATGAGAGTAACATTTTTTTTAAAAAGTTCAAGTACCTGTGTACTGCAATAACTGATGCAAAAAGTCTGGGGCTCCCAGGAACCACATTTGTAAATATAAATTCAAAACGTGTATTGTTACATTTGGTTAATATATAAAGTGCTTCTGTCTGTCCTCTTAATTTCTGTCAAAGAAAATTATAAGATTTAGTATTTTTGTACTGCACTTTCCAACAGAAATTAACTATATAAATATTTATGCATTCTAAGTACCTGTACCTCTCCCTCCCTTATCTCCCATTGGGTAATAGTGTTGGTCTTGGAGCCCAACCGGGAAAAAACCACCACAGTGGGTTATAAGTAATGGGAAGAAGCAAGGTGAAGGAAGGATTCAGGGGACTGGAAACAAAGCCCTATGAGGAGAGACTGAAAGAACTGGGCATGTTTAGCCTGAAGAAGAGAAGACAGAGGGGAGATATGATAGCACTCTTCAAGTACATGAAAGGTTGTCACACACAGGAGGGCCAGGATCTCTTCTCGATCATCCCAGAGTGCAGGACACGGAATAATGGGCTCAAGTTGCAGGAAGCCAGATTTCGACTGGACATCAGGAAAAACTTCCTGTTAGAGCCATACGACAATGGAATCAATTACCTAGAGAGGTAGTGGGCTCTCTGACACTGGAGGCATTCAAGAGGCAGCTGGACAGCCATCTGTCAGGAATGCTTTGATTTGGATTCCTGCATTGAGCAGGGGGTTGGACTTGATGGCCTTATAGGCCCCTTCCAATTCTACTATTCTATGATTCAGGACCCCCTCCCCCCATTTGCACATGCTGTGCTTTAAAAACCTTTCCTGTGGAAAGTTTTACAAACTGAAGAGTGGGATATTGATGCTTTAAATTAATAACAACACATAAGCCCATGCTGTTAAACGTCTACTGTGACTCGAAGAGCCGCAATTCCCTGTTGAATGTACACTTGCTGCCAAGTAATGTGTGAAATCATCCCAAGGTACTGAGGACTGTGTGTGAAATAACAATGAGCCCCAACTCAGAGTGGGAGAATGGGATTTTTATGAATCTCTGCCAAACTGATCCATTATCATCATCATCATCATTCATTTCATGAGTATTACTGAAAATAATTTTGTCATATAGAGGGGAGTGTTAAAAAATGATCTGCTCCAAGTGTCAAATACGCTAGGAATGCCACTGTAAATTGGTATAAGCTTTTGTGTTCTAGAGCCTACTTAATCTGATTCATGAAATATTATCCTAATTGAGGTAAAGGGTTTTTATGCCACTGCAAGTATTAATTAGCTCACTAAAGCCGGGATGTTTGTTTTATAGTCACCACTGCTTTGTGAATAACTACTCACTGTACTTATTTTACATACACAATTGTATCCAACTAAGTCAGACTTAGAGGACACCCACTGAAATCAGTGGGTCTGTTCTGAGTATCACTTAATTTAATATAACCCCTAAGCAGTATAATCTGCATTTTTGAAAATTTCATTTCCCTCTGTCCTTACTATTTACACTCTCCTCCCCATACCCATCCAGCCAACTTAGGATAACACTTCATGCATCTGATGAAGTGGACTCTAGTCAACAAAAGTTTATACCATAATAAAGATGTTAGTCCTGAAGGTGTCACAAGGCTGGTTGTTGTTCTTAAAATCCATGGGACTTGTTGACAAGTAAAAGTGTTTACAAAGGACTGAAAATTGTGTTATTTTTTGAAAAATGCTCTAACTCAAAACTTGCTTCGTAAACTTACCGAGTTAGCTGTTCTTGTTGTTGTATTCACAAAGCAATTGTAGCCAACAGCTAAGTAGTTAGGGAAAAGAAAAATAATATTGTTAAAGATGTCATTAAATGTCTCCTGATCTCTGTCTGGCACATGTCTTGCTGTCTGAAATAGACAATAAAATCACTGTACGACAGCTAGGCACTTACAGCAAAGCTGCAAGAACAAGTACTGCCACTATTACAGCCAATCCTATGCATGTTTACTCAGAAGTAAGTCCCACTAAGTTCAATGAGACTCACTCCCAGGTAATTAAGAACATAAGAAGAGCCTGTGCGATCAGGCCAGTTGCCCATCTAGTCCAGGATCCTGTTCTCCCAGTGGCCAACCGAAATGCCCATGGGAAGCCCGCAAGCAGGACCTGAGCATCAAGAGCACGCTCCCCTCCTGTGGTTTCCAGCAACTGGTATTCAGAAGCACACTTGTCTATATGATTGCAGGGTAATAGGACTTACTTCCAGTGATGGTGGGAGGAAATTTTTCCTGTGCTTTATTTTTCCACGGAAAATTTTCTGTTTCATAATTTAATTAATAGCAATGAATGGATGCCAAAACAGTATTAGGCAAATCTGGCAATTTCAACATTTTAGTTTTGTTTACAAAATTAGATCACTCTTCAGCAGGGCTGGCGCCAGACATGACTGGGTCCTTGGGCACCCGCCTCCCATGGGCCCACGGCGCCTGCCCACACCTACTTCTCCCACTGCAGTAAATGGTGGCCGGGTTGTGCGCACATGCCTGTCATCAACCAAGATGTTGGCAGGGGCATCAGCCCCTTAGGGGAGCCTCGACCACCATCTTGGTTGATGGCAGGGTTGAGCAATATGTAGCCAGCATTCACCACAATGGGAGAGGTAGGTGGGGTGTGCAGGCAAGCATTGCAGGCCTGCACGGTTCTAGGGGGTTGCCTGGGAGCTCCCTCTCTGTGATCCACCGCAAGCTCGGGAGCTGACGCTGATGCAGATCACAGAATGGGAGCACTACCCACCCACCCTAAGAAGGGGCCCTTCAGGGACCCTCAGTCTGGGGCTGACCTGGCCACCCTCTGGCACCAGCCCTGCTCTGCAGGGTATCAGAAAATTTCCAAGGCAAACTGAACATTTCCCCATGCAAATTATCCTAATTTGCATAGGAAACATTTCTGAGAAATTGCTTAATTGAGTAAACATGCATAGAGTTATTTATTTACAGGATTTTTATTTCATTTTTCAGCCAAAAAAGCCTTCCAGGGCAGCTTACAAAACACACATACACACACACAAGCACATGCACACACACACACTTCCTGCCTTCAGGCTAACAATCTAAAAAGACATGACATGAAAATAAAATGGATTTTATTATTTATTTATTTAAAATATTTCTACCCCACCCTTCTACCCTAAAATAGGGCACTCAGGGCAGTTCACAATAAAATCATACACAATAAAAACACAAAGAACATTAAAATAGATACATAAAATACAGGTCAAAAATCTAGGGGAGTGATATTAAAAGGGGACTAAAGAAGTAAAACTAAAACTTTTACCTAAAGAGGTAAAACTAAAAAAAAAAGGGGGGGGGGATAAAATCAGTTTCAGGCTCAACCTTAAGTCCTTCCCAAAGGCTCTCCAGAACATGATTAAGTTTTCAAACTTCTCCGGGAGGCAGCAGAGCGGGTTTCCTTGGGTAGGGGATTCCAGAACTTGGAGGCCATGGCTGAAAAGGTTCTCACCAGTGTGCCTGCCAGTCTAACATCTTTCATTCCAGGCACACAGAGGAGACCAGAGGGAGCTGATCTTAAATCACGAGCAGGTACATGTGGGCATAAGTGATCCCTCAGTTACATTGGTCCAAGGCTGTTTAGGGCTTTAAAGATCAAAACCAGCACTTTGAATTGGGCCCAGAAACAAATTGGGAGCCTGATGAGTTGATAAACCCCAGGGGTGATACGATTCCCATGCCGCAATCCAGTTAACATTAGGGATGGCGTTTGCTCTTTGGTTCTGGTCCATGTTATGGTTTTTGCAACTGGCTTGTGATGCTTATCCACAACATTTCCCCCCCCCCCGATTATTATTATTTTTTTGCTATTTCTGATCCGTTTGTAGTAGCTAATGAAATTGCTAATTCTGTTGGTGATCTTTTTACCAATGGTCTCGGGTTTTCTATTTCTGCCTCTTGCTTCAGGTTACTGCACTGCTGACCAAAGATGTTAATGGTGATTGTTATCACCTCACTGAGACAGAATTTCAAAGGAATACACATTGTAGCACTTCAGAGCAAAGCCGTTTACGTTAATAACAATGTCAAATTAGCTGCGGATTTGTTTTTTTAAAAAGCTGGTGTCACTGACAGTCGCAAGCATTAGTCCAACCTGATCTGAAGACGTACAGGATTTAGGGATTTTGACAGAATTCAGTAACAAATCCAAAAATGCCGAAATTCGCCCCCATTTCTAGTTAACATTCTGGCTACTGCATTTTGAACCAACTACAATTTCCAAATTGTTTTTAAAGGCAGCCCCACGTAGAGTGCATTTCAATAATCAAGCTTCAATGTCACCAATACATGTGTCACTGTGGCCAAGTCAATCGCTTCCAAGAAGAGGTGCAGCTGGTAGACCAGGGTCTAAATGATCTGATTCATCCAGGAAAACTTGGAGCTGAGGAGCCACTGCGCATTGGGAAGGAGTACTGAGGATTGGAAGGGAGGAGGAAATAAGCAAACTCAGGTACAAGATTTTAGATACAAGCTCTCGTAATGACCAGCTGAAGTGGAAAAGCTCAAGGAGAGGAGTCATCAAAAGTCTCTCAGCTGTACCAATGGAGTGGCCTTGGTTCCCTTCTCTCCTCTTCTCTGCTAAAGCCTGACATAGTAGCTGCTGTCAGATGACAATTGATTATGCAGTATGTTTTTTTTGGTAGGAGTTGGATTGGGCAGACCTACCCATGGTCTCCTGTCCTAATCCAAAGATTGACCAGAATTCATTATATAAGGTTTACTGAAAGCTAAGCTACTACAAGTTCTATTGATATGAATAGAATTAATAACCCTTTCAAGAATACCATTTGTTAGCAGGTAACTGTATCCGACCAGACATACTGTAGAAAATCAGCCTTCGAACAAAGCTGACATGCCCTGGATAAAGACCATGAGCAAATAAAAATAGCCTGAAAAATGTCAGTCCACCTAATTCTATAATGCAGTGAAGGGCAAACAAGGTTTCTAGCTGCCAGTATACTAGACCTGAAAGGAGGCTGATAATATAACAACATCCTTGTTTATCATGTTTAATTTTAAAACAGTCTGAAAGTCATCAAATATTTAACGTTAGAACTGTGATACAGTCACATTCTGAATCAGACTTTTCATATGAAGTGATATTATGAAATGTGAAACACTGTGTGTCCCCCCGAACAAATAGACAACTGCAAGTTGTAAAGGGAAAATGCGAAGTCTGCAAGGCAGTATTTATTATTTTTAAGAATGCCAGGTATACATAAAGAAAATTAGAATTTTCTGTAAAATCCAGAATGCTTTGAGAATGTTTATTAATGTGGGAACAATTATGTCAATTCATACTACTCAAAGATAGTATAAGCAATAATACCATGCTACAGATTACAGTAAAATCACATGTGGCGCAATGCATTCTGTGCAAGTTAACCGCTTATTTTCATGCATCCAATGCACCATTAATCCCCAGATTTACACTGTTGTTGTTATTATCATTCCCAACTTTTCACCACAGATGGTACTTACAGAACAACAAATAAAACAATTCATCAATCAAATAATATAGTACTTAAAACAAACAAAAACCACAAGTAAAAACGTACATTCCATAAATAAGCCTAATACAACATACTTTAAATGCCTGCTGGAATAGAAAGGGCTTTGCTAAGTGCCTAAAGTTCAATAGGGAGTGGGCCTGTCTGATCTCAACCAGGAAGGAGTTCCACAGAGTCAGGACCACAATACTGAATACATGGCTCCTAATAGATACAACCTGTGCATCTGACCTATGGGGCACAACTAACAGAGATTCCACTGAAGAGCTGAGTGTTTGGGCACGGATATAAGGAATCAGGTGGTCCTTAAGGTATCCTGGACCACAACTTAAGGGCCTTGTAAACTAATGCAAGAACCTTGAACCTGGCCCAGTAACAGATGGACAGCCAGTGCAAGCTTTTAAGCATTGGAGCTATATCCTGGCAGTAGTCTGTCCCCACCAACAGCCTAGCTACAGCACTTTGCACAAGCTGAAGCTCCAGACCAAGCCCAAAGGTAGCCTTCCACTCTGAGCCATCTATTTGTAAGTAAGGCCTCTGAAACTACTGGGACTTACTTTCAAGAAAGTATGTTAAAGACCAGGATGTAAATCTCTTTCTCTTAAACCAGCAGTGGTACCAGCTAACAAGTGAAGGAGAAAAGCTTTTGATTGACCAATTATTTCTTATAATTGTATAATTTTAGTATACAACCACAGAAAGAAACAAAACATGCATCATCAAGCAAGGGATACTTACAGAGGTTGACTCTAGGCAATACTATGGAATGCCAAATAATCCGTAAGTTTGTTACCAAAAGTCTGCCTGGAAATTTAAAAAAGCACATTTTCACCCAATAATTTATAACAAAATAATTGTAACACTGGAGAGCAAGAAAATATCTTAAAGGTATCCTATCCAATCCAATCCAATGTATTCAGTCAGGATCCTCTGCATCCAATGTTCCTAACCCATTTATTAATGCCACAGATACAACAAACAAGTGGGATATGCAACAACATGTAGAGTACACCTATTCAGGTTTCTAGTGAGCCATGCCCTTTTCCAGGATACTCCATTCCACCACCACCCCACAGTCAGCTTTGTATTCTGTCACCACTTAGCTTGCTCAGTCCTTATCAGGGTCTCCCCCCCGACCGCCACTGTTCTTTGTACTTCTGCAAATCTAAGGATTCCCCTGAGCCTACTGATACTTCCCTCTTGTGCGCGGATGGTGCTAATTTGCCTACATAAGGATGCACACTCAGATGAGTTCACTATTAGTATGTAGGATTTGGAGGATAATAACCCATATAATAATGCTGCACAGGAAAATAAATAGGAATAAGTGAACTGTAGCCTACTGTAAACACCTATATAGAAAAAATAGGTTAAGCAAGTAAACCACCATAGGGAAAGTTACAATCTTTCAGGATCTGCATACCATCCAGATCTGTGGGAGGTGAAGAAAGTGGGAGCCAATACTAGATAAACTGAGGGAAAGGATATAAAGGCAGGATATAAATATTTGTAATAAACAAATAAAGAGCCATGGCAATCTTGGACATCTGCACTGACACATCATCATTACCTCTAATAATAACACTCAGGTGGCACAGTGCCCATCACTCAGAAATAAAGTGGTGGCTTCTACATACGTGGGGGATCCCCTAGGGATGCAGAAGAACATACAGTTGTGAATTAGAAGGAAATAACATTGGGGGGGGAACCCTTTAAAAACTACCTGACAGAATCTGCAAGCTTCAAGGTACAGAATGGTGATGGCAGTTGAGAAAGAGGGGGAAAGGGAAGTTGTGCCAGCTGTGGCAGTGTATCAATTAATCTAGGTCTGACCTAATTTAGGGAGACAACCTATATTTTTATAAGTTACCTTTCTCTCCATTGTTTCCTTTGGTATCTTCAATAGGATCCAAACAGTCAATGAGAACTTCTCCTGGTCTCATTTTCATTTGCCTGGAACAATATTACGTTTTAAGATTCCATCTCAACTTTTGGTTTTCTTTTATTTATGTGAACCGATAATATCCTAATCAAATATTCTGGCACGTTAATGGTCACCATGCATAAAAAATCAAGGTCTTTACTGATTTTGAAAGGATTTTTCTTCTCCACGGCCAATAATGTTTCCAAATGAAACAGCAACTGAAATGTCTGAGTTGTGCAATCCCATTCATGTATCTACAGCTGGCCTTACTCATGACTACTGAAAACATTAATAAAATGTTTTAAATGTAGGTTGTTTGTGACATTTTGGTAAATTTGTTTCTGTTTTGAAGGAAATAGTTTATTTAAGAGTCTTTCTTAAAAAAAAACAAGAATTATGATATTAGTACAGCCTTGCATTTAAGTACTTTGTACAGGGCCGGTGCCAAAGGGCGGCCAGGTCGGACCCTGGCTGAGGGCCCTGCAGCCCACAGGAGCCCCTGAAGGGCCCCTTGTTAGGGTGGGGGAGTAGTGCTCCCTTTCTACAATCGCAGGGAGGCAGCTTTCAGGCAACCCACCCGTTCGCTCGCTCCACCTACCTCTCTCTCCTGTCTTCTGAGGCTGCGTGCACTGCGCATGCAGTGTTGTCATCAACCAAGATGGCGGCGGAGGCTTTTTTAAGGGGCTGATGCTCCTAATGCCATCTTGGTTGATGGCAGGCATGTGCATGCATGTAGCGTACTGTGCATGCGTACCATTAACCAATATGGTGGCCAGGACATCAGTCCCTTACAGAAGCCTCTGCTACCATCTTGGTTGATGACAGCCCTGGGCGCTCAGCACACGCAACAGGAGACAAGAGAGGTAGGTGAAACAGGCAGGAGCCACACGCCCGGGGCCAGCTGGTGCCCAAGGGCCCAGTCATGCCTGGTGCCAGCCCTGACTTTGTATTTGTACAGCCTTGTATTTAAGTATTGAGCAGAGCCACTGGTGGCAAGGGCCACATTCACACCATACATTTATTCCACTACCATTCCACTTTAAATAGTCATGGCTTCCTCCAAAGAATCTTGGAAAGGGTAGTTTGTGAAGGTGCTGAGAGATGTTATGACTCCTATTCTCCTCACAGAGCTCCTCACAGAGTGGTTTAACACTCAGTCCCTCTTCCCAGAAAACTCTGAGAACTGTAGCTCTATGAAGGGAATAAGTGTACCCTATTCCTAACAACAAACTACACTTCCCAGGATTCTTTGGGGGAAGCCATCACTGTTTAAAATGTAATAATGGTGTGGATGTGGTCAAGGAATCACACGTACGTGATTGCATGGAATGCTATGCAGGTGAGTGTTCAGTTCTTCCTTTATGACCATAGCAGAAACCAAGCAGGCTGGCTGAGGATGAAAGATCCCCTCCCTCGTGCCGATCACAGAAATCCTTCCTGTCAACTCCCACCCAAGCAGGCTAGTATTTTTGGCTGGCTACTAACTTTTCTGGACTTATTTACAAGGCTGCAGTGGTTGCATTGCCAGGGCAAGTAGCAATTGGTCCCAGGTCAGCATAGGCTAGTAATCATTGATAGTCTTGCCCTTCATGAATTTGTCTGTTCCTCTTTTAAAGCCATCCAGTTTGATGGTCTTCATTACATCTTGTGGTAGCCAATTTGAACCATCTTGTGTCAATAGGTACATTGTACATGTTTACAGACAGGATGAAACATTTTGTATTTATAGGCGAGTCTAAAACCAATAATTTGCCTGTTCTATTCCCCTTCATTATTAGCTGTAGAGATATTACTGTATTTATTTTAAATTGTCAATCTGACTGGTCATCAATTGAAAAAACACAGAACACACAACTTTAAATAGTTCAGAGCCCTGTATTTTATTTTACTTTTTTTAAAAAATTCCTTTCTTGCTCCAAGAGCTGAGATACCTTTCACTATCAGCCCTTAATTAATCCTCATCACAACAATCCTGTGAGATAGGCTGGGCTGAAAAATAGCGACACTTGTCGAATGGGGGCAAGAGCCAGAGGACATTAGTCCACATATCTATAGACCAGCCTTTCCCAACCAGTGTGCCTCCAGATGTTGTAGGACCACAACTCCCATCTTCCTGACCGTTGGCAACGCTGGCTGAGGCTGATGGGAGTTGTGGTCCAACAACATCTGGAGGCCCACTGGTTGGGAAAGGCTGCTATAGACAAAGTATGCAAAATACAGATTTTGCTAAATTGGATTAAGCGTTTGGAAGCAGAGGGGGCATTGTTGTTTGGAGGCTTTAGAAAGTAAGGCAGCCCAGAGACTCATCTGCATGGCCCACGTATCGTCTCTATAAATAAGAGCAGAAAGAACAGTGCACTACAAGATTTGGGGAACAAAAGACGTGTGCAAATCCAAATTTTATTAAGAATTGTTTAAAGTCCCGTGGGCAGTTAAGGGTGGCGGCGAGTGACAGTCCTGGGTGGCTAATATTAGCGCCACAACATGGCGTTGGTAGCCTGAACCAAACGGGATTTCTCCCTTAGGCTCACTAATCCCTGAATCTGTTTCTCAGGTCCAATCCGGGAAGCGACCAGGTCACCGTTTAAACGGTAGCTAGCGAGGCCAGCCTCACGACTCCCATCGCGACAGAGCGGCCAGCCCCCCGCGCGCGAAGCGGGGAGTTGGCTCGCGCGATAACACTCACTGAGAAGAGATATCGAAACGGACATCTCTGTCCTCCCAAAGCGAGTCCGCGGTGGTGGCCATAGCGACTATCGGCCCTTTTCAGCGTCCCCGCGCTCTTCCTTGGCAACGTCCTGACGTGCACCGATTAGGGACAAACTTCTTCAGTGCGCAAGAAACCTATGTGCGCGTGCGCTAGGTGTTCTTTTGCGAGGAGTAGGAGAACGGTTTTGCTACAGAGCCTTTATTTGACTGTTTGCCCACAGCGAGGACTCCCAGTCTTTCAGGCTTGGTTCTGGAATATGAACGGGCCCCGGAGTACAAACTACTGTAATCACTTTCTTTGCCCCGTGCCCCCGTTTGATCTTCGCAACTTGTAAAAGTTTCCCAAATGGCAACAGAGCAGTAGCGTCTCTGCACTGTGTTCTTTCCTGGGCAGTAAACAACTCCGCAGCAGGGCATATTGGGACGGTGTAAAAGCCGGAACGGAACAAGCCAGAACGGGCCCTTTATAAAAGAAATTGATGCCAAAAACACTGGGATGTGTTAGATAAAAATAAAAATCCTATCTGAATGGTTTTTGTTCTTAAATGTTGTTCTCAAGTGTCTCTAACACATCCCAGTGTTTTTGGCATCAATTTCATTTATGAAGGGCCCATTCCGGCCTGTTCCATTCCGGCTTTTACACCATCCCAGCTGGAAGGAGGGACGAAGCTTGGGAGCTTTTTCCTGAGAGAAGCTCATTTCATCCCCTCTGCAATAGCCTTCCATAGGATGGTCAGAGCCTTCCTTTCTCATAAAACTTTTGGTCCATAAATGGCTACTTCTTTATTGAAGTGATTTCAATAATCACTGTGATTTTTTTATGGCAATTGTAGCTTTGTTTCTTCCGTGTTAGTTATTGGGCTGCTTTATTGTTTTTGTTTTTATTGTCAAACTGTTTTTAAAATAAAACAATATTTTAACATGTTTGCAGTCTTAGGGTAGTAGAGGAATGGCTTTTACATGTTTTAAATAAAATTTAAAAGAAGTAGATTTTCAGAAATGTTTTTCTCTGCAAAATATAACTTTCCACCCCTATAATTTTCAGAATTCAGTATTCTACTGGCTAAATTGGTGGAGAGGTGTATATGCATATTAAATACAAATTCCAAATGCCAGCAACTGCAAAATTTGTAATCATGTATAATGTGTCTAAAGTTAAGATTTTTGCAACCCAATTGTGTGCATGCTTTTCCAGAAATCCCTGACTTCAAAAAGACTTACTCTCAAGGAGGCATGCATAGATTGCAGACTTAACATATTAAAGCCACACTGCACTTAAAAGAATCAAAAGAGGGGGAGATTTCCTCCTTGCCTCACCACAAAAAACATGTCCGACTGATAAATTGGTCAGGGACTTCTGTTCATATATAGTTCTTCAAAAGGAGCAGATTATTATTTTTTTTGGTAACATTTTCACAGAAGCATACATTCAATACTAACAGTTTTCCTTATATGAATGCTTAAAAGAAACAGTACCTGATTTTTAATTAACATGGTGAGATTTTTGCATTACTGCTCAGATTTTTTTCAGTGACACAGTAAAAACAGAAATACTCTTATTAGAAAATATGTTTTAGTATATCTTTAATGCACAAAAATACTTCTTGCACATGTAAAGCCAGCAACCAAAACAAAATAGGAACAAAATACTTAAAGCCTATGCTAACAGAGGTAACAGTAATTAACAACCCATTTCAAACCATATACACTAATGTATCTGTCTACACTAGTGCTAGTATCTTATTGCCGAAGCAATGGTTTTGTGATGCCATCATGGCACTATGGTTGATAGACAATCACTATGGTTGATTCTAATAACTTGTATTCTGGCTCAGCAAGTTTTTGGATTGAGACATATTAATACACAACTTTTTAAGGCACATTTAATGTAGCTTTGCAGCTAATTTAGCCATTCTGCCTGCCTGCCAATATTAACTTTCAGCACTAAGTGTCCTTGTGATGCCCCTGTTATATCTGTACAGTATTTATGGTAACTGCGGGTTTTGTAGTGTAACTATGGTAAGTAGAGACAGTTGGGAGGGGGAAGTACATGTGTTGGAATGGGTTGTGTCCTGTAAGTGCAACCAGACACTACATAGCATTCTGTGGAGGAGACTAAGGTACAGTCTCAGGGGAGTATTGCATTACAGAGTGTCAGGTGGTGGCGCCTAGTAGTGGAATCGTGAGAGACCTGTGCTGGGGCCAGTTTGAGAGATCCATTATGAGACCAGACCTTGAGTAGGGGTCTGACAGTCCTCTGTATGGTCTTTGACAGACAGAATGTCTCCTAGCTTTTTCTACCATTGTGTTATACCATGGTGCTAATCCAGTAAGAAAAAAACTGACAGCAAACCTATACAATAACAATAAATCGCCAGATGAAGAAAATAACAACTTCCAATAAAGTGGCATAACTGGAATACTATGAGCTAGTTTGCATTTAACACTTAACCATGGTTTGCTGCTACATGCTTGAGTTGGAATGACCCAGAGCAAAGCCTTGAGCTTGTGCACTCCTCACCCTTCTACGTAGCTGGGCAAAACTTTTTTTGGATCCTTTAGTTTCACTTTTCACATATCTGGGCTCATCATTACATGTGAAGCATAGATCATGGTTTAAAAGAAACTGGTTAAATAAACCAGCTTCAAAACCCATGGTTTGAATTTGGCTTGTTCAGAAACTGAGGAAGAGGGGAGATGAGATGGGAGCATATGAATCTGAGGCTTTGCTCAGACTCAATCCAGCTTCTGCATGTAATGGTAAACCATGATTTCACATTACATGTGAGCCAGCCTAATGGAGTGATAAATCTCTAGCTCATCATGAGATAAGTACGGCATCTAGAAGAAGACATTGGTAGGATGCAAAAAAGTCATGCATCATGGCCAAAGTTATGTAACTAGTTTCCAAAGTGATGCATATAACTTCCTTGGCAATGTTTGTCAGTGTCAAATATGTTTTTAGATGAACTTGTGCAACCCTAACCCATGCAGGACCTCTTACTCAGAAGTAAACCCCACTTTGGGGTTACTTGCAAGTAACTGTGCATAGAGTTGCTGCCTTAAAGAAGTATCTGATTTCTACCCCTGAGTAACATTTACTTGCAAATTCAAATAGCTGGAAATCCTCAGTTATTTACTCCAGAATAATGGTGTGTGTGTATAAAGAAAGTTGTAACCACTGATCATAGACTACTGCAGGCTCTATTCAATTCTTAGTCTCCTAGCCCTTGCGATACGGAGCCCTCATGCAGGAATTTCTAAAATTTCCTGGCAAACATAATATTATACAGCTTCCTAGATTCCTTATTGTGGAACTACATATTACCAGGCAAAGATGGGATCCATAATCTCATGTTTCCATCATGAATTAAATGACATCTTCTTGTAGGGGAGAACTGGCAAATCCCCACCCTACCCCTGGCTATTAATTGCCCCAGCAGGACTCCAAAATTGAAAGCAGGTCTGGCAGGGTAAAACTAGCCTTGTTGGGGCAATTTCATGGGGAAGTTCCTACTTACACAATATATGACCCAACCTTTTTTTTTTTGCTTTTGTTACTGCTTTATAATCTACAAAGCATGCACCATTGATCGATAACAGAAGGGAGGCATCCAATAGTGTAGCTCAGCATATGACAAGATTTCTGTCAATTGAACAGGATGGGAAGCAGTTTTCTCCCATTCCCCTTTCCCCCAGGCCCTCCTAAATCTGCTCTGTAGGGTCCCCAACCCTCTGGAACAGCTTTAATGGCTGCTTTCCTTCCCCATTCCAGTGACAGGAGGCCTTACTGTGTCAACTGAGCAACATCGCTGGATACAACCCACACAACATCTATGTGGCCTTATTAAGTGCATAAGCACTCAGTTTTGGAAACGGTATAGACTGTTCCATTGCCTTTAGTAGTACTACACTAGAATAAGAGAGTTGGGGATGGCAATCTTTCCTCTTGTTAATCAAGTACAAAATACAAAAAGATCTTAATACAGATATATAAAATCTCTCCCCTCTTGGTTAAAAAAGTCTTTTCTCTTGAATGCTGCTTGGTGGGTGTCTGTTAATATCCTTCTTCAGACATCTGTAAAATAGGGCAAGTTACATAATTTGTACTGATGAATATGAATTTATCAAGTAAAGCAAAATGAAACCATGTAGCGTGTCCAGAACCATTTTCCCAATTTCCAGTTATTATAAATACTGTTTTCTTAGTGTAATCCGGTGAGCAATCAGAGCTTCATTTATAAGCGTGCAGTTAGCTTTGACAATATTCTACTGACATTTGGCCATAGAGGGAGGAAGATTATGAGGAAGATTGGGACTGTCACTTAGAGTTCGCACAGGCCACTTGTCTGGAGGATTTGGTAGATGGGAAAGTGAAAGAGCCATTCCATCCAGGCAAGTGGCAAGGGCTACAGTAGAACAGGGTGAGAAGAAGGACACAGGGTAGCTTCCAGCTGCCCTTGATCCAAAGGAAAGTGGCAGAGCAGCTCCTTCCTTCAGCAGACTGCTTGGAGCTCATAGGGCAAATTCTGCCAGATGCTGCTAACTACAATTCGCATCATTCTTGGCCATTAGCAATGCTTGCTGGGGCTGATGGGAGTTGTAGTTCAGCAACATCTGGTAGGCCAAATGTTCCCCACTCCTGTGAGTCCTGTCACAGAGGTAGAAAAAAAGAGAGAAGAGCCCCTGGATTGGAATGATCCCCAGCCGCTGCTTGTCTTTTGGCCAGTGTTAAGGGTCTCAACCTTCTTCCCCACACTTACAGGTATTTTCCAGTTGAGTTTGGGGGATCCTACCACACAGTTTGAGAAGTAACAGTAGCAACTGACACTATGAAACAGCAGTCTTGTTATGTAGATACACAAGGAGGGAGCATTACTTTGATTTGTTGTATTTTCTTGCTGAAGCTCTAGTCTTGGGTGGGGGTGAAAGGACACACAATGGTCGCATGAATCTCTCATGATCATGAAGTCCTTGACAGGGCAGTCGTATGCAGGTTTATTCAGAAGTAAGTCCCAATTTGATCAATGAACTTACTCCCATGTAAGTATGCATAGGATTGCAGTGTCCTTTGAAATATTGTGGCAGTATCAAAATTGGGGCAGGTCCCTCCAGAAAATACAAGAAACAGACAGATAGTTTTAGCTGTAGAAAGAGTTGGTGATTCTTACCTCCAGAGAAAAGTACGCAGGTCTTTTTACAGTCTTCTTCGCTCTCAAAGCGATTAGCATTTCCATCGCAGCCACCATACCAAAACTGAGCACAAGAATTGGCTTGCTTATCATAGTACCATTTTATTATATATGTGCGGCATGGTCCTTGATCTAACCTTAATTTACATTGTGGAGGGCTCAGGAGATTTTCTTTAAAAAAAAGAAGCCAAAACATAATTGTTCTCAGTATAGAACCTTAAAAAACAGTTTGGCAATAAAGCTCACATTTATGGAACAGTTCTAATATTACAAGTTAAATTTATAAAGGTAGTAGTAAATACTACCCAATTCACACACACATGGTGGATGGATAGTGTTTTGCAAAGAGTCAGCTTTCCAATCACAAAAACAATGGCCACAATCCATAAAAAGTGCTGTTGAACAAACCTAAGGACTTGTGCATACTTCTTGGAAGTTCTACCTTTAGGACAGGAGCGGAGCCCCCACATCCACCCACTTGACCCACAATGCCAGATCACAGACTGGATTTAAAACTCTCCAGTATTTCAATAGTAAGTTACTATGTGGCACACTAGTAGTTGTTCCAAAAATAAAAAGAGGTCTAAAAAACACATTAGGGGTTGGATTCAGACTTGTAATGAGTGCAGTTCCACTCACACTGGACGAAGAGGGTGGGAAGGCTATCCTGTTTATGTACACTAAGCATATCCCTGATCCATTGGACTGTAACCAACTAAATTTTACTCAGAGTAGACCCATTGAAATTAGTAGATCTAAGGTATTCATGTTGATTAATTTCAATGGGTTGTTGGAAACAACTTATTGATCCTTTACAGGTAAGGTGCTGTGCTCCAGTGCACATATGGCACTCTATCATACCTAAAAGAATGCTCACTTGGAGTTGCCTCCATCACTGAAGTGCACACAGACAGAAGCTTTGTATGCAGGGCATACAGGATTTGGAATAGAAATAGCCTTTTCTACTACATCCAACTAGGTCATACTTAGAGTAGACCCACTGAAATCAATGAATACATTCTTTGTTTTTAATGGGTCTACTCTCAGTATGACTAACACTGGACTTCGACTCACCCTATACATTGATATGTATATAAATTTAAAACATTGATATGGGTAATAACCTGATTTTGATGTAGGCGGCATGGAAGAAGCTGATGAATGAGAAGGTGAGAGCATTTTGTCTGCTGTTAGAGTTGGCAACGGTGGCGGGGGTGATGATGAAGGCAATGCTGAAGTAACTACAGCAGGATACAATGTTACAAAGAAAACAATTTAAGGAAGAGGATGATACTAAATGTATCTGATGGAGTAGATTGTAATCCATGAAGGTTTATGCCATAGTACAGTTTGTTAGTCTAAGAGGTGTCACAAGATTCTTTGTTGTTTTTGCTGTTAACAGACTAACATAGCTACTCCTTTGGGAATTTAAGAAAAAGGGTTTCTTTGGCCTATGAGACATGTTCTGTTAGGAACTAGATGACA